>NC_057799.1:62035102-62635102 GCF_018294505.1 Triticum aestivum
CCTCCTCCTCTAGTCCGTCCTCGTCGTCCGCGGCCACGGAGAGTGCGCGCGGCCAAGCGCGGGCGCGGCCAGGCCACGGGCGCGAGCAGCAGCGGCCAGGCGTGGGCGCGAGCAGAAGGGCACGGGCGCGGCCAGGCCACTGGCGCGAGCGGCAGTGGCCAAGCGCGAGCGCGAGTAGCAGGGCACGAGCAGCGGCAGCCATAGCGGGCGGGGGCAGCAGCGGCGAGGACGACAACCTCGCTTGGGGGTGGAAACGGCTGGAGATTTTTTAGTCCCCAGGCCAAAGTTCTCGCCGGCAGCCCCTCAAGCGGCGAAAGAAATGCCTCCTGGGGGGCTCAACGCGTGGAGATGCTCTAATCACATAAAGATGTGAACTATAGGTGTTAAATCACATGGCGATGTGAACTAGATTATTGACTCTAGTGCAAGTGGGAGACTGAAGGAAATATGCCCTAGAGGCAATAATAAAGTTGTTAGTTTGTATTTCCTTATATCATGATAAATGTTTATTATTCATGCTAGAATTGTATTAACCGGAAACTTGATACATGTGTGGATACATAGACAAAACACTGTGTCCCTAGTAAGCCTCTACTGGACTAGCTCGTTAATAAAAGATGATTAAGTTCCTAACCATATACATGTGTTATCATTTGATGAACGGGATCACATCATTAGGAGAATGATGTGATGGACAAGACCCATCCGTCAGCTTAGCATATTGATTGTTCAGTTTTATTGCTATTGCTTTATTCATGTCAAATACATATTCCTTTGACTATGAGATTATGCAACTCCCGGATACCGAAGGAATGCCTTGTGTGCTATCAAACGTCATAACGTAACTGGGTGATTATAAAGATGCTCTATAGGTATCTCCGAAGGGGTCTGTTGAGTTGGCATATATCGAGATTAGGATTTGTCACTCCGAGTTTCGGAGAGGTATCTCTGGGCCCTCTCGGTAATACACATCATAAGCTTGCAAGCAAACGACTAAGGAGTTACAGAACGAGTAAAGAGACTTGCCGGTAACGAGATTGAACTAGGTATGTAGATACCGACGATCGAATCTCGGGCAAGTAACATACCGATGACAAAGGGAATAATATATGTTGTCATAATGGTTCGACCGATAAAGATTTTCGTAGAATATGTAGGAGCCAATATGAGCATCCAGGTTCTGCTATTGGTGTCACGGCCATGTCTACATAGTTCTCGAACCCGTAGGGTCCACACGCTTAACATTCGATGACAATTTAGTATTATATGAGTTATGTGATTTGGTGACTGGGCGTTGTTCGGAGTCCCGGATGAGATCACGGACATGACGAGGAGTCTCGAAATTGTCGAGAGGTAAAGATTGCTATATAGGGTGATAGTATTCGAACACCAAAAGTGTTCCGAATAGTATCGGGTATTTATCGGAGTACCGGGGGGGGGTTACCGGAACCCCCGGGGAAAAGATTTGGGCCATATGGGGCATGAGAGGGGAGCACACCAGCCCACAAGGGGTGACGCGCCCCTCCTTTCTCTCTTCTCCCTTCCCTTTTCCCCCTCCGGTAAAAAGGAAAGGGGGAGGCCGAATTGGGAGGACCCCAAGTAGGATTCCTCCTACTTGGGGCGCCCCATGGCTGCCTCTCCTCCCATCCCACCTATATATATGTGGGGAGGGGGGCGCCTAGAACACACAACAACAATCGTTAGCCGTGTGCGGCGCCCCCTCCACAGTTTACACCCCCGGTCATAGTTTTGCAGTGCTTAGGCGAAGCCCTGTGAGAATCACTTCACCGTCACCACACCATCGTGCTGAGAGAACTCATCTACTTCCTCGACACCTTGCTCGATCAAGAAGGCGAGGAACGTCATCGCGCTGAACGTGTGCAGAACTCGGAGGTGTTGTACGTTCGGTACTTGATCGGTCGGAGCTAGAAGAAGTTTGACTACCTCAATCGCGTTATCAAACGATTCCGCTTTTGGTCTATGAGGGTACGTAGACACACTCTCCCCCTCTCGTTGTTATGCATCTCCTAGATAGATCTTGCGTGAGCATATGAATTTTTTGAAATTACATGCTACGTTTCCCAACATATCGGTCATTTACTCACCCTCACCGGTTGGTACACTGCGAGTACTACTGCGGAGCACACGCGGGCATCGATCACTTACGGGTCATGTACGCCCTGCTTCGTTTACGGCATCTTTAACGGCAACCTGCAAAAAACAACATTTGTCTTTGGTTTGCGAAAGAAATCGTGTCCGGACCGCCCCGCGGATCGATACAGATTGGTGATGGATGGCTCCCGCGATCCAGACAGCGCGGTCCGAACTGTTGCAGGAGGTTTACTGGTTCGCCCTGGAGATGCCATACCTTATGGCAGAGTCCGGGTTCGTGGAACTTTGGAAGGGAACACATAGGCAAATGTCATTCGCATATATCTGGAGGAAGATGACTCGTGCTTGAATCATTCATTATTATGTGGTTTTGGTCGGTATCGTTGGGTGCACGTTAGGCTTCACCTTGTTTAGGTGTAATAACTTTGTGTACGTTTGCGTTACGTACGGTGAGAGCGATGTATCGGCCGGTGGGTGACGCCGTTACGGACGAGCGGTGCAAAATGGGCTGACACTATTCGGTAAATCTGGCCTCCCACGGGAGCGATGGCTCTTGGTGCTCAGAGAGGTCGCGTAAGGTAAGCTAGCATGCATGATATTTCTTGAGCTTAATGCAACGCATGCACATACAGTGCACAAGGTGCTCCTGGCGACTGGCGTGATACGAAGCACGTTCATTTCAGTGTTCCCGCGCGTTCATCACCATCAACTAAGTGAGTTGGTACCCGTTATTTTCTGTGTATTGACAAACACCACTCTGCCGAACGGCCGACGAGCATACGCATATCCGTTTCTGTACCTATTGGAACCGACCGGTGCAACGGACCTGGACGGACGCCCGCCACGACCGTGGTCAATACGGCGGCGGTGGTCGGCCCGCCAGGTTTTGATCCATGCACACAACGTGATCCACCTTGGTGACGGCGACTGCTGCCTACGACGGGGGCGGCAGGCGAAGGCGCGAAGCACGCACGAGGCTCGGAGCTGCGGCCATTTCTCGCTTCAGTTTTGAAAGGGATTTGCACCAGGAAGATGGGGGCTTTTGTTCCTGACATGCAAACTTTGCAAGATCCTGCTGGCAGTTTGGCACATCGCCCTAGACCCCTAGTGGAAGATCTCAGACTTAAGCTGCTGGTTGACTGTAGTTTAGCAAAAAAGGTAGGCAAGAATTTGCCGCAAAAAGCGAAAGTAGGCAGTATAAACCGAACGGCCCATCAGATTCCAGAGGATGATAGAAGGCTCAGCCCAGCATAAAGAGAGAACACTTTCTAAGGAAAAAACAACAACAACACTTGTCCATTTCATGAATGATAAAGGTTGAAAGCTAGTAGAACCCTAGTCGACAGTCGACCACGAACAGCGCACGTAATGCTCCTACGTGATTCAGCTTTTGGTCGATGTCATGACGTGTGCCATTTGATTATGAGGAGTTTAACCGAGGGCCACGTATCCATGTCTCGTGTGGTGGATTTGATTCGAGGCATCAACAATAAAGCTAAATTTGGTGGATGTGGCGGCAGCGATGGGACTGGAAGGATCTGTCTGTCGACTGTGCAGTTGTCGCTCCGAGTGCTTGAGTGGCAGCAGTTGTGGCGTCGACAGCATGCATCGGCACTCACCGGTTGGTACACTACTGCCTACGCTAAAGCACTCCCGTAGTACGATCATTGGTCGTCTATAGATTACGTATATCTCTTGATTAAAGAAATGTACAAGGGCTGGAGCTCGAATGATGCATGGTGAGTTTCCATCGGTATGGTTCAGTTTGGTGAACGTTAGGCTTGGTTAGTTTTGGCTTGTTTCGGTGTAACAGTGTAATAAGCCAATGTGGCGCGCACTGACAGCGACGGGTGTAATATGGGCTGATACTACTATTTGGTAAATCTGGCCTCTCCTAGAGGATCGGTGGCTCTTGGTGCTTAGAGAGGTCGCATAAGATTACCATGATATTTTGATTGAGCAATGGAGCGCATATACTCAAACAGTACACAAATGCGATGGTTCTCCTGGCCTGCTATGAACTTACGAAACACCTGCCTCTCAGTATACTGATGGCCCTTGGTGCTTAGAGAGGTCCAATAAGGTTTGCATGATATTTCTTGAGCAATGGGGCGCATATGCTCGTACGGTACACAATGTAAGGCGCTCCTGGCGTGCCATTTTTTTTTTCTGCGGGGTGGTGTGCCATGAATCACCTTTCATCGTCTTTGCACCTCTGCTTTTATCCTGTACTCTCTTCCGTTTCTAAATATAAGTTTTTTAGAGAGTTCAATATAAACTGCATACGGTTGTATATAGACATATTTTAAAGTGTGGATTCACTCATTTTGATTCGTATGTATTCTAGTAGAATCTCTAAAAAGACTTATGTTTAGAAACGGAGGGAGTACATGCTAATTCCATGACGCGTGAGTTTCCGGTGCTGCTACCACGAACCGGAGATTAGATGGAAGCGTAAGAAACTTCAACAGTGTTTTTTTTGTCTCCCAAAACCCTAAGCGATGTTGTTTGGCGGTGTGTTGGCCCAAAAGTTCATATTTACCGAGCTCGTCGTTTCTACGATTCTGTTTTTCATTGGTCTCGACAGGGAAACTTTCCGAGAGGATATACCGCAGTTGAAACAGGCTGAAAGTATATCCTTTTCTGGTATCTGCAACAGACAAGACGCAGTTTTACTGGTTTGAAGTTTGAACGCGATTCACCCATAGCTCGCCCCAACTGGTTGTCCGCTAGTCTTTTTTTTTTGTGTGTGTTGTTGATCTGGTAGAAAAAACCAGCCAGTTTTTAAATACTTTTGAAAAAAATCGTGAAATCAAAAAAGGTTTACGGATTTTATTAAAAAGTTCTATCCATTTGAGAAAAAAGTTCATCGATATCCTAATTTTTTCCGCAAATTTGGAAAATATTAATCGGTGTGAATTAAAGGTTCATCAATTTTGGAAAAAATTCACAAATTTGAGAAAAGTTGATCGATTTTGCAAAAACTAAAATTCATCGAATTTGAAAAAAAATTCATCAATTGAAAAAAATCACAAAATTTCAGAAAAGTTCATAAAATTTGGGAAAAAGTTCATCGAAATTGAAAAATATTTTTGCGCATTTATGTAAAGAACAATAAAAAATAAAGAGAGAAAAACAAACAGGTAACAACTTTGTTTTTAAGTGTTGCAAATAAAGAAAAGAAAACCTAGCACAACAGGTCCGGTGACAAACTTGGTTAGTGCGTTTGGTACTAAACCGAAAGGTGCACTGCTGAAATCCTGTCACGCTCATGTTTTTTGGAGTTTAAAACAGAAAAATAGTAAGTGGGCCTGCCCATAGCGGAAGGGAATGTGCGCCAAGTTGCAGAATGCATTATAACGGGCTGATGCGCCAAATAGGAAATACCGCACCTGGGCTCGGAGGCTGCAGCGATTTCCCGCTTCGGTCACTTATGAAAGGGATCTGCAGATTACATGCATGGATGCACGACCTTAACCAAGCATACCGGGAACAATTTTGTAAACGTGGGAACCGCTTGGACACAGCATGGAGAGCATCACAGTGATTATATGGCTTGCTCTCATGAGCATGGAGAGCGATACAATGATTACGGTTAGAGGTGTGGTAGTGTTTTTTTTTGTCCCCAACATATGAAAGTAATGCAGGTGACGTTTAATCTTTGACTCTTTTTAAGGGGATACACACTCACTTTATTCATCTAATAAAATGTTTACGGGTCTAACATTAGGGTCATGCGGATGCAAAAGCCAAACATGGCGACCCGGAGGTAGGGATAAAGTGTTTTTAATCTCTGACTGTTTTTTTTATGTCTAAAAATTTCTGACTGTTAACAGTAAGTATATTCATATTGGCCGCAAAATTTGCAAAACAAGCAGAGGATACGAGGGGCATCAGGTCTAAAAAAAGAGGACAGAAGGCCCAGCCCAGCAAAAAAAAAAGCCGGATAAAAAAGGAAATCGTCGACAGCAGGGATCGAACCTGCGCGGGCTTAGCCCAACAGATTTCAAGTCTGTCTCCTTAACCACTCGGACATATCGACTTGTTGCTTCTCCATTCTTCTGCAAACTATATGTACCTACTGAGACTACAGACATTCCTTTTTCACAAAATTACAATAATCATCCTACTCCAGGGACAGCAGTAAGAACGTTTTTTTTAACAAAAGACGGCAGAATACTCCTGAACCGATCTTTTACATGTTCGTACTTCATTGAGCACATCATATACTTACCGTTAACTAGCCCTTGGTTAACCTATATATATGCTGTTTTAGAGAATCTAACTCTAAGATTGTATATACTGACTAAAACTACATATAAGTTAATTTTAAAAACTTTGTCTCAAAGGAGCAATTCTCATCCTACTCCAGGGAGCAGTAAGAAAGGTTTTTTTTTTATCAAAAGATAGCAGAATACGATTGTGTCATCCATGACCACAGGTACATGATTGCAGAGCTAACTGAACCGGTAATTTTCCATGTTCATACTTCATTGAGCACATGATATACTTACTGTTAACTAGCAGTTAGTTAACCTATATATACAGTATTTCGCGGTCATTTTTTTTACTGTATACAGTATTTAGAGCCGCTGATCTAACTAAGATTGTATTTTCTCTGTCGAACCGAGTAATAATGCTGGTCCAAGTCCAGGCACAACAGAATAATAACAGGCTTTACCCAAACAGATCGAATACTCCAAATCAAATGTCTTACATGACCACAGGGTGCATGATACAGAGCTAACTGAACTGGAATCTTCCATGTTCATAGAGCACATGATACCAATCTAACTCTTAACTAACTAATCAGCAACATCACTCAGGAGATGCTAGACTGATGAACTGGTACATGGAGCTACATAAATATCAGAACCTCATTAGACCTAGAAACATATACTCCTCCTAGGAACATTGTACATGAACACAGACATGGAAATAGGGGGTCAAAACACTCAGTAACTAGCTAGTGTTCTGGCAGAGTTAACATCAGTTCTCATCTGACCCTCTCTTCTTCTTGCTCTTAGCCTGCTTAGCCAGGAAAACTGAAAGCCCAGTGAAGGCAAACTTCTTCCTCTTTCCTGAGAATTTGTTGTTAGCACTTGTATCACTGCTATAAGTCAAGATTGCCTGCCTCCTGTTCAGGATCTGACCGAGGGAGATGCTAGAGGTTTCACTCGTACTCGTGTCGTCCGACACGCTCTTGTCGTACCCATCAGGCCCCATTAGCTTCATACTCAGTATCTGCCCGATCGACAGTGTCGGCTTCATGGAGTTGTCTGAAACATCGATGATGTCCATGCAGTGAGAGTCATCTCTGTGGCGATGTGCTGCAGTTTTGAACTTGGGGGAGCCACGGAATGAGCGCCTCTTGTGTCCGGTCTCCGATCGGCATCTCTGAAGGGTCTCTTCCACCGCAAACTTTCTTCGGTTGGCAGTCTCTACCCTCTTCAGAGCCTCCTGCAGTGCCTTCTTGCATTCCTCAACCTCCATTTTGGCTTCTTCCAGCCTTGTGAGTGACTCCGACTTTGATTGGTTGGCTTCGTCGACATGGACCATGGCAGCTGCAATCTTGTTCCTTGAGCTTTCATCGGCCTCTCGAGCCATCGAAGCAAGCTCGGAGTACTCTTCCACTGAAAGGCTCACTCCATCTTCACCCTGGAGACCTTCAGCTGAGGCTTCACTGCAGAGTAGGGCCTTGATCTCAGCTAGTGCAAGAGCTTCAGCTGCCCTTGCTGCTTCCTCCATCTTCTTGGCAGCAAGACATCTCACTTCAGCAGTGCCGATGGTGGCCTTGGTCTGCTCAATCTCGGCAGCTAACATCATGGCTTCAGATTTCGACGCATTTGCTGCATTCCTGAGCTGCTCTATCTCGGTAGTCATCCTCTTGATCTCGAAGAAGATGTCCGAGGGGTCCTCGCGCCTTCTCTGCAGGTCCTTCAGCGTCTGCAGCTTCTGCGTGGTCTGGTCCAGCTCCTGCTTCAGAGAAGAAACCAAGGTGGCGTCCGAGGACACCTTCTCCCGGCTCCTCTCCACCAAGACTTTCTCCGTCGCGATGTCGTTGCGCAGCGACTCGATGGAGGCTCTTATGGCAGCGAGATCACCCGTGGTTCTGTTCAGGTTCGACTTTGCCTGCTCGAGCTCCATCAGAACCAAGTTAGTATGCTGCTGCTGCTGCTCTTGTTCGTCTAGGCCGGCGCACATGTCCACATCGGCTCCATCATTTCCCTCAGGCTGCCTCACTTCAGGTTCTGCTGCTTGCATTTCTGCACCTTCAGCATTTCCCTCAGGCTGCTGCTTTGCTTCAGGTTCTGCTGTTTGCTCTTCTTCGGTAGCTTCAGCGTTTCCTTCAGGCTGCTTCACTTCAGGTTCTGCTGTGGGCACTTCAGTGAGAGAGCAATTGCTCTCTTGCTGTTGCTGCTGCTTCTCTTCTTCAGGCTGCAATGTATCTTCAGCCGTTTTCTTCTGAATCTTGAGCTTCAAATCTGCGATGATCTTCTTGGCAGACTCGAGTTGTTTGAGCACATCGAGCGTCTCCCTCTCCTTGGCGCCGAGCTCCTTCTCTATCTGCGCCGTCTGCTCCGCCAGATTGACGCATTGCTCGTCTTCAGTCCCCCCACACACAGTCTGGTTCTGTTTCTGCAGGCGGAAAATGTGGCAAGAACAAAATCAATCGAGAGAAGAGAAACATTAGTGCTGGCTGATTTTACTAGCCGCATTTGCCACCGAATCGCGGACAAGAACCGCTCCGCTCTGCTCCTAATTGAATGACGAACTAACCCAAAGTACAGGGGTACGGCCATGTAGTACTGTGCAAGAACAAAAAGTACTCTGCGGAACAGGAGATGGCACCGTTCCTCCGCCAATAATGTAAATCGGGGCAAGATGAGCCGCGGCAAGATGGAGAAGAGGGGGGAGGAGGTCGCACTGACCTTGTGGTGCGCGAAGATGCGGTTGACGAGGTGGGAGCTCCAGGCGGCGCTGCCGCCGAAGCGGTCGACGGCCTCCCGCACGGACTCGAACGGCGCCGAGGTGTCGATCTCCGCCCTGCCGCCGCCGACGCCGCACGCGCCAGCGGAGGCCGGGGCCAGGTCCTCGCCGTTCACCGGGACGCGCACGGGGAGCAGGGGCGGCCGGGCCTCCTCTTCCATTCCTTTCTCTCTCGGGTCCTGCGCGTGCTGCTGGGTCAGGGTTCTTGGGTTTGGGCGAAGAGCGAGGGAGAGAGTGGGGTGGGGTGGGGTGGTGGGTGGGCTGCAAGCGGACAACGGGGGAGTGTGGCTCGCTTCGCTTGGGTAGTAGTCGGATTTAATAGTGGTCGTTGACCGGCTGCTGCTGAGGTAGCCGTTGGGCCGAGACTGAGACTGCTGCACGCTTGTCGCTAATCACGGCAGCAAATGGAGCAGTGGCGGTGTACATTAAGCATGATGACACGGAAAACAGTGCGGCTGAGGCAGCTCTTCGTCACGGCCGGACCCGCGGGTGGTTCTTTCTTCCTTTAATCTTTGTGGTGGCAGAGGGCCGTTGCGCACTGCGTGACAACTCCCTCGGCGGTGCACGAGCGTCCTGCCATGCTTGCTTGCATTATTACCGCGGCGTCGGCCTTGCGGTGCCGACCGTCGTTCGGCGGGCATCACGAGGTGGCAGTGAATTGAGCCGTTGCTTGGATACATCATCTCTTGTCACGGTCCCTCGTACCACTGCTCTCTCTCTCTCCTCTCTTTCAGTGATTCACTCTCTTTCACATGACGACGATTGACAACAGTGACATGGGCTTGGCTGCATAGTTCAAAAAACCGGATTGGCAACCAAATGGCGGTTCAGGTGTTCATCGGTTTGACCATCGGGTTAGTCATCGGTTCGCTGGGTAGATTCTTTTAAGCCTATCATCATCACATGAGTTGCTACCGATGGGACAAAACCTACTTGTAGTTAGTACAAATTTGGGTCATCTATTTTGAAACAGAGGGAGTAGAAGCTATGAACAGAAAGTTTCGCCATGCATTTTACCCTCCAGCTCTTCCCCTTCCCAAGTCCCCATGACAAGTTAAAACATGGTGTATGTAATAAATTTGCGATAGTCTAAGAAAATAAATTACCATGGTCTAGTTTTTTTTTTCCCATGATACCTGTAATAAAATTGCACATCGCAAAAATAGGAAAAATGTTCTTTATAAACATTTCAACTTTTGAATTTGTCTAACGGTCACAATGCAAATTTATGAATTCTGTTCTTTAAAATAAGATGGCAAGGTTAGGGGATTTATTCTTTGAAACGATGGCAAATTTAGGATTTGGCTATGCACACATGAGACAAGTGTAATTCCTAAGATTGTCGTTTGACCATTACAATTTTCCATGTTTTGGGACACAAAATTAATAAAATTTCCATAACATAATTAATAAAATTGCCATGGTCTGAAGAATAAAAATTGCCATGATACCAAAAAATAAAACTAACATGGTCTAAAACATAATTGCCGTGCTACATAAATAGAAGCTGACATGGTCTATTAATTAATGAAATTACCATGGTCTAAGTAATTAAATTGCCAAGACTAAAAATAAAATTGTCATGGTACATACATTTAAACGGTCATGGTCTAATTAATAAAATTGTCATGCTCTGAGTAATAAAATTGCCATGGCACCTACAAAAAAGTAACATGTTCTAATTAATAAAAACGTCATGGCTAATTAGTAAAGTTGCCATGATACCTGTAAAAAAATTGTGCATGGCAAAATAGGAAAAATGTTCTCTAAAACATTTAAAATTTTGAAATATCATAATGGGTACATGTCAAAATTTATGAGCCATGCTTTTATATAAAAGTTGCCATGTGCAAAGCTCTCAAGATGCTATGAAAGGGAAAAAAGTCTTTAAGTTACCATGATATTTTCCATGTGCATTGATCATAATTTTCCGAGGAAAAATCATTTTAAAAGTTCCCAAGAATTCAAAAACATCTATAAAAGTTTCCATGGCAAAATCCATGTTGAAAACATAGGCATTTAAAGGATCGATATAGTTGACTAGAGGGGGGGGGGGGTGAATAGGCAACTAACAATTTTTAGCTTTTCTTTACCAATTTATACCTTGCATCAAAGTAGGTTGTCTAGATATGCAACTAGGTGAGCAACCTATATGATGCAACAACAACAAGCGCACAAGCAAGAAAGGGATACAACACAATATAAGCGTGCACAAGTAAAGGTAAGAGATAACCAAGAGTGGAGCCGGTGGAGACAAGGATGTGTTACCGAAGTTCCTTCCTTTTGAGGGGAAGTACGTCTTCGTTAGAGCGGTGTGGAGGCACAATGCTCCCCAAGAAGCCACTAGGGCCACCGTATTCTCCTCACGCCCTCACACAATGCGAGATGCCGTGATTACACTATTGGTGCCCTTGAAGGCGGCGACCGGACCTTTACAAACAAGGTTGGGGCAATCTCCACAACTTAATTGGAGGCTCCCAACGACACCACAAAGCTTCACCACAATGGACTATGGCTCCGCGGTGACCTCAACCGTCTAGGGTGCTCAAACACCCAAGAGTAACAAGATCCGCTAGGGATAAGTGGGGGGAATCAAATTTCTCTTGGTGGAAGTGTAGATCGGGGCCTTCTCAACCAATCCCGAGCAAATCAACAAGTTTGATTGGCTAGGGAGAGAGATCGGGCGAAAATGGAGCTTGGAGCAACAATGGAGCTTTTGGGGGAAGAGGTGAGTCAACTTTGGGGAAGAAGACCTCCTTATATAGTGGGGGGAACAATCCAACCGTTACCCCCACAACAGCCCCGTAGAGGGCGGTACTACCGCAGGAGGCAGTGGTACTACCGCTGGTTACAGCGGTACTACCGCTCCCGAGGGCGGTACTACCGTGGAGCCTGGAGGGCAGGAGAGGACAGATCCGAGCGGTACTGCCGCGGCGGTTGGACGGTACTACCGCTCGTGAGCGGTACTGCCGCCCTACTGCCGCTGCGAAGTACCGCACTATCCGACACGAAAAAAGACCCCTCGAATCGAGACGGTAGGGGCCTGGTACCGTAGCGGTACTACTGCTGAGGACCCACCAGCGGTACTACCGCTGCGGAGCGGTACTGCCGCTTCTGACCCCCAAGCGGTACTACCGATGGGTACCGCGGTACTACCGCTAGGACCAGACTCAGCCCAAGGAGAGAGGAAGCAAAGCTCCAATGAAGCGGAAAGGCACAGAGGGTGTAAAGAGGATGTGTACGTGTTGATTCCACCCTAGCCTTGCCAAAGCGGACCTCCTCTTGATAGTACGGTGATCCCTATGAAACTAGTCCACCAAACTAATTCGAAAGGACTACACCGTCTTCGCTTCAAACTCTGAGGGGAGGTAATCGTCTCGTGCCAAAGGATGAATCTCTGAAAACACTCAATGCACACGATTAGTCCGCAAAAGCATTGTCATCAATCACCAAAATATCTTACGGATAAATATGCCCTTACAATCTCCCCCTTTTTGGTGGATTGATGACAATACGGGATTTGCACAAACGGGAAAAGACAAAGGACATAAGCAAACCCCCAAGTCTCTAAAATATAGACGGGCTCCCCCTAGATGTGTGCCATCAAGATAAGTGCTTTGGACTGCACGACACACATACTAGGATCAACACTCCCCCTGTATTTTAGAGACCAACAACCTAAGCGTGATACAAGAGAGCAGGATATATAACATAATAAGCATGCAACTCATGAGATACCAAAAGACTAGAGACATAGATAAAGATATGATAAGGATAAGGTAGCATATGTCTCACACCATATGACTGGAACTTAGGTCTCACGGAACACAAAACCAAACAAAGCACAAGGTAGCAAACACAACGAAAGCACAAAGACAAAGACACACTCGCAACACAACGACGCAAATTCCTAAACTCTCTCCCCCTTTGGCATCGAGACACCAAAAGGGGCAAAGAGCTAACCTACGGCTCCAGGTGAGAGCATGCTGAGGATCTCGAACATCAGGACTCTGCGTGATCATCTGCACCACCATCCTCGGCCGGAAACTGCTCGGCATCTGAATCGGTCCACGGACAGTGCTGCTGGATCCACTCCTCCTCCTCAGTGATCTGACCCTCAGAGCCGCTGGTGACTGTCGCACCCAACTGACGCATAAGCTCCTTGTGACGTCCCCTTGCCTTCTTCTCAGCCACATGAGTCATGTACTGACCGTGAGACTCCATGCAGAACAACTTCTTCATCTTGTGTTTGAGCTTCTTTGCCCAAGAGGGTTCTGCCGCAGAAGGCTCTGTCCCAGAAGGCACATAATCCTCATCGTCATCATCGGCCTCATCCTCGCCCTCGGTCTCCATGGCAGCAGCAGAAGACGGAACCCCAGATGTAGGAACGGAGGTGCCCCAATTATCCTTCTTCCTCAGACGCTTGATTTCATGAGAAACCAACTCTCCAGTTTCCAGCTGCTCCGCGGGAAAGGAACGTCTCCAGGCCTTCTCAATGAGCAACATGATGAATGGACCATAGATCGGGCACTTGCGCTCAGAAATGGCAGTGAGAAGTTCAGACCACATAACATGAGAGATGTCCAGGGACTCGCCAGTGTTTGCTTCCTTCTCACGCTGGCAGAAGAGAAGCATATCCACGAGATAGGAGTGAACCATATCCAGATTCCCGATGCGAGGAAAGAGGGTCTCTCGAAAGACACGATGAAGGATGTCCAGGTAGGCAGACAACTCATAGGTCTCCTTCTTAGTCACAGGGTGAACCTTCACAGTGCAGTAGGGCCAAAGGGCTTGCTTGTGAGTGGAGTTGACATTGTGGTGAGGGCGAAAGCCAACAGGAGTCTCAAGCCCGCGATCTTCCACATGAAGTAACTCCATGAAGGCCTTCCACTTGACAGACAGTAACTTGCCATTTGTCATCCAGGTTAGAGTCCTTTCTTCATCAGTTCCAAGATGGACAGTAGCAAAGAACTGAGCCACCAAATCTGCATCAAAGTCCTTGTTGAACTGCATGATTCTGAGAATGTTGAGCTGAGTACACATCTGAAGAGCTTCACCAAAGTATTCGGGATCCTTCTCCATGGCATCTGTGTCGATGGAGCGAACATTAACAAAGAGATTCTTCTTGGCCTTGATCACATCAAAGTAGATGGAAAACTGAAAGCGGTTCCAGAACGGGCGGTTGACCAAACTGGGTTCTTGGTCTTCCGCATAGGGGTTGCGGCGACGCTTTGCCCAAAACTCCTTCGCAGACATCTCAGTCACAGTCTTGGCCCTTGGCTTCGGCCTGTTGGCAAGTTTCTTCTGACGTTGAGGATTAGCACTTGAGGAAGCACCCACTGGCGGCGGTGGAGCACTGGAGGAACCACCAGCAGACTCAGATGTGCGGTACCGCTTTGACGTTGAACGCCCGGGGTTGACACGGCGGACTTGCTGCTCAGGATGTTCATCACCTGGAACCAAACACACGAACAGAAAACCAACACGAAAGAAAAAAGCGTAAGCCTCCAAACAAAACAACATGGATCAAACAAAGGTAGGGAATGATGGAATCTGGCAGACAGCGGTAGTACCGCTGGCCATAGGCGGCAGTACCGCCCAAGCGGTAGTACCGCCCCAGCGGGAGCGGTAGTACCGCGCAAGACGGGGAACCGGCGGTTCCTACTGCCGTGGTCAGATCCGGCACTACCGGACTGCCAAATTCGAAAATAATCCTACCAAAACTTAATCCACATAGTCTAGACGCCTTCTCCAAACTACTCAAGCCGAGATTTAGCCAAAAATCTAGAGATGCAACCACTATTGCCCCAAAAACACTAGATCTGAGAACTAGACAAAAAGAGAGAAAGAACGAGGGCAGTACCGGCATCCATGGCAAGAGAACGAGGTGGGGATCGACTCCACCGAAGGGAATGGAGAGGGATGGCCCGGAGACGGCGGCCCGCCGGAGCCCTCCCGCGGCGAGGAGTCGCTGGAGAGAGGGAGAGGGACGAAGGGGTGGTGCGAATGGGTATGGGGGAGGAGAAACCTCCCCCTGCCCCGACATAACCCCTTGATCCCGCCCCCCCAGCGGTAGTACCGCTCGGGTGGGCGGTAGTACCGCTTGTCAACATAAGCGGTAGTACCGCGCACCACCAGCGGTAGTACCGCCCAGCCAATACTCCAAAGACTAGACACAGAGGCTTAGCTCAAAAGAAGAGAGAAACAAACGGCAAGAAAAGAGAGCAAAACACACAGCAACAAAAGCATCAGCACGAGGACAAGAACCACACACCTCTACAAGAGAGGGCGGTGGCCGAGGCCACCTATGTTTGAGTCAATTGGTATGGCACCGCGAAGAATTATCCTTGGGCCCATGACCAAAACTCGTCTTTGAAGCACAAGTACCATCAAAATGGCTAATGTGAAAGAGTTGATCAATTTATGCATAATAAGGGGAGGGAGAGTTCATTAAGAGAACAACACTCCCCTATGTCCATGCCTACACCTAAACAAGATAACAAGTCGAGTATGGTGGGGAGTGCAAGTGCTCAAGTAACATTGCTCGAATCAATGATATTTAGCTCATGCCTTAACTCGCGAAATCTTGCTTCATCCAACGGCTTCGTGAAAATATCTGCAAGGTTATCATGAGTGTTGACATAGTTGAGCTCGATCTCCCCTCGCCTAATATGATCCCGGATGAAGTGATATCGAATCTCAATATGCTTCGTCTTGAAGTGTTGCACCGGGTTGAGAGAAATCTTGATGGCACTTTCATTGTCACACCAAAGAGGCACTTTGTCACAAATGACACCGTAGTCCTTTAAAGTTTGCCTCATCCATAAGAGTTGTGCACAACAACTCCCGGCCGCCACATACTCCGCTTCGGTGGACGAGAGAGACACACAACTTTGCTTTTTAGAAGACCAACTTACCAAAGAGCAACCAAGGAATTGGCACCCTCGGGAAGTGGACTTCCTATCCACTTTGTCTCCCGCCCAATCGGAGTCCGAATACCCTACAAGCTTGAAGTTTGCTCCTCTTGGGTACCATAAGCCAAAGTTTGGGGTATGAGCCAAATATCGAAAGATTCGCTTGACCGCCACAAAGTGGCTTTCCTTAGGTGCGGCTTGAAAACGTGCACAAATTCCCACACTCAACATGATATTCGGTCTAGATGCACAAAGGTAAAGTAATGAACCAATCATGGAGCGATATACCTTTTGATCCACCGCTTTACCATTGGGATCGATGTCAAGTTGGCACTTGGTGGGCATTGGAGTGGACGCCGGCTTGACATCACTTAGCTTGAATCTCTTGAGCATGTCTTGAGTGTATTTGGCTTGGTTGATGAAGGTTCCTTCTCTTCTTTGCTTTACTTCGAAACCGAGAAAGAACTTCAACTCTCCCATGGAAGACATCTTGAACTTTGAGGTCATGAGTGTGGAAAATTCCTCATTGAAAGCTTTGTTAGGGGAACCAAAGATAATGTCATCAACATATAGTTGGCACACAAACAACTCCCCTTTGACCTTCTTAGTAAAAAGAGTGGGGTCGATTAGCCCAACTTCAAACCCACGATCTTGTAACAACTAGGTAAGGTGGTCATACCATGCATGTGGGGCTTGTTTAAGGCCATAGAGTGCCTTATCGAGTTGATACACATGATCGGGAAAGTAGGGATCCTCGAACCCGGGGGGGTTGCTTGACATACACCAACTCATTAATAGGTCCATTAAGAAAAGCACTCTTCACATCCATTTGTTGCAACTTAAAGTTGTGATGAGAAGCATAAGAAATCAACAAACGAATAGATTCAAGGCGAGCAACGGGAGCAAAGGTTTCACCATAGTCGATACCCTCGACTTGGGAGTAGCCTTGTGCCACCAATCGTGCCTTGTTGCGGATGATGGTCCCATGAGCATCTTGCTTGTTCTTGAATATCCACTTCGTTCAAATGACATTATGGTTCCCCGTTGGCCTTGGCACTAATCTCCACACCTTGTTGTACTCAAAGTTGTTGAGTTCTTCATGCATGGCATTGAGCCAATCCGGATCTTCGAGAGCTTCATATACCTTTTGGGGTTCCACACAAGAGACAAACGCGTGATGTTCACAATAGTTTGCCAATTGTCTACGAGTGCTTACCCCCTTTTGAATGCTTCCAAGCACATTCTTCATGAGATGACCCTTGGTGGAGAGCTTGGAAGCAATCTTGGCGGCACGACGCTCCAATTCCTCCTCGGAGGTGAGTTGAGGAGCGGTCACTTGATCATCTTGAGCGCCGTCTTGAGCTTGTTCTTGATCTTGAACTTGCTCGGAGGAGAGAACTTGACCTTGGGCATCACTTGGTGTGTCTCCACCGTCTTGATCATGATTTTGCCCTTGGTCTTGTTCATGCGGTTGAGGGCCTTCACTTTGTTCTTCGGAAGCGTGTGGGCCTTGGGTTGGTGATGGCTCCACTCGAGTGGAGCATTGTCCTTCTCCTTCGGCCACAAGGGGTTCCTCAATGGGTAGGATAAAACCAACACCCATTCTTCTTATGGCTTGAGGAGGAATTTCATCACCTACATCACAAGTGCCACTTTGCTCCACTTGGGAGCCGTTATTCTCATCAAACTCCACGTTACACGTCTCCTCAATAAGTCCCGTGGATTTATTGAGGACACAGTAAGCATGAGAGTTTGTAGCATAACCAACAAATATGCCCTCATATGCTCTAGCCTCAAATTTAGACAACCGAACACCTTTCTTGAGAATGAAACACTTACACCCGAACACCCGAAAGTACTTGAGGTTGGGCTTGTTGCCGGTGAGTATCTCATATCGAGTCTTGTTCAAGCCCTTGCGGAGGTAGAGCCGATTGGATGCATGACACGCGGTGTTGATGGCTTCGGCCCAAAAGTTGTATGGAGACTTGAACTCCGCCATCATGGGCCTTGCGGCATCCATCAACGTCCGGTTCTTCCTCTCCGCAACACCGTTTTGTTGAGGGTGTAAGGTGCGGAATATTGATGCTTGATCCCCTCATCACTAAGAAACTCATCCAAGGTGTAGTTCTTGAACTCGGTGCCGTTGTCACTTCTTATTGTCAAGATCTTTGCATTGTGTTGACGTTGGGCTTCATTTGCAAAGTCAATGACGGTTTGTTGGGTCTCACTCTTCCTCTTGAAGAAATACACCCAAGTGTATCTTGAATAGTCATCCACAATTACCAAGCAATACTTTCTACCCCCGAGACTATCAAAGGATGCAGGCCCAAAGAGATCCAAATGAAGGAGCTCCAAAGGCCTCTTCGAGTAAATGAGAGTCGTGGGAGGGTGAGCCTTCTCATGAAGCTTTCCTTCGATACAAGCACTGCAAGCACAATCTTTAGCAAAACTAACGTTCGTTAGTCCACGGACATGGTCCCCTTTGAGAAGACTTTGCAAAGATCTCATATTGACATGGGCTAAACGGCGATGCCAAAGCCATCCCACGTCAACTTTAGCCATTAGGCATGTCGCGGTCTTAGTGGGTCGCTCCGAAAAGTTAATCACATAGAGACCGTTCTCGACATGCCCAACAAAGGCTACTTTAAGAGTCTCGCTCCACAAGAGGGTCACGGTATCAATATCAAAGAAGGTGGCAAAGCCCATGATAGCAAGTTGACGAACGGAAAGTAAATTGTATGCAAGGGACTCAACAAGCATGACTTTCTCGATCGTGAGATCATGAGAAATGACTACTTTGTCGAGTCCCAATACCTTAGATGACGAGGCATCACCCCACTCAACATTGGTGGGCATAGATGGAATCTTGTGCACGTCCACCACCAAGTCCTTGCTTCCGGTCATATGATTTGTAGCTCCACTATCGAGCAACCATGATCCCCCATCGGAAGCAAACACCTACAAGAGATCAATGCTTGTTTTTAGGTACCCATTTTGTAGTGGGTCCTTTGATGTTAGTAACAAGGGTCTTAGGAACCCAAATAGACCATTCAATGTACTCATGAGGAGAACCAACAAATTTGGCATAAACATGCCCATCACTAGCACGGGATAACACATAAGAAGGATTAAAGTCGCCGGCTTTGTTGGATGGGGTGGTATTGCCCTTCTTGACACCGCTACCCTTCGCATTGTTCTTCTTCTCCTTGGAAGCACCCTCTCCCTCCTTCACAAAAGTTTGCTTGAGAGGAGGAGGTCGTTTGGTCTTGTCATTCTTCTTCTTGTTCTTGGGCTTGGGTGCGAACCCAATCCCCTCCTTGGCCACAACTTCCTTTTGGTTTCTCAAAAGGTCGTTGAGGTTCTTCTCACCTTGTATGCATGACATAAGGCCTTTCTCAAGTTGCTCCTTCAACTTAGCATTCTCCTCAACAAGATGCACATGCTCACAACAAGGGTTAGTAGCATTTGCATTATCAATTAACACCATATGAGGAAAGGTGGCTTTCTCCTTAGTTAGCTTTACTTGGAGTTGACCATGAGACTCCTTGAGGCTAGCATGAACACCCTTCAAGACTTTGTGAGCCTTGTCGAGAATGTCAAACTCCTCTTTAAGTCTAGCAAGATCAACCCCAAGTTTTGCCTTCTCGGAGTTTAGCACACGAGACATAACAAGAGCATGATCAAGATCTTTCTTTAACTTAGCATGATCATCGTTGTATGACTCCTCAAGAACCAAACGAAGACCACGCTCTTCGTCAAGAGCATTGGAAATATCCGAAATCTCATCGGCATAGTCACGACTATGCCCCTCCATCTTAGAGATGGTATCTTCGTGAGCCTCGATCATGTCATTGGCTTCACCAAGTTGTTCCAAGAGAGCAACGAAGTGCTTCTTGGATTTACCCTTGAGTTTACCCATAAAGGTCTCAAACTCATTTTCCTCCACATTTGTCCCCTCATGTTCATCAATGCTATCCGCCGAAGAAGGATGATTAATGATGATAGTTTTGATGTTGGGGGTTACCTTGTTGGTGGCTTTAGCCATGAGGCACTTGGCGGTGATGTTATCATTGGGTGAGTCGAAGAGAGACATCCGTGGAGTCATCGCAATGGCAACGGAGGCCATGGCAACCGACTCACCATCTTCATCATCGTCATCATCCTCATTGTACTCTTCTTGTACCACCAATGCCTTGGGAGGAGTCTTCTTGGTGAAGTTGCTCTTGTTAGGGAACGACTTAGCCTTGTCCTTTCTAATGAGCTTGCCACCATTGTCTTCCCCCTTCTCGTAAGGGCACTCCGCAACAAAGTGGCTCACATTGCCACAATTGAAGCAAGTCCTCACTCGTTGCTTGCCCTTTGCGCCACTTGAATTGTTCTTGTTGAAGTTTGGCCTTGTGTTCTTCTTGCTCCAAAATTGCCTTGAAGCAAGAGCCATGTGTTCATGATAGGCATACTTCGTATCTTCGAGGTTGCCCTCCTCTTCTTCCTCTTCATCCTCTTCCTCCATACTAACCTTGGCCTTTAGAGCAAGGTTGGGCTTCTTTACTCTTTGAGAGTGAAGAACCGCATTGTCCAAGATGCTCATAGCAACAAACTCATCCAACACTTCACTTGAGGACAAGGTGTGGAAGTCCGACCTTTGACGAATTACGGAGGACATGGCTTTGTGGTAGGGCATCATTGCCTTGAGGAATTTGCGCTTGATCCAATTGCCATCCGTGTCCTTACTTCCATGATCTCGGAGAGAGACCGCGAGTTTGGTTACTCTCCGAAAAAGCTCACGAGGTTCTTCATTTTCTTTCATTGCAAACTCGTCGGCTTCATCTTGCACTACTTCATAGTTGGAGCGTTGAATGCTTGCGCTTCCCCGATAGAGGGAAACAACTTGGAGCCAAGCATCTTTGGCCACGGTGTAGGGCCGGAGATGAGGAAGATCTTCGGGTGGGATTGCTTCTTGGATGATGAAGAGAGCATTCTCATTGAATTGATGATCCACAACTTCTCTAGGAGTGAAGTTACTTCGGTCATGCGGATAAAAACCTTCTTCAATGATTCTCCAAAGGTTAGTGTTCACATGATTTAAATGACGCTTAAAACGATAGACCCAAGAATCAAAATCTACATTCTTCTCAATCTTAGGAGCCGGGCCGGCATGATTTAAATGAGTGGAAGGGAGCGGTCCACCATAGACAGGTGGAGGTTCCACATGGGCAAAGATGCCGCTGCCCTTTTTACCACTAGAAGAAGGAGCTTTCTCGCTAGTAGCTTCCCCTTTGTCGGAGGTAGCATCCGTCACCTTGTTGGCGGGATCACCCACTTTCAACGGTGCGGTGGAAAGCTTAAGCCCTTCTAAGTATTTATTAAACATGCTTTAGACCTCGGTAGTCATGGAGGTTTTCAATGTGTCCAACGCCACATTTAATTCCTCACGAGATACCGCGGTTCCCCCATCTCCCGTAGACGAGACCGGATTCACACCGGAGTGCTCCTCCACACCGTCTACGACGTCAACCATACTCTTCGGACGGTAAAGTCCTTAAAAAGAGACGAGGCTCTGATACCAATTTAAAGGATCGATATAGTTGACCAGAGGGGGGGTGAATAGGCAACTAACAATTTTTAGCTTTTCTTTACCAATTTAAACTTTGCATCAAAGAAGGTTGTCTAGATATGCAACTAGGTGAGCAACCTATATGATGCAACAACAACAAGCGCACAAGCAAGAAAGGGATACAACACAATATAAGCGTGCACAAGTAAAGGTAAGAGATAACCAAGAGTGGAGCCGGTGGAGACAAGGATGTGTTACCGAAGTTCCTTCCTTTTGAGGGGAAGTACGTCTCCGTTAGAGCGGTGTGGAGGCACAATGCTCCCCAAGAACCCACTAGGGCCACCGTATTCTCCTCACGCCCTCACACAATGCGAGATGCCGTGATTTCACTATTGGTGCCCTTGAAAAGGCGGCGACCGGACCTTTACAAACAAGGTTGGGGCAATCTCCACAACTTAATTGGAGGCTCCCAACGACACCACAAAGCTTCACCACAATGGACTATGGCTCCGCGGTGACCTCAACCGTCTAGGGTGCTCGAACACCCAAGAGTAACAAGATCCGCTAGGGATAAGTGGGGGGAATCAAATTTCTCTTGGTGGAAGTGTAGATCGGGGCCTTCTCAACCAATCCCGAGCAAATCAACAAGTTTGATTGGCTAGGGAGAGAGATCGGGCGAAAATGGAGCTTGGAGCAACAATGGAGCTTTTGGGGGAAGAGGTGAGTCAACTTTGGGGAAGAAGACCTCCTTATATAGTGGGGGGAACAATCCAACCGTTACCCCCACAACAGCCCCGTAGAGGGCGGTACTACCGCAGGAGGCAGCGGTACTACCGCTGGTTACAACGGTACTACCGCTCCCCAGGGCGGTACTACCGTGGAGCCTGGAGGGCAGGAGAGGACAGATCCGAGCGGTACTGCCACGGCGGTTGGGCGGTACTACCGCTCGTGAGCGGTACTACCGCCCTACTGCCGCTGCGAAGTACCGCACTATCCGACACAAAAAAAGACCCCTCGAATCGAGGCGGTAGGGGCCTGGTACCGTAGCGGTACTACTGCTGAGGACCCACCAGCGGTACTACCACTACGGAGTGGTACTGCCGCTTGTGACCCCCAAGCGGTACTACCGCTGGGTACCGCGGTACTACCGCTAGGACCAGACTCAGCCCAAGGAGAGAGGAAGCAAAGCTCCAATGAAGCGGAAAGGCGCAGAGGGTGTAAAGAGGATGTGTACGTGTTGATTCCACCCTAGCCTTGCCAAAGCGGACCTCCTCTTGATAGTACGGTGATCCCTATGAAACTAGTCCACCAAACTAATTCGAAAGGACTACACCGTCTTCGCTTCAAACTCTGAGGGGAGGGAATCGTCTCGTGCCAAAGGATGAATCTCTGAAAACACTCAATGCACACGATTAGTCCGCAAAAGCATTGTCATCAATCACCAAAATATCTTATGGACAAATATGCCCTTACAATGGTGATGAAACTTGCCATGGTAAGAGCATATATAAAAGTTGTCTTTCCATGTACAAAGTTCTTAAGATGCAAAACAAATAGAAAAACATCTTTAAATTGCAATATTTATAAGTATGACTATTCATGGCATAATTAACATAAGAGCATCACGTCCGTAGATCTGTTGATAGTTATCCAACAACATCTATAGCTACTACTCCACCCCAAGACTGCTATGCAACATGTATCTCAAAGTATTAAGTAAAAAATAGAGTATTGCAATAAGAGCGATGACATGAAGTAGATGATATATATATATATATATATATATATATATATATATATATATATATATATATATTTGTCGTCACCCTACGTTCAAAGAACAACTACGCAACCATGTTTTTATCCCTAGTGGCAACAACACCAATACAAGCCTTTGCAATTTTCTTTGACTGCAGTAATTTATTTGCACGGTTGAACCAAACTATCATATGCAACTCCATCTATATATTGACCAAACTCCAAACTTGGCCAATAAAGAGAGGATATACCGGAGAGCATATATGAATAAGAATTACGCAACAAAATAACCAAATAGATCTCAAGAGAATTCATGAATAAATCGGATCATAAAGTGACAATTTATCATATCCCAAGTTCCCAACAAACAAACCACAAGAATTACATCAGATGGATCACAATCATGTAGGGCACCTCATGTGATCTTTGTTGAGAGAGAGAGAGAGGGAGGGAGGGAGAGAGAGAGAGAGAGAGATCTTGCTATGTCCCAAAGTCCAAAGGAAACTAGTCATGAGAGATCATGATGGTATTCAAGTTGATGGAGAACTAGAGGTGTGCGGCGGTGAAAAACTTCAGGCGACAAACTCTCGGGAGTTTTTGGAAGTATATAATGGCATGAGAATCGAGAGGTAGTAAATCAGAGTGCTATGGGACCCACGGTGTAGGGGGCACGCACCCCATAGGCCACGTAGGGGTCTTGCGTGGGGCTCCTAGGTGGCCTCATGGCCTATGTTGGTGCCCACTGTAACCTTCTGGACTTGAAATGTCTGCTGATATTTTTCTAGAATTTTTTAAGTCCAATAAAATTTATTTTTCAGCAAATTTCAAAAACAGTAGAAGTTAACTAGCATTGGGCACTGGATAATAGGTTAGTCTAGAATAATAAAAAATAATTTAAATAGGTGCCAAAGTATGGTCATTTAATATAAATATGGCATGAAACAAGCAAAAAATATGAATACTTTTGAGACATATCAGTGGTCCTAGTGAAGCCTCTACTGTCGACGGTGGTGGAGCCTGAATCGTTTCTTGGAAGCTTTCCTTTCGTCGTGGCGGGCCTTCCCTTGAGAGTTGGTGGGGGGCTTGGTGGCCTAGGTGCCTCATACGGACTTGAGTGAGGTACTAACGGAAAGCTCTATGGTTTGGCGCCGATGCGCGGCGACGCCAGAGTGTGTGATGACCTTCTTGGGTGCATCGTCATTGTTCTCTCCCCGTGTCCGGCCTTCGGTGAAAACCCTTGTCTGTTCCTTCAGACACGGTGAAGAAAATGCTTTGTGTCGTTACCCTCTTTCAGGCATCATGGTGGAGCTCAGGTACCCCTTGCCCGTGTCACGGTGGTTAGGTAGGCACTACTTCAACTCAATTCCACCCAGGCCTTAGCGTGGGGTAGTCTCATGGGTCTCCTTCCTTTTTATGCGTGTCTGTGTTGTCTTTGCCCTTTCCCCATGTTCCTCTTAGGTAGGGTCAGCGTTCCTCGGTCTAGAACGAGAGGGTAGGGGACCCTCCCTCAGAGGCGGCTTGGTGAGGGCTATGCGGTGTTTTCCTTCCGAAGATGCGGGTTCATTTTTTGCCAACAGTGACAAGGTGTCTAGATGTAGTGGGGTGACTTCTTTGTTCATGCCTAGCATTGAGGTCGTGGCGTATTGTAGTGCACGTTGTGTGCGTTGCTCTTTTTGGGTGTCCAATTTTCTTTGATGAACTTTGTTTGAGGTTTTTTCATCACTATGTATCGTCCGGCCATATGGATTTATTTATAAAGTGGAGTAAAAGCTTGATTTTGTTTGAATGAATATGCGCTGACAGGAAGGCCCATTTATAGCACAAAATACAAGACATGGAAAACATTTGGGGCCAAGCCCACATAGACTTCCTAATCAGTGCTTTAGACACCAGTTTGGGAACCCGGCGCTTACGTAGCTGCTCGTGGGCTGGCCCAACAACCGTTGTTAGTCACTCACTTGGTCAGACAGTCCCTCGCTAGGTCACACAACTGCTTCGTACGCTCGATCACGGTTGACTGGTTAACCACACACAATTGACTTTAAAATAAATCATGGATCAGATTTTTTCGCAAGTTTGGAAAAATTTCTTGAGCTTGAAGAAATTTTATGGATTGAAAAACAATCATGGATTTGAAAAAATTTGATGGATTTAAAAAAATTCATTAATTCGAAAAAGTTCGTGCCTTTCAAATGAGTTTGAAAATTCTGTAAAAAGTTCAGGAATCAGAAAATAGTGCATGGTTTCAAAAATAGTTCATGATTTAAAAAATGTATATGAACTTGAAAAATGTTTGTGGATTCGAGAAAATACACAAAATTGAAAATTTTGGTAAATTTGAAAAATCATTCACTATTGAAAAAAACACGAAATTGAGAAAAGATGTTTATGGAAATCTAATATGGAAAAGATTTAAAAACAAAAAGAAAAGGGAAAACGGAAAAACAGAAAAGGAAATTAAAGTAGTGAAAAAGAAAAAACAAAACACAAAAAGAAAAGAAAAACAAAACACAATAACAGACAGAAAAAACAAAGAAAAACCGAAGAGAAGCAAAACCAGCCCCGAAAACCGGTGGAAAATCTGTTCCCAAAACCAGTGATGAAAGACCCTCGACTGGGTCGGCCCAGTTATTCGATGCCCTAGTTACCGGAGGATAAGGCTGTAGCTGGGGCCGTAAGCGCCGAAGAAGATGATTCAGGGAGTCCACAGTATGAAAAAGTTGTGTCCAGTGGACTATAGTGTTTAAGAGCATCTCCAGCCGCGCCCTCAACAGGCCCCCAGGCCCCTTTTTCGGTGCCGGCGCCCAAAAAACGGCACAGTCGCGCCCCCAGGAGCCCATTTTTCGCCGATTAGGCCCAAAACTGGCGCCGGCGGACCCAGGTCGAACCCGGCGCACTGGAGGCGCATCGTTTTTGGCGCGAAAGGACGGCGGGCTCGTCGAGTCAGCGACCCCTGAGCCTCGTCGTCCTCATCGCCTCGGTTTCCCGCGGGGAATCAATGCCAAGGCTGCCGCCAGTCAGCCTTCCATTGGTTCCTCACGGGCGGCGTGATGCGGCGACGCGCCCCCTTCCCGCCACGCGTACACACGCGTTGCCGCCCCCGACCGCTATAAAAGCCACCCCCTCCCTCGCCGGTGGAATCACCCGCCCGCAGCCCTCCTTCTCTCGCCGCCGACGCCCTCCCTCCCCTTCTAGCCACTGCGTACACGCACACCCCGATGGGTGAACGGTTCCCCGGCTCTCTCCACGAGTGGGAAGCTCACCTCCTCCACGAGGTGAATTATCCGGCGCCCCACGACATGCGCCTGCTGGGGTGGTGGAGGCTCAACGCCGGGGGCGTCCCTGTCCCCCCTGTGCCCGACATCGAGCACCCCAGATACTTCCACGCCGAGATCGAGCGTGTGCGGGCCTCCCTGACGGAGGAGGACCGCGCCCTCCCGGAGTACAACCCCGACAACCATGAGGCGTGGGCGGCGTACTTCGAGCACCGGCAGGCGGAGCGGCTCACCTCCGTCAACAACGCGCCGGTGGTCAGGGGGCGCAACAACAACGACGTCTGCTGCCTGTGGTGGGGCGCCCCCGGCCGCACGCTCCATGCTGTCCTCGAGTACCTCGAGGGTGGCAACAATCCGCTGCTCCAGTACCCGACGGCCCGGGCCCGCCGTCGGAGTGTCGGCCCATGGCTGCCGCGGCGAATGATGGGTGGGTATTTTTCTTCTTCCTCCTCCTCCTCCTAATCCTCCCCCCACTCCCCCGGGTCACTAATGTCTACTACGCTACCTTCTTCTTGTAGACGTTGTTGGGCCTCCAAGTGCAGAGGTTTGTAGGACAGTAGCAAATTTCCCTCAAGTGGATGACCTAAGGTTTATCAATCCGTAGGAGGCGTAGATGAAGATGGTCTCTCTCAAACAACCCTGCAACCAAATAACAAAGAGTCTCTTGTGTCCCCAACACACCCAATACAATGGTAAATTGTATAGGTGCACTAGTTCGGCGAAGAGATGGTGATACAAGTGCAATATGGATAGTAGATATGGGTATTTGTAATCTGAAATTATAAAAACAGCAAGGTAACTAATGATAAAAGTGAGCGTAAACGGTATTGCAATGCTAGGAAACAATGCCTAGGGTTCATACTTTCACTAGTGCAAGTTCTCTCAACAATAATAACATAATTGGATCATATAACTATCCCTTAACATGCAACAAAGAGTCACTCCAAAGTCACTAATAGCGGAGAACAAACGAAGAGATTATGGTAGGGTACGAAACCACCTCAAAGTTATTCTTTTGGATCGATCTATTCAAGAGTTTGTACTAGAATAACACCTTAAGACACAAATCAACCAAAACCCTAATGTCACCTAGATACTCCAATGTCACCTCAAGTATCTGTGGGTATGATTATACGATATGCATCACACAATCTCAGATTCATCTATTCAACCAACACAAAGTACTTCAAAGAGTGCCCCAAAGTTTCTACCGGAGAGTCAAGACGAAAACGTGTGCCAACCCCTATGCATAAGTTCACGAGGTCACAGAACCCGCAAGTTGATCACCAAAACATACATCAAGTGAATCACGTGATATCCCATTGCCACCACAGATAAGCACATGCAAGACATACATCAAGTGTTCTCAAATCCTTAAAGACTCAATCCGATAAGATAACTTCAAAGGGAAAACTCAATCCATTACAAGAGAGTAGAGGGGGAGAAACATCATAAGATCCAACTATAATAGCAAAGCTCGCGATACATCAAGATCGTACCACCTCAAGAACACGAGAGAGAGAGATCAAACAAATAGCTACTGGTACATACCCTCAGCCCCGAGGGTGAACTACTCCCTCCTCGTCATGGAGAGCGCCGGGATGATGAAGATGGCCACTGGTGAGGGTTCCCCCCTCCGGCAGGGTGTCGAAACAGGGTCCCGATTGGTTTTTGGTGGCTATAGAGGCTTGCGGCGGCGGAACTCCCGATCTATTCTGTTCCCCGAAGGTTTTAGGGTATATTGATATATATAGGCGAAAGAAGTCGGTCAGGGGAGCCACGAGGGGCCCACAAGGGTGGAGGGCGCGCCCAGGGGGGTGGGCGCGCCCCCTGCCTCGTGCTCTCCTCGTTGATCCCCTGACGTGCACTCCAAGTCTCCCGAATTGCTTTCTTTCCAAAAATAACTCTCCCGAATGTTTCATTCCGTTTGGACTCCGTTTGATATTTCTTTTCTTTGAAACACTGAAACAAGGGAAAAAACAGGAACTGGTACTGGGCTCTGGGTTAATAGGTTAGTCTCAAAAATCATATAAAAGTGCTTATCCCGAGCCCGTGGAAACGCCACTCGGCCGGCGCACTAATGCGGCATGAACTACGTCGGTATTTCCCCAAAGAGGAAGGGATGATGCAGCACAACTACGGTAGGTATTTCCCTCAGTGATGAGACTAAGGTTATCGAACCATTAGGAGAACTACGCAACACTACGTGAACGGCACCTACACACAAATAACAAATACTCGCAACCCGGCGTATTAAAGGGGTTGTCAATACCTTTCGGGTAACGGCGCCAAAAATTGGCAAGCAGACAGTGTTGGGGATATTACCACTGGGCGTAAACCGGCCAGGAGAGGCCGGGTTAACCCCATAAGTAGTTCATTATATCTGAAGCCCATGAAGACAGACGGTGACGCTTTATGAAGGCCCAGGGCCCAAAGCCGGTTTAAGGCATGTAGACATAAACCGGTATTGATATGTAAACTTGTGTTGTAAGATAGAAAGAGCAGAGACCGAGCCGGACACGTTTATGAGCTGGCCTCGGGATTCTGTAACCGATGGGCGTCAACCCATGTATATAAGGGGACGACCCGGCGGCGGTTCAAGGACAACAGACAACAATTCGAGACTCAGGCAAAGCGTATTCGCTCCCTGGTCATCGAAACCCAAGCAATCCCACAACAATTGGATCGTAGGTTTTTACCTTCACCGCAAGGGGCTGAACCAGTATAAACTCTCTTGCGTCCCTTGTCCGCTTTAACCCCCTTAAGGTAACCTGTAGCGATGGCTCCACGACTAAGTCCTTTCCCTAGGACATCTGCCGTGACAAAACCACGACAGTTGGCGCCCACCGTGGGGCTATCACACGATGGTTTCGAATTCTTAGAGGGCAGCTTCGATGGGCTCAAGGGCTACGCCATAGGCCGGATGACCAAGAGTCGTCGCGGCAAGCACTACATCGACGATGCAGGCTGGGGCCCCGAGGCCGGCTCGATCGAGTACGGGTATCGGGTCCCCTTTGGTGGCATACACGTTTTCATTGGCAAGATCGGCGAACCGGGCCCTGAGCCGGACATCTGCACCGACCTCGTCGAAACGGCTCAGCGTGCGAGATCTGCCCGGGTCAAGCCTGTCATGAAGCGTGCCTTCGTGGGAGTCATCCACGGAGGGGAATCTGAAGATAGATCGGAATCTGGTGGTGAAACCGTCGTTTATTCCGGTGACGAGTCATCGACCGAAGAGACCGAGTCGCTGTATCAGTTGCAAGATGGCCGGATCGGGGGCTGTTCCGATGGCGACAGTATTCTGGACCCCTTGGATCTGCCAAACCGGGTTGCGATCTTCATGGCCGGTACACAACCAGCACTCCACTCTTCAACCGCGGCGGCGATGATTTCCGGATCAACAGCAGCGACAGCGGCCGGGGCAGGAGGCCCTGTGCGACCGTCGGCTCAGGTTCTATCTGATTTGTTTGACGCTTTGGCAACGCTGATGGCGGAGGTTAACCCGGCGGATCAGGATGCACACAATGCGGAAATTGCAAAAGTGAAAGATCAGATCACCCAGGCCAAGCCGACTTGGCCGCTGAGGATTCCAGGATGGCTGCGGAGCGGGCCGCATTGGATGCACAGGCTTACCGGCTTATGCTGGATCAGAGTGCGTCAAACGATGTCCTGAAGAGGAGGTATCGATCTCGCCTGCCGCCGGTTTACGAAGCTAGGAACCTCTTTAATTCCCTAGGAGCAGGGACCAGTAATCCGCCAGTGGTAAACCGGGCGGAGGCACTTGGAGCGGGGGCACCGGTTCAGCCGCGTTCGGTGGATCCGCCTCGCCAGAACAACATTGTGACACAGCATGTCTTAACACCACCGGGTCATTACTCTAACCCGATGTACAACATTGTCGCTGCCGCTTCACGGCTGGCGGCCATCCCGATCGAAGGCGAGTCTCCGGTGGTGGTCGAGACGCGTCGGGTTAGGGAGCTTCTTCAGACAGCTTTGGTTCAGCAGGAGGCTTATTCATATAGTCGCGATCGGATCCATTCCACTCCCCGCCCAAGTCGAAGTTACAGCAGGTGTATAGATGAACCGGCAGTATCAAGCAATGCGCGAAACCGTGATCCTCCCCGTGGCAATAACCCGGTGGGTGGTGCTGGTGATGCTCAGGAGGTGGTAGACCGGGCTCGGGCACGTCGGGAGGCCGAGTTAGCGGCGCAACATGATGCCCGTCAGCTTACTCCGGTTCGTCCAACCACGTTGGTGGAACCAGGGGTTACTTCAAGCTCTTTGGGAGTACCGTGTCTCGTCCCAGCGCTGCGCAACGTGCGTCTGCCCAAGGATTTTAAAGGCCCGCGCAAAGTGCCGAATTACACTGCCGATTTGTCCCCTGAGACATGGGTTGAAAGCTATGAGATGGCCATGGAGATGCTGGATGTGGATGATGGGGCATGTGCAAAATACTTCACCATGATGCTAGAGGGGACGGCCTAGGGAGGTGGAATCCTACTAGGACTAGGGAGTCCTAGTAGGACTCCACACTTGGTGCGCCCCCTCCTAGGGCCGGCCTCCTCCTCCCTTGCTCCTTTATATACGAGGGCAGGGGGCACCCCAGAGACACAACAATTGATCCTTGAGATCTTTTAGCCGTGTGCGGTGCCCCCCTCCACCAAATTACACCTCGATAATATCATTGCGGAGCTTAGGCGAAGCCCTGCGTCGGTAGAACATCATCATCGTCACCACGCCGTCGTGCTGACGAAACTCTCCCTCAACACTCGGCTGGATCGGAGTTCGAGGGACGTCATCGAGCTGAACGTGTGTAGAACTCGGAGGTGCCTTGCGTTCGGTACTTGATCGGTCGGATCGTGAAGACGTACGACTAAATCAACCGCGTTGTGATAACGCTTCCGCTGTCGGTCTACGAGGGTACGTGGACAACACTCTCCCCTCTCGTTGCTATGCATCACCATGATCTTGCGTGTGCGTAGGAATTTTTTTGAAATTACTACGTTCCCCAACAGTAACTGTACCTGCTCCCTTATTGGAAAGAAGTTCATCACAGAAATCTATTCCTGTGACTCCTACACCAATTAGTGAGGAAGTTAATGATGATGATCATGTAACTTCAGATCAAGTTACTACCAAAGAACTTGATGAGGTAACTGTAACTGCTCCCTTATTGGAAAGTAGTTCATCACAGAAATCTGTTCCTGTGACTCCTACACCAATTAGTGAGGAAGTTAATGATGATGATCATGTAACTTCAGATCAAGTTACTACCAAACCTCGTAGGTCAACCATAGTAAGATCCGCACCAGAGTGGGACGGTAATCCTGTTCTGGAGGTTATGTTACTAGACCATGACGAACCTACGAACTATGAAGAAGCGATGGTGAGCCCAGATTCTGCAAAATGGCTTGAGGCCATGAAATCTGAGATGAGATCCATGTATGAGAACAAAGTGTGGACTTTGATTGACTTGCCCAATGATCGGCGAGCCATTGAGATTAAATGGATCTTCAAGAGGTAGACGGACGCTGATAGTAGTGTTACTATCTACAAAGCTAGAATTGTCGGAAAAAGGTTTTTGACAAAGTTCAAGGTGTTGACTACGATGAGAGTTTCTCACTCGTATCTATGCTTAAGTCTGTCTGAATCATGTTAGCAATTGCCGCATTTTATGAAATCTGGCAAAGGGATAAACAAAACTGCATTCCTTAATGGATTTATTAAAGAAGAGTTGTATATGATGCAACCAGAAGGTTTTGTCAATCCTAAAGGTGCTAACAAAATATGCAAGATCCATCGATCCATCAATGGACTGGTGCAAGCATTTCGGAGTTGGAATATACGCTTTGATAAGTTGATCAAAGCATATAGTTGTATACAGACTTGCGGTGAAGCCTGTATTTACAAGAAAGTGAGTGGGAGCACTACAGCATTTCTGATAAGTATATGTGAATGACATATTGTTGATCGAAAATAATGTAGAATTATTCTGCAAAGCATAAAGGAGTGTTTGAAAGGAGTTTTTTCAAAGAAAGACCTCGGTGAAGCTGCTTACATATTGAGCATCAATATCTATAGAGATAGATCAAGACGCTTGATAAGTTTTTTCAATGAGTACATACCTTAACAAGATTTTGAACCCGTTGGGTGCGCTGGGTTTTAGAGATTCTGCATTCATCGGACCGCATCAACGCTGATACCGCAGTTTTAACATTGGAAGGCAATTGCCGGTTTGAACCCCTGAAGTTGAAGTTGGGACGGCTCAAACGTCATTGTAATGACATGGGAGCTCTCATGGCCGCTCTGGTGAAGTATGCCGACTCGGATAGTACCAAGGATCCCGAGTCTGACGATGATAAGACAGGGAAGGGAAAAAGGAGCGGCAACGCCAAGGGGCAGCACCACAACCCAGCGGGTCATGGAAACGGCGGCAAGCGTAAGGCGGACCACAGTTTAGACTTTGTGGCTAATACCAACACACATCACAAGGGCCAGCGGCGTATGGGTAAACCGCCCCAGCATGGTGGAGAGCCAAGTCCTAACCCGGATCGCCTGTCTTATCTATTGAACCAGCCTTGCCCGAAGCACGGGATAAAGAAGAACCCGTCCACGCACCTCTGGAAAGATTGTTACATCATGCAAGAGTTCAAAAATTCTGATTCTTTTCGGTATGATCATGGACCGGGTGGTGGTTCAGGCCCCGGATCTCATGGGTCGGGTTATGGCGGAGGAAATTCCGGTTCAGGCTTCCACGGTAATCAGGGTGGACATAACAATCAAGGTAATCAGGGCAACCAAGGTGGTTATAATCATCAGGGCAATCAGCAGCAGTCGGGTTATCAGAGCAACCCAAAGCAATTGAATAGTGGGCAGTATCATGTCTTCACCACTAGCTTGTGCAAGCGCGATCAGAAGCTTCATAAGAGGGTAGTAAACTCCGTTGAACCGGCGGTGCCCCGTTACTTGCGCTGGTCGGAGCAGCCAATCGTGTGGAGTAGAGAAGATCATCCGCCCCGGGTTGACAATCCGGGTCATCTGGCGTTGGTGGTGGCGCCTCAGGTGGGAGGTTATAAGTTCACTAAAGTACTCATGGATGGGGGGACTAGTATTAACATCCTTTATTATGAAACTTTCCGTCGCATGGGGTTAACAGATAAAAATCTTAAACCGTCCAATACGGTGTTCCATGGTGTGGTGCCTTAGAAATCGGCGTATCCTGTTGGTAAGATAGCTCTAGAGGTGGCTTTTGGAGATGAGCATGACTCGAGATCAGAAACCCTGACATTTGAAGTGGTGAAAATCAAAAGCCCGTATCATGCCCTGTTTGGACGGCCAGCTTATGCTAAGTTTATGGCACGGCCTTGTTATGTCTATCTGCAGCTCAAGATGTCGGGTCACAAGGGAACTATAACAGTGCATGGGAGCCGCAGAATCGCTCTGGAGTGTGAAGAAGGTGATGTGGCTTATGCTGAGTCGGTTTGTGCAACAGAAGAGTTGAAGTTTTACAAAGACAATGTTGATCCGGCAGATATGACTTCATTGAAGAAACCAACTACAGAGCATGATCCGGCCCTGAAGTTTAAATCGGCTGATGAGACTAAGCTTGTTGACTTCGTGCCTGGCGATTCATCCAAGCAGTTTAGCATCAACGCTAACTTGGATCCAAAATAGGAAAGCACGCTCATCGAGTTCATCCGTGAGAATCGGGACATATTTGCGTGGAAGCCTTCTGACATGTCAGGTGTACCGAGAGAACTCGCTGAGCACACTCTCAATGTTGATCCCAAGTATAAACCGGTCAAACAATTTCTTCGTCGGTTCAATGAAGAAAGGTGCAAAGCTATTGGAGAAGAAGTTGCCAGGCTCTTGGCGGCTGGGTTTATCATCGAAGTGTTTCATCCTGAGTGGTTGGCTAATCCGGTGCTAGTACTTAAGAAGAATGGCACTTGGCGTATGTGTGTGGACTATACAGATCTCAACAAAGCTTGCCCAGCAGATCCTTTTGCTCTTCCGTGCATTGATCAAATCATTGATGCTACGGCGGGTTGTGAGCGTTTGAGCTTTCTGGATGCATATTCTGGTTATCATCAGATTAAAATGGCAGTTAAGGACCGGGAGAAGACAGCCTTCATAACCCCTTTTGGAGCCTTCTATTATGTGTCTATGCCCTTTGGGCTCAAGAGTGCACAGACGACTTATCAACGGTGTGTGCAGAATTGTCTTCATGATCAGATCGGCCGCAATGTTCATGCTTATGTGGATGATATTGTGGTAAAATCTAGACAGAAGGAGACATTGATGTATGATTTGAAGGAGACCTTCGACAACCGGCGGGTTTATAAAATGATGCTTAATCCGGCCAAGTGCGTTTTTGGTGTACCATCAGGCAAGCTTTTGGGCTTTTTGGTGTCTAACAGGGGGATTGAAGCTAATCCGGAAAAAAATCAAAGCCATCACCTCTTTGGCCAAACCGAAGTGTATCAATGATGTTCAACGCCTGGCAGGCTGGATTGCTGCGTTGAGCCGGTTTATCACTCGCCTGGGCGAGAAGGCCATCCCTTTATATCAGATGCTGAAGAAAACGGATAACTTCGTCTGGAGTGACGCTGCTAATGAAGCATTTGAGGACTTAAAGCGGCAGCTGGCTAATCCGCCGATCCTCGCTGCCCCAGTTGACAAAGAACCATTGTTGCTATATGTGGCAGCTAACGCCCGGGCTGTCAGTGTGGCTATTGTGGTGGAACGCAAGGAGGCAGGAAAGGAATATCCGGTTCAGCGACCAGTTTACTATATCAGTGAGGTACTTATTGAGTCCAAACAGAGGTACCCGCATTGGCAAAAATTGGTGTATGGAGTTTTCATGGCAAGCCGGAAGCTTAAGCAATATTTCCAAGGTCATCCCATTACGGTAGTCAGCTCTGCTCCTTTGGGGGATATAATCCAGAACAGGGAAGCAACTGGCCGGATTGCTAAATGGGCCATCGAGCTTGGGCCTCACGGGTTGAAATACATACCCCGAACGGTGATCAAATCTCACGCACTTTTGGATTTCATCAATGATTGGACAGAGCCACAAGCGCCAGAGGAGAAGCCGGATCATACTTATTGGACTATTCATTTTGATGGGTCCAGGCAATTGGAGGGCTCGGGGGCTGGAGTCGTGTTAACTTCCCCACGAGGTGATAAGTTTTGATATGTTCTCCGTTTAATGTTCCCTTGCACTAACAATGCAGCTGAATATGAGGCCTTGCTCCATGGTCTTCGGATGGCTAAGGAGATGAACCTAAGCCTAGTTAAGTGCTTCGGTGACTCGGATCTGGTGGCTCAACAAGTGTCCGGCACTTGGGACTCCAAGGACCCACTCATGACAGCATATCGTCGTGAGGTGGATATTGTTGCAGGTCACTTCAAAGGTTATCAGGTGGATCATGTGGACCGGCGAAAGAATGAAGCGGCGGACACTTTAAGCTGCCTGGGTTCCCAACGTAAACCGGTTCCACCTAATGTCTTCCTGGATGTTCTGCATAATCCGTCCGTCAAGCTCCCTGGTGAAGAGGATTTGGCTGTTCCTGATCCGGAAGCTCAGTTGGTGGCGGCTCTTCATGTTATTCCAGATTGGAAGGTTCCATATTTGGCGTATATGAACTGGGGCGAATTACTAGAGGATGAAACTTTGGCCAGGCAGATAATCCGGCGGTCCAAGTCCATGACTATTATCAATGGAGAGTTACATCATTGCAGTGTGACAGGGGCGTTTCAACATTGTGTGTCCCCTGAAGAAGGCCGTGAAATTTTGTGTGAGATCCACGAAGGAGATTGTGGTCACCACGCCGGTTCGAAATCGCTGGTGGCCAAGGCGTTTCTTCATGGTTTCTATTGGTTGACGGCTCATGCTGATGCTGAGGACTTGGTCAAAAGATGTGATGGATGTCAAAAGTTCTCACGACGGGCTCATGTACCGGCTCAAGAGTTGAGGGTGATTCCAATTACTTGGCCGTTTGCGACTTGGGGGCTCGATATGGTTGGACCCTTCAAGAGATCCAAGGACAAGAAGACCCACCTCTTGGTGGCAGTTGATAAGTTCACTAAATGGGTGGAGGCAGAGCCAGTTAGTAAGTGTGATGCAGCTACGGCGGTTCAATTCATCAAAAAGGTGATCTTCCGGTTTGGCTTCCACACAGCATTATAACAAACAATGGTACCAATTTATCAAAGGGTACCATGAAGGAGTTCTGTCAACGTGAGCACATCCAGCTTGACGTATCATCAGTGGCTCACCCCCAGTCCAATGGTCAAGCAGAGAGAGCTAATCAAGAGATCTTGAGAGGCATCAAACCCCGGCTTATGGTTCCTTTGCAGCGGACGCCGGGTTGTTGGGTAGAAGAGTTACCTTCTGTGTTATGGAGTATCAATTGAAGGAAATATGCCCTAGAGGCAATAATAAAGTATTATATATTTCCTTATATCATGATAAATGTTTATTATTCATGCTGGAATTGTATTAACCGGAAACATAATACATGTGTGAATACATAGACAAACAGAGTGTCACTAGTATGCCTCTACTTGACTAGCTCGTTAATCAAAGATGGTTATGTTTCCTAGCCATAGACATGAGTTGTCATTTGATTAACGGGATCACCTCATTAGGAGAATGACGTGATTGACTTGACCCATTCCGTTAGCTTAGCACCCGATCGTTTAGTATGTTGCTATTGCTTTCTTCATGACTTATACATGTTCCTATGACTATGAGATTATGCAACTCCCGTTTACCGGAGGAACACTTTGTGTGCTACCAAACGTCACAACGTAACTGGGTGATTATAAAGGTGCTCTACAGGTGTCTCCAAAGGTACTTGTTGGGTTGGCGTATTTCGAGATTAGGATTTGTCACTCCGATTGTCGGACAGGTATCTCTGGGCCCACTCGGTAATGCACATCACTATAAGCCTTGCAAGCATTGTGACTAATGAGTTAGTTGCGGGATGATGTATTACGGAACGAGTAAAGAGACTTGCCGGTAACGAGATTGAACTAGGTATCGAGATACCGACGATCGAATCTCGGGCAAGTAACATACCGATGACAAAGGGAACAACGTATGTTGTTATGCGGTCTGACCGATAAAGATCTTCGTAGAATATGTGGGAGCCAATATGGGCATCCAGGTCCCGCTATTGGTGATTGACCGGAGACGTGTCTCGGTCATGTCTACATAGTTCTCGAACCCAAAGGGTCCGCACGCTTAAAGTTACGATGACAGTTTTATTATGAGTTTATGTATGTTGATGTACCGAAGGAGTTCGGAGTCCCGGATGAGATCGGGGACATGACGAGGAGTCTCGAAATGGTCGAGACGTAAAGATCGATATATTGGACGACTATATTTAGACTTCGGAAAGGTTCCGAGTGATTCGGGTATTTTTCGGAGTACCGGAAAGTTACGGGAATACGTATTGGGCCTTATTGGGCCATACGGGAAAGGAGGAAAAGGGCCTCAAGGTTGGCCGCACCCCTCCCCTTGGTCTGGTCCGAATTGGACTAGGGAAGGGGGGCGCCCCCTTCCTTCCTTCTCTTTTTCCCTTCCTCTTTTCCTATTCCATATGGGAGGTGGAATCCTACTAGGACTAGGGAGTCCTAGTAGGACTCCACACTTGGTGCGCCCCCTCCTAGGGCCGGCCTCCTCCTCCCTTGCTCCTTTATATACGGGGCAGGGGGCACCCCATGGACACACATGATATACGATATTTTAGCCGTGTGCGGTGCCCCCTCCACCATATTACACCTCGATAATACCGTTGCGAAACTTAGGCGAAGCCCTGTGTCGGTGGAACATCATCATCGTCACCACGCCGTCGTGCTGACGAAACTCTCCCTCAACACTCGGCTGGATCGGAGTTCGAGGGACGTCATCGAGCTGAACGTGTGTAGAACTTCGGAGATGCCGTGCGTTCGGTACTTGATTGGTCGGATCGTGAAGACGTACGACTACATCAACCGCGTTGTGATAACGCTTCCGCTGTCGGTCTACGAGGGTACGTGGACAACACTCTCCCCTCTCGTTGCTATGCATCACCATGATCTTGCGTGTGCGTAGGAAATTTTTTGAAATTACTACGTTCCCCAACAGTGGCATCCGAGCCTGGTTTTATGCGTTGATGCTATGCACGAGTAGAACACAAGTGAGTTGTGGGCGATATAAGTCATACTGCTTACCAGCATGTCATACTTTGGTTCAACGGTATTGTGAGATGAAGCGGTCCGGACCAACATTACGCGTACGCTTACGCGAGACTGGTTTCACCGTTTGGAGCACTCGTTGCTTAAAGGTGACTGGCGGGTGTCTATCTCTCTCACTTTAGTTGAACCGAGTGTGGCTACGCCCGGTCCTTGCGAAGGTTAAAACAACACCAACTTGACAAACTATCGTTGTGGTTTTGATGCAGAATGGTTCTTGCTAAGCCCGTAGCAGCCACGTAAAACTTGCAACAACAAAGTAGAGGACGTCTAACTTGTTTTTGCAGGGCATGTTGTGATGTGATATGGTCAAGACATGATGTGATATAATGTGTTGTATGAGATGATCATGTTTTGTAACCGAGTTATCGGCAACTGGCAGGAGCCATATGGTTGTCGCTTTATTGTATGAAATGCAATCGCCATGTAATAGTTTTACTTTATCACTAAACGGTAGCGATAGTCGTAAAAGCAATAAGTTGGCGAGACGACAACGATGCTACGATGGAGATCAAGGTGTCGCGCCGGTGACGATGGTGATCATGACGGTGCTTCGGAGATGGAGATCACGAGCACGGTGCTTCGGAGATGGAGATCATAAGCACAAGATGATGATGGCCATATCATATCACTTATATTGATTGCATGTGATGTTAATCCTTTATGCATCTTATCTTGCTTTGATTGACGGTAGCATTATAAGATGATCTCTCACTAAAATTTCAAGATAAAAGTGTTCTCCCTGAGTATGCACCGTTGCAAAAGTTCTTCATGCTGAGACACCACGTGTTAATCGGGTGTGATAGGCTCTACGTTCAAATACAACGGGTGCAAAACAGTTGCACACGCGGAATACTCAGGTTAAACTTGACGAGCCTAGCATATACAGATATGGCCTCGGAACACAGAGACCGAAAGGTCGAGCGTGAATCATATAGTAGATATGATCAACATAGTGATGTTCACCATTGAAATTACTCCATCTCACGTGTTAATCGGACATGGTTTAGTTGCTTTGGATCACTTAATCACTTGGATGATTAGAGGGATATCTATCTAAGTGGGAGTTCTTAAGTAATATGATTAATTGAACTTAAATTTATCATGAACTTAGTCCTGATAGTATTTTGCAAATTATGTTGTAGATCAATAGCTCGCGTTGTTGCTTCCCTGTGTTTATTTTTGATATGTTCCTAGAGAAAAATTATGTTGAAAGATGTTAGTAGCAAAGATGCGGATTGGATCCGTGATCTGAGGATTATCCTCATTGCTGCACAGGAAAAATTATGTCCTTGATGCACCGCTAGGTGACAGACCTATTGTAGGAGCAGATGCAGATGTTATGAACGTTTGGCTAGATCAATATGATGACTACTTGATAGTTTAGTGCACCATGCTTAACGGCTTAGAATCGAGACTTCAAAGACGTTTTGAACGTCATGGACCATATGAGATGTTCCAGGAGTTGAAGTTAATATTTCAAGCAAATACCCGAGTTGAGAGATATGAAGTCTCCAACAAGTTCTATAGCTAAAAGATGGAGGAGAATCGCTCAACTAGTGAGCATGTGCTCAGATTGTCTCGGTACTACAATCGCTTGAATCAAGTGGGAGTTAATCTTCCAGATAAAATAGTGATTGACAGAATTCTCTAGTCACCATCACCAAAGTTAGTAGAACTTCGTGATGAACTATAGTATGTAAGGGATGACGAAAGTAATTCCCGAGCTCTTCGCGATGTTGAAATCGACGAAGGTAGAAATCAAGAAAGAGCATCAAGTGTTGATGGTTAACAAGACCACTAGTTTCAAGAAAAGGGCAAAGGGATAGAAGGGGAACTTCAAGAAGAACGGCAAGCAAGTTGCTACTCAAGTGAAGAAGCCCAAGTCTGTACCTAAGCCTGAGACTAAGTGCTTCTACTGCAAAGGAACTGGTCACTGGAGGCGGAACTGCCCCAAGTATTTGGTGGATAAGAAGGATGGCAAACTGAACAAAGGTATATTGGATATACATGTTATTGATGTGTACTTACTAGTGTTTATAGCAACCCCTCAGTATTTGATACTGGTTCAGTTGCTAAAGAGTAGTAACTCGAACCGGGAGTTGCAGAATAAACAGAGACTAGTAAAAGGAGAGGTGACGATGTGTGTTGGAAGTAGTTCCAAGATTGATATGATCATCATCGCACACTCCCTATACTTTCGGGATTAGTGTTGAAACTAAATAAGTGTTATTTGGTGTTTGCGTTGAGCAGGAATATGATTTGATCATGTTTATTGCAATACGGTTATTCATTTAAGTTAGAGAACAATTGTTGTTCTGTTTACATGAATAAAACCTTCTATGGTCATACACACCAACGAAAATGGTTTGTTGGATCTCGATCGTAGTGATACACATATTCATAATATTGAAGCCAAAAGATGCAAAGTTAATAATGATAGTGCAACTTATTTGTGGCACTGCCGTTTAGGTCATATTGGTGTAAAGCGCATGAAGAAACTCCATACTGATGGGATTTTGGAATCAATTGATTATGAATCACTTGATGCTTGCGAACCATGCCTCATGGGCAAGATGACTAAAACGCCGTTCTCCGGAACTATGGAGAGAGCAACAGATTTGTTGGAAATCATACATACAGATGTATGTGGTCCGATGAATATTGAGGCTCGTAGCAGGTATCATTATTTTCTGACCTTCACAGATGATTTGAGCAGATATGGGTATATCTACTTGATGAAACATAAGTTTGAAGCATTTGAAAAGTTCAAAGAATTTCAGAGTGAAGTAGAAAATCATCGTGACGAGAAAATAAGGTTTCTATGATTTGATCGCGGAGACAAATATTTGAGTTACGAGTTTGGTCTTCAATTAAAACAATGTGGAATAGTTTCACAAATTCACGCCACCTGGAACACCACAGCATAATGGTGTGTTCGAACGTCATAAACGTACTTTATTGGATATAGTGCAATCTATGATGTCTCTTACCAATTTACCACTATCGTTTGGGGGTTATGCATTAGAGACAGCTACATTCACGTTAAATAGGGCACCATCAAAATCCGATGAGACGACGCCTTATGAACTGTGGTTTGGCAAGAAACCAAAGTTGTCGTTTCTTAAAATTTGGGGTTGCGATACTTATGTGAAAAAGTTTCATCCTGATAAGCTCAAACCCAAATCGGAGAAATGTGTCTTCATAGGATACCCAAAGGAGATAGTTGGGTACACCTTCTATTACAGATCCGAAGGCAAGACATTCGTTGCTTAGTATGGATCCTTTCTAGAGAAGGAGTTTCTCTCGAAAGAAGTGAGTGGGAGGAAAGTAGAACTTGATGAGGTAACTGAAAGAAATATGCCCTAGAGGCAATAATAAAGTTATTATTTATTTCGTTATATCATGATAAATGTTTATTATTCATGCTAGAATTGTATTAACCGGAAACATAATACATGTGTGAATACATAGACAAACAGAGTGTCACTAGTATGCCTCTACTTGACTAGCTCGTTAATCAAAGATGGTTATGTTTCCTAGCCATAGACATAAGTTGTCATTTGATTAACGAGATCACCTCATTAGGAGAATGACGTGATTGACTTGACCCATTCCGTTAGCTTAGCACCCGATCGTTTAGTATGTTGTTATTGCTTTCTTCATGACTTATACATGTTCCTCTGACTATGAGATTATGCAACTCCCGTTTACCGGAGGAACACTTTGTGTGCTACCAAACGTCACAACGTAAATGGGTGATTATAAAGGTGCTCTACAGGTGTCTCCAAAGGTACTTGTTGGGTTGGCGTATTTCAAGATTAGGATTTGTCACTTCGGTTGTCGGAGAGGTATCTCTAGGCCCACTCGGTAATGCACATCACTATAAGCCTTGCAAGCATTGTGACTAATAAGTTAGTTTCGGGATGATGTGTTACGGAACGAGTAAAGAGACTTGCCGGTAACGAGATTGAACTAGGTATCGAGATACCGACGATCGAATCTCGGGCAAGTAACATACTGATGACAAAGGGAACAACGTATGTTGTTATGCGGTCTGACCGATAAAGATCTTCGTAGAATATGTGGGAGCCAATATGGGCATCCAGGTCCCGCTATTGGTTATTGACCGGAGACGTGTCTCGGTCATGTCTACATAGTTCTCGAACCCGTAGGGTCCGCACGCTTAAAGTTACGATGACAGTTTTATTATGAGTTTATGTATGTTGATGTACCGAAGGAGTTCGGAGTCCCGGATGAGATCAGGGACATGACGAGGAGTCTCGAAATGGTCGAGACGTAAAGATCGATATATTGAACGACTATATTCGGACTTCGGAAAGGTTCCGAGTGATTCGGGTATTTTTCGGAGTACCGGAGAGTTACGGGAATACGTATTGGGCCTTATTGGGCCATACGGGAAAGAAGGAAAAGGGCCTCAAGGGTGGCCGCACCCCTCCCCTTGGTCTGGTCCGAATTGGACTAGGGAAGGGGGGCGCCCCCTTCCTTCCTTCTCTTTTTCCCTTCCTCTTTTCCTATTCCATAAGGGAGGTGGAATCCTACTAGGACTAGGGAGTCCTAGTAGGACTCCACACTTGGTGCGCCCCCTCCTAGGGCCGGCCTCCTCCTCCCTTGCTCCTTTATATACGAGGGCAGGGGGCACCCCAGAGACACAACAATTGATCCTTAAGATCTTTTAGCCGTGTGCGGTGCCCCCCTCCACCAAATTACACCTCGATAATATCATTGCGGAGCTTAGGCGAAGCCCTGCGTCGGTAGAACATCATCATCGTCACCACGCCGTCGTGCTGACGAAACTCTCCCTCAACACTCGGCTGGATCGGAGTTCGAGGGACGTCATCGAGCTGAACGTGTGTAGAACTCGAAGGTGCCCTGCGTTCGATACTTGATCGGTCGGATCGTGAAGACGTACGACTACATCAACCGCGTTGTGATAACGCTTCCGCTGTCGGTCTACGAGGGTACGTGGACAACACTCTCCCCTCTCGTTGCTATGCATCACCATGATCTTGCGTGTGCGTAGGAATTTTTTGAAATTACTACGTTCCCCAACAGTGGCATCCGAGCCTGGTTTTATGCGTTGATGCTATGCACGAGTAGAACACAAGTGAGTTGTGGGCGATATAAGTCATACTGCTTACCAGCATGTCATAATTTGGTTCAGCGGTATTGTGAGATGAAGCGGCCCGGACCGACATTACGCGTACGCTTACGCGAGACTGGTTTCACCGTTCAGAGCACTCATTGCTTAAAGGTGACTGGCGGGTGTCTGTCTCTCTCACTTTAGTTGAACCGAGTGTGGCTACGCCCGGTCCTTGCGAAGGTTAAAACAGCACCAACTTGACAAACTATCGTTGTGGTTTTGATGCGTAGGTAAGAACGGTTCTTGCTAAGCCCGTAGCAGCCACGTAAAACTTGCAACAACAAAGTAGAGGACGTCTAACTTGTTTTTGTAGGGCATGTTGTGATGTGATATGGTCAAGACATGATGTGATATAATGTGTTGTATGAGATGATCATGTTTTGTAACCGAGTTATCGGCAACTGGCAGGAGCCATATGGTTGTCGCTTTATTGTATGAGATGCAATCGCCATGTAATAGTTTTACTTTATCACTAAGCAGTAGCGATAGTCGTAAAAGCAATAAGTTGGCGAGACGACAATGATGCTACGATGGAGATCAAGGTGTCGCGCCGTTGACGATGGTGATCATGACGGTGCTTCGGAGATGGAGATCACAAGCACGGTGCTTCGGAGATGGAGATCACAAGCACAAGATGATGATGGCCATATCATATCACTTATATTGATTGCATGTGATGTTAATCCTTTATGCATCTTATCTTGCTTTGATTGACGGTAGCATTATAAGATGATCTCTCACTAAAATTTCAAGATAAAAGTGTTCTCCCTGAGTATGCACCGTTGCAAAAGTTCTTCATGCTGAGACACCACGTGTTAATCGGGTGTGATAGGCTCTACGTTCAAATACAACGGGTGCAAAACAGTTGCACACGCGGAATACTCAGGTTAAACTTGACGAGCCTAGCATATATAGATATGGCCTCGGAACACAGAGACCGAAAGGTCGAGCGTGAATCATATAGTAGATATGATCAACATAGTGATGTTCACCATTGAAACTACTCCATCTCACGTGTTAATCGGACATGGTTTAGTTGCTTTGGATCACGTAATCACTTAGATGATTAGAGAGATGTCTATCTAAGTGGGAGTTCTTAAGTAATATGATTAATTGAACTTAAATTTATCATGAACTTCGTCCTGATAGTATTTTGCAAATTATGTTGTAGATCAATAGCTCGCGTTGTTGCTTCCCTGTGTTTATTTTTTGTTCCTAGAGAAAAATTATGTTGAAAGATGTTAGTAGCAAAGATGCGGATTGGATCCGTGATCTGAGGATTATCCTCATTGCTGCACAGAAAAATTATGTCCTTGATGCACCGCTAGGTGACAGACCTATTGCAGGAGCAGATGCATACGTTATGAACGTTTGGCTAGCTCAATATGATGACTACTTGATAGTTTAGTGCACCATGCTTAACGGCTTAGAATCGGGACTTCAAAGACGTTTTGAACGTCATGGACCATATGAGATGTTCCAGGAGTTGAAGTTAATATTTCAAGCAAATACCCGAGTTGAGAGATATGAAATCTCCAACAAGTTCTATAGCAAAAAGATGGAGGAGAATCGCTCAACTAGTGAGCATGTGCTCAGATTGTCTGGATACTACAATCGCTTGAATCAAGTGGGAGTTTATCTTCCAGATAAAATAGTGATTGACAGAATTCTCTAGTCACCATCACCAAGTTAGTAGAACTTCGTGATGAACTATGGTATGCAAGGGATGACGAAAGTAATTCCCGAGCTCTTCGTGATGCTGAAATCGACGAAGGTAGAAATCAAGAAAAACATCAAGTGTTGATGGTTAACGAGACCACTTCAAGTGTTGATGGTTGACGAGACCGCTAGTTTCAAGAAAAGGGCAAAGGAAAAAAGGGGAACTTCAAAAAGAACGGCAAGCAAGTTGCTGCTCAAGTAAAGAAGCCTAAGTCTGGTCCTAAGCCTGAGACTAAGTGCTTCTACTGCAAAGGGACTGGTCACTGGAAGCGGAACTACCCCAACTATTTGGTGGATAAGAAGGATGGCAAAGTGAACAAAGGTATATTTGATATACAGATTATTGATGTGTACTTTACTAGTGTTTATAGCAATCCCTCGGTAATTGATACTGGTTCGGTTGCTAAGAGTAGTAACTCGAAACGGGAGTTGCAGAATAAACAGAGACTAGTAAAAGTGAACAAAGGTATATTTGATATATAGATTATTGATGTGTACTTTACTAGTGTTTATAGCAACCCCTCGGTAATTAATACTAGTTCAGTTGCTAAAGAGTAGTAACTCGAAAACGGGAGTTGCAGAATAAACAGAGACTAGTAAAAGGCGAGGTGACGATGTGTGTTGGAAGTAGTTCCAAGATTGATATGATCATCATCGCACACTCCCTGTACTTTCGGGATTAGTGTTGAAACTAAATAAGTGTTATTTGGTGTTTGCGTTGAGCATGAATATGATCTGATCATGTTTATTGCAATACGGTTATTCATTTAAGTTAGAGAACAATTGTTGTTCTGTTTACATGAATAAAACCTTTATGGTCATACACACCAATGGAAATGGTTTGTTGGATCTCGATCGTAGTGATACACATATTCATAATATTGAAGCCAAAAGATGCAAAGTTAATAATGATAGTGCAACTTATTTGTGGTACTGCCGTTTAGGTCATATTGGTGTAAAGCGCATGAAGAAACTCCATACTGATGGGATTTTGGAATCACTTGATTATGAATCACTTGATGCTTGCGAACCGTGCCTCATGGGCAAGATGACTAAAACGCCATTCTCCGGAACTATGGAGAGAGCAACAGATTTGTTGGAAATCATACATACAGATGTATGTGGTCCGATGAATATTGAGGCTTGTAGCAGGTATCATTATTTTCTGACCTTCACAGATGATTTGAGCAGATATGGGTATATCTACTTGATGAAACACAAAGTCTGAAACATTTGAAAAGTTCAAAGAATTTCAGAGTGAAGTGGAGAATCATCGTAACAAGAAAATAAAAGTTTCTACGATATGATTGCAGAGGTAAAATATTTGAGTTACGAGTTTGGCCTTCAGTTAAAACAATGTGAAATAGTTTCACTACTCACGCCACCTGGAACACCACAGTGTAATGGTGTGTCCGAACGTCATAACCGTACTTTATTGGATATAGTGCAATCTATGATGTCTCTTACCAATTTACCACTATCGTTTTGGGTTATGCATTAGAGACAGCTACATTCACGTTAAATAGGGCACCATCAAAATCCGTTGAGACGACGCCTTATGAACTGTGGTTTGGCAAGAAACCAAAGTTGTCGTTTCTTAAAATTTTGGGGTTGAGATGCTTATGTGAAAAAATTTCATCCCGATAAGCTCAAACCCAAATCGGAGAAATGTGTCTTCATAGGATACCCAAAGGAGACAGTTGGGTACACCTTCTATCACAGATCCGAAGGCAAGACATTCGTTGCTAAGTATGGATCCTTTCTAGAGAAGGAGTTTCTCTCGAAAGAAGTGAGTGGGAGGAAAGTAGAACTTGATGAGGTAATTGTACCCGCTTCCTTATTGGAAAGTAGTTCATCGCAGAAACCAGTTTCGGTGACGCCTATACCAATTAGTGAGGAAGTTAATGATGATGATCATGGAACTTCAGATCAAGTTACTACCAAACCTCGTAGGTAAACCAGAGTAAGATCCACACCAGAGTGGTACGGTAATCCTGTTCTGGAGGTTATGTTACTAGACCATGACGAACCTACGAACTATGAAGAAGCGATGGTGAGCCCAGATTCCGCAAAATGGCTTGAGGCCATGAAATCTGAGATGGGATCCATGTATGAGAACAAAGTATGGACTTTGATTGACTTGCCCGATGATCGGCAAGCAATTGAGAATAAATGGATCGCCAAGAGAAAGACGGACGATGATAGTAGTGTTACTATCTACAAAGCTAGAATTGTCGCTAAAAGGTTTTTCGACAAGTTCAAGGTGTTGACTACGATGAGAGTTTCTCACTCGTATCTATGCTTAAGTCTGTCTGAATCATGTTAGCAATTGCCGCATTTTATGAAATATGGCAAATGGATAAACAAAACTACATTCCTTAATGGATTTATTAAAGAAGAGTTGTATATGATGCAACCAGAAGGTTTTGTCAATCCTAAAGGTGCTAACAAAATATGCAAGCTCCAGCGATCCATCTATGGACTGGTGCAAGCATCTCGGAGTTGGAATATACGCTTTGATAAGTTGATTAAAGCATATGGTTTTATACAGACTTGCGGTGAAGCCTGTATTTACAAGAAAGTGAGTGGGAGCACTATAGCATTTCTGATAAGTATATGTGAATGACATATTGTTGATCGGAAATAATGTAGAATTATTCTGTAAAGCATAAAGGAGTATTTTGAAATGAGTTTTTCAAAGAAAGACCTCGGTGAAGCTGCTTACATATTGAGCATCAAGATCTATAGAGATAGATGAAGACGCTTGATGAGTTTTTCAATGAGTACATACCTTAACAAGATTTTGAAGTAGTTCAAAATAGAATAGTCAAAGAAAAGAGTTCTTGCCTGTGTTACAAGGTGTGAAATTGAGTAAAGACTCAAAGCCCGACCACGGCAAAAGATAGAAAGAGAATGAAAGTCATTACCTATGCCTTGGCCATAGGTTCTATAAAGTATGCCATGCTGTGTACCAGATCTATTGTATACCCTACACTGATTTTGGCAAGGGAGTACAATAGTGATCTAGGAGTAGATCACTGGACAGCGGTCAAAATTATCCTTACTGGAATAAGGATATGTTTCTCGATTATGGAAGTGACAAAAGGCTCGTCGTAAAAGGTTACGTCGATGCAAGTTTTGACACTAATCTAGATGACTCTAAGTCTCGGTCTAGATACATATTGAAAGTGGGAGCAATTAGCTAGAGTAGCTCCATGCAGAGCATTGTAGACATTGAAATTTGCAAAATACTTACGGATCTGAATGTGACAGACCCGTTGACTAAAATTATCTCACAAGCAAAACATGATCACACCTTAGTACTCTTTGGGTGTTAATCACATAGCGATGTGAACTAGATTACTGACTCTAGTAAACCCTTTGGGTGATGGTCACATGACGATGTGAACTATGGGTGTTAATCACATGGTGATGTGAACTATTCATGTTAAATCACATGGCAATGTGAACTAGATTATTGACTCTAGTGCAAGTGGGAGACTGAAAGAAATATGCCCTAGAGGCAATAATAAAGTTATTATTTATTTCCTTATATCATGATAAATGTTTATTATTCATGCTAGAATTGTATTAACCGGAAACATAATACATGTGTGAATACATAGACAAACAGAGTGTCACTAGTATGCCTCTACTTGACTAGCTCGTTAATCAAAATGATTATGTTTCCTAGCCATAGACATAAGTTGTCATTTGATTAACGAGATCACCTCATTAGGAGGATGACGTGATTGACTTGACCCATTCCGTTAGCTTAGCACCCGATCGTTTAGTATGTTGCTATTGCTTTCTTCATGACTTATACATGTTCCTCTGACTATGAGATTATGCAACTCCCGTTTACCGGAGGAACACTTTGTGTGCTACCAAACGTCACAATGTAAATGGGTGATTATAAAGGTGCTCTACAGGTGTCTCCAAAGGTACTTGTTGGGTTGGCGTATTTCGAGATTAGGATTTGTCACTCCGATTGTCGGAGAGGTATCTCTGGGCCCACTCGGTAATGCACATCACTATAAGCCTTGCAAGCATTGTGACTAATAAGTTAGTTGCCGGATGATGTGTTACGGAACGAGTAAAGAGACTTGTCGGTAACGAGATTGAACTAGGTATCGAGATACCGACGATCGAATCTCGGGGAAGTAACATACTGATGACAAAGGGAACAACGTATGTTGTTATGCGGTCTGACCGATAAAGATCTTCGTAGAATATGTGGGAGCCAATATGGGCATCCAGGTCCCGCTATTGGTTATTGACCGGAGACGTGTCTCGATCATGTCTACATAGTTCTCGAACCCGTAGGTTCCGCACGCTTAAAGTTACGATGACAGTTTTATTATGAGTTTATGTATGTTGATGTACCACAGGAGTTCGGAGTCCCGGATGAGATCGGGGACATCACGAGGAGTCTCGAAATGGTCGAGACGTAAAGATCGATATATTGAACGACTATATTCGGACTTCGGAAAGGTTCCGAGTGATTCGGGTATTTTTCGGAGTACCGGAGAGTTACGGGAATACGTATTGGGCCTTATTGGGCCATACGGGAAAGAAGGAAAAGGGCCTCAAGGGTGGCCGCACCCCTCCCCTTGGTCTGGTCCGAATTGGACTAGGGAAGGGGGGCGCCCCCTTCCTTCCTTCTCTTTTTCCCTTCCTCTTTTCCTATTCCATAAGGGAGGTGGAATCCTACTAGGACTAGGGAGTCCTAGTAGGACTCCACACTTGGTGCGCCCCCTCCTAGGGTCGGCCTCCTCCTCCCTTGCTCCTTTATATACGGGGGCAGGGGGCACCCCAGAGACACAACAATTGATCCTTGAGATCTCTTAGCCGTGTGCGGTGCCCCCCTCCACCATATTACACCTCGATAATACCGTTGCGGAGCTTAGGCGAAGCCCTGCGTCGGTGGAATATCATCATCGTCACCACGCCGTCGTGCTGACGAAACTCTCCCTCAACACTCGGCTGGATCGGAGTTCGAGGGACGTCATCGAGCTGAACGTGTGTAGAACTCGGAGGTGCCGCGCGTTCGGTACTTGATCGGTCGGATCGTGAAGACGTACGACTACATCAACCGCGTTGTGATAACGCTTCCGCTGTCGGTCTACGAGGGTACGTGGACAACACTCTCCCCTCTCGTTGCTATGCATCACCATGATCTTGCGTGTGCGTAGGAATTTTTTTGAAATTACTAAGTTCCCCAACAGTAACTGTACCTGCTCCCTTATTGGAAAGAAGTTCATCACAGAAATCTATTCCTGTGACTCCTACACCAATTAGTGAGGAAGTTAATGATGATGATCATGTAACTTCAGATCAAGTTACTACCAAAGAACTTGATGAGGTAACTGTAACTGCTCCCTTATTGGAAAGTAGTTCATCACAGAAATCTGTTCCTGTGACTCCTACACCAATTAGTGAGGAAGTTAATGATGATGATCATGTAACTTCAAATCAAGTTACTACCAAACCTCGTAGGTCAACCAGAGTAAGATCCGCACCAGAGTGGGACGGTAATCCTGTTCTGGAGGTTATGTTACTAGACCATGACGAACCTTCGAATTATGAAGAAGCGATGGTGAGCCCAGATTCTGCAAAATGGCTTGAGGCCATGAAATCTGAGATGAGATCCATGTATGAGAACAAAGTGTGGACTTTGATTGACTTGCCCAATGATCGGCGAGCCATTGAGATTAAATGGATCTTCAAGAGGTAGACGGACGCTGATAGTAGTGTTACTATCTACAAAGCTAGAATTGTCGGAAAAAGGTTTTTGACAAAGTTCAAGGTGTTGACTACGATGAGAGTTTCTCACTCGTATCTATGCTTAAGTCTGTCCGAATCATGTTAGCAATTGCCGCATTTTATGAAATCTGGCAAAGGGATAAACAAAACTGCATTCCTTAATGGATTTATTAAAGAAGAGTTGTATATGATGCAACCAGAAGGTTTTGTCAATCCTAAAGGTGCTAACAAAATATGCAAGCTCCAGCGATCCATCAATGGACTGGTGCAAGCATTTCGGAGTTGGAATATACGCTTTGATAAGTTGATCAAAGCATATAGTTGTATACAGACTTGCGGTGAAGCCTGTATTTACAAGAAAGTGAGTGGGAGCACTACAGCATTTCTGATAAGTATATGTGAATGACATATTGTTGATCGAAAATAATGTAGAATTATTCTGCAAAGCATAAAGGAGTGTTTGAAAGGAGTTTTTTCAAAGAAAGACCTCGGTGAAGCTGCTTACATATTGAGCATCAATATCTATAGAGATAGATCAAGATGCTTGATAAGTTTTTTCAATGAGTACATACCTTAACAAGATTTTGAACCCGTTGGGTGCGCCGGGTTTTAGAGATTCTGCATTCATCGGACCGCATCAACGCTGATACCGCAGTTTTAACATTGGAAGGCAATTGCCGGTTTGAACCCCTGAAGTTGAAGTTGGGACGGCTCAAACGTCATTGTAATGACATGGGAGCTCTCATGGCCGCTCTGGTGAAGTATGCCGACTCTGATAGTACCAAGGATCCCGAGTCTGACGATGATAAGACAGGGAAGGGAAAAAGGAGCGGCAACGCCAAGGGGCAGCACCACAACCCAGCGGGTCATGGAAACGGCGGCAAGCGTAAGGCGGACCACAGTTTAGACTTTGTGGCTAATACCAACACACATCACAAGGGCCAGCGGCGTAAGGGTAAACCGCCCCAGCATGGTGGAGAGCCAAGTCCTAACCCGGATCGCCTGTCTTATCTATTGAACCAGCCTTGCCCGAAGCACGGGACAAAGGAGAACCCGTCCACGCACCTCTGGAAAGATTGTTACATCATGCAAGAGTTCAAAAATTCTGATTCTTTTCGGTATGATCATGGACCGGGTGGTGGTTCAGGCCCCGGATCTCATGGGTCGGGTTATGGCGGAGGAAATTCCGGTTCAGGCTTCCACGGTAATCAGGGTGGACATAACAATCAAGGTAATCAGGGCAACCAAGGTGGTTATAATCATCAGGGCAATCAGCAGCAACAGCAGCAGTCGGGTTATCAGAGCAACCCAAAGCAATTGAATAGTGGGCAGTATCATGTCTTCACCACTAGCTTGTGCAAGCGCGATCAGAAGCTTCATAAGAGGGCAGTAAACTCCGTTGAACCGGCGGTGCCCCGTTACTTGCGCTGGTCGGAGCAGCCAATCGTGTGGAGTAGAGAAGATCATCCGCCCCGGGTTGACAATCCGGGTCATCTGGCGTTGGTGGTGGCGCCTCAGGTGGGAGGTTATAAGTTCACTAAAGTACTCATGGATGGGGGGAGTAGTATTAACATCCTTTATTATGAAACTTTCCGTCGCATGGGGTTAACAGATAAAAATCTTAAACCGTCCAATACGGTGTTCCATGGTGTGGTGCCTTAGAAATCGGCGTATCCTGTTGGTAAGATAGCTCTAGAGGTGGCTTTTGGAGATGAGCATGACTCGAGATCAGAAACCCTGACATTTGAAGTGGTGAAAATCAAAAGCCCGTATCATGCCCTGTTTGGACGGCCAGCTTATGCTAAGTTTATGGCACGGCCTTGTTATGTCTATCTGCAGCTCAAGATGTCGGGTCACAAGGGAACTATAACAGTGCATGGGAGCCGCAGAATCGCTCTGGAGTGTGAAGAAGGTGATGTGGCTTATGCTGAGTCGGTTTGTGCAACAGAAGAGTTGAAGTTTTACAAAGACAATGTTGATCCGACAGATATGACTTCATTGAAGAAACCAACTACAGAGCATGATCCGGCCCTGAAGTTTAAATCGGCTGATGAGACTAAGCTTGTTGACTTCGTGCCCGGCGATTCATCCAAGCAGTTTAGCATCAGCGCTAACTTGGATCCAAAATAGGAAAGCACGCTCATCGAGTTCATCCGTGAGAATCGGGACATCTTTGCGTGGAAGCCTTCTGACATGTCAGGTGTACCGAGAGAACTCGCTGAGCACACTCTCAATGTTGATCCCAAGTATAAACCGGTCAAACAATTTCTTCGTCGGTTCAATGAAGAAAGGCGCAAAGCTATTGGAGAAGAAGTTGCCAGGCTCTTGGCGGCTGGGTTTATCATCGAAGTGTTTCATCCTGAGTGGTTGGCTAATCCGGTGCTAGTACTTAAGAAGAATGGCACTTGGCGTATGTGTGTGGACTATACAGATCTCAACAAAGCTTGCCCAGCAGATCCTTTTGCTCTTCCGCGCATTGATCAAATCATTGATGCTACGGCGGGTTGTGAGCGTTTGAGCTTTCTGGATGCATATTCTGGTTATCATCAGATTAAAATGGCAGTTAAGGACTAGGAGAAGACAGCCTTCATAACCCCTTTTGGAGCCTTCTATTATGTGTCTATGCCCTTTGGGCTCAAGAGTGCACAGACGACTTATCAACGGTGTGTGCAGAATTTTCTTCATGATCAGATCGGCCGCAATGTTCATGCTTATGTGGATGATATTGTGGTAAAATCTAGACAGAAGGAGACATTGATGTATGATTTGAAGGAGACCTTCGACAACCTGCGGGTTTATAAAATGATGCTTAATCCGGCCAAGTGCGTTTTTGGTGTACCATCAGGCAAGCTTTTGGGCTTTTTGGTGTCTAACAGGGGGATTGAAGCTAATCCGGAAAAAAAATCAAAGCCATCACCTCTTTGGCCAAACCGAAGTGTATCAATGATGTTCAACGCCTGGCAGGCCGGATTGCTGCGTTGAGCCGGTTTATCACTCGCCTGGGCGAGAAGGCCATCCCTTTATATCAGATGCTGAAGAAAACGGATAACTTCGTCTGGACTGACGCTGCTAATGAAGCATTTGAGGACTTAAAGCGGCAGCTGGCTAATCCGCCGATCCTCGCTGCCCCAGTTGACAAAGAACCATTGTTGCTATATGTGGCAGCTAACGCCCGGGCTGTCAGTGTGGCTATTGTGGTGGAACGCAAGGAGGCAGGAAAGGAATATCCGGTTCAGCGACCAGTTTACTATATCAGTGAGGTACTTATTGAGTCCAAACAGAGGTACCCGCATTGGCAAAAATTGGTGTATGGAGTTTTCATGGCAAGCCGGAAGCTTAAGAAATATTTCCAAGGTCATCCCATTACGGTAGTCAGCTCTGCTCCTTTGGGGGATATAATCCAGAACAGGGAAGCAACTGGCCGGATTGCTAAATGGGCCATCGAGCTTGGGCCTCACGGGTTGAAATACATACCCCGAACGGTGATCAAATCTCACGCACTTTTGGATTTCATCAATGATTGGACAGAGCCACAAGCGCCAGAGGAGAAGCCGGATCATACTTATTGGACTATTCATTTTGATGGGTCCAGGCAATTGGAGGGCTCGGGGGCTGGAGTCGTGTTAACTTCCCCACGAGGTGATAAGTTTTGTTATGTTCTCCGTTTAATGTTCCCTTGCACTAACAATGCAGCTGAATATGAGGCCTTGCTCCATGGTCTTCGGATGGCTAAGGAGATGAACCTAAGCCTAGTTAAGTGCTTCGGTGACTCGGATCTGGTGGCTCAACAAGTGTCCGGCACTTGGGACTCCAAGGACCCACTCATGACAGCATATCATCGTGAGGTGGATATTGTTGCAGGTCACTTCAAAGGTTATCAGGTGGATCATGTGGACCGGCGAAAGAATGAAGCGGCGGACACTTTAAGCCGCCTGGGTTCCCAACGTAAACCGGTTCCACCTAATGTCTTCCTGGATGTTCTGCATAATTCGTCCGTCAAGCTCCCTGGTGAAGAGGATTTGGCTGTTCCTGATCCGGAAGCTCAGTTGGTGGCGGCTCTTCATGTTATTCCAGATTGGAAGGTTCCATATTTGGCGTATATGAACTGGGGCGAATTACTAGAGGATGAAACTTTGGCCAGGCAGATAATCCGGCGGTCCAAGTCCATGACTATTATCAATGGAGAGTTACATCATTGCAGTGTGACAGGGGCGTTTCAACATTGTGTGTCCCCTGAAGAAGGCCGTGAAATTTTGTGTGAGATCCACGAAGGAGATTGTGGTCACCACACCGGTTCGAAATCGCTGGTGGCCAAGGCGTTTCTTCATGGTTTCTATTGGTTGACGGCTCATGCTGATGCTGAGGACTTGGTCAAAAGATGTGATGGATGTCAAAAGTTCTCACGACGGGCTCATGTACCGGCTCAAGAGTTGAGGGTGATTCCAATTACTTGGCCGTTTGCGACTTGGGGGCTCGATATGGTTGGACCCTTCAAGAGATCCAAGGACAAGAAGACCCACCTCTTGGTGGCGGTTGATAAGTTCACTAAATGGGTGGAGGCAGAGCCAGTTAGTAAGTGTGATGCAGCTACGGCGGTTCAATTCATCAAAAAGGTGATCTTCCGGTTTGGCTTCCACACAGCATTATAACAAACAATGGTACCAATTTATCAAAGGGTACCATGAAGGAGTTCTGTCAACGTGAGCACATCTGGCTTGACGTATCATCAGTGACTCACCCCCAGTCCAATGGTCAAGCAGAGAGAGCTAATCAAGAGATCTTGAGAGGCATCAAACCCCGGCTTATGGTTCCTTTGCAGCGGACGCCGGGTTGTTGGGTAGAAGAGTTACCTTATGTGTTATGGAGTATCAATTGAAGGAAATATGCCCTAGAGGCAATAATAAAGTATTATATATTTCCTTATATCATGATAAATGTTTATTATTCATGCTGGAATTGTATTAACCGGAAACATAATACATGTGTGAATACATAGACAAACAGAGTGTCACTAGTATGCCTCTACTTGACTAGCTCGTTAATCAAAGATGGTTATGTTTCCTAGCCATAGACATGAGTTGTCATTTGATTAACGGGATCACCTCATTAGGAGAATGACGTGATTGACTTGACCCATTCCGTTAGCTTAGCACCCGATCGTTTAGTATGTTGCTATTGCTTTCTTCATGACTTATACATGTTCCTATGACTATGAGATTATGCAACTCCCGTTTACCGGAGGAACACTTTGTGTGCTACCAAACGTCACAACGTAACTGGGTGATTATAAAGGTGCTCTACAGGTGTCTCCAAAGGTACTTGTTGGGTTGGCGTATTTCGAGATTAGGATTTGTCACTCCGATTGTCGGAGAGGTATCTCTGGGCCCACTCGGTAATGCACATCACTATAAGCCTTGCAAGCATTGTGACTAATGAGTTAGTTGCGGGATGATGTATTACGGAACGAGTAAAGAGACTTGCCGGTAACGAGATTGAACTAGGTATCGAGATACCGACGATCGAATCTCGGGCAAGTAACATACCGATGACAAAGGGAACAACGTATGTTGTTATGCGGTCTGACCGATAAAGATCTTCGTAGAATATGTGGGAGCCAATATGGGCATCCAGGTCCCGCTATTGGTTATTGACCGGAGACGTGTCTCGGTCATGTCTACATAGTTCTCGAACCCAAAGGGTCCGCACGCTTAAAGTTACGATGACAGTTTTATTATGAGTTTATGTATGTTGATGTACCGAAGGAGTTCGGAGTCCCGGATGAGATCGGGGACATGACGAGGAGTCTCGAAATGGTCGAGACGTAAAGATCGATATATTGGACGACTATATTTAGACTTCGGAAAGGTTCCGAGTGATTCGGGTATTTTTCGGAGTACCGGAAAGTTACGGGAATACGTATTGGGCCTTATTGGGCCATACGGGAAAGAAGGAAAAGGGCCTCAAGGGTGGCCGCACCCCTCCCCTTGGTCTGGTCCGAATTGGACTAGGGAAGGGGGGCGCCCCCTTCCTTCCTTCTCTTTTTCCCTTCCTCTTTTCCTATTCCATATGGGAGGTGGAATCCTACTAGGACTAGGGAGTCCTAGTAGGACTCCACACTTGGTGCGCCCCCTCCTAGGGCTGGCCTCCTCCTCCCTTGCTCCTTTATATACGGGGGCAGGGGGCACCCCATGGACACACATGATATACGATATTTTAGCCGTGTGCGGTGCCCCCCTCCACCATATTACACCTCGATAATACCGTTGCGAAGCTTAGGCGAAGCCCTGCGTCGGTGGAACATCATCATCGTCACCACGCCGTCGTGCTGACGAAACTCTCCCTCAACACTCGGCTGGATCGGAGTTCGAGGGACGTCATCGAGCTGAACGTGTGTAGAACTTTGGAGGTGCCATGCGTTCGGTACTTGATCGGTCGGATCGTGAAGACGTACGACTACATCAACCGCGTTGTGATAACGCTTCCGCTGTCGGTCTACGAGGGTACGTGGACAACACTCTCCCCTCTTGTTGCTATGCATCACCATGATCTTGCATTGCGTAGGAATTTTTTTGAAATTACTACGTACCCCAACATCAATACCACACCCAACAGATCGACGGGATACACGCCTTTCTTCATGGTTTATGGTGCGGAGGCGGTTCTTCCTAGTGACATCTGTCATGACTCACCTCGTGTAGCGGCATACGTTGATGCTGACAACAAGAAGGCACGGCAGGAAGCTCTTGACCTATTAGATGAGGAGCGTGACATAGCGGCAGCCCGTTCGACGATTTATCAACAAGATCTGCGCCGTTATCACAGCCGTCGGGTTAGAACCGGAACCTTTCAAGAAGGCGACTTGGTGCTTCGACTCATCCAGGATCAGACGGATATGCACAAGCTATCCCCCCCTGGGAAGGACCCTTTGTGGTCAGCAAGAATCTACACAATGGGTCGTACTACCTAATCGATGTTCGAGAGCGCAAAGACTCATGTAAATCGGAGGAGGAGACCAACCGGCCGTGGAATATTGCTCATCTTCGGCTTTACTATACTTGAGCCATAGGCTCTGCTTATGTATACATTATGACAATGTATATATATTGATCAATATAATAAACCGAAACCTCAGCTAAAGCGGGGTATATGTTGTTTTTCTTACATCATGTGTGGTTACATGGAGCTTCTGTTTATAAAGCGGCGTCCGGTTTACCCATTGATTCAGCTTCTCAAAGCTTTATGTTACATCACTTGGGGGCTTGGTCGTATCCGAACCATAGCTACACCTCTTGATCGGCGTAATGCCACAGCATCACTTGGGGGCTTGGTCGTATCTGAACCATAGTCACACCTCTTGATCGGCTCAAAGCCAAATCAATCTGGGGCCAAAGAGAGTGTTGAAAAACGACAACTCAAACATAGGCACCCACTGAGCACAGCTCAAAATGTTACTTGGGGATTCTTTGCTATCGAAATGAACAAAGAATCTACACTTGTAATAGGCTATCAAGCCATGGCTTGGAAGCCTGGTGTATACACCTAAAACCCCGGGTTAACCTGCCTATTTAAGTAAGTCACTCCGCCCAGGTAAACCTGGTATGACCCTTCAAATTTTGACAAGTTACTCTAAAATAAAGACCTTGAACTTGTCAAGTTAAAACGATGATTGGTTAAGGATTGAGGACCATCTTAAAAGGCTTTGCAAAAATGGTTTAACTCAGTGGCCTGGCAGCCCATGAAAAGCCTCGAATTTGGGGCCTGGCAGCCCATGAAAAGCCTCGAATTTGGGGCCTGGCAGCCCGTGAAAAGCCTCGACTACAACGGTTCCTATTTTCCTTTTGCTAAGTTTTTTCTTTCTTTTGATAAGATTTATGATGTTTTCAAACCGGTGTTGATCAACTCGGTTAGGCTGTCAATTACAAGTTGTCAGTATATGATCAAATTATAATCCGGAGACTATCAGCCCGGTCTGGTTTTGACTCAAAGTCACCAGTATGGAATAAACCGGTGTTTATCACAACCCGGAACGGTTTTACTGTAAACCGGCATCATAAAATATGAGTTACTTATACTCCGGATTAGGGTTATTGCCATCACTACAAAGTTGGTCAGCCAACATTATGCCTAACGGTTGAAGGTATCATATATTTCCATATTTGGTTATCTTTTACAACCTTGGTTATAAACCTTGGTCATATATATATATATATATATATATATACATATATATATATATATATATATATATATATATGTTTGGGTATTACGACCCGCCCGGTGGTAAACCGCCAGGGCGCTTTAAGCTTCTTATCTGCAGGGATAGCTTGAATAAATGGCTATGGATTATAAACATCATATCTTAAACATGGCGGATTAGCAAGCATCAGTCGCAGATAAATATGCACGAAGGCATAACAGACCAAGTGTTTTAACTAGCCTATTACAAGGTGTTTCAGCGCCCAAAAGGATAATTGTTTTATCAAAGACGTGTTGCAGCACATGGAAGACTAAACCGGCCTTCGGATTATGATTGGTCACCAGCTTGACCTGACGGCTGCGGATCATCTTGCGCCGGTTCATCCTCTTCGTCTCTAGCCAGAGGCTGGAAGTCAATAGTTGTCCGGTCGATTCCAGTTAACGCTTGGAACACAGCTTCGTCGCTTATAAGGGTGGACGGTTCAATATCAGGGGCGTAATTGTGCTTACAGATTGGAGGGATCAGATTTTGCGCTTCCGGAATTGGTGCAGCAACCCGTCTGTTCTTGTCATCATAACTTGCCTGATAGTACGAGAGATCAGCTTCTTCAGCCAATTGACAAGCCAGTGGACGTACTTCCCGGTTTATGGCGCGGAGATCCTCATTGCCAAATTCTGATCCGTCTTCTTTTAAGCTTGGGAAGCCTTTAGCCACGTCCACCGGATCAAGATCAGGCACGCCTTTGCCCGGGTTAGAGCGGTCGGAGTGCCGGCCCTTGCCGCAACTTTCTTTAGTTCTTCAACCCTGGCATGCAACATGGATAGCCTACCTAAGGTGTCCTTGATCAATGTTGGAGGAGTTTTATTGTGTGAAGCGGTGCAGATGATCTGCTGCGCACCGGTATACAGCTGCTCTATCAGAGTATAGGCCGCTTTCAATTTCTTCTGTACGTCAGAGCCCAGATGGCTAATACGAGTTCCTGCATCATTACAAACGTCAGTAAACCAGCAACACATGGGAAGATATGTTGAAAGTGTAAAGCAAGGATGCTTACCAAACACATCGGCAGTCATAGCATGTACTTGCCGCTTTACACCAGTTAGCTCGTCTACCACCGGTTTGAGGGCTGCTTCTGCGTCTTCAGCTCTTTTCTGCAAAGCGGCTTTCTTTGTGTTCCAATCCGCCCGCTCCTTGTTGAAGCTCTCCTTTAGCTTTTTCATAGTGGCTAAGGCGCTTGTCAGCTCATCTTTTGCCTTGGAAGTTTCGGCCTGCTGGGACTTGATATTTTCTTGCAGATCGGCGGTTTGAGATTCCTTTTTGCTCAGCTCAGCCTGTAAGCAAGCAACATATTATGTGTTGATAGTGCATATTTAAAGTACCAAGCACATAACAAGTTCTGCCCTTGCTACTTGGGGGCTAATGCATATTTGCTCCTTATCAGAATAATTCTACAAGTCCCAAGCATAATACAAGTATTACTCTTGGCACTTGGGGGCTAATGTGTGTTTTCTCATAACTGCTGATATGGGACTTCTTCTACAGTCCCGGTTCATCTTTATAAAAGTTAAACCGTCACTTGGGGGCTACACCAGTGAAAAAAGATGCAGTGTTGCAAATATAAAGATTGTTACTAAGTCCCGGTTTAGATTGGTATCATAAACCGTCACTTGGGGGGCTACTGGAGTTGATGTTGAAAATGGACATAAGAGACATAGTGGTATGGTTACCTCATATCGCTCTTTCATCATATTTACCAAACCGGCTTCATAGTCACGGCTGGTGTACAGACGGTTCAAGAAGCCAGAGTGAAGGTCTTGAGCACTGAGATGAGCATAGTTTGACAAATCGGCGTTCCATTTGCCTTTGCCAATAGCAGAGAGCTCGTCCTTGGCAGTATGCTTTGATAAAGCCACAGGATTGCCAGGAGTGGTATGGCCAATGCCAGTAATTATAATATCATCATCTTTGTCATCAGCTGCCTTTGCTGGAGTCGGCGGTTTGTCAGTATTTTTAACTGGACTGACCGTTTGTCATCAGCTCGGACAGGGTTGATTGGCTGGCCAGCGCAGTTTGTGGTGTCAACTTCCACCTGTTCAGCAAAGAAGTCATGGTCTTGAGGAGGTGGGTCATTAAGTATGGCGTCAGCATCGGTCACTTCAGGATCTAGAGTCTTTTCCGGTTCAATGGCCACGTTCTCATCAGCCGGTTTATCCAACTAAGCCTTCTTGCTGGGTCTGGGCTTGGCGCTGAGAAAGAAAAACATGAGGATCAGTACAGAATATATTAAAATAACATATCAAAAATAAGTGTATGGCTCACCCAAGAACTGTTTTGAGGGGTGGAAGCTTTGTGGCCGACGACTCGCCAGAAGATGAGTGAGAAGTACCCTAATAATTTGAATCTGACGGGTTAAGAGGCTGACGGAAACAACCCGCTTTGGGGGATGAAGTGTCAAGGGGATAAGAGACCTCTGATCGACATTTCCGAACCGGAGTGTTCGGTAAACCGGCAGAGGTAACTACCTGGCCGCTGTGTCGGGTTGTGCGGCGAACTTCGTGCTGCTGTGTCCTCAAAAGAAATTTTGGGTCCAAGTAAGCAAGGGGGTGAGAAAATTTTACTTTCCGGTTTGCTCGACAGATTTTTGATGTTGGCAGAGGATCGGAATCGGAGGAAAGAATGATTACCTCTACATCATCAGCATGACTGCCTTCAGCGTCGTCCTGATAATAATCATTGTCAATGAGGTGTACAAAAAATGAACCAAGAGAGTCAAGTTCTACCTCTGATTCCGGGTTACCCACATCGTCATCAGCTGGCAGCTCGGAGGATGCAGTGGTCCTTTTCCTGGCAGGTTTTTTAACAACCTTGGTCTTTGGGTGAAGTGGTTTGGCCGTTTTGTCTTGCGGCTTTACCAGTTTGTCTTGTGGTTTCTTGTTCCAGAACGGATCATCACCCTGTCAGAAAATAATCACACTTCCAGAAAATATTTGGACAGAGGCAACTTCAGAAAAAAAAGATTATATGATTCTTACAGCTGGCAATTTGTTGAAGGTGCAGAAAGGGAGTAGTCCGGTTTGGCCACAGACAGCCTCCGGTTCATTCAGCATCTTTTTTACAGCTTCAATAACTTCCGCATCTGTAAGCTGAATATCAATGTGTCGTTGAGCATCCTTCAAACTCCCTGTATACTCACACATCAAACCGGAGCGCCGGCTTAAGGGCAGAATACTCCAGCTTATCCAACAACGAGCAAGGTCAACTCCTGTCAAACCGTTCGCCATGAAGGCTCTAAGCTTTGATAGTTGAGGGGCATAGTTGGCCCTTTCTCTTGCAGTCAACCTCTGAGGAAAAGGATGTATATTACTAAGACATTCAGGGCGGTAACCCGGCAGGGGGTTTTCATCAGTTGGAGATGTATCCTTGCAATAAAACCAGGTCTGGTTCCACTCTTTGGGGTGACTGTGGAGCTTGGGATGAGGGAAAGTGACTTCCTTCCTTTTCTGAACCGCCATTCCGCCCAATTCAGTGGTGGGTCCGTCCGTGAATTCTGTGCGACGGTTTAAGTGAAAGAAATCCCTAAACAGTTCGACTGTAGGTTCCCCTTGTAGATAAGCCTCACATAAGACTTGGAAGTGGCAGATGTTGGTCACAGAATTTGGACCGATGTCTTGAGGGTGCAGTTGAAAACTGGCCAGTACATCCCGGAAATTTTTTGAACCGGGAGGGCTAAAACCTCGACTCAGGTGATCAGCAAACACAACTACCTCTCCATCCTTGGGTGTAGGAGGATTTTCCGGGCCAGGGACCCTCAAGTGGATGACATCTTTCTTGGCTGAAGCGCCCGTTTTAACACAGTTGTTTAACTGCTCTTCGGTTACTCGAGAAGGAGCCCAATTGCATTCATATACTTGCTTGGCCATGGCAATGAGGATCTAAAACATGATTATTGCCGGTTTAAGGTTTACAGTGGACAGCTATAAAGCGGTATAAGGATGTAAGCATATTGTTAAACCGGAGTTGGTTATTTGTGAACCGGAGTCTGACGATGGAGACAGTACAATGATGAATGCATTGGCGGTTCAACAGGGGACTAATGGTATCTACTGGGTCATCATTTTTCTATGAAGTTAAACCGCCTAATCTGGTAGTAAAGGTGTATGTCTAAAAGGTGGGTAAGTGAAGGAGAACAAGTTTCACATCTTGCCTGGTGATTTCAGATCTACCGCGCGTTGGAAAAAACAAAATATATTCTGACCTAATTTCCAGCGTGATAAGAGTTCACCAAGTTCAGATGAGTTTTGTATAAGGTAGATGTTCTAACAAGGAAGCAGGAGTTTAAAAGTACAAGGGCATTGGAAAAAGCAGATCTAAGCTAGCCATTGGTACTACTAAAGAGAAACAAGGAAGAATAGATTCAAGAACTTCGAAGAACTACGAAGAACAACGAACCCTAATGGTCGATTTGGAGTGAGAGGGGAGGAACGTACCAGTGCTGAGGAAGCAGCGGAGGATTGCCGCGTTATTCTGGTACAGTCAGGTTGATGCGGCGGCCGTCGTTGAGGCAGAGGCGAAGGATGACGGCAGCGGCAGAGCTCGAAGGTCGGTCGGCGCGAGGAAGAAGATGACGCGAAGAGGCATGAGGGGGATAAAAGGCAGGCGCCAGAGGAGAAGCCGGATCATACTTATTGGACTATTCATTTTGATGGGTCCAGGCAATTGGAGGGCTCGAGGGCTGGAGTTGTATTAACTTCCCCATGAGGTGATAAGTTTTGTTATGCTCTCCGTTTAATGTTCCCTTGCACTAACAATGCAGCTAAATATGAGGCCTTGCTCCATGGTCTTCGGATGGCTAAGGAGATGAACCTAAGCCGAGTTAAGTGCTTCGGTGACTCGGATCTGGTGGCTCAACAAGTGTCCGGCACTTAGGACTCCAAGGACCCACTCATGGTAGCATATCGTCGTGAGGTGGATATTGTTGCAGGTCACTTCAAAGGTTATCAGGTGGATCATGTGGACCGGCGAAAGAATGAAGCGGCGGACGCTTTAAGCCGCCTGGGTTCCCAACGTAAACCGGCTCCACCTAATGTCTTCCTGGATGTTCTGCATAATCCGTCCGTCAAGCTCCCTGGTGAAGAGGATTTGGCTGTTCCTGATCCGGAAGCTCGGTTGGTGGCGGCTCTTCATGTTATTCCGGATTGGACGGTTCCATATTTGGCGTATATGAACCGGGCCGAATTACCAGAGGATGAAACTTTGGCCAGGCAGATAATCCGGCGGTCCAAGTCCATGACTATTATCAATGGAGAGTTACATCATTGCAGTGTGACAGGGGCATTTCAATGTTGTGTGTCCCCTGAAGAAGGCCGTGAAATTTTGCGTGAGATCCACGAAGGAGATTGTGGTCACCACGCCGGTTCGAAATCGCTGGTGGCCAAGGCGTTTCGTCATGGTTTCTATTGGTTGACGGCTCATGCTGATGCTGAGGACTTGGTCAAAAGATGTGATGGATGTCAAAAGTTCTCATGACGGGCTCATGTACCGGCTCAAGAGTTGAGGATGATTCCAATTACTTGGCCGTTTGCGACTTGGGGGCTCGATATGGTTGGACCCTTCAAGAGATCCAAGGACAAGAAGACCCACCTCTTGGTGGCGGTTGATAAGTTCACTAAATGGGTGGCGGTTGATAATATAATAGCATGAATACTTCATAAATTATGGATACGTTGGAGACGTATCAGTCATCGACGCTTGTCAGCGTCAAGCCCGAGCCCGTGGAAACGCCACTCGGCCGGCGCACTAATGCGGCATGAACTACGTCGGTATTTCCCCAAAGAGGAAGGGATGATGCAGCACAACTACGGTGGGTATTTCCCTCAGTGATGAGACCAAGGTTATCGAACCATTAGGAGAACTATGCAACACTACATGAACGGCACCTACACACAAATAACAAATACTCGCAACCCGGGGTATTAAAGGGGTTGTCAATACCTTTCGGGTAACGGCGCCAAAAATTGGCAAGCAGACAGTATTGGGGATATTAACACTGGGCGTAAACCGGCCAGGAGAGGCCGAGTTAACCCCATAAGTAGTTCATTATATCTGAAGCCCATGAAGACAGACGGTGACGCTTTATGAAGGCCCAGGGCCCAAAGCCGGTTTAAGGCCTGTAGACATAAACCGGTATTGATATGTAAACTTGTGTTGTAAGATAGAAAGAGCAGAGACCGAGCCGGACACTTTTATGAGCCGGCCTCGGGATTCTGTAAACCGACGGGCGTCAACCATGTATATAAGGGGACGACCCGGCGGCGGTTCAAGGACAACAGACAACAACTCGAGACTCAGGCAAAGCGTATTCGCTCCCTGGTCATCGAAACCCAAGCAATCCCACAACAACTGGATCGTAAGCTTTTACCTTCACCGCAAGGGGCCGAACCAGTATAAACTCTCTTGCGTCCCTTGTCCGCTTTAACCCCCTTAAGTTAACCCGTAGCGATGGCTCCACGACTAAGTCCTTTCCCTAGGACATCTGCCGTGACAAAACCACGACAGACAGGATAAAAATTGTGATAGATTGATAAATGCAAATAAAAGCAAATATTCAGCGAGGTGTTTTTGGGGTTTTGGATTAATAGATGACGAAGGCAAATATAATAAAGAAGAGACCCGCGGGCCATAGATTTCACTAGTGGCTTCTCTCGAGAAAAATAGCATACAGTGGGTAAACAAATTACTGTTGGGCAATTGATAGAACTTCAAATAATCATGACGATATCCAGGCAATGATCATTATATAGGCGTCACGTCCAAGATTAGTAGACCGACTCTTGCCTGCATCTACTACTATTACTCCACACATCGACCGCTATCCAGCATGCATCTAGTGTATTAAGTTCATGGAGAAACGGAGTAATGCAATAAGAACAATGACATGATGTAGACAAGATCTATTTATGTAGAAATAGACCCCATCTTGTTGTCCTTAATAGCAACAATACATACGTGTCATTTCCCCTTCTGTCACTGGGATCAAGCACCGTAAGATCGAACCCATCACAAAGCACCTCTTCCCATGGCAAGAAAAATTGATCTAGTTGACCTAACTAAACCAAAGATTCGAAGAAGAAATACGAGGCTATAAATAATCATGCATATAAGAGATCAAATAACTTTCATGGATAAAAACATAGATCTGATCATAAACTCAAAGTTCATCGGATCCCAACAAACACACCGCAAAAAGAGTTACATCAAATAGATCTCCAAGAGACCATTGTGTTGAGAGTCAAGAGAGAGAGAGAGAGAGAGAGAGAGAGGAAGCCATCTACATACTAACTACGGACCCGTAGGTCTACAAAGAACTACTCACACATCATCGGAGAGTCACCAATGAGGATGATGAACCCCTCTGTGATGGTGTCTAGATTGGATCTGTGGTTTCTGGAACTTGCGGGGGTTGGAATTGATTTTCGTCGACTCCCCTAGGGTTTCTGGAATATTGGGGTATTTATAGAGCAAAGAGGCGGTGCGGGAGGCCACCAAGGTAGGCACAACCCACCTGGGCGCGCCTGGGGGCCCAGGCGCACCCTGGTGGGTTGTGCCCCCTCGGGGCACCCCCCAGGTGCTTCTCCGGCCCATTGGGTGTCTTCTGGTCCATAAAAAATCCACAAAAAGTTTTGCTGCATTTGGACTCCGTTTGATATTGATTTTCCGCCATGTAAAAACAAGCAAAAAACAACAACTGGCACTTGGCACTATGTCAATAGGTTAGTCCCAAAAAATGATATAAAATGATTGTAAACATCCAAGAATGATAATATAACAGCATGGAACAATCAAAATTATAGATACGTTGGAGACGTATCAGCATCCCCAAGCTTAATTCCTGCTCGTCCTCGAGTAGGTAAATGATAAAAACAGAATTTTTGATGTGGAATGCTTCCTAACATGTTCATCACATATTCTTTCTTTTATAGCATGGAGAATTGGACTTTTATATGGTTCAAAGCAATAGTCTAGTTTTGACATGAGGACTTTAATACTCAAGCATATCAACAAGCAACCATGTCTTTCAAAATATCAACGCTAAAGCAAGTTATCCCTAGCCCATTATGCTCAACCATTCATCCATTCATGAAACACACTCGTATATTAGCTCAAGTACGATCATAGTGCCCCTTAGTTGGTGCTTTATAAGAGAAGATGAAGACTCAAATAAAAATAAAAATTGCATAAAGTAAATAGAAAGGCCCTTCACGGAGGGAAGTAGGGATTTGTAGAGGTGCCAGAGCTCAAAGAAAAAAAGATAGAGATAAAACATTTTGGGTGGCATGCTTTTCCTGTCAACAAAAACGATTGAGAAGTTCCCAATACTTCCCATGCTAGATATATCATAGGCGGTTCCCAAACAGAAAATAAATTTTACTCCTTTTTCCACAATACTTTCACTTTCCATGGCTAACCGTATCCACGGGTGCCCTCCATACCAACACTTTCCAAGGAATTTATTATTTGACAACATAAAGTAAATTCATTTTTCATTTCGGGACTGGGCATCCCTAATACCTTTGCCGTACTCTCGTGCAATGACAAGTGAATAAACACTCATCTTGAGAATAACACATCTAGCATGGAAATATATCAGCCACCCCCTACCGTTTCATGAGCAGTCCGAGCACACAAAAGAGAAGTTTATTTTGAAAATTAGAGATGGCAGATACAAATTTGCTTAGAGCGGCAAAAGAATGCCGCATATAGGTAGGTATGGTGGACTCATGTGGCAAAAACTGGTTTAAAGGATTTTGGGTGCACAAGTAGTGATCATACTGAAGGAAATATGCCCTAGAGGCAATAATAAAGTATTATATATTTCCTTATATCATGATAAATGTTTATTATTCATGCTAGAATTGTATTAACCGGAAACATAATACATGTGTGAATACATAGACAAACAGAGTGTCACTAGTATGCCTCTACTTGACTAGCTCGTTAATCAAAGATGGTTATGTTTCCTAGCCATAGACATGAGTTGTCATTTGATTAACGAGATCACCTCATTAGGAGAATGACGTGATTGACTTGACCCATTCCGTTAGCTTAGCACCCGATCGTTTAGTATGTTGCTATTGCTTTCTTCATGACTTATACATGTTCCTATGACTATGAGATCATGCAACTCCCGTTTACCGGAGGAACACTTTGTGTGCTACCAAACGTCACAACGTAACTGGGTGATTATAAAGGTGCTCTACAGGTGTCTCCAAAGGTACTTGTTGGGTTGGCGTATTTCGAGATTAGGATTTGTCACTCCGATTGTCGGAGAGGTATCTCTGGGCCCACTCGGTAATGCACATCACTATAAGCCTTGCAAGCATTGTGACTAATGAGTTAGTTGCGGGATGATGTATTACGGAACGAGTAAAGAGACTTGCCAGTAACGAGATTGAACTAGGTATCGAGATACCGACGATCGAATCTCGGTCAAGTAACATACCAATGACAAAGGGAACAACGTATGTTGTTATGCGGTCTGACCGATAAAGATCTTCGTAGAATATGTGGGAGCCAATATGGGCATCCAGGTCCCGCTATTGGTTATTGACCGGAGACGTGTCTCGGTCATGTCTACATAGTTCTCAAACCCGTAGGGTCCGCACGCTTAAAGTTACGATGATAGTTTTATTATGAGTTTATGTATGTTGATGTACCGAAGGAGTTCGGAGTTCCGGATGAGATCGGGGACATGACGAGAAGTATCGAAATGGTCGAGACGTAAAGATCGATATATTGGACGACTATATTCGGACTTCGGAAAGGTTCCGAGTGATTCGGGTATTTTTCGGAGTACCGGAGAGTTACGGGAATACGTATTGGGCCTTATTGGGCCATACGGGAAAGAAGAAAAAGGGCCTCAAGGGTGGCCGCACCCCTCCCCTTGGTCTGGTCCGAATTGGACTAGGGAAGGGGGGCGCCCCCTTCCTTCCTTCTCTTTTTCCCTTCCTCTTTTCCTATTCCATATGGGAGGTGGAATCCTACTAGGACTAGGGAGTCCTAGTAGGACTCCACACTTGGTGCGCCCCCTCCTAGGGCCGGCCTCCTCCTCCCTTGCTCCTTTATATATGGGGGCAGGGGGCACCCCAGAGACACAACAATTGATCCTTGAGATCTCTTAGCCGTGTGCGGTGACCCCCTCCACCATATTACACCTCGATAATACCGTTGCGGAGCTTAGGCGAAGCCCTGCGTCGGTGGAACATCATCATCATCACCACGCCGTCGTGCTGACGAAACTCTCCCTCAACACTCGGCTGGATCGGAGTTCGAGGGACGTCATCGAGCTGAACGTGTGTAGAACTCGGAGGTGCCGTGCGTTCGGTACTTGATCGGTCGGATCGTGAAGACGTACGACTACATCAACCGCGTTGTGATAACGCTTCCGCTGTCGGTCTACGAGGGTACGTGGACAACACTCTCCCCTCTCGTTGATATGCATCACCATGATCTTGCGTGTGCGTAGGAAATTTTTTGAAATTACTACGTTCTCCAACAGTGGCATCCGAGCCTGGTTTTATGCGTTGATGCTATGCACGAGTAGAACACAAGTGAGTTGTGGGCGATATAAGTCATACTGCTTACCAGCATGTCATACTTTGGTTCAGCGGTATTGTGAGATGAAGCGGCCCGGACCGACATTACGCGTACGCTTACGCGAGACTGGTTTCACCGTTTGGAGCACTCGTTGCTTAAAGGTGACTGGCAGGTGTCTGTCTCTCTCACTTTAGTTGAACCGAGTGTGGCTACGCCCGGTCCTTGCGAAGGTTAAAACAACACCAACTTGACAAACTATCGTTGTGGTTTTGATGCGTAGGTAAGAACGGTTCTTGCTAAGCCCGTAGCAGCCACGTAAAACTTGCAACAACAAAGTAGAGGACGTCTAACTTGTTTTTGCAGGGCATGTTGTGATGTGATATGGTCAAGACATGATGTGATATAATGTGTTGTATGAGATGATCATGTTTTGTAACCGAGTTATCGGCAACTGGCAGGAGCCATATGGTTGTCGCTTTATTGTATGAGATGCAATCGCCATGTAAAAGTGTTACTTTATCACTAAACGGTAGCGATAGTCGTAAAAGCAATAAGTTGGCGAGACGACAATGATGCTACGATGGAGATCAAGGTGTCGCGCCGGTGACGATGGTGATCATGACGGTGCTTCGGAGATGGAGATCATGAGCACGGTGCTTCGGAGATGGAGATCACAAGCACAAGATGATGATGGCCATATCATATCACTTATATTGATTGCATGTGATGTTAATCCTTTATGCATCTTATCTTGCTTTGATTGACGGTAGCATTATAAGATGATCTCTCACTAAAATTTCAAGATAAAAGTGTTCTCCCTGAGTATGCACCGTTGCAAAAGTTCTTCGTGCTGAGACACCACGTGTTAATCAGGTGTGATAGGCTCTACGTTCAAATACAACGGGTGCAAAACAGTTGCACACGCGGAATACTCAGGTTAAACTTGACGAGCCTAGCATATACAAATATGGCCTCGGAACACAGAGACCGAAAGGTCGAGCGTGAATCATATAGTAGATATGATCAACATAGTGATGTTCACCATTGAAACTACTCCATCTCACGTGTTAATCGGACATGGTTTAGTTGCTTTGGATCACGTAATCACTTAGATGATTAGAGAGATGTCTATCTAAGTGGGAGTTCTTAAGTAATATGATTAATTGAACTTAAATTTATCATGAACTTAGTCCTGATAGTATTTTGCAAATTATGTTGTAGATCAATAGCTCGCGTTGTTGCTTCCCTGTGTTTATTTTTGATATGTTCCTAGAGAAAAATTATGTTGAAAAATGTTAGTTGCAAAGATGCGGATTGGATCCGTGATCTGAGGATTATCCTCATTGCTGCACAGAAAAATTATGTCCTTGATGCACCGCTAGGTGACAGACCTATTGCAGGAGCAGATGCAGACGTTATGAACGTTTGGCTAGCTCAATATGATGACTACTTGATAGTTTAGTGCACCATGCTTAACGTCTTAGAATCGGGACTTCAAAGACATTTGAACGTCATGGACCATATAAGATGTTCCAGGAGTTGAAGTTAATATTTCAAGCAAATACCCGAGTTGAGAGATATGAAGTCTCCAACAAGTTCTATGGCTAAAAGATGGAGGAGAATCGCTCAACTAGTGAGCATGTGCTCAGATTGTCTGGGTACTACAATCGCTTGAATCAAGTGGGAGTTAATCTTCCAGATAAAATAGTGATTGACAGAATTCTCTAGTCACCATCACCAAGTTAGTAGAACTTCGTGATGAACTATAATATGCAAGGGATGACGAAAGTAATTCCCGAGCTCTTCGTGATGCTGAAATCGACGAAGGTAGAAATCAAGAAAAACATCAAGTGTTGATGGTTAACAAGACAACTAGTTTCAAGAAAAGGGCAAAGGGAAGAAGGGGAACTTCAAAAAGAATGGCAAGCAAGTTGCTACTTAAGTGAAGAAGCCCAAGTCTGTACCTAAGCCTGAGACTAAGTGCTTCTACTGCAAAGGGACTGGTCATTGGAGGCGGAACTGCCCCAAGTATTTGGTGGATAAGAAGGATGGCAAAGTGAACAAAGGTATATTGGATATACATGTTATTGATGTGTACTTACTAATGTTTATAGCAACCCCTCAGTATTTGATACTGGTTCAGTTGCTAAAGAGTAGTAACTCGAAAACGGGAGTTGCAGAATAAACGGAGACTAGTAAAAGGCGAGGTGACGATGTGTGTTGGAAGTAGTTCCAAGATTGATATGATCATCATCGCACACTCCCTATACTTTCGGGATTAGTGTTGAAACTAAATAAGTGTTATTTGGTGTTTGCGTTGAGCATGAATATGATTTGATCATGTTTATTGCAATACGGTTATTCATTTAAGTTAGAGAACAATTGTGGTTCTGTTTACAAGCATAAAAACCTTTTATGGTCATACACACCAACGAAAATGGTTTGTTGGATCTCGATCGTAGTGATACACATATTCATAATAATGAAGCCAAAAGATGCAAAGTTAATAATGATAGTGCAACTTATTTGTGGCACTGCCGTTTAGGTCATATTGGTGTAAAGCGCATGAAGAAACTCCATACTGATGGGATTTTGGAATCACTTGATTATGAATCACTTGATGCTTGCGAACCGTGCCTCATGGGCAAGATGACTAAAATGCCTTTCTCCGGAACTATGGAGAGAGCAACAGATTTGTTGGAAATCATACATACAGATGTATGTGGTCCGATGAATATTAAGGCTCGTAGCAGGTATCATTATTTTCTGACCTTCACAGATGATTTGAGCAGATATGGGTATATCTGCTTGATGAAACATAAGTCTGAAACAATTGAAAAGTTCAAAGAATTTCAGAGTGAAGTGGAAAATCATCGTGACAAGAAAATAAAGTTTCTATGATCTGATCATAGAGAAGAGTATTTGAGTTACGAGTTTGGCCTTCAGTTAAAACAATGTGAAATAGTTTCACTACTCATGCCACCTCGAACACCATGGTGTAATGGTGTGTCCGAACGTCGTAATCGTACTTTATTAGATATGGTGCGATATATGATGTATCTTACCGATCTACCACTATCGTTTTGGGGTTATGCATTAAAGACAGCTGCATTCACGTTAAATAGGGCACCATCAAAATCCGTTGAGACGACGCCTTATGAACTGAGGTTTAGCAAGAAACCAAAGTTGTCGTTTCTTAAAAGTTTGGGGTTGCGATGCTTATGTGAAAATGTTTCGTCCTGATAAGCTCAAACCCAAATCGGAGAAATGTGTCTTCATAGGATACCCAAAGGAGACAGTTGGGTACACCTTCTATCACAGATCCGAAGGCAAGACATTCGTTGCTAAGAATGGATCCTTTCTAGAGAAGGAGTTTCTCTCGAAAGAAGTGAGTGGGAGGAAAGTAGAACTTGATGAGGTAACTGTACCTGCTCTCTTATTAGAAAGTAGTTCATCACAGAAATCTGTTTCTGCGACACCTACACCAAGTAGTGAGGAAGTTAATGATAATGATCATGAAACTTCAGATCAAGTTATTACTGAACTTCGTAGGTCAACTAGATCAAGATCCGCACCAGAGTGGTACGGTAATCCTGTTCTGGAGGTTATGTTACTAGACCATGACGAACCTACGAACTATGAAGAAGCGATGGTGAGCCCAGATTCCGCAAAATGGCTTGAGGCCATGAAATCTGAGATGAGATCCTTGTATGAGAACAAAGTGTGGACTTTGGTTGACTTGCCCGATGATCGGCAAGCAATTGAGAATAAATGGATCTTCAAGAGGAAGACGGACGCTGATAGTAGTGTTACTATCTACAAAGCTAGAATTGTCGAAAAAAGGTTTTCGACAAGTTCAAAGTGTTGACTACAATGAGAGTTTCTCACTCGTATCTATGCTTAAGTCTGTCCGAATCATGTTAGCAATTGCCGCATTTTATGAAATATGGCAAATGGATAAACAAAACTGCATTCCTTAATGGATTTATTAAAGAAGAGTTGTATATGATGCAACCAGAATGTTTTGTCAATCCTAAAGGTGCTAACAAAATATGCAAGCTCCAGCGATCCATCTATGGACTGGTGCAAGCATCTCGGAGTTGGAATATACACTTTGATAAGTTGATCAAAGAATATAGTGTTATACAGACTTGCGGTGAAGCCTGTATTTACAAGAAAGTGAGTGGGAGCACTACAGCATTTCTGATAAGTATATGTGAATGACATATTGTTGATCGGAAATAATGTAGAATTATTCTGCAAAGCATAAAGGAGTGTTTGAAAGAAGTTTTTCAAAGATAGACCTCGGTAAAGCTGCTTACATATTGAGCATCAAGATCTATAGAGATAGATCAAGACGCTTGATAAGTTTTTTCAATGAGTACATAGCTTAACAAGATTTTGAAGTAGTTCAAAATAGAACAGTCAAAGAAAGAGTTCTTGCCTGTGTTACAAGGTATGAAATTGAGTAAGACTCAAAGCCCGACCACGGCAGAAGATAGAAAGAGAATGAAAGTCATTCCCTATGCCTTGGCCATAGGTTCTATAAAGTATGCCATGCTGTGTACCAGATCTATTGTATACCCTACACTGATTTTGGCAAGGGAGTACAATAGTGATCTAGGAGTAGATCACTGGACAGCGGTCAAAATTATCCTTAGTGGAATAAGGAAATGTTTCTCGATTATGGAAGTGACAAAAGGTTCGTCGTAAAGGGTTACGTCGATGCAAGTTTTGACACTAAATCTAGATGACTCTAAGTCTCGGTCTAGATACATATTGAAAGTGGGAGCAATTAGCTGGAGTAGCTCCGTGAAGAGCATTGTAGACATAGATATTTGCAAAATACTTACGGATCTGAATGTGACAGACCCGTTGACTAAAATTATCTCAGAATCAAAACATGATCACACCTTAGTACTCTGTGGGTGTTAATCACATAGCGATGTGAACTAGATTATTGACTCTAGTAAACCCTTTGAGAGTTGGTCACATAGAGATGTGAACTATGGGTGTTAATCACATGGTGATGTGAATTATTGATGTTAAATCACATGGCGATGTGAACTAGATTATTGACTCTAGTGCAAGTGGGAGACTGAAGGAAATATGCCCTAGAGGCAATAATAAAGTATTATATATTTCCTTATATCATGATAAATGTTTATTATTCATGCTAGAATTGTATTAACCGGAAACATAATACATGTGTGAATACATAGACAAACAGAGTGTCACTAGTATGCCTCTACTTGACTAGCTCGTTAATCAAATATGGTTATGTTTCCTAGCCATAGACATGAGTTGTCATTTGATTAATGAGATCACCTCATTAGGAGAATGACGTGATTGACTTGACCCATTCCGTTAGCTTAGCACCCGATCGTTTAGTATGTTGCTATTGCTTTCTTCATGACTTATACATGTTCCTATGACTATGAGATTATGCAACTCCCGTTTACCGGAGGAACACTTTGTGTGCTACCAAACATCACAACGTAACTGGGTGATTATAAAGGTGCTCTACAGGTGTCTCCAAAGGTACTTGTTGGGTTGGCGTATTTCGAGATTAGGATTTGTCACTCCGATTGTCGGAGAGGTATCTCTGGGCCCACTCGGTAATGCACATCACTATAAGCCTTGCAAGCATTGTGACTAATGAGTTAGTTGCGGGATGATGTATTATGGAACGAGTAAAGAGACTTGCCGGTAACGAGATTGAACTAGGTATCGAGATACCGACGATCGAATCTCGGGCAAGTAACATACCAATGACAAAGGGAACAACGTATGTTGTTATGCGGTCTGACCGATAAAGATCTTCGTAGAATATGTGGGAGCCAATATGGGCATCCAGGTCCCGCTATTGGTTATTGACCGGAGACGTGTCTCGGTCATGTCTACATAGTTCTCGAACCCGTAGGGTCCGCACGCTTAAAGTTACGATGATAGTTTTATTATGAGTTTATGTATGTTGATGTACCGAAGGAGTTCGGAGTCCCGGATGAGATCGGGGACATGACGAGGAGTATCGAAATGGTCGAGACGTAAAGATCGATATATTGGACGACTATATTCGGACTTCGGAAAGGTTCCGAGTGATTCGGGTATTTTTCGGAGTACCGGAGAGTTACGGGAATACGTATTGGGCCTTATTGGGCCATACGGGAAAGAAGAAAAAGGGCCTCAAGGGTGGCCGCACCCCTCCCCTTGGTCTGGTCTGAATTGGACTAGGGAAGGGGGGCGTCCCCTTCCTTCCTTCTCTTTTTCCCTTCCTCTTTTCCTATTCCCTATGGGAGGTGGAATCCTACTAGGACTAGGGAGTCCTAGTAGGACTCCACACTTGTTGCGCCCCCTCCTAGGGCCGGCCTCCTCCTCCCTTGCTCCTTTATATACGGGGGCAGAGGGCACCCCAGAGACACAACAATTGATCCTTGAGATCTCTTAGCCGTGTGCGGTGCCCCCCTCCACCATATTACACCTCGATAATACCGTTGCGGAGCTTAGGCGAAGCCCTGCGTCGGTGGAACATCATCATCGTCACCACGCCGTCGTGCTGACGAAACTCTCCCTCAACACTCGACTGGATCGGAGTTCGAGGGACGTCATCGAGCTGAACGTGTGTAGAACTCGGAGGTGCCGTGCGTTCGGTACTTAATCGGTCGGATCGTGAAGACGTACGACTACATCAACCGCGTTGTGATAACGCTTCCGCTGTCGGTCTACGAGGGTACGTGGACAACACTCTCCCCTCTCATTGCTATGCATCACCATGATCTTTCGTGTGCGCAGGAATTTTTTTGAAATTACTACGTTCCCGAACACATACTTAGTGCAAATGAAGGCTAGCAAAAGATTGAGAAGCATCCAACCAAGAAATGAAAAATATCATAAGCGAGCATTAAGCATAACTAACACCGAATAATGCACCACAATTAGGATGTAATTTCATTGCATAACCATTGACTTTCGTGCTTGCATAGGGAAGCACAAATCTTAACACCAATATTCTTACTAAAACATAATTACTCATCAACATGACTCACATATTATATCAACATATCGCAAAACTATTACAAAGAATCACGTTTATTTTGTCCAATGATCTTCATGAATTTTTTATTATATCCTCCTTAGAATCTATCACTTTGGGACTAGTTTCATATGTTGCTTTTGATAGCTTAAACAAATCTAAGTGAACAACATGAGAATAAAAATTTTCTTCTCTCAAAATAATTTAAATGAAGCAAGAGAGAATTTCTTAAATTTTTTACTAACTCTCAAATAAATCTAAGTGAAGCACGAGAGCATTTCTTCAAAAATACTAAAGCACACCATGCTCAAAAAGATATAAGTGAAGCACTAGAGCAATTCCATAGCTCATAAAGATTTAAGTGAAGCATAGAGAGCAATTCTAACAAGTCAGGGCATAATTTTGGCTCTCTCAAATAGGTGTGTCCAACAAGGCATGACTAAAAATAGAAAGCAAAACAAGCAAAGACTCATATCATACAAGACGCTCCAAGAAAAACTCATGATATGTGATGAATAAAAATATAGTTTCCAGTAAAATACCGATGGTTGTTAGAAGAAAGAGGGGATGCCACTCGGGGGCATCCCCAAGCTTAGTAGCTTGATACTTCTTGAATATTATCTTGGGGTGCCTCCGGCATCCCCAAGCTTAGCCTTTTGCTAATCCTTGCTCCTTCAGCCATCGTAATATCACCCAAAACTTGAAACTTCAATCATACAAAACTCAGCAGAACCTTTGTGAGATCCATTAGTATAAGAAAGCAAATCACTACTATAAGTACTGTTGCAAACCCATTCATATTTTATTTTTGCATTATATCTACTGTATTCCAACTTTGCTATAGCTTATACCCTCCAATACAAACCATAGATTCATCGAAATAAGCACACACCGCAAAGAAAACAGAATCTGTCAAAAACAGAACAGTCTGTAGCAATTTGGATATTTCGAATACTTCTGTAACTCCAAATATTCTGAAAAATTAGGACAACGTGGTAAATTTGTATATTTATCTTCTGCAAAAAAATCAGTATTTTATCGTGCTTCTGTTAAAAATGAGAATTATTTTTGTGAGCGCAAAAGTTTCTGTTTTCAGCAAGATCAAATCAACTGTCATCCAACATGATCCCAAAGGCTTTGCTTGGCACAAACACTAATTAAAACATAAAAAACACAATCATAACAGTGGCATAATTGTGCAAACACTCAAGAATAGAAAGAAAAAGACAAAATAAATTTTATTCATTGGTTTGCCTCCCAACAAGCACTATCGTTTTATGCCCCTAGCTAGGCATAAATAATTTTAATGATGCTCAAATGAAAGACAAGAATTGAAGGACAAAGAGAGCATCATAGAGCATGTGAAAATCATTTTAAAGTCTAACATACTTCCTATGCATAGGAATTTTATAGGCAAAGAAATTATCAAGACAAGAAATATCTAGCATATGCATAGGAGAGAAATAAAACATAGACAATCTCAACTTAACGAGAGGTAATCTAGAAATATGAAAAATTCTACAACCATATTTTCCTCTCTCATAATAATTACATGTAAGATCATAATCAAATTCAACAATATAACCATCACATATAATATTATTTTCATGATCCACATGCATGCAAAGTTGACACTCTTCCAAAATAGTGGGATTATCATCAAATAAAGTCATGACCTTTCCAAGCCGACTTTTATCAAAAATTTCATAAATTTGAACACTCTCCAAATATGTGGGATTATTTTTAGCTAAAGTTGACACTCTTCCAAACTCACTTTTAATATTATCGCAAGCATATTCCTCATGAGGTTTAAATAAATTTTCAAGATCATAAGAATAATCACCCCAATCGTAATCATTGCAATAAGTAGTAGACACCTAAACAAGCATCCCCAAGCTTGGGGTTTTGCATATCACAAACACAATTGACATTAATAGAATTTATAATAACATCATTGCAATCATGCTTTTCATTGAAGGAACTATCATGAATCACTTTATAAATTTCTTCGTTTAACACTTGATCACAATTTTCAGATTCATAAATCTCGAGCAAAACTTCATAAAGATAATCTAGTGAACTCAATTCACTAGCAATTGGTTCATCATAATTGGATCTTTTAAATAGATTAGGAAGTGGATGAGGATCCATATCAATAGATTTTTAGCAAGCGGAGATGCAAGCAAATAGAAGGCACATGGCAACACAAGCAAACAAGAGATCTGACGAAAAAGGCGAACGAAAAAGAAGGCGAATAAAACGGCAAATTTTTGTGAAGTGGGGGAGATGAAAACGAGAGGCAAATGGCAAATAATGTAAATTGCAAGGAGATGAGATTTGTGATTAGGAGCCTGCTAGATGTTGATGATGTCTCCCCAGCAATGCCGTCAGAAATTCCTTTTGATGCGGCTTGAACTACGTCGGTATTTCCCCAAAGAGGAAGTGATGACGTAGTACAACTACGGTAGGTATTTCCCTCAGTGATGACACCAAGGTTATCGAACCAGTAGGAGAACCACGCAACACTACGTGAACGGTACCTGCACACAAATAACAAATACTCGCAACCCGACGTATTAAAGGGGTTGTCAATCCCTTTCGGGTAACGACGCCAGAAATTGGCAAGTAGACAGGATAAAAATTGTGATAGATTGATAAATGCAAATAAAAGCAAATAAAATTCAGCGAGGTATTTTTGGGTTTTTGGATTAACAGATCTGAAAATAAAAGCAACTAAAAATAGATCGCGAAGGCAAATATAATAAAGAAGAGACCCGGGGGTCGTAGATTTTACTAGTGGCTTCTCTCGAGAAAAATAGTATAAGGTGGGTAAACAAATTAATGTTGGGCAATTGATAGAACTTCAAATAATCATGACGATATCCAGGCAATGATCATTATATAGGCATCACGTCCAAGATGAGTAGACTGACTCCTGCCTGCATCTACTACTATTACTCCACACATCGACCGCTATCCAGCATGCATCTAGCGTATTAAGTTCATGGAGAAACGGAGTAATGCAATAAGAACGATGACATGATGTAGACAAGATCTATTTATGTAGAAATAGACCACATCTTGTTATCCTTAATAGCAACGATACATACGCGTCGTTTCCTCTTCTGACACTGGGATCAAGCACCGTAAGATTGAACCCGTCACAAAGCACCTCTTCCCATGGCAAGAAAAGTCGATCTAGTTGGCCTAACTAAACCAAAGATTCCAAGAAGAAATGTGCGGCTATAAGTAATCATGCATATAAGAGATCAAAGAACTCAAATTACTTTCATGGATAAAAACATAGATCTAATCATAAACTCAAAGTTCAACGGATCCCAACAAACACACCGCAAAAAGAGTTACATCAAATAGATCTCCAAGAGACCATTGTATTGAGAATCAAAAGAGAGAGAGGAAGCCATACAGCTACTAATTACGGACCCGTAGGTCTACAAAGGACTACTCACGCATCATCGGAGAGGCACCAATGAGGATGATGAACCCCTCCGTGATAATGTCTAGATTGGATCTGTGGTTTCTGGAACTTGCGGCGGCTGGAATTGATTTTCGTCGACTCCCTAGGGTTTCTGGAATATTGGGGTATTTATAGAGCAAAGATGCGGTGCGGGAGGCCACCGAGGTGGGCACAACCCACCTGGGCGTGTGCCTGGGGGCCCAGGCGCGCCCTGGTGGGTTGTGCCCCCCTCGGGGCACCCCCAGGTGCTTCTCCGGCCCATTAGGTGTTTTCTGGTCCATCAAAAATCCACAAAAAGTTTCGCTGCATTTGGACTCCGTTTGATATTGGTTTTCTGTGATTTAAAAAACAAGCAAAAAACAACTGGCACTTGGCACTATGTCAATAGGTTAGTCCCAAAAAATGATATAAAATGATTGTAAAATATCCAAGAATGATAATATAACATCATGGAACAATAAAAAAGTATAGATACGTTGGAGACGTATCACGCACCCGCAGCGCCGCTCTCGTCATCAACGAGGGCGGCCGTGCCTCCTCCTCGGCTCATCCCTGCCTCGTCAAGCCGAAGACGGAGCCGGGGCTCGCCGCCGTGAAGAGCGAGGCGCTCGACGAGAGGCGGCCATGAAGTGGGCGCGGGAAGATTGGGCACGGCTGGAGTTGGAGCGCCAGCGCTGCGCCCTGGAGGAGATCGCCACGCGCCGTCGTGGGCGCGACGAGGGCGGCGTCATCATGGTTGAGGACAGCGACGACGACGCGCCGCCGCCGGCCAAACCACTCCGCCAGGGCGACCCCGGCCAGGGGTCCAGCAAGGATGGCCGCGTGAAGAAGGAGAAGGACGACGACGACGGCGACTACGCCGCGTTCAGCGAGTTCTTCGGCCTGTAGGTGCGGCCCTTTTGTTTTTAGTTAAATTTATGTTTTCTATGTAAAAAACTGTCGAACGCCTAAATATATGTTGTGTTTGCCGAATCTATGCCATGTTTTGCCGAATTTTGACCAAATATCATTTTCAAAATGTTTAAAAAAGAGCGTTTGTGGGCGGCGGCTGGGAACCCGATCGCCCCCAAGCGGCGCTTTTTCTAGCCCCTGGGGGGTCGAACGGCTGGAGATGCTCTAAGTTTCATGTTGAACTTCAACAAAAAGATGAGTTTGTCTTAAAAAAAAAGACGAACCCTTGCACGTCTAGACATACTTGTGGGACGAGAATACCCATTTACCAACTGCTGTTTGGTGACCGCCTAAACCATGCCACCCATCAACAATTAGCCCAGACATCTCTTTCTACCGACGCATATCCTGCATGGCTCTGCTCAAAGGTCAGGTCCAGGAGGTTAGGATAACTTGTAAACATGCAAAAACCAATGGCGACAGCTGCTTCGCACTATGCTTTCTCTACATGCACCGTGCTGGAGACTAAACTACACCGTTCAGGTCGTTTCTTGCCGTGTTCAGTTAACAGACAGACCCGTTAGTCGTCAGAAAGCTATGTATGGTGGCAGGTGTAGCAGATAGTCTCTGCAAGAAATCTCGCAATATCGCACTCCAAACCAACTTTGTATTGTTCGACGGTGAATTCCATGCAGTACTGACCATCGATAAAGCACCGGTTCGATAGGCATTGCACGCACAAAGATCTCGCAATCTCGCGGTTTAGGAACACGAAAACAAGATGCATTGCACGCAAGTCGGCAAGTGCATAAAGCAGCACTTTCCATCATTAGAAAACTGCATTCCTGCCTATCGATGAGTGATCATCGGTAAAACGGAGAAGAAACCGGTCTCTTGGCGCACAAGCCTCGCGCCCTGAACGAACCCCATTGGCTCGACAAGACACTAAACAAGCGCCGGTTGGTAAGGTGGCCGATTCATCGTGACGGGTCCAAATCAATCTCTCTGGGCGCTATATAAACCCACCGCTCCAATCCTATATCTAGTCACATCCGAGTATATCTCATCACTAGCTGACATTGGTACAAAGTGTTAATCTGCCACTAGCTAGCTTGATTCTTGAGATTTTGAGAACATGGCGGCACCTCTTCTTTGCTTCGCCGTCGTGGCGGCGGCGGCTTTCGCCGGCGCGTCGGGGCAGGAGCTCACGTCGGATTACTACGACGAGGCGTGCCCGCAGGCGCTGTCGGCAATCAAGCTCGTCGTCGGCGCGGCCATCGTCAAGGAGCCCCGGATGGGCGCCTCGCTCGTCCGGCTGCACTTCCACGACTGCTTCGTCAACGTACGTGAGCTTGATCGATCAATTACTCCATGCATGTCCATCGATCCCATGTTACAAACGTTTTGTGTCGAATGTTGTATTTCAGGGCTGCGACGGCTCCATTCTGCTGGACGACACCGAGGACATGGTCGGGGAGAAGACGTCCCAGGCCAACAACATGTCGGTGAGAGGGTTCGGCGTGATCGACGCCATCAAGACCGCCGTCAACACGGCGTGCCTGGGTAATGTCGTCTCCTGCGCCGACATCCTCGCCGTCGCCGCTCGCGACTCCATTGTTGCAGTAAGCTCACTTCTTGTTTCTGTGTACAAGCTTACATGCAAATTGTCAATTGACTGTCGTGGCGACGAGCACTAGCCGTGAGATAAAGAAATGCTTTAAGCAACTTTACGAGCATCATTTTTCTTCAACCTAACCGCACTTAGTCGACCACGTCATTTCCGGATAAGTTCAGCTCTCCCTGTCTTTCTCTGACAACCTGCAGCACCCCTTTTTATCCTGCAAAAATGGAGATGTGACATGATTGGCTCGTGTTGCAGCTCGGGGGAAGCTCGTACGACGTGCTCCTGGGCCGGCGGGACGCGACGACGGCGAGCATGGACGACGCGGACAACAGCATCCCGAACCCGTTCATGGACCAGCCGGAGCTGCTCGCCAACTTCCAATCCCAGGGCCTGTCGCTCCGGGACCTGGTGGTGCTCTCGGGCGCCCACACGCTGGGCTACTCCCGCTGCGTCTTCTACCGCGACCGCCTGTACAACGAGACCGGCAGCCTCGACCCGACCTACGCGGCGGCGCTGGACGAGCGGTGCCCGCCCGCCGGCGACGACGAGGCGCTGGCGTCGCTGGACGACACGCCGACGACCGTGGACACGGACTACTACCAGGGCATCACGCAGGGCCGCGCGCTGCTGCACACGGACCAGCAGCTGTACCTGGGCGACGGGGGCGACAGCGACGCGCTGGTGCAGTACTACGCCGAGAGCCCTGACAAGTTCTGGGAGGACTTCGGCGCGGCGATGCTCAAGCTGGGCGGCCTCAGCCCGCTCACCGGCGAGGACGGCGAGGTCAGGGAGGACTGCCGGGTCGTGAACCGGGGGTGATTGATCCCTGATGGCGCGTGCTCGGATCGGATAGATGGCACGATGGAGCTGTCGTGGTGCTTTTCGAGCAGAGTGCTCTACTTGCATGTAGTAGTTTCTTGATTTTGTGACGGTTGTTTGGCCATGGATTTAAACTGTTCTTGTTGGACCCGCCAGGTGTTTGATGTTATACAAGTTGGTATTTTTTTTTTAGTAGTTCAGCGAGTGCAGTCATTCGGTGCCCAGCCTCATCTGCACTCGGTCAGAAAAAATTCAAAAAAATACTAGAAAAATTCAAAAAATTCAATTTTTTTCCTGATGGTAGACAATTTATTGCGTGAGGTTCACTCCCAATATTAGCTCATTTAGACATCTGAGTAGCTCTCAGCAAAAAAGACAAATCAGATCAAAACAAATACATGAACAGTAAACTGTTTTACAGACGCCGAATTTGTCTTTTTTTGCTGAGAGTTGCTCAGTTGTCCAAATTATTTGAAAATTGGGATGGACCTCACGCATCAAATTGTTTACCATGGGAACAAAATTGGAATTTTTTTAAATTTTCTAGTATTTGTTTTTAATTTTTTTTATTCAACACGGGTGCAGATGAGCCCGGGTTCATAAAAGGATTTTCGGTAGTTCAGCAGCCTTCTTTCGAATCCTAATGCAGGAATACTGTGCGCGTATACGTAGAAGTATCACATTAGCTATACCATAAGTCACCTGAAAATTAAAGTCGATTTCTTTGGCCATTGATTTTCTGCTTTGAGATTCCTACTGTACTATGAGTTGGCTTAGAATTTGTTTTTTGACTGATCAGATATTTGCGTCAGTCAACTTGCTACTGCTGAAGCCCACTTATGCCGCCCAGCCCTCCTCACTACCTTTTTGTTTTTCTTTAGTAGAAGTCTGTTTTTATGTGTTTCTCTTGTTGTTTTTTATTATTCTTTATGAGCTGGATTTTTTATTTTCTTTTGTAGGTATTTTTGGGGCTTGGGTGAGTGAGTGTAAATGTATACATACAAATACTATGTAATACTCCCTCTGTCCGGTGAAAAATGTACATGTGGAAATTTTAGGACAAACTATGGAGTGGAGTAAAAAATGCATTGGAAATGTGCAAGCCATCATCTCTCTCCTCTTTAATTATCCTACCCCCAATGACCTAAGTGCATGTAAAAATTAAGAAGACCATGTGTAGAATGCTATTGGTCTTGATTACCGTGTGATGAGAGAGAAGCATTTCTTTTCTACTTTAATGTGCATAGGGAAGACAGATGTACACTTTTTGTGGATAAATTTTAAAGTCAAGTGTACACTTTTCACCGCACAGAGACAGTATGTGCGAAAATTACACTATCATATGATTGTTGTTTGTGTACTACAAAAAGTGCAATTTTAGTGCAAAATTGTGTGCAAGTTTTTTTAACTTTTTCGTTATCTTGAAGACCAATGCCACTAATTCATTTTTGTTATGAAACTTTATTATATTGATTTTGATCTAGTTATTATTTCATTTTCTTTATTCATTAACGGTAATATCGATCCCATTGATTCGTTAGTCCTTAGGATTCTTTTTTGTGAAACTTTCAGTGTTATTTGCTTATTCTTGTGTATTTTAAAAAAGTGCAATTTTTGTGTATATTGTCTGCAAATTTTATCATTGTTTGTTTAGATATTTTATATTTTTCTTTTTCTTAACGGGTAATACCAATGTCACCAGTTCATTCTTTCTTAGAAATCCTCGTTCTTTTGATTTTGTTTTAGTTTGATTTTTTTTCCTAAAGGATAATACAGAAGAAACTAATTCACTCTTTCCTAGAAAATTCTTTATTTTGATTTTGTTTTAGTTTTCTTTTTATTTTGTTTTTCTAAAAGGGTAATACCATGCACTAATTCATTCTTCCTTAGAAAACTTCATTATTTTGAGTATGTTTTAGTTTTTTGTTTCAGTTTCTGTCTACTTTAATGGTAATATGTATGCTACTAATTCATTCCTTCTTAGGAAACTTCTTTTTTTTACGAAAAATCCACTATATATTCTCATTTTTGCATATTATAGAAAAGTGCAATTTATGTGTAAATTTTGTGCAAATTTCGTCATTATTTTCTTAAAGGTTTATACGAATGCGACTAATTCATTCGTTCTTAGAAAACATTGTTATTTTCACTTTTTTATTTTGTATTCAATTTCTTTCTTCTTTAAGGATAATAGCAATGTCGCTGATAAATTCATTCTTAGGAAACTTCCTTTTTGCGAAAATCACAACATTATATGCTTAACTTCATATTATGGAAAAGTGCAATTTTTGTATAAATTATGTGTAAATTTTGTCATTTTTTCATTTTTTGTAAAGGGCAAAACTAATGCCGCTAATTCATGTTTTCTTAGGAAACTTCATTATTTTGTTTCTGCCTAATTTTTTTAGTATATTAGTATAGGGGACGATAATGCTGGAGAAATTAGAAGTTTTATGTTGTATTGTGTTATAGATAGGTGCACATTTTTTTGAATTTTTGAATTTGTTTAATTTAGGATTAAGAGCGTGACTATGTACACGTGATTGATCATTAGCACTAAGATAAGATAGAACTATTGATCTTGTGATGTGGGACGATTAAGTACAGAGCTTTCAGTAAGCGCCATACAGTGCAAAAGCCCTGCCAACCTATAAGCCTATAGGTGCTGCGTGTGTCGGAGGAAAAGGACTCAAGAGGAACAACACAGCACGCACCGTTGCAAAAATAAAAAAAGTGACTGACCCATGTTTAAAATCGGTCACCTGACCACTAGATGCTCCCTAGAAGTATAACAATTTAGCTGCATGTGAGTCCCCTGAAATTTTCTTTTGGATTAGTGAATTTTGTGGGCCATTGATATTGCTTTGCGAGTCGTGCTGTTCTTCATGTTATTCCCTCAAAATTTCTTTTGGGTTAGTCACTTTTGTGTGCTGTTGATCTTGCTTTACGAGTCATGTTGTTCTTTTTTCTTCTCTGGTTTGCTCTCTGAGGTGTTTGGGCTCGAGCGCAACTATGTGCCGCCGGGAACGTATCCGGTGCACCGGGACAATTGGTGCTACCGGTGCACCGGACCCCGCTGCACATTCAAAAATGTTTGAAAATTTCCGAACAAAATTCAGTGCATTGACACAACATCAATGTATTTGTAAAATAAAAATTTAAAACATTGCTTGAGATACATAAATGAAAATTTTGACATCAATGTGCTAATGGGCCAAACTTGAGGCCCAACTTGTGTTATGTACTATTTAGTGTCAAATTTATCATTTTTATATCTCGAGCAATGTTTCAAATTTTAATGTGAATTTTTGTGACAATAGATACATTGATGTTGCGCCAATGCACTAAATTTGCTTTCTGATTTTTTTCCGAACATCTTTGAATGTGCAACTGGGGGCCGATAGCACCAATTGCCCCGGTGCACCACATACATCCCCAATTCCCCATGCGGCGCCTGCTGCGGCCTTTGTAACCAGCTGTCATGTCATGCTGATGCCTTGATGGCATCATGCGCGTTTTTTCCTTCTTTCTTCATATTTTTATTGTACATTCTTAATTTTTTTACTTGAATTTCTATTTTTAAAATATTTTAAATATAACAAAATCATTTTACATATATTTTTGAAAAAATATTCATCTTGCATTTGGAAAATGTTAAACATGTATATAAAAATGTTATTGTTGTATACAAAAAATGTACAAATGTGAGTGTACAAAGCAAAAAAACCTTAATCATGTATCCGAAAGATCTCAGTCATAGGTACGGCAAATGTCACACATATATACAAAAAATCCTAATTATGTATACGAAAAATCCAAATCATATGTACAAAAAATGTTAATCATGTATACAAAAAATCTAAATCATATGTACATAAATTGTGACAAAATATAAAATGTCACAAATTTCAAAACAAATGTACATGACATTTAACACAGTATATATACAAATGTAAAAAAGTTCATGTAATTGAATTAAATTGCTCCATGCATTTAAAAATGTACAGCAGAAATAAAACTAATCTTCACAAGTTTCAAAAAATTGTTCGTTAGATTTTTGAAACATGTTTGGACAATGCACTAAAAACGTTACACATAGTGCGATTTTTTTATCATCCGAATAATGTTTCACCATGTATTAGGAAAAATGTTCAACACATAGTCTGAAAAAAATTGAATTTGTATTTCTGTTAATTGAGCTTAAATATGAATTTCGAAAATAGTAAACAGGCACAATTCACATGGGTTAAATATATATAAAAAAATTACAACATGTATGAACAAATTAGACATGTATCGAAATAAAAAACCAAAGAAAACTAAAAAGAAAAAAATGCGAAGAAACTAAATAAACCAAAGCAAACCCTGAATGAACCATATAGAAAACTAAAGTGCAAAGAAGAAAACAGATAGAAAAATACCAAGAAAAACAAAAAATAAAGAAGGCGGAGCAAATGAACCATATACGGACCACTATGAGCGCTGGTTCCTATTCGGCGCCATATGCGCCTGATTCTTCCTATTCCGCAAACCGGCGCACACCGGCCATCCGCGCTGGGCCGGCCCAGCTAGTCGGTATTTTCTCTGAAAAATTGCGCGGGCGAGGTGATTCGATCCTGTCATCGGCTTGTGAATACTAACCAACATGGAGCGCACTAACCAACACGGTAACACCACCTCTTGTGAATACTAACCCTCTTCCTCTCCCTGTTGTTCTCTACTTACTTTTTCTCTTTTCTTTCTGTCGTTTAGTTTCTCTTTTTCTTTCTAAAATCCGTGAAATATTTCTCAAAATCTGTTCACTTTTTCAAAATTGCGATTTTTATTCAAAATGTTTCTCAAATTTGGATGAATTTTTTCAAATCCAATGAACTTTTCTGAAATTCAATGAATTTTATTTTTCAAATTTTGATGAACTTTTTTCAAATTCAGTGAACTTTTTTTAACTCGATGAACTTTTTTTGACCTTCGATGAACTTTTTTTCAAATTTGTGATTTTTGGTTCAAATTCGATGAACTTTTTTTGACCTTTGATTAACTTTTATTCAAATTCGTGATTTTTTTTCATATTCGATGAACTTTTTTCAAATCCATGAACTTTTTTTCAAATTTGATGAAGTTTTTTTCAAATTCATAAACATTTTTCAAATTCGATAAACTTTTTTCAAATGATAAGTAATTTTTTCACATTCGATGAACTTTTTCAAATGCGATGAACTTTTTTCACCTTTCCATAAACGTTTTTCAAAATCGATGAACTTTTCTCTTAACTTTTTCTCAAAATCAGTGAATTTTTTTTAACTTCATGTACTTTTTCTCCAAAAATGATGAACTTTTGTCTCAAAATCGATGATTGTTTTTTAGTTTGTGAGTTTTTTCGTCAAATGATGAACTTTGGCTCAAAATCGATGAACATATTCAATTCATGATTTAAAAAAATATAAGAGATAATAAATAGCGTAGCCACACTTGTTCTTATATACTATAAGCGCTATTATCAGATATAAGTCTTGAATGGGTGTAGTGGTTAGCTAAGTAATAAAGATATGGCGTTGTGAGTTTGAATCCCGGAGGAACCAGTTTTGTGCCTTTTTCTGTATTTTGGTTCGCTGCCCTCTGCCTTACCGGGCCGGCCCAACAAGCACTGCGTGGGCGCCAGAAACCTGTTTGGGCGCATAAGGCGCCGAACAGGGAGAGCAACTAGTTAACGAGCGCTCCTTCGGAAGCCTCACAACGATCAGTGCCACTTGGCACGCTCTCAGCCATTCGCCACGTGTCGCGCTCTGGACGCTCCCTCCGGATTTTATTTTCTATTTTTCCGCACGCGTTTTCGGCTTTTTAAACGGTTTTTTCTGGGTTTTTTTGACGTTTTGGTTTTCCCCCGGTCTTTCTTAGCTTTTCGATCAAAAAACGCGTTTTCTTTCGTGAAAGTCACGGTTTTTCTTCCGCGAGAGGCACGGTTGTGCTTCCGCGAGAGTCACGGTCGTGCCTTTCGGAAACGGGAAAAAAACGCGTTTTTTGTGTTTTTTTCGCGAGAGTCACGGTTTTGCTTCCGCGAGAGGCACGGTTGTGCTTTCGCGAGAGTCACGGCCGTGCCTCTCGGAAAGGGAAAAAACAAAACGCGTTTTCTTTTTTTTTTCTTTCACGAGAGTCACGGTTTTGCTTCCGCGAGAGGCACGGTTGTGCTTTCGCGAGAGTCACGGCTGTGCCTCTCGGAAAGGGAAAAATACGCGTTTTCTGTTTTTTTCTTTCGTGAGAATCACGGCCGTGCCTTTCAGAAACGAAAAAAACGTGTTTTCTATTTTTTTCCCTTCCACAAGAGTCACGTTTTTTCTTCTACGAGAGGCACGGTTGTGATTTCGCGAGAGGCACGGGCATGCCTCTTTCGAAATGGGAAAAAACCATGCTCCCGATTCGGTTTTTCGCCCTTTTTTCCGGTTTTTTTTGTGAAAAAAAGTTCGTCAAAACCTATCAACATGGAATCTAGTTTTGAAGATCTCGACGCGAGGAATCCAATGATGAAAACGGTTTGAGATTTGGACGCACGATTTAAAAGATAAAACATTTTGAATAAATGGATCTACGAAAAAAGAAAAAACTCCCAGCTTGCGACAAGTGACGCGCTGCATGTGCGCCACTTGTGCGACCTAAAAAAGTGAAGTATTCTTTACAAGGAGTACTCTTTAATTAGTGATTTCGCCGAACAGGAGGTCTCACTACGACCCAACAAAGTGAACCTACGTGTGTAGCACCCGCACTAATAAAATGGGACGACCCATTCATGTGGCCCATAGACACTTCCTATTTGAAATTAGTTCGGGCAACAGATAGCCATGGCGGTTTGGGCGGACACGACTAGGGCTTGACTAGTACAGTATGAGATTAGCACATCAGGTAAGATCATGCGATCCATCAATGTCAGCCATCGGATGAAGATCTCATGGTCCAGATTAAGTACAGCTTGCACTACTAGAAAAAACCTTATACACAGAATCTTACCAGCAGCGCGCTTTAAAATAAGGCTGATATCCGCATAGCAGTAGCGCGTCAGGATGAAAGCGCGCTAATAATACAATTGCCGCGACGTTGTCACCAAACTAGGTATAGTAGTAGCATCGTTGTCACAACCGCGCTACTGCTACTAAACTTAGCAGTAGCGCTTTTCGCCAACCCTTGCTGCTCCTAAGTTTAGTCTCCTCCTTGCAAATAAGTTTAGTCCCACCTCGCTCCACGAACAGGGTGTTTACCACCTTAAATATGTTACTTCTCAAACTATCACAACTACTTAGTCTTCATTGAACTCTATGTGTAGGATTTCTGGCCGCAATATGAGTCTTCATCGGTTCCTAAACCAATGAGGACTCATATTGACAATTTAGATTCTACACAAAAAGATCATTGATAACCAATGTATGTTTGATGTTTAATTTTACATGCTTAGCCTTAGCAGTAGAGTGTTTTCGCAGAAGGTGCTACTGCTATCGGAATAGCAGTAGCGTGTCAAGAATAAACGGCGCTACTGCTATGGCGTTTTGCACAAGGCGCTACTCACATGCTTTGCTTGACTGACCGGAATACTGCATGCTCAGTTATGCGAGTACAGTAAAAAATTGTGCGTACAAAACAATTGTGGAAATAGTAAAGATATACTTTGTGCACAAAACCATTTTAAGAAAGAGATTATGTAGTCTACAAAAATGCCATATGACACTACTTCCACAAACAAATGGAAGTCGCTACAGTCCTCATATTTACATTCTTTGAGAAATTTATGTACGAGATCACAGACAAAAATTCTTCACGATTACCAATTGGTCTCTACATGTTCATGCTACCATCGTAAATTCTTCCTGAAAAATAACAATGCCATAAATCAGAAAATTCAGTCAGCTTGCTAATCAGCAGCCAGATTAATACTAGAACAATGTCATAGATTCAAAAACAAGTGGAGTGAAACATGATCATTTACAGCGAAACAAGAATTATTTTGTGCAGATGCACAATCTGCAAGAAAGGCTCCAAAATATTAGTCGGTATCACACAAATTGACCACACAAAGTAGGGAAGAAATTCAACAACAACATGCCAAAAACATGGTTCTGCTCAACACGAGTTTACCCTTGCATAACAAAAGATGCAGAAGCAGAACACGCTGATGGGAAATCATGCATGCACCTCGCCGGCCAGCGCACCCAGACTGTTGCGGTCATAGTACACCCTGGATTTGGGCGCTCCGGTCGTCGGCGTCGAGTGATGAGCTGGTTCGAGCGCTCCTGCAAGCAGATCCGATGGAGGCGTCAGATCTGGTGGTGACAGGCCTGCGGGTGGCTGGAAATGAAGCTGGTATGCGTTGATTCGGCGAGGTCAGCGTCACATTGAGGCCAGGCCGCGCGCGGTCTTACAGTGGTGCACTCCGGCGGCGCATGGTTGTCTATGAACGCGAGAAAGAAGATTAGGTTTGGGGTCTTGGTCTGAGAAGTGCATCCATGGATGCAGTGGCATGTGCACGCACAGCATTGACGGCGTGCGTGTCGTCGCGATTCGGATCAGCCGAGAGTGCTAGTTAGAGTATAGGCAAACGTTGGACAACGATATGTAGCGTATATGTGTATTCGAAGCTCGGCGCCTGACAATACGATCTGACACGCCGAGTACGCTCGCAGGCGAAAGGACGAAAAACGACGAGCACTGTATAACGTAAACTCTTTCCACCACACGACGAAGGGGCAGTACTGATCGCTGGCAAGTGGCAACCTCCTTTTCCACCACGCAGAGGCATCCTGTTGTCCTGATCCATCGCCGCTATGCCGAGATGTCCCAGAGCTCCTCGTCTGCTCGTCGTCTCCGGGCATCTCCAACAGCGCTGCCATTGATCTTGTGCCCAAGGTGCCCCGGGACCAGGATAAGGTGGTTTGTGTCTGGGACATACCGGAACCCAGCATCCGGTTCTACAAATGCCCAAACCAGGCAGTAAGTTGCAATGAACACTCGATCCATCTAGATGAACCCGTTTTCTGTATTTGTTCATCATTCAGTTCGAAAATAAGCGCAGGACGAAAGGTGGTGTTTGCAGCTGTCGGGGCACCGGGTCGGAAGGACTGAATCGCCCTGCATGAATCGACGGTGCGCGTCCCGTCGCCGGCGCCTGCCGACGCCACACCTCCGGTCCAGAAGCGCCCTGCCCTGATTGAACAGCCACATCTCTGGCGAGTCCAAGCTTACGACCGAATCGGCCACGGCCGGACCGGCGGCCCAAAACATACGCCACCTCGCACACTACTCAATCCAGGGGCGGAGCCAGAAATTTTGTGAAGCCTGGGCGGCAAGTTTAAGCCTAACTATCTTTCGCTAATCTCTCCCTAATAATAAAGCACGGATTGACTTTGTCAGGTTCACCGTCATAATACGCTTTCTTCATGTGAATTTACGCTTTCAGTTTGAATTTAAAATGTATAAGCAAGGTGGTATTAATAAAATTTGATACATCCCGAACGAGCGAGGCGTAGATGCATCCTCATTCTGGCGACGATGGCATCCCCGGTGGACTCGAGCCACGACGGGTTGTTTCCGTCCAGGATTATATACAAGGAAAAAACGTTTCTTTTTCAACTTGGTCTCTGTCCACGCCACGTATTGTTGCGTCTACAAGTAGATCGATCGCGACGTGTCTCCGGTTGTGCAGCCTCCTGTTGTCTCAGTTTTATTCCTCTCCCATCTATCCTCCTTTGCGCGGGCGTGTTCCTTCGACTGGGTGCCCTCCTTGCGCTGATGATAGGAGTTCTAGATGATTCTTGTATCTCTTGATGAGGAGACTGCTGAGAAGAGTTGATCGCCGGGCCTCGGCAAGGAGCGGGCCAGTGGGGCCGAGCAGCGACACTCCGGTGGATTTCATGAAGAAGTGGATGCATCATTAAGGACGTGGCGATGGTGTTCTGGAAGCCGTCGCTGGTGTCGGAGATCGGTTGTTATGCGTGGTCCAACGGCTGCACGATGGCGGCGCAGGACACTACTTCCGCATGATAGATACTACGCCATCTACACGTCCGTGAAGGAGGGTGGGACGTGCGCCGGTGGCTCTTCTGGGAGGTTATGGCGACCAGGATGGGGGGACAGAACGGCGCCTAGAGGTCGCCCTCGAGCACAACCCGGCTCATCACAGCCGCCATGGTCTCCCGGGTTTGCGCCAAGATCGACGGCTTGATGCGGTTGACTTGCTCGCTAGCACGCGTGGTACATACATGCATGTATCGGTACGTAGAACATCACCATCAAGATATGCTCGCGTGGCGGCCGCAACAACCAATTCACGGGAGTGCTCAAGGATACTCTCCTCTAGCTCCTCTGTGTTAGTTCCAGCTCTGCAACAGAACTATTTTGTTTCTACCCATAAGTCATTGGTCTCGGTCAATCCATGCCATGGACACTGTCGCCGTCATCAAGCAGAAGGATTCCTTGTCATTGACAGACTGAACAGCGAGGCTTCATCTAATTTGTCATCTTAAGTCATGTTTATATTTGTCACATCTGGGATCCTCATCGTTTTCGCTATTCAGTTCGTATCGATCATCAGTTATTCAATCCATCCTAATCGGATCAGCCAGTTTGTTTTTCTCAACCGTCGTTGATCGTTTGGTCATACATTAGAGTATTGATGGTATGACTTATACGTGAGGCAATTATGTACTGTAGCTGATGCAATTGTGCAATCAATTTCTCCGGTCTAAAACAATGCGAACAGCTTGGACTGCCTATAATGATTGCCTGAGTTGATGCTGCTGCACCGCCAACGGCTTATACAGGGTCACTGATTTAATCTTGGCGTGTACTACTCATGGCATCTTTATTCTTTAATAAATAGCATGACTTGGTTATCGCCTTTCAGTACTGTTCATCTTTCATGTTGATTAAAATTTTCCTTGCACTGTTTGGTGGCCGTAACTAATTTACAAAAGTGCAGAATAATTGTGCTAATGTGAAAGTCTGAGCAATTTTATTTTGGATCTAAGCACTTTAAATTTAGTTATATGGTGCAGATGTATTTGTTATAGTTTTAGTTAAGGTATACCTATTTTAATATACACATTTTTATTGAACTTATCAGTCTATTTTTTGCACTAGCAACATTAAAGCAATACAAGGGAAGGAGCTTTTATAAATGCTTTCATTCATTTATTTGGTTTAATTAAGTGCTATTATATTCAAACTGATTCCTACCGCTGGGGCTGCACACGAATGTGTGTATTGCCAGTACGTGGGGTTCACCGTCGCGCACGTTTTACAAAAAAGTCCCTAGGTTTTGGCGTATCTAACCCGCAGTCCACCGAGTAAAAAACGATTCGCCAGGTAATTCACCCCCAATTTTCCCCTCTGCGCCGCCGCCCCCAATTTCCCCTCTGCGCCGCCACGCGCCAGAGATGACCGCGCCCGACCACCCGATTCCGCGCCTCTCGCCGCCGACGAGGGCCACGCCGGCGATCTCCCCTCAGCCCGCCTGCCTCCTCTTCCCTCTCTGTTCTCCTCCTCTCTCCGCCCCCTGTTCAGCAGCGACCGCCCAAACTCGCCCCGATCCATGGCCATCTCCTTCCGCCCAGCTCCGGTCCGTCACCGGTCGTCCGTGGCACGAGCGCTGCGCCTCCTCTTCAACCTCCTCATTCTGCTCCACTCCTCCTGGACTGCCCACGTGCGCCTCCCCAGCCCCCATGGACGCCTTCTGCGGAGCTGAGGTATCGACGGTTGACCGCCGCCATGACCGGCCTCGTGCGCAGCTCCCTGTCGCCATCCCCTGCGCCTCCTCCCGCGTCTCCCCCATCTCGCCTATGCAGCACCGTGGCTGCACGTCGCCAGCGCCGTCTGCTGCAGACCCGCTCTCAACCCCCTGCGGTATGGAATTTCTCTTGCAGGAGCGTTTCAGTGAAAAGGAATTTGGTTCTGAAGCTTACGATCTGAAAAACATAGCAGAATTTTTTTGCTCTATGTTGTGTTGCGGTTCCTGCTCAACAGGTGTTTATTTTTGTGCCTAAAAGGAAGTATTTGCTTTTCAGAATAAGCTCCATATATGTATATATGCATTTGCCTGTGCTTGCCACTAACTGAAACGAGCTTAGTCAGTTTCAACATTATTTATTCCGTGAAGAATGTATAGTGTATTTCTTTCTTTCCTGCTCCGTCTCAGAGGAAGAAGAAAATATCCGAATTATGTGTTTGAGCTATGAGGAACGCCTGTTATATCATTTATTCTCCTACAGGACATCTTAGTAGCTTTTCTTCTTGAAGTTATATTAGAAATAGGTAACTAGCTTCATTTCGCATAGGACATTCAAGAGTGAGTTGTTTTCTAAGGCTTGAAGGGAAGGAAGCAAGGCAAGTGAGACACTTATATAATTCATTTGACCGCTCTTCTTTTCTTCAGGTTCTTATTGGTCTCTTCTTTGGATGAGCTTTCTGAACACAGTCTGAAGCTTCCAAGAAGAAAATTCCATACTCTACTACTGACTTGCTTTCCGGTGTTCTGGTGAGAGAAAATTTAGAAGCCAAGTTGTGCTATAGGACATAGGTAAACCTGCTTATCTCATTTAACTTATGTTCTTGGAAACTATCCTAATATCCTCCTGATGCTTCCTATTATGTTTACACATACCACTCTATGGCAACGTGAAGATATACTATGCCAAGGAGCTAAAAAAGGCGCTTGTTTTATGAGTGCTCAGGCTCTGGTCTGACTTGTGCGGGCAAAGTTGAAAAATGGTCGTATGAGCCGAGTCACAAGGAACAAAGGAGTTCTTCAGTGAACTGAGGGAGCATTTGACATGTATCGTGTATGTGTACACGCACATTTAGATGGAATGTGCTTATGTTCCAGGGAAACATTGTTTGTGCTTTATTCGATATCAAAGAAATATTGGCAGGATCCTACGCTTCCATCATTAGGGTTAAGCCATATTTACTGAAATTTTTCTAGAGCTATTCCCATAGCCCAAACAATGAATTCTAGAAGCTATGTATTTTAGGCAAGATCCGTCAGCGGCGAGGTACCCGAGTCTGAAGCAATGCAGCAAACGTCCAAGTGATTCTCCTGACCACGGCGGGGTACCCAGGTCCAATGTGATTAAGTGGTAGACACGGCAGTAGCAGAGTTGATCAGCTCCAAGCAGCTTTGCAATCGTATACATATGTTCTCACCACAATTAACTACACGTAGGCTCTGTCTCCCTCCTCTCCTGAGAATTTGACAAATGTTGTTATCAAGGCATTTTGTTCTTCTAATCGATTCTAGATTAGATAAACATGTACTATGTGTTTCATATGAACTGTTAAGAACCCAACAACACATGGTTATTTCATCAATCTTATCATCTTTTAGTTAATGGAATTATCTATTGATTGTAGTATTAAGTTTGCTTGTGTTTTCAGCTAAAAGAAAGGAAAAAAAGGAACAACATACATTTCTGCATTGCTTCATCCTTGCGGCTGAGAGAGGCATGCGTTCTCCTGTGAAGAGTGCATAAATTGTTTTTATTCGCTTGATATTTATTTATGCCAGCTAATTTGCAGGTCTTACAATTAATACTAATCTTTAGGCACAGGACCAGGACCACATGGATTGCATCATCTGGTATATCTCAATGGATTATGCTTTTCTTTTTTCCATGTTACTTGGTGTTACGTTTTGTTTCTTGCCTGACCACCATTTTCTTTTGGCATATCCTAGGTTTATGAAATACTGAATAATGTTGTTGGTGAAGCTCAAGCAGGCTATGCTACTGAGATTAATGCAGTCCTTCATGATGACAATTCAGTTAGTGTAACTGACAACGGCCGTGGGGTATGCAGTTCCTAAAACCTATGAAAGACTTCCTGAATGTTCAATGCTTCTACAAATATTGTGGAAAAAGTAATTGTTATGTGTTCAGTTTTGTGCTGCTGCACGGTGTTTCAACACCCTGAACATGGCGATTTCGGGGCCTATAGGATGGTAGATGCCTGGGCCCATGGCTGCGAGCTCGGCCATATAGGCCCTTGAAAACTGACGGCGACACCTCTCTTCGGGCAGAATGTTATGCACAAGCACAATGCCGCGACAATTTTCAGAGTCATAGACCCGCTGGGAATTAGTGTTTGTGTTTTTGTTTTTATGACGTCTGAACTTTAGCAGACAATGTTCACTCACACATGGCACATGTGCTAAACCAGCCGGCTGTTCGTTGGAAAGTTATACGAAATCCGAAGCAATCCAGCCTTCAAGTGTATCACCCATTATATCTCTACTCTGTTCTTCTTTGCTCTGCTTTTCAGGAAGAAGGTGGATTGGTGGCCATTTCCTGTATGCAGAGGGGATGGCAACGACTGTTCCTTGGTTGAAGGATGCAATGCATCTCGCTGAATTTCAAGCTGTACGTCAGTTAAGAAAGGAGGCTGCAAGTTATATATAGTGATCTGTATTGCTTACATCTAATATACAATCTATACATGTTGGTTTCGAATTATGTGCTCATGGTTGTACAATCGTCTTTCAACTGAATTACAGCCAAAGTGTTCATCTTGGCTACTTCTGAACTTCTGCACAAATTAAATGGTGGAGTATGGCCACTACCACCTACATGGTAAAATGTGGTAGCCTTAAATTGTCTTAGGTTTAGTCTCTTCTGTTTTCTTGTGTTCTACATAAGTCTATGAGCCTTATGTCTCAATAAAATAAAATGTGCGAGAATAGGACTGAAAATCAAAGCTATTCATCATTTCGTGTGGGATGTGAGTCTGGTTGAAACTTGAGTATACCAACTGGAATTTTGCTGTTCGACAATTGGAAAAATAGCCTACTCGAGGGTGTTTGGCCTTTTGCGCATCACCAGCCAGTCGCGGCGCTCACACAAGCATCATATTTTGGTCTGGCATCAAAAGTCCAAGCATACAAGTGTTACAATTATTTATAGCAATATGAAATATACTTACCATTATATGCACAGATAATCACTCTTCTTTTACGTTATTAAACAAGAAATTCAGGCATTTGCCATCAACTACAAATTAAGAAAAATGAATAAAGGTCTAATTTGCCTCCATTCAGTCTTATCTGGTCCAGTTTGGCAATGTATTAGATATTGTTCTACTGGTCATGAAACAAACCATGTATAGAGCTAGGTCCAGGCGAGGTGGAGGATTCATTAGTATAAGTCAGGAAATGCCCATCAAAGAAATGGAAGCTGCTTGGCCAAAGAGGTTTCAGGGTGGTGCCTTAGAGCATCAAGCGGTGATAATGTCGTCACGTCTTAGAATTTCCAAATGGTCTTCTAAAAATTCTTATCTCATCCTGGACTATTTTCACCAATGAATCTCAAGCACGACCTCATCATCAATGCGGCAGGTATGTGGTTAGCAGAAAAAAAAAAAACTAAAAGTGCCTTCCTTCAGGCCATGACCCCTGCATGTTGCACGTCCCTTATCCAGATATAAGTTAGTTGGGAGAACATGAGAGTTCTCAGAGTTCAGCGATTCATGACCGTCGGATCGGATTTTTGATGCGTTCTGGACCGTTGGATGTCGCTCCTGGAAGATTCTGGCCGTCGGATCAAAAATAACACTGCTACAATGAATAGTTACCGTCGTCTCGTGCCATCGCGCGTAATTCCGCTGCCCCACCAAGGGCATTTCCGTCATTTCACCAACAGGGGGTATAAAAAGGAGGCGGCTCCCGTGGCGGAGACCTAGCCGCCGCCGCCTCCTCCCGCACCCGCTCGTCCCTCCTCATCCACCCAACCCCTAACCCTAGGAGCTCCCCCCGCCGCCGCCGTCTACTTCGCCTAGCCCGCCGGACCGCCGTCGTCCTCACCTGCACAGGCAGGAGGAGCACCCCCACCATCTCCTCTCCTCCTCCCCTCATCACGAGCCAGGACCGTCGTCCTCACCTGCACAGGCAGGAGGAGCGCTCCCACCATCTCCTCTCCTCCTCCCCTCATCACGAGCCAGGACAAGGAGGGCCACCGTGGCCGAGCAGGTCAGGCGACGCGTCCAGATCACCAAGGAGCCGCCCGCAAGGTCGGCCATGGCGCGACCGAGCAGAGCAGGTGAGGAGGGAGACGTTGGTTCCTCTTTCCCGCTGCATATATAGGTCTATATATCATGATTCGTAGGGATTTTAGCCTCAGCATGGCCCGGTTGCTGCGGATTGGTTGAAGTGAGTCCCGTACCAGTGGATTTGATTTCCCCTGAATCTTTCTGCGTTTGGATCCTTTTGCATCTCCTGTTCCTCTTTTGGTTTCTTCTTCTTGCCTCGGTCGTTCCTTTGGATGTTTCTTGGGCTATTTTGGCTGCTTGCTGGGCGTTCATTTTCTTCTTTTGCTTCTTTCATTCTTATGTGCTTCCTCTTCACCTGATTGACATTGTATTGTTTATGTGCTGCCTAATTTGTTTTGCAGGTACTATGCTTGTCGTGGATTGCTGCCTCACGTGTACGCAGGGCACATCTTGGGTGTTTAGGTAGCTGACTTAGCCCCCTAATTTATTTTTCTTACTAGGTTTGATGCGTTTATGGCTCCCTAATACGCAGTTCTCTTTGCTGCATCATGTTCTTCTGGTTGTTTGATTGATTAGAGAGCCCTGCCACATTTATTTACAAGAGGAGGTGCTTGATAGATAGGGATTTAGTAGAAGAAACTGCTATATAGGGATGGCCGTTGTATGTTTACTAAAGAAATTTTTGATGCAGGCCTCGGGCTTTCTTGGGTTAAGTGAAAGAGCTAGATTAGCCAGCCAGTTCTCTTTGAATTTGCACATAAAACCTTCATCTTTAGTACCTGAGCTCAGACGTCTTGTGAATCTTTAGTACCTGTTTGTGCTCCTGCGATGAATTCCATCGTTTCTGTTATTTCAACAGAACAAAATGGGATTTTCTCAATTGGATCTTTGGATGAAATTATGAATTTATAGGCCTGGGAATTTTACATCTTCTTATGTATTTTTTCTCTTTCTCATGTTAAGTTAGCATTTTGGTGTTGTGTGTTTCCAGATTGTGCTCTCACTAACTTATTTGGCCCCTGTACTAAAGATGCATGGCTTGATTTTAAAATTATGGTTACGAACACAAAGCTAATTGGTACTCTGTTCCACACTACTGTTCCTTGGACCATGATCTTGCAAAAAAGAGGAAGCCAAACACAGGTACAAGTGTTTTCCTTCGCCCAATCCAATGGATTTTTCTTAGGGCCGTTGACTACATCATTTAACCCCACATAAATGGTTGTGAACCAGATAAAACTAATTTCATTTCTCTTTTTATCACTATTCTTATGTTATCTGAAAAAGCTGGAGCGCATAACACTTTTAGTTTAGCCACAGGGTGCTTGATGCTTCAGCCACAGGAAAAAATCAAGGCCCTTTTAGTTTATCAGCAAGCCGCTTTCATGTAGTTTATGCTCTTCTTCCCTTTTTCTTATCATACATAAACCAATTACTCGCTTATTTTCATTCCCCTAATTACTTTGAGATATTCCATACCATGTTATCTGAAAACATTACCGAGTTGCTTTAATTCATTTTTGTTCTGCTATCTTCTTTCAGGTCCCGATTCAATAACTTTCTTATAAGTTTCTCTATTTTAACCTATTAGATTCCAAATCTGACTTTGGGCGATTGCTTGAGGGAGTTTCCACTTCTCTTATTGTGTGTGATTCTTGCTATAATGGCCGAATTGGTCTAGTTGTGTGCATACTGCTGAAGCACTTGTTGAGTTTAAATCATCTGAAGAATGGGACAGAAGTGATGATAATAAGATAACAGTATTTCTTAAGCCTATATTTGGTTTTTCCTTCCTCTTACACTAAAATGTGTACTCTCATTTCTTGAGAACAGAATTAGGGCAGTGCACATATATGATTTATTTATTCTTCTTTCATATTGGAGAGAGTGGCAGTCCCTTGCCGATTACACTAATTTTGTCCTATTAGAGTGTTCTGTATATTCTCTAGCTACTTAATGATTTCTTTCTTGGCTATGCTTAATTTGGTATTTGAGGTGCTAACAAATAGGAGCTGGGACAGAACAATGTCGTTTTATTTACTTCCTCCTCCTATTCTAATGCTGATGCTTTGCTTTTGTGATTGCAGATGGACTTGCAATGTTGAGCAGATCACCATGTTAAAAGATGAGCATTTAGAGTAGTGTGTGCTCGCCAAGGACCTTTTATGCTCATGTGTAATCATCAATTCTTTTTTCCTGACATTTAGCATGTAGCCAACTTTTACTTGTATGTACAATATATTACCTTGCTCAGTTATATGACTTGCACACAGAATATATTGCATCTGTAGGTCATGTGACCTGCCTATGGAAGATATGAGTGTCCTCGGAAAATATTATGATGTTGGATCAACTATGGTTGCCACATTATGCGAGTCAACATTTAGTGATCTACAAGTTTAGACCATGGCACTATGTTCAATGCTCAGCAAATCCACCCTTTGCAGGTATGTTTGGTAGTTCATTCACAAGTGACTTGCAATATTTGCTTACTGAAGTTTTGGTGTTAATTTTACCTTCTGTTCAAGCATTGTGTGTTTTGTTTGAAGCTTTGAAGTAATCAAACATTAGCTTTGCTAAAAAATGTCGTCATGTGGCGTGGTTACTGTTTGCTGTTACTTGGTTGTTTATTCCTGACAATTACGTCTTGCCGATGTCGTTCTTGCGGACCTGAACTATTTTGACAGGATGACAACTCCCCCTCCATCCCCAAGGGGCCCGAAACATATGCGCTTATGTTCAACAACTATATTATGAAGTAACCGCGTTCATGCTTGATCCAGCTAAAGTTCTAAATCAATTGTTCATGCCTATAAATAATTTAGGGGTTGATAACAGATTGTTTATCTTTGTATCAATACTCAAATTTTGAAGTTGATTGCACACATCCTAGAATGACATCCAAAGAAAATTAGAGAGTAAATAGCTAGCATAGTGACAAGTCTGGACAATATCATGTATAGGGGCTTATCAAGCTATCATGCAGAAAGATTCACTTTTCGTACATTTGCAGGTTAACATGCCATATAACAGCCTGGATAAAAAAACTAATTATTCATTAAGTTTGGCAAGTGAATGCTCGGTGAAGATGATGCTAAAATTGACAGACTTGCAAGTATTGAATGCCATCAATTACAAAACAAAATTATCTGCAATCCTGCAAGTTTCTTCACGTGTTTCAAGCACCGATAGACCATCACATGTTTGAATTATTTGTTTTTTAGAGATTATTTCTCTGGATTTCCATTTTTATTGATCAAAAGGTGTGGGTGCAGGCATCAACAATTGCAGTGTTGAGTGGTCATAACCACCCGCTTTTGTTCCCACATTTTACAAAAATGCTGCAAAGATACATTTGATTCTAATTATGCTAAAAACAAGGATTTGGTCTGGATTAAGTATAAAGTACCAAATTGACATTTTCTTCCTTAGTTATTTACTTACTGTACTGTGTCAGATGACAATCAGTAGGTGAATTGTATGCTGGATTGCAAATTTTACTTCTAAGTAAGACCACATGAACTACAAAGCTACATGAACTACCATATTTTCTCATTTGTTGGCTGCACTAAAAATAGGGACATGCTCTAACAGTGGCGCTTTCTATTTGCAGTAGTACTGTTGAGCCAATTGATACTAGGTGTGCATGAATATTTGCCTTGCCAGTATGATTTGATTCGGACATGGATGGGTCCTGTCTTTTATTCCACTTGTTTCTTTGCGTGTTCCTCATCTTTCTAGATGTCTCGCAGTTGGGACGGTGGCGTGCCAGAAGGGCTGTCTTGCGAGTTGACAGGAGAGGGAGTACACCGGCGAGGCTTCTGAGATGGCTGAGGTGGTTCTTTGCTTCCCTGATTGTCTTCTCATTTGTGCTGTTCATGTGCTCATCCAGGGACTTTTTGTCTTTTAGGGATCTGTTTAGGGTTTGCTGGTTCATTTCTCCTGGCCGGGGTCTGCTTGTGCGCTTGGCTCCCAGGCCGCGCTGCTCGAAGTTGCTTCGCTGGTTTCCTTGCAGGTGATTCTTTCCTCTCGTCTGTCCTCTTCGGTGTTTTTTCTAGGTTGTTTAGATGTGTAATTCAAGTTCATATATACGGTAGCGCTCTCCCCTCTTTTGTAGAAGGCGATATCCTTGCTCCTTTTTTTATCTGTCCGAATCCCTAGCTTCTGTGTATTTAGTCCATAATGTGGAGATGTTCTTACAGTACCGTCGATTTATGCATCCAGGCACCCAAGCTTTTCTTCGCGCGATGGCATCAGGCGCACGGAGGGAGCTCTTCTCCGTCGGTGTGATGAACAACGACCGTGATCTCCGTTCCACATCGTCACCAGCTAGCAAGGTAGACCCCGTTTGCTTGGTCAATTCTAAGACATGCCTGTGCTAGATTTGTTCGAGATTTATGCAATTTTTTTACCCTGTTCATGCTTGCTCTATGGTCTGCCGTGTATCATGCCATTTGGTTTCTGTAGTTTGCCTTCTTGAGTTTGCCAATCATGATCAACACATAACACAATTGATGTTTGTGACCTGCCTTTAAAGAATGTGCCCTGCCTTACTTAAAAGCATGTTTACATCGTCATTGTGTTGCTGCAGATCTCTGGTTTGTTTTTCAGGTTTCTGTTGCACGTATGTTTTGCTTGTCCTGAACCCATCACCGATAAATGCCGATGCATTTCCATGTTTCTATTGCTTTGGTAGCATGATATTTCTGCATATTCCTCTTGTGGTCTGTACTATGTGTAAATGACTTACCGCTCTATATATTTTAATAGATGAAGCGTTCTGTCACGATTAGGCCGAAGGCTATGCTTAGCGTCGTTCTTGCTGAAGCTGGTTTACCTGAGGTGAAGTACAAGACCTACGCATCTTACCGTGGCGGTGTGGCGGCTACTGCTATCTTCTGGCCATCACAGTCGCGTTCGTCTACAGCGGCAGAGCATATGAGGATCAATGGCGACCCAGCTGTGGATGCCAATGAGGCCATGCAAAATGCCGCTACATGGTGCTTGGAGCATCTTCAGGCCACCATGGGTATTGAATTTGACTGCCCTCAAATGCAGAAGATTAAGACCGAGATGAAGTACCTATCGAGCAGTGTCGACGAGAAGGACAGGAATATCAGAGATCTGAAGGCTAAGGTGGAAAAAAGGAATATGTGGGTCAACGGGCTTACCAAGGGCTGGGGTTCACTGGCAGATGACCTGCTAGGTTCTGCATATGATCAAGCTTTGCTTCCGACTGGTGCTTCGGTAGTTCTACATTTTTTATCATGGCTGAAAATGCATTCCACCGTGTAGGCTTACTCTCCTATGATGCTTTCTACGCTCTTGTGATAAGTAAATGACAGTACTTGCTTCAATCATTTTGATTCTGATTAGATCTTTATTTCCATTTAACTTCCTGCTATATCTGCATCTCCATTTAACTTATTGACATGGTTTCGTTTCATTCTGTTTTAGTTTACTTACAATTACTAATTTTACAATCTACTCCTGACATCACTATTTCGTACTTTGTTTGGTTTAGAACAACTTGGCATGCACCCTTTTACCTCACGTACTCGAGATATAATATCTATATTTATATATGCAACGGCTTCATGGATGGGTGTTTGGAGGTTTCCGAGGCTAACTTAAAGATATTAAACGAATACCAGTAATTTTATGTGCATTTTATCGGCCATCTATTTATAGCTTCAATTACTTCAGACGTTGTTAGTCTCATTTCACACATGATGATAATATCATGCTTTCATCGCCCCTTCTTATCGTCGGAATAACAAGCTTGACCAAAACGTTCGGACGGGCACCCACGCGCCAAGGCGCGTTCCTGATCTAGTGTCTTTACCAATGGCCATGACCCATGAGGGCCATTCAGTGCAGTACATAACATACAATGATCTTCCACATTAAGTCTTGCGCATAAAAAAATCCAGGCAGCAGTTCATTATTTATATTGTGCTAGATTTCTATTTCTTTTTTTTGCGTTCTGGTTCAATTTTGTTTAAAAAAAGAAATAGTACTCATGGCAACATACTACATTTTGGCCGAACAATATTTCAGAGTGTCCCTTAGGAAATCAAGAGGCGATAACGCCGTCAAATTTAGGTTTTCCAAATGGCTTTTTAAAAGTCCTTATCTCATTCTCACGTATGTTTGCACGATGGATCTCAGGCACTACTCATCGATGATTTGCACATAAGCTTGAAACCAATTAACAATTGCATCGCCTGGAGGCACGAGGGAGTCTGATGTTACGAGAGCACATGAAGACAAGGCAGCTAATGTTTCTGTTCAAGATGTCAACCACATCTTCATAGCCTGATTCTCGTGCCTTTCCTGTTGCGTTCTCCCGTTGCAACGCACGGGCCCTTTTGCTAGTATAATCTAAAAATTAGTATCGGGGGTTTGGACCACTTTTTTTTCTTGATACCCGTCTTTTTCGATAGAACCGGTTTTCAAAATAATAATTTATTTTTGCCTTCCCCCAAGTATTTAAATGAATTTTGAATTCATATTCATTTTCAGCAGAATATATAGTATTTAACCTCGAAAGCACTTCCAGAGTCTAGGACGATGTTGTTTTAAAATATGTATACGTGTTCTATTTGACACTACCCAAACGTCTAGCAAAAAAATTTGGGGTCCAACAAAATATTTCCAAAATTTGGTTGACCAGTAAAAATACCTTGATTCTAATACACAACATATAACCACAAATCTATTTTAACAGTGAAGAAGTAATATATAGCCTGAATGACCAACTGTGCATGCTTTAACCTCTAAATTTAAACCCTAATAAGTCTATCAATCTTCAAAAATTAGCAATCTAACCTAATCACAAAGGAGGGGATAAGAAGCCGCCGACCGAGGATGCAAGCCGTTCCTAGGATGGATCTGCTTCGGAGCTCACCGTCGGCCACGCGCACAGCCCCGGCCAGCCTCCACTCGCCGCCGTTCCATCTCCAATCGACCCCAGAGTACCGCATCTGCAACAGCCGAGCAGGCCAGGTCGCGGGGAGGCGGATCGATCAACCGATCGTGATCCTCTTTTTCTAGAAAAATATCCTGGTCTTTCCCGTGTGGAGTAAACAACGCTGGATCCTATTCGGCGCCTGCATTTCGTACAGGGCGCACACCCCTCTGTACACTTGTTTTTTCAGCTGGGCCGGCCCGTTCTACTGATTTCTGTTTGTAAAACTAAAAAACTACCGCGCGCGCTAGGTTTCGAACTGCGGACCACCTGGTTAATACAGGCTATGCTAACCACCCTACAACGTCCACGTTACATGCTCAATAGAAACTTCTTCCGTCTTTTCATCTTACATCTTTTTCTTTTTTCTATTTCTTTTTTCTTTGCTCTCTTTTCCTTTTCTTTTACCATTGTTCTTTTTTATTGGGAAGGGTTTTGTTCGGTTTTTTATTTTTTTTCTTAATGCTAATTGAAAGAAACTTTTTAAAACCATTGCATTTTTTTCGAAATTGATGAACTTTTATCAAATTGAACGAACTTTTTCAAAACCGAATGAATTTTTTTCAAATTCAATGAACATTTTCCAAATTTAATGTACTTTTTTCAAATTCAATAAACTCTTTTCTTAAATTCGTGAACTTTTTTCTTCAAAATCAATGAACTTTTACCAAATCCGATGAACTTTTTTCAAATTCGATTTTTCTTCAGATTTGGTGAACTTTTTCCATATTCGATGAACTTTTTTTCGAATTCGATGAACTTTTGTTTTGAATTCAATGAACTTGTTTAAATTCGATGAACTTTTTTTAATTTGATGAACTGTTTTTTCAAATTCGATGAATTTTTTTTCACTTTTGATGAACTTTTTTGAAATTTGATGAACTATTTTTCAGATTCAATGAACTTTTTGGCAAATTCGACGAACTTTTTTCAAAATCGATGAACTTTTTTCTAAGCACAAGAGTACGTACTGTAGCCAACTGGTTTTTTTTCTAAAATCTAGCCAACTGGTTTTTTCCTTAAGAAAATGAGTATGTACTGTAGCAATTTAGCCATAGAAAAAGAAAACAATCGAGGGGAGCGGCGGGGGGCAGCGATCGAGTGAGCCACCGGGGCAGCGAGCGGGCGAGCGGGAGGAGCCAGCTAGCGAGCAAGCGTTACTGGGCCAGCCAACGGGCTAAATCCTATTTGGCGCCTTTAGCGCCCGCTACAGTTGTTTCTACTAACGGGCGCATACCCCCCTTGTCACGTTGAGCCGGCCCATTTTCGATTTTTTTTCTGTGTTCTAAACTGCAAAAACAACGGCAGAGCTGGGTTTCGAACCGTGACCGGCGAGTACCGAGCGCGAGGCGACATCCAGCAGGCCAGTTCAGTTGGCGTGATTATGTACATGTTTCCTTTCTTTTCTTCTTTTTTTTTCTTTTTTCAAATTAGTGAAACTTTTCTTTCTTCATGAGTTTTTCCTCTGCAAAATAGATGGAGTTTTTCTCGAATTTGACAAGTTCGTGAAAAATTCGATGAACTTTTTTTCAAATCTGATGAACCTTTTAAAAATTCAATGAATTTTTTCAAATTCGATGAACTTTTTTCAAAATCGATGAACTTATTTTGAAATTCGGTGAACTTTTTTCAAAACCAATGATTTTTTTTCAAATTTGATGACCTTTTTTCAAATTCAATGAACTTTTTTGAAAACCGGTGAACTTTTCTCTAATTTGGTGAACTTTTTTCCTAATCCGATGAACTTTTTTCAAATGTAATGAACTTTATTTCAAATCCGATGATATTTTTTCAAATTCGATCAACTTTTTTGTTCAAAATTGATGAACTTTGTAAAATTCGTGAAATGTTTTTAAAATTCGTAATTTTTTAGATCCATGTGCTTTCAGTTTTGTGAACGAAGGGACGAACAGAAAAAAAAAGAACGAACGAACGAAACGTGCACGAAGGAAGGGAAGGAGCGAGCGATGGAGAACAGAAAGCGTGAGTGTGCTAGCTGGGCCGGCCCACGAGAGGCTGCTGCGCGAGCGCCCGCTAGCGAACGGGCGCATAAGGTGCCGTAGAGGAGGTCTAAGGCGCCAGGGAGGAGCTCTCGTAAACAACAGCAGTTAGACGGCTTGCTAGGCCAGTAGCCGAATAGGCCTATAACCCCACGTCAATCATGTCCACCTAACCCATTTACTGAAGGAAAAGAAAGCCCATTACCTGATTACCCTACCGCAACCAGCCCATCTGCCCGGGTAAAGCACGAGGCGTTGATGATTTTTTCCAGTATAACGGGGTTATCGTACCTAGCGCGTAGCGAGCGAGCCCGGGCAAGTGCCCAGGGTCGCCGGGCGCTGGCTCCGCCACTGACTCAATCGGTTGTCGCCCCCGTCGATCTGCAGTACCAGCACGCGGAGCAAGCTCGTAAGCCCTAGAGTCAACGAAGAACAAGGATAGAAGCAGAATTTAACTCACCCAGAGGCCAACGCCGGCGTCGTCGCTCCAGGGATCGCCATGATTAGATCCAGACAAACCTCGAGCGCCCAATTTGTTGCCGGTTTAGTGTGGTCTTTGCTCCCAACCGGAAAAGGCAATGGATGTGAGACGCAGGACATGGGTACAGGCCCCCCAGACTGCGTCGTGCAGACAACTTGAAGAAAGCAGCACTGGACTCGCGGAGTAAAGAAAATGCACGCTCTGCGCGACAGGTCTCCTCTGCGTCAGATGTGCACCCCACAAGGACAAGGGTATTCACATGTATCCACCAATGTATGTCCACTTTCCTCATTTCAACGAACTTTAGTGCACTGATCACCTCGCCTGGACGACCGGTTGGATAGTTGCGATCGGCTGCCACTGCGTTCAGGACGTCCGCTCTCGTCTTGGTTTGCAATGTTTCCACAATGAGGAGGAGATCCATGTAAAATGTCTTGTGTACCTCCACCTCTCCCTATTTGTACCGTGGGATCTTAATCCAGTGGCCTAAATAGCTGGATCGCACGATCCTTCAAGTTGATCATGCCATACAAATTTAACAGAAACGCAACCAGTGACTCAATGGCTAGCAGGGCTACGCAGCAAGCACGAGATCCTGGGATTGGGCCCGTGCTTTGTTTTCCTCCTCTATTTTTTAATCACTTTTCATTACGCCACAATGAGCGGGAGCCACTAGTTAACGAGCGCTTCTTCAGGAGCCTTCCAACGATCAGCGTCACTGGGCGCGCTCTCAGTCATTCGCCACGTGTCGCGTTCTGGGCGCTCCCACCAAATTTTGTTTTTTTGGCACGCGTTTTCGGCTATTTGGATGGTTTTTTTTCCTGGTTTTTTCGACGTTTTGGTTTTTCACCGGAATTCCTTAGCTTTTCGATAAAAAAATTTGATTTTTTTGCGTGAAAAAACACGTTTTCTTTTTTCTTTTCTTTCGTGAAAGTCATGGTTTTGCTTTCGCGAGAGTCACGGCCGTGCCTCTTGAAAATGAAAAAAAAACGCGTTTTTTGTTTTTTTATCCTTTCGCGGGAGTCACGGTTTTGCTTCCGTGAGAGGCATGGTTGTGCTTTCGCGAGAGTCACGCCCGTGCCTCTCGGAAACGAAAAAACGTGTTTTCTGTTTTTCTTCTTTCGCGAGAGTCACGGTTTTGCTTCCGTGAGAGGCACGGTTGTGCTTTCGCGAGAGTCACGGCCTTGCCTCTCGAAAACGAAAAAAAATACGTTTTCTATTTATTTTTCCTTTCACGAGAGTCACGGTTTTGCTTCCGCGAAAGGCACGGGTGTGCTTTCGCGAGTCACGGCCGTGCCTCCTCGGAAACGGAAAAAACGCGTTTTCTCTTCTTTTTTTTTCCTTCCGCGAGTCACAGTTTTGCTTCCGCGAAAGGCACGGTTGTGATTTCATAAGAGGCACGGGCGTGCCTCTTTCGGAAAGGAAAAAACCCGTGCTCCCGATTCGGTTTTTTCGTCTGGTTTCTTTGGGCCGGTTTTTTCGTGATTTTTTTTGTCAAAACCTATCAACATGGATCTAGTTTTGAAGATCTCGACGCGAGAAATCCAATGGTGAAAGCGGTTTGAGATTTGGGCGTATGGTTTGAGAGAGAAAACATTATGAATAAACGGATCTACGAAAAAGGGAAAACTCCCAGGTTGTGACAAGTGGCGCGCTGCATGTGCGCCACTTGTCGCAACCTGGGGAGTTGGATTGATCTTTGCAACGAGTACTCCTCAACTAGGTATTTCGACAATGAGCCGGCCGGTCACTATCGACGTTTTAGGAGCTGTATGGGCTGTGTTAAATCGACCGTCCACATGTTTTATTTTGGGTCAGCCCATTTGTTACTGGGCCGAGATCTATCACCACTCACCAGGTGCCACCCAGCTTTGCCCTTTCAACCAATGTTTTTTTTGTTTTTCTCGTTTATCTGTTTTTGCATTATGTTTTTAATTTTCTTTATTAGTTGGTTTTCTTTTGTGGGTATTTTTTTTGCGGGTGGGGTATTTTTGAGATGTTGGGTTAGTATAAATATGTTCACACAAATACTATACAACATGTGCAAAAATTACACTATTTTATGATTGATCTTTGCATATTAAAAAACCGCAATTTCGGTGCAAAGTTGTGTGCAAGAGTTTTTTGATTTTCTTTCTTTGTAAAGGGTAATATCAGTGCTACTAATTCATTCTTTCTTATAAAAAAACATGGTTTATATTTATTTTACTTTTATTTTATTTTTCATCTTCTATAAGGGTAATACCAAAAGACTATAATTCATTCCTTCATAGGAAACTTTTTTTCACTATTGTAAGTTTATTATTGCATATTAAAAAAACACAATTTTCGTGTATATTGTGCAAATTTTGTCATCATTTTTTATATTTTATTTTAAAAGGGTAATACCAATGCCACTAATTCATCCTTTGTTAGATTATTTCATTACTTTGATTTAGTTAGTTTTTCAATTTTATTTTATTTCTTATTTAAGGGTAATACCAATGTCACTAATTACGCTATTATATTCTTGTTCTAGCATATTTTGAAGCATGTTCTGTATATAGCGTGCAAGTTCTATCATTGTTTGTATTAGAACTTGTTTTAGTATTCTTGTCTTCTTTAAGGGTAATATGAATGCCACTAATTCATTCTTCCTTAGAAAAAATCATTATTTTAATTTTGTTTTAGTTTTTATTTCATTTTCTTTATTCTTTAAGGGTAATACCAATGCTACTAATTCTTTTTTCTTATAAACTTCATTATTTTTATTTTGTTTTATTTTTATTTCATTTTCCTTTCTTCTTTAAGGGTAATACCAATGCCATTAATTATTTCCCTTTTTGGATATTTTTCAAAAATTCCTCTATATATGCTTATTCTTGCATATTAAAAAATACAATTTTTCTGTATGATGTGTGTAAATTTTGTCATTGTTTCTTTTAGAATTTTCTTTTATTTTTCTTTCTTCCAAAAGGTAATATCAATACCATTAATTCATTATTCCTTAAAAAACTTCATTATTTTGCTTTAGCTTCAGTTTTTAGATGTGGGAACTTCTTTATTATGAAAACCTTATTTATTTTATTTTTGTGTGTGTATGTATACGCGTGAGTATTATACACTATGTATGCATATTATACTAGAGTGTGAAAATTACACTATTATATGTTTATTCTTTGCATATTACAAAAAGTGCGATTTATGCCAATTCATTCTTTATTTGAAAAACTGCTTTTGTACGAAAATTCCACAGTACTAGACTTATTTTTTCATACTATAAAAAAATGTAATTTATGTATAAATTGTGTGCAATTTGTCATTGTTTGTTTTAGATATTTTTTTAGCCCCACGTTCTGCGATTGCATGTACTTCATTAGTGGAGTTAGCTTCGGAGGTTGTTGTGGTAGTGGCCGCACCTGCGTGTGTATGTTCTCTGCATATATGTACATACTCGACTGATAAATAGACATGAGTTCAGTCTCTCTTGTGTTACTCTACCTTGCATGGTATCACATACCTTGCTCTTTTTCCTTGCTTCCGCTTCCGCGCTCATTCCTAACACCTGAACAAATTTTTTGGTCAGATCCCATGTTTTGTTTGTCCACATGTTATCGTTGTATGCAAAATTACCGCACACCGGTCAAATTAAACGAGGGTGAATTGCCTTGGATAAATTATAGCATGGAGATGATGCTAAGCACACGTATATTTTCTGTTCTATAAGCTAAGCCAATTAATTTTGCTGTTTTTTTTTTGCGTGGCAAACGCCAATATAGATCGCTCAAGTTGGCCCTATCCACTTGCATGCGTGAACCTTCCAAATATGCGGCCAAGTTTGTCGACACCATGTACGTAGCAGACCGCGATAGGCCTTACCCGATCGACCGGCTAGCTGCATTTGGTTGGAAAGGTTCATGGATGGATAGATGCTGTGTACGTCGTTCGAGAGGCTAACGCTGGACCAAGCGGACCTAGATTTTGGATGCTCTCTCCCTAGTGGGGGACAGGGACCGATTTGCAGGTGCACCTGAGCTGAATCTCTGGCTATAAATATGCATGCGATGCACTACTCTCTTGCACAAGCCACACTAAGGGTGCAGGCAGCTAGCTAGCTAACCATGGCCGCCTCTGCCTCTTGCATTTCTCTGGTCGTGCTCGTGGCCCTGGCCACGGCGGCGTCGGCGCAGCTGTCCCCGACGTTCTACAGCGTGTCGTGCCCCGGGGCGCTGGCCGCCATCAAGAGCGCCGTCACGGCCGCCGTGAGCAGCGACCCCCGCATGGGCGCGTCGCTGCTCCGGCTGCACTTCCACGACTGCTTCGTCCAGGCAAGTTTCGCATAACTAATTTGCTTGAGCGAAGAACAGCCGGGATTGACCGATTATTTGCCGTGCGTGTTTTGCTGACTGCAGGGCTGCGACGCCTCTGTTCTGCTGTCTGGCAACGAGCAGAACGCGGGCCCGAACGCGGGGTCGCTGAGGGGCTTCGGCGTCATTGACGGCATCAAGGCCCAGGTCGAGGCCGTGTGCAAGCAGACCGTCTCCTGCGCCGACATCCTCGCCGTCGCCGCCCGCGACTCCGTCGTCGCCGTAAGATCATCATCTTACGAAGACTTACATGGTTCATTGGATGCTCGGCTCCTTTTTCTTTACACCATCATATATAATCGTTTGTTTGCTTTTTGTCATGTGCAGCTCGGAGGGCCGTCATGGACAGTTCCTCTGGGGAGAAGGGACTCCACAGGTGCAAACGCGGGGCTGGCAAACAGCGACCTCCCGGGGCCGGGCTCCAGCCGGGCACAGCTCGAGGCCGCGTTCCTCAAGAAGGGCCTGGACACGGTCGACATGGTGGCCCTCTCCGGCGCGCACACCATCGGCCAGGCGCAGTGCAGCTCCTTCCGCTCTCGGATCTACGGCGGCGACACCAACATCAACGCCGCCTACGCCGCGTCGCTCCGGGCCAACTGCCCCCAGTCCGGCGGCAACGGCAACCTGGCGCCGCTGGACACGACGACGCCCAACGTGTTCGACAACGCATACTACACGGACCTCCTGTCCCAGAAGGGGCTCATGCACTCGGACCAGGTGCTGTTCAACGGCGACACCACCGACAACACGGTCCGGAACTTCGCGTCCAACCCGGCGGCGTTCAGCAACGCCTTCACGACGGCCATGATCAAGATGGGCAACATCGCGCCGCTCACCGGGGCGCAGGGCCAGATCAGGCTCAGCTGCTCCAAGGTTAACTCGTGATTGACGTACATGTCGATAGGCAGCTCGCCATCACGACACGTCGTCAATGAATAAGTCCCCAGAAGCAGTAGCCAAGACCAATTATAGCACTTAGCAACCCGGTCAGGGCGACTACTCGGTGCATGCCGTGCTGCTTGAAGACCTCAAGTTTCAAACGCGCACCTGGTTTTCGAAGCCTGAGGTTCAGGCATGCAGGAGAGATGCAAACAGCGCCGCCCATGCACTACCTAAACTAGGGACTAGGCCTGCAACGTAATGGTGCCCATGCTTTAATGTAACGTGGGAGTATGACTATACTGTCCAGCAGTTGTTGCTGATCATGCAAGGTGACATGCCCACGTCTTAAGACTAGTCATAATGGAGAGTAACTTAGAGTAGTAACATGCATATGTTACTAGTCTATGTTACTACCTCCACAGTGGGTAGTAACATATGTGTTGTGTCATGCATCACTTCATTTATTAGGTTGTAGACTCATCTTTTCTTGATATGTGTGATATTACAGTAACTAGCTATGTTACCACATGTCTCTTTTTCTTCATTAATTACATGCCACATCATCCATTTTGCCTAGATAAGTGTGATGTTACCACCTATGTTACTCCCATTATGGGTAGTCTAATAAAGCTTTGATAGATCAATTACTGTACCAGCACCTAAAACGTGTAATTTCTGAAATCGCTTATAGATCAGTCAACTGATTTTTTTTTCAAGTTTCAATCACTTTGTTCTCAACCTTCGAATGTGATCCAAGTTTACAGAGCCTTCTTCTTTCTGTGCCCCGTGTCTTTGTCAATGTCAAGTCTTCTTGGATAGGGCCGGCCCATCAAAATACACCATTTTACACGACAATTAATTAATTGTAATTACTTTCGAAGATAGAGTTGCAAATATCGATGCTGACATGTTAGCCAAGTTTTCACATTCCTTAGATCAAGGACGACATGTTTGGTTGTCTGAGCCCTATGATCCATTTTGTATCCCGCAATTTGTGAAATTCGAGCAATAAAACTTGGTTGAACCCCTAAAAAAACATGTCCAGCTCGCTCCCGCCATCGATGCCGCCGCCAGCCGCCGCCTTGTCACCTCCCACTAATTCTTGGCTCGCCCTTGATGGGAACGCTGCAGCCGACCACGACGTCCACATCTCGAGCTCAAAGCTTGTTGTTGCTCTTTGTTGCATAATCAATTGACACATCCCATATTCTCAGACAACTGAGAAATAGTAAAATCATAAAGAAAAACAAAACATAAGCATAAGATTTTGCCTCCTCCAATAACTAATAAGTTAGAGAGTTTTACAGTTGGCATGATTACAAAAAAAACATTCACTCTCTTGGTACGATTTTTCCAAAATGCTTGGCACCGGAGTGGACCAAAGGGTGACTTCATGCATGATGTTGGTGAGAAGGAATAGGCATCACTACAGACTTGTAGCGGAAAACCTATGCATTGAGCTCGCTCCTAATTGTCCAACATCCGAGTATGGTGAGAGAAACCATGACCCCCACCCCCCTATTAGGTATATGCACCTTTGACATGTCGATCCATCATTCCTTGATGGATCACACCACATTCCAAGAAGAGGCGTGAATATGAAGCTACGCCTTCACCATGCCCCAAAGCCTAATGGTAAACCAACATGAAGAGATGGGCCACGGTTTCATTCTCTCGCTTGTAAGGACAGCACAACACACAATTTAGCCAACTCGCTTTGCCAATATATCGAAGTCCAAATCCTATTGAGAGCCAACCATGCAAATAATTTGACCTAGGGGGGGGATGCTCTCCAAATTATGATCTCAACGAGAAGTTAGTGAAACCAAGGAATTGTGCCTTGTATGTAGTTGTCGCCCAGTAGTGCCACTAGACGTATGCTACCAAATGATGCCATCATCCATTTCTTCATTGATTTGGATTTCACTTAAGTTTACCCAAAGAGAGATGATTTGGTGAATATGGTATATCGTCCGTTGAGCGGGAAGCTTTATTTTGAATAGCAAACTTGAAAGAACATGCGGTGCCCCCATGTTTGGTTTTGGTAATTGATGACAATCTCTATGGACTAATGGTTGCCTTGAGTTATATTTGAAGGATTTGTCCATAGGCATTTCTTGAAGTTCATGTGTTGGTTTCAAGGAGTTTATGTGGTGACCAAGGTGTTATTAAGGAATTATCCAAAGGTTGGTCATGTGAGAGTTGAGCTTATTGCAAGCATGTCTTGGAGAAGAAGATTGTGTGATAATTCATGTATATCTTCAAGACATCATCCAAATGAAGAGAGTTGAAAAGATTCATGGTTGATCAAGACTAAGTCAAGAGTGAATCAACTTGATCAACTCACAAAGCGTAGAAGATGTATCAAGAGGGATCAAGCGATCCCATGGTGTGGTGAGCATTGTCAATTATGCTTTGTGTACTAACCCATGATCTTCGTGAGAGTTCTTTGTTGGGTTAGGTTGCGGTGTGCAAGTTCAAGTGAAGCATCATGAAGAGATCAAATGCTTGAAGCTTGCCGTCCATTGTGGTGACAATGGACTTGTGAAGATGTTGCGGTGTGCAAGTTCAAGTGAAGCATCATGAAGAGATCAAATGCTTGAAGCTTGCCGTCCATTGTGGTGACAATGGACTTGTGAAGATGTGCGGAAGAGTGGCTCACCCATAGTGGAGCATGGGGGAGCAATCAACTAGTCTTCATCGAGCCAACGCAACCAAGAAAGGAGGTCCAACTTGAGGGAGTCAAGATCGTCATCATCTAGCTCAAGTGGACCATGTGCAAGGCAAAGGTTTGCTCTTGATAGGTTTTCTATTTTACCGGTCTCATGATGATAGGTGGGAGACCGGGTTATAGGATCGATTGCCGTACTATCAAGGGGGGCTCTCGATGAGTAGCTTGATCGTATCGTTCATAGAGAGCTCAAACCATTGCATCCTTGCATCATCTTTATTGGTTCTTGTTTGGTTCTTCTCTTTGTGAGTTTTGGAGCTTATGGTCATCTTGATGACAAGCTCGAGTTCATCGAAAACGGAGTTCACTCGCATCTTCTATGATGTTTTCGATGTTGGAGGTTATGCCGGTTCTTCTCGGTTGGAGGTTTCACTCCTCTATTTGTTGGCATACCTCCCCTGCCTCTTCTTACTATAACCAGTCACTGTTTTGATGCTACCCGTCTTCCTCTATCCAACAAGCTTGAGTTTGCTCAATTCGGAGCTCATATGCAGAAGTTATGGCAGTTTTGGTTTCCTAGCGGTAGTACCGCGGCCCGGAGCGGTAGTACCGCTTGAGTGCTACAAGCGGTAGTTGTTGGGAATCGTAGCATAATTTAAAATTTTCCTATGCTCACCAAGATGCATCTATGGAGTCTACTAGCAACGAGGGGAAAGGAGTGCATCTACATACCCTTGTAGATCGCGAGCGGAAGCGTTCCAATGAACGTGGATGACGGAGTCGTACTCGCCGTGATCCAAATCACCGATGACCGAGTGCCGAACGGACGGCACCTCCGCGTTCAACACACGTACGGTGCAGCGACGTCTCCTCCTTCTTGATCCAGCAAGGGGGAAGGAGAGGTTGATGGAGATCCAGCAGCACGACGGCGTGGTGGTGGATGTAGCGGGTCTCCGGCAGGGCTTCGCCGAGCTTCTGCAAGAGAGAGAGAGAGAGAGGTGTTGTAGGGGAGGAGGGAGGCGCCCAAGGCTATAGGTTGCTGCCCTCCCTCCCCCCCATTTATATAGGCCCCTGGGGGGGTGCGCCAGCCCTGGGAGATGGGATCTCCAAGGGGGGGCGGCGGCCAAGGGGGGGAAGGGGTTGCCTTGCCCCCCAAGGCAAGGGGGAAGCTCCCCCCTAGGGTTCCCAACCCTAGGCGCATGGGGGGAGGCCCAAGGGGGGCGCCCCAGCCCACTAAGGGCTGGTTCCCTTCCACTTTCAGACCACGGGGCCCTCCGGGATAGGTGGCCCCACCCGATGGACCCCCGGGACCCTTCCGGTGGTCCCGGTACAATACCGGTAACCCCCGAAACTTTCCCGGTGGCCGAAACTTGACTTCCTATATATAATTCTTCAACTCCGGACCATTCCGGAACCTCTCATGACGTCCGGGATCTCATCCGGGACTCCGAACAACTTTCGGGTTTCCGCATACATATATCTCTACAATCCTAGCGTCACCGGACCTTAAGTGTGTAGACCCTACGGGTTCGGGAGACATGCAGACATGACCGAGACGCCTCTCCGGTCAATAACCAACAGCGGGATCTGGATACCCATGTTGGCTCCCACATGTTCCACGATGATCTCATCGGATGAACCACGGTGTCGAGGATTCAATCAATCCCGTATGCAATTCCCTTTGTCAATTGGTATGTTACTTGCCCGAGATTCGATCGTCGGTATCCCAATACCTAGTTCAATCTCATTACCGGCAAGTCTCTTTACTCGTACCGCAAAGCATGATCCCGTGACTAACGCCTTAGTCACATTGAGCTCATTATGATGATGCATTACCGAGTGGGCCCAGAGATACCTCTCCGTCACACGGAGTGACAAATCCCAGTCTCGATCCGTGCCAACCCAACAGACACTTTCGGAGATACCCGTAGTGCACCTTTATAGTCACCCAGTTACGTTGTGACGTTTGGCACACCCAAAGCACTCCTACGGTATCCGGGAGTTACACAATCTCATGGTCTAAGGAAAAGATACTTGACATTGGAAAAGCTCTAGCAAACGAAACTACACGATCTTTTATGCTATGCTTAGGATTGGGTCTTGTCCATCACATCATTCTCCTAATGATGTGATCCCGTTATCAATGACATCCAATGTCCATAGTCAGGAAACCATGACTATCTGTTGATCAACGAGCTAGTCAACTAGAGGCTTACTAGGGACACTTTGTGGTCTATGTATTCACACATGTATTACGATTTCCGGACAATACAATTATAGCATGAATAATAGACGATTATCATGAACAAAGAAATATAATAATAACCTTTTATTATTGCCTCTAGGGCATATTTCCAACAGTCTCCCACTTGCACTAGAGTCAATAATCTAGTTACATTGTGATGAATCGAACACCCATTGCGTCCTGGTGTTGATCATGTTTTGCCCTAGGGAGAGGTTTAATCAACGGATCTGCTACATTCAGGTCCGTGTGTACTTTACAAATTTCTATGTCTCCATTTTGAACACTTTCACGAATGGAGTTGAAGCGACGCTTGATATGCCTGGTCTTCCTGTGAAACCTGGGCTCCTTCGCAAGGGCAATAGCTCCAGTGTTGTCACAGAAGAGAGTCATCGGGCCCGACGCATTTGGAATCACCCCTAGGTCGGTAATGAACTCCTTCATCCAGACTGCTTCCTGTGCTGCCTCCGAGGCTGCCATGTACTCCGCTTCACATGTAGATCCCGCCACGACGCTTTGCTTGCAACTGCACCAGCTTACTGCTCCTCCATTCAAAATATACACGTATCCGGTTTGTGACTTCGAGTCATCCAGATCTGTGTCGAAGCTAGCGTCGACGTAACCCTTTACGACGAGCTCTTCGTCACCTCCATAAACGAGAAACATATCCTTAGTCCTCTTTAGGTACTTCAGGATATTCTTGACCGCTGTCCAGTGTTCCTTGCTGGGATTACTTTGGTACCTTCCTACCAAACTTACGGCAAGGTTTACATAGGTCTGGTACACAGCATGGCATACATAATAGACCCTATGGCCGAGGCATAGGGGATGACACTCATCTTTTCTATATCTTCTGCCGTGGTCGGGCATTGAGCCGTGCTCAATTGCACACCTTGCAATACAGGCAAGAACCCCTTCTTGGACTGATCCATACTGAACTTCTTCAATATCTTGTCAAGGTATGTACTCTGTGAAAGACCAATGAGGCGTCTTGATCTATCTCTACAGATCTTGATGCCTAATATATAAGCAGCTTCTCTAAGGTCCTTCATTGAAAAACACTTATTCAAATAGGCCTTTATACTTTCCAAGAATTCTATATCATTTCCCATCAATAGTATGTCATCCACATATAATATGAGAAATGCTACAGAGCTCCCACTCACTTTCTTGTAAACACATGCTTCTCCATAAGTCTGTGTAAACCCAAACGCTTTGATCATCTCATCAAAGCGAATGTTCCAACTCCGAGATGCTTGCACCAGCCCATAGATTGAGCGCTGGAGCTTGCACACTTTGTTAGCATTCTTAGGATCGACAAAACCTTCCGGCTGCATCATATACAACTCTTCCTTAAGGAAGCCGTTAAGGAATGCCGTTTTGACGTCCATCTGCCATATCTCATAATCATAGTATGCGGGAATTGCTAACATGATTCGGACGGACTTCAGCTTCGCTACGGGTGAGAAAGTCTCATCGTAGTCAACCCCTTGAACTTGTCGATAACCCTTAGCGACAAGTCGAGCTTTGTAGATGGTCACATTACCATCCGCGTCCGTCTTCTTCTTAAAGATCCATTTGTTTTCTATGGCTCGCCGCTCATCGGGCAAGTCAGTCAAAGTCCATACTTTGTTTTCATACATGGATTCTATCTCGAATTTCATGGCTTCTAGCCATTTGTCGGAATCCGGGCCCGCCATCGCTTCTTCATAGTTCGAAGGTTCACCGTTGTCTAACAACATGATTTCCAGGACAGGGTTGCCGTACCACTCTGGTGCGGAACGTGTCCTTGTGGACCTACGAAGTTCAGCAACTTGATCCGAAGCTTCATGATCATCATCATTAACTTCCTCCCCAGTCGGTGTAGGCACCACAGGAACATTTTCCCGCGCTGCGCTACTTTCCGGTTCGGAAGGGATGACTATCACCTCATCAAGTTCCACTTTCCTCCCACTCAATTCTTTCGAGAGAAACTCCTTCTCCAGAAAGGACCCGTTCTTGGCAACGAAGATCTTGCCTTCGGATCTGAGGTAGAAGGTATACCCAATAGTTTCCTTAGGGTATCCTATGAAGACGCATTTTTCCGACTTGGGTTCGAGCTTTTCAGGTTGAAGTTTCTTGACATAAGCATCGCATCCCCAAACTTTTAGAAACGACAGCTTAGGTTTCTTCCCAAACCATAATTCATACGGTGTCGTCTCAACGGATTTCGACGGAGCCCTATTTAAAGTGAATGCGGCAGTCTCTAAAGCATAGCCCCAAAATGAGAGCGGTAAATCGGTAAGAGACATCATAGATCGCACCATATCCAATAGAGTGCGATTACGACGTTCGGACACACCATTTCTCTGAGGTGTTCCAGGCGGCGTGAGTTGTGAAACTATTCCACATTTCCTTAAGTGTGCACCAAACTCGTGACTTAAATATTCTCCACCACGATCTGATCGTAAGAATTTTATTTTTCTGTCACGTTGATTCTCAACTTCACTCTGAAATTCCTTGAACTTTTCAAAGGTTTCAGACTTGTGTTTCAGTAGGTAGACATACCCATATCTACTTAAGTCATCAGTGAGAGTGAGAACATAACGATATCCTCCGCGAGCCTCAACACTCATTGGACCGCACACATCGGTATGTATGATTTCCAATAAGTTGGTTGCTCGCTCCATTGTTCCGGAGAACGGAGTCTTGGTCATCTTACCCATGAGGCATGGTTCACACGTGTCAAATGATTCGTAATCAAGAGACTCCAAAAGTCCATCTGCATGGAGCTTCTTCATGCGCTTGACACCAATGTGACCAAGGCGGCAGTGCCACAAGTATGTGGGACTATCGTTATCAACTTTACATCTTTTGGTATTCACACTATGAACATGTGTAACATCACGTTCGAGATTCATCAAAAATAAACCATTGACCAGCGGGGCATGACCATAAAACATATTTCTCAAATAAACAGAACAACCATTATTCTCGGATTTAAATGAGTAGCCATCTCGAATTAAACGAGATCCAGATACAATGTTCATGCTCAAAGCTGGCACTAAATAACAATTATTGAGGTTTAAAACTAATCCCGTAGGGAGATGCAGAGGTAGCGTGCCGACGGCGATCACATCGACCTTGGAACCATTCCCAACGCGCATCGTCACCTCGTCCTTCGCCAGTCTCCGTTTATTCCGTAGTTCCTGTTTTGAGTTACAAATATGAGCAACCGCACCGGTATCAAATACCCAGGAGCTACTACGAGTACTGGTAAGGTACACATCAATTACATGTATATCACATATACCTTTGGTGTTGTCGGCCTTCTTCTTGTCCGCTAAGTATTTGGGGCAGTTCCGCTTCCAGTGACCACTTCCCTTCCAATAAAAGCACTCAGTCTCGGGCTTGGGTCCATACTTTGACTTCTTCCCAGTAACTGGTTTACCGGGCGCGGCAACTCCCTTGCCGTCCTTCTTGAAGTTCTTCTTACCCTTGCCCTTCTTGAACTTAGTGGTTTTATTCACCATCAACACTTGATGTTCTTTTCTGATCTCCCCTTCCGCTGATTTCAGCATTGAATATACCTCGGGAATGGTCTTTTCCATCCCCTGCATATTGTAGTTCATCACAAAGCTCTTGTAGCTTGGTGGAAGCGACTGGAGGATTCTGTCAATGACCGCGTCATCTGGGAGATTAACTCCCAGCTGAGACAAGCGGTTGTGCAACCCAGACATTCTGAGTATGTGCTCACTAACATAACTGTTCTCCTCCATTTTACAGCTGAAGAACTTGTCGGAGACATCATATCTCTCGACCCGAGCATGAGCTTGAAAAACTAATTTCAGCTCCTCGAACATCTCATATGCTCCATGTTTCTCAAAACGCTTTTGGAGACCCGGTTCTAGGCTGTAAAGCATGCCGCACTGAACGAGGGAGTAATCATCAGCACGTGATTGCCAAGCGTTCATAACGTCTTGGTTCTGTGGGATTGGTGCATCACCTAGCGGTGCTTCTAAGACATAATCTTTCTTGGCTACTATGAGGATGAGCCTCAGGTTCCGGACCCAGTCCGTATAGTTGCTGCCATCATCTTTCAGCTTGGTTTTCTCTAGGAACGCGTTGAAATTGAGGACAACGTTGGCCATTAGATCTACAAGACATAGTGTAAAGATTTTAGACTAAGTTCATGATAATTAAGTTCATCTAATCAAATTATTTAATGAACTCCCACTCAGATAGACATCCCTCTAGTCATCTAAGTGAAACATGATCCGAGTTTTAACTAGGCCGTGTCCGATCATCACGTGAGACGGACTAGTCAAGATCGGTGAACATCTCCATGTTGATCGTATCTTCTATACGACTCATGCTCGACCTTTCGGTCCTCCGTGTTCCGAGGCCATGTCTGTACATGCTAGGCTCGTCCAGTCAACCTAAGTGTATTGCGTGTGTTCCGAGGCCATGTCTGTACATGCTAGGCTCGTCAACACCCGTTGTATTCGAACGTTAGAATCTATCACACCCGATCATCACGTGGTGCTTCGAAACAACGAACCTTCGCAACGCTGCACAGTTAGGGTGAACACTTTCTTGAAATTATTATAAGGGATCATCTTACTTACTACCATCGTTCTAAGCAAATAAGATGCAAAAACATGATAAACATCACATGCAATCAAATAGTGACATGATATGGCCAATATCATCATGCTCCTTTGATCTCCATCTTCGGGGCACCATGATCATCTTCGTCACCGGCATGACACCATGATCTCCATCATCATGATCTCCATCATTGTGTCTTCATGAAGTCGTCACGCCAACGATTGCTTCTACTTGTATGGCTAACGCGTTTAGCAACAAAGTAAAGTAAATTACATGGCGTTATTCAATGACACGCAGGTCATGCAAAATAATAAAGACAACTCCTATGGCTCCTGCCGGTTGTCATACTCATCGACATGCAAGTCGTGATTCCTATTACAAGAATATGATCAATCTCATACATCACATATATCATTCATCACATCTTCTGGCCATATCACATCACATAGCACTTGCTGCAAAAACAAGTTAGACGTCCTCTAATTGTTGTTGCAAGTTTTTACGTGGTTTGTAGGTTTCTAGCAAGAACGTTTTCTTACCTACGTATGACCACAACGTGATTTGCCAATTTCTATTTACCCTTCATAAGGACCCTTTTCATCGAATCCGTTCCGACTAAAGTAGGAGAGACAGACACCCGCTAGCCACCTTATGCAACTAGTGCATGTCAGTCGGTGGAACCTGTCTCACGTAAGCGTACGTGTAAGGTCGGTCCGGGCCGCTTCATCCTACAATGCCGCCGAAACAAGAAACGACTAGTAGCGGCAAGAAGAATTGGCAAACTCAACGCCCACAACTGCTTTGTGTTCTACTCGTGCATAGTAACTACGCATAGGCCTGGCTCTGATACCACTGTTGGGAATCATAGCATAATTTAAAATTTTCCTACGCTCACCAAGATGCATCTATGGAGTCTACTAGCAACGAGGGGAAAGGAGTGCATCTACATACCCTTGTAGATCGCGAGCGGAAGCGTTCCAATGAACGTGGATGACGGAGTCGTACTCGCCGTGATCCAAATCACCGATGACCGAGTGCCGAACGGACGGCACCTCCGCGTTCAACACACGTACGGTGCAGCGACGTCTCCTCCTTCTTGATCCAGCAAGGGGGAAGGAGAGGTTGATGAAGATCCAGCAGCACGACGGCGTGGTGGTGGATGTAGCGGGTCTCCGGCAGGGCTTCGCCGAGCTTCTGCAAGAGAGAGAGAGAGAGGTGTTGCAGGGGAGGAGGGAGGCGCCCAAGGCTATAGGTTGCTGCCCTCCCTCCCCCCCATTTATATAGGCCCCTGGGGGGGTGCGCCAACCCTGGGAGATGGGATCTCCAAGGGGGGGCGGCGGCCAAGGGGGGGAAGGGGTTGCCTTGCCCCCCAAGGCAAGGGGGAAGCTCCCCCCTAGGGTTCCCAACCCTAGGCGCATGGGGGGAGGCCCAAGGGGGGCGCCCCAGCCCACTAAGGGCTGGTTCCCTTCCACTTTCAGACCACGGGGCCCTCCGGGATAGGTGGCCCCACCCGGTGGACCCCCGGGACCCTTCCGGTGGTCCCGGTACAATACCGGTAACCCCCGAAACTTTCCCGGTGGCCGAAACTTGACTTCCTATATATAATTCTTCACCTCCGGACCATTCCGGAACCTCTCGTGACGTCCGGGATCTCATCCGGGACTCCGAACAACTTTCGGGTTTCCGCATACATATATCTCTACAACCCTAGCGTTGTGTAGACCCTACGGGTTCGGGAGACATGCAGACATGACCGAGACGCCTCTCCGGTCAATAACCAACAGCGGGATCTGGATACCCATGTTGGCTCCCACATGTTCCACGATGATCTCATCGGATGAACCACGGTGTCGAGGATTCAATCAATCCCGTATGCAATTCCCTTTGTCAATCGGTATGTTACTTGCCCGAGATTCGATCGTCGTATCCCAATACCTAGTTCAATCTCGTTACCGGCAAGTCTCTTTACTCGTACCGCAAAGCATGATCCCGTGACTAACGCCTTAGTCACATTGAGCTCATTATGATGATGCATTACCGAGTGGGCCCAGAGATACCTCTCCGTCACACGGAGTGACAAATCCCAGTCTCGGTCCGTGCCAACCCAACAGACACTTTCGGAGATACCCGTAGTGCACCTTTATAGTCACCCAGTTACGTTGTGACGTTTGGCACACCCAAAGCACTCCTACGGTATCCGGGAGTTACACAATCTCATGGTCTAAGGAAAAGATACTTGACATTGGAAAAGCTCTAGCAAACGAAACTACACGATCTTTTATGCTATGCTTAGGATTGGGTCTTGTCCATCACATCATTCTCCTAATGATGTGATCCCGTTATCAATGACATCCAATGTCCATAGTCAGGAAACCATGACTATCTGTTGATCAACGAGCTAGTCAACTAGAGGCTTACTAGGGACACTTTGTGGTCTATGTATTCACACATGTATTACGATTTCCGGACAATACAATTATAGCATGAATAATAGACGATTATCATGAACAAAGAAATATAATAATAACCTTTTATTATTGCCTCTAGGGCATATTTCCAACAGTAGTACCGCTCCAGAGCGGTAGTACCGCTCCAGAGCGGTAGTACCGCTGGTAGCCCCCAGCCGTAGTACCGCTGCGGTCTCGTGCTAGTACCGCCTCGATTCGAGGGGTCTTTTTCGTGTCGGGTTTTACGGTACTGGCCACGGCAGTGGGGGCCGTTGTACCGCTCGTATGCGGTAGTACCGGCCTGCCACCGCGGTAGTACCGCTCTGGGCCCAGCGGCAGTACCGCGAGGGGGAGCGGTAGTACCGCTTATAGGGGCAAGCGGTAGTACCGCTGGCCAAGCGGTAGTACCGCTCTCTACGGGGCTGAAGTGGGGGTAACGGTTGGATTGTTCCCCCCACTATATAAGGGGGTCTTCTTCCCCATTCTACTTCATCTCTTGAGCTCGTGTTCTTCCCCCATTGTTGACCTTCTTCGAGCTTGCTAACTCTTAATCCCTCCATGGATTCTTGCTAGTTTTTGAGGGAAAAGAGAGAGGAGATCTAGATCCACATTTCCACCAATCACTTTCTCCTCTATGTGAGGGGAACCCATTGGATTTAGATCTTGGAGTTCTTGGTGTTCTCCTTCTTGTTCTTCCTCTCATTTTCCTCCCTAGCATTAGTTGCTTCGGTGGGATTTGAGAGAGAAGGACTTGGGCACTCCGTGTGCCCTTACCATTGCATTTGGTGCATCGGTTTGAGTTCTCCACGATGATATGTGGAAGTTACAAGTTGAGAAGCTTATTACTCTTGTGTGCTTGGTGCCCTTGAGCTTGTTCCTCTTGGGTGCTTGGGCGCCCTAGACGGTTGGTGGTGTTCGGAGCTCAATCATTGTGGTGTAAAGCTCTGGGCAAGCGTCGGGGTCTCCAATTAGGTTGTGGAGATCGCCCCGAGCAGTTTGACGGGTTCCGGTGACCGCCCCCAAGGGTTGCCAAAGTGTACGGGTTCGGTGACCGCCCCCAAGGGTTGCCATTTGTACGGGTTCGGTGACCGCCCTCAAGGGTCCCTTAGTGGAAAATACGGCATCTTGCATTGTGCGAGGGCGTGAGGAGATTACGGTGGCCCTAGTGGCTTCTTGGGGAGCATTGTGCCTCCACACCGCTCCAAACGGAGATTAGCATCCGCAAGGGTGTGAACTTCGGGATACATCGTCGTCTCCGCGAGTCTCGGTTATCTCTTACCCGAACCCTTTACTTATGCACTTTACTTTGTGATAGCCATATTGTTTCTTGTCATATATCTTGCTATCACTTAGTTGTTTATCTTGCTTAGCATAAGTTGTTGGTGCACATAGGTGAGCCTAGTTGTTGTAGGTTTTGTGCTTGTCAAATTAACCGCTAGGTTTATTCCGCATTTGTTCAAGCCAACCGTAATTATTTTAAAAGCGCCTATTCACCCCCCCTCTAGGCGACATCCACGATCTTTCAAAACTCCATCTTTCATGGCCCCGGCCACCTTCCAATTCTTCCTTGAAGAGGCATAATAGATTAACGGGGTAACCACTCGAGGCCACATGTCAGTAACCAAATGGAAGTCCCAAAAGGGAACACGTTCCCCATTGCAGATGGTGATGATGGTGAAAGCATAGAACATGTCTAGGTCTGTCTCGTCGCATGGGTTTTCATACCCATCTACATTTTAGCTTTTTGTGTTTGGACAAAGGCCATTGCAATATAAGAGTCCGGGTAAACTTGATGAGATTAAGTACCGAGCCCCCAAGGCTATAGGGACGGCGAACGGTCTCGCTAGTCCCTCAAAGGAGGGATGAGCAGGGTGACATGGTAAAATACTTGGGAGGTGAACACGGACTTGATGACGACACCACGACCCATGGTGGTTCTTGCCATCCCAACGAGCGAGCCTAGTAATCTTGTCCTCGATGAATTGGTAAGGCGACCGCTACACGTCAGTCGACAGATAAACAGAGATGATCGACAACCTCGCCAGTCGCTGGATGCAGCGGCGGTGGCAGGATTCAACATTGACCCAGGTAGCCTTTGTGCACTATAGCTGTCGCTACTGTATACAAAGGAAATGGGGCTCATGCCCCAGGCAGCGGCCGATCTGCCTCGGGCCTGATGCCACCACTGGTTGGATGGAGTGAGGACAACGGTTGAGTCTTTGTAACAGGAATCGTGCCGTGCTCACGCTTTGCAACACGAGCTCTGTTGCGTTCCTGCCGAATAGTTTTTTTGCTTTGAAAACAAAGCCTCTGTTGTGAAACAGCCTTTTTCGTTTGACAAAGGCCTTTGTTGCGAATATTTTTTCATTGAAACAAGCTTCTGTTGCGAACAATTTTTTACATTTGAAACAAGCTCTCGGTTGCGAAAAGTTTTTCCATTGAAAAAACACCTTTGATAATAGGTTTTTTTTCTTTGATGTGATTGCAACAGGGTCTCTGTTGCAAACATGGACTATGAGGTTCTTTAGAGTTGTCCGATCGAAATCTTATTGGACAACCACGGAGATGGTCGACGCACGCAGCGTGCGCGTGATCAGTGGGGTGATCGCTAGCGTTTTTCAATTTAAGTACGTACGTGAAGCAGAAATTCGTGCATGCATCCACGGATGTAACAATCAAATTCTCAATTTCTCATGCAAAAGCATGCTTCCAGCTTATACCATCCTGTTTACGCGTGTACACAGATTGAAGATATAAACTTCTCTTTTGGCTGCATGGTGCCGCCGGCGTGATAGGCAATTCCAAACCAATGAGCACTACTCCTGCGCATATCTTTTGCCGGGAGCACGTAAATATCAGGGCAGCACCCACATGCCGCTTTGAAAGGCATGTATGGAAGCGCCGCCTAAAGGGAGCCCAAGTTGTTTGACGCTTAAGATGCCGTTTATCAAAATCACTAACTCGGGAGTATTCCTTTCAAAGATTAATTTCTCTTCCCAAGTTGCCACAAGGGCCATGCTGCATGTGCGTCACTTGTCATAACCTGTCAGTTTAACTTTTTCGTAGATTTGTTTATTCAAAATGTTTTATTTCTTAAACCGTGCATCCAAATCTCAAACCGTTTTCACCGTTGGATTCCTCGCGTCGAGATCTTCAAAATTAGATCCCATTTTGATATTTTTGATGTACTTATTTTACGAAAAAAATCAGACTTCTCACGGAAGGAAAAAAAAGTAGAAAACGTGTTTTTCCGTTTCCGAGGGGCACAACCATGCCTGTCGCGGAAGTAAAACCGTGCCTCTCACGAAAGAAAAAAAGAAGAGAAAACATGTTTTTTCGATTTCAAGAGGCACGCGAAGTAAAACCATGCCTCTCACGCAAAAAAAAATTTCTTTCCGAGAGGTGCCTCGTGCCGAAGCAAAAAAAAAGTGTTTTTTCTGTTCCCGGGAGGCATGGCCATGCCTCTCGCGAAAGCAAAACCGTTCCTCTCGTGGAAGCAAAATCGTGCCTCTCGCAGAAGCAAAAAAAAGGTATTCTCGTAAAATTGTTTTATTTTAAATCATCCAAAAGTTAAGGAACCGAAAAAACCCCATCTAAAAAGCCAAAAACACGTGTGGAAAAAAATCTGGAGGAAACGCCCAGAGCGCGACACGTGGCGGCTGATCCCAACTGATTGTTGGGAGGCTCCTGAAGGAGCGACCGTTAACTAGTTGCTCTCACCATTTATAGGCTTATTAATTTACTGCCTCCCACCCCTCGCAGCACCTACATAGGAGATGGGTTGGCCCATGTATGTACAACTTTTTTTTTACGGAAGAATTTGCACCATCCGGTTTGTGAAGCTTCCAAACCGGCTTTTATGTTTTTTTTTTCTATTTTGATTTTGTTTTTGCACCTTGTTATTTTTTATTTTTTAACCTTGTCATTTTTACAAACTTTTTTTAATTCATGAATTTTTTTTGAATTCAAGAACTTTTGAAAAATTCATGTTGAATGGACGTGGGTGTCGCCTGGGGGGATAGACATTTTAAAACAATTACGGTTTAGGCTAGAACAAATGCGAGATAGAACAAGCGTTTAATTTGTCGAGCAAAAAATCTAAATATATTAGGTTCAACTTTGTGCACCAATAACTTATGCTAAGCAAGATAAACAACTAACTGATAGCAAGATATATAATTTCAAGCGCGAAGGCTATCACAAAGTAAGTTTATAAGTAAAGAGCTCAGGTAAGAGGTAGCCGAGGCACGCGGAGACGATGATGTATCCCGAAGTTCACATGCTTGCGGATGCTAATCTCCGTTAGAGCGGTGTGGAGGCACAAGGCTCCCAAAAATGCCACTAGGGCCACCGTATTCTCTGCATGCTCTCGCCCAATGCAACGTGTCGTGACTCACTAAGTGTTGACGCTCGAAAATGGCATGATCGCAAAGAGTGACTTGAGTCTATAATGGGATGAGGTTAAAATTATGAGTTCATGTCACCATTTGATGGCCCTCTTCAAGATGATCGAAATAAATATGAAGATGGACCAAAACAGAGCTCAAGTGCAAAATATATGACAATTTCGGAGATACCCGTGTTGACATCAGATTAGAAAACGGCATGAAAGCTAATTAAGATGGCCTTGGATGAAAAAACTTTCAACTGAAAAGTTCTTCGTCTCGTCGAAACTGACGATTTTGATATAAAAATCGTCCCCATCCAAGGTCGTATGCAAAAGTTACAGGCAAAACAGTGAGCTGCAGTAGTATTTGGCCGGATCATCCGGCCGGGGGTCGAAAAATTGACCCAAACAACAGAAGCTAAAAGTTGAAGCCGGATGATTTGGGTCAAGTCACGGATGATCCGGGTAAAGGCTGGACAATCCGGGAAATCGTCCGGACGTCCGGACCATTTTTTCTGCTACAGACTTTAGAAAACGGCCCGAAACACCCTCAAGATGGCCTCATATAGAAAAGTGTTCAACATGAAAGTTGTGCGTCTCGTTGAGACGGTTGATTTTGTTATAAAAATCGTCCAAATCCAAGGTCGTATGTGAATTCTAGAGCCAAAACAGTGAGGCGCTGTCAGAAAACTTGGCCAGGCCGGATCATCCGGGCCTTGAGCCGGACATCCGGGCCGGAGGTCGTGAACAGTCCGTGTTTTGCTAGGTTTTGATGATTTGGACAGCTAGGCAAGTCCTTTTCTTGTACGGGAAGTCCATCCGCCTTTTATATAGATTAGGGGTGATGGCCGATTGAACAAGAACACACAATCGAACAAACACATCTACCACTTTTATCTTTTCTCCTTAACCCTAGTTCTTCTTCTTCCTCGTTCTTCGTTCGTTCTTCTTCATTGCAGGGGCGACGAACCTCGAGGCCCTAGGGGCGATCAGGTCGACCTAGGGCAGCCCATAGCCGCCGCGCGCCCTGACAGGGTCCCTCCCGGGCGTGTGGGTTTTCGGGTCTCCAAAAGCGCCCGCCGGATTGTCTTGCATACCGCGCTTCCGGCGGGTCTCCTTCGACATGAGCAGCGGTGCATCACCTCCGGCGTCGAGGGTAAATGGTGACGTGTTCGTGTTCGTGTGCGAACACACTTTTTGGCGACTCCGCTGGGGACGAAGCTTTGAACGGTCTCCGGCCCGTTCTTACTACGATGAGATCGTCATCTAGTGTTTGCAATCTACAAAGGTAATATGAATACCCTATTCACTTATGTAGATGCAAATAATGCATATGTTGTTGCTAGATCGTCTAATGAGCATACTGTATCGGCTAGCCCTAGTTTTATCAATCATGCATCTAATTATGTGCAACAGCCAATTTAGAATAATCTTCATGCTTCAACTTCATATAATTTTAGCAACATGCAACATATGTATCCCAACTCCCATGCATCGGCAACCCCACAAATCTATATGCCGATGAACAACATGATGAGTTCGGTTAATCAAGTTGAAACACCCCATGTAGGAACTTTCAATGGCATGCAACCTAGTGTTTCATCTTTTTATTCATGGGCAACTAATTTGCAACATGTTAATCCAAACATGCCGGTGGATAGGGGAATTGGCCATGCTACCTCTAGTTATTCGGCCAATTACCCTCAAACATTGTATGCTACACCTCGTGCTACTAATTTTTTGGCACCTTACGCAACTGTTGATATCCATAATTCGCCTCCGCACCTTCATGGTCATGGCCGAATAAGTGAAACTTTTGCAGGAGCACAAATGCCTTCACCTACTACCGTGGCATATCATGCCCCCTGCACAATTACAGAATTTTGGCAACATCTCATTACCAAAAGATTCTAAAAGCATTGGGGGGCAACCATATCCAGACTGGGTAATTGAGAACAAGCTTACATTCTCTTGGGATTTATGCAACTCTATTTGCCAGGAACTAATAGAAGGCGGGAAGCCTCATGATTTTGCTGCTGTAAAAGCTAGAGTTGTGCAAATGATGCAGTCACCCAGTGTTGTACCATCCAGTGCACCCCCTAAACAATTGCAAAGTTTCGGTACCTCATTGTCGGAAAAGTCTGAAAGTATTGGGGGGCAATCTCATGAGGAGTGGATGGAAATTGAGATGAAAAAGTTTAAAGCTCGCCAAGCTGAGATGTGGGCTAAAATTAGACAAGAGCGAGAAGCCTTGCAAATTAAAAAAGCACTACTAGGAAAAAGCCTAGTAGTAGCGCGGGTGCCTGCGCTACTGAAAGAACATGCGGTGCCCCCATGTTTGGTTTTGGTAATTGATGACAATCTCTATGGACTAATGGTTGCCTTGAGTTATATTTGAAGGGTTTGTCCATAGGCTTTTCCTGGAGTCCATTTGTTGGTTTCAAGGAGAGTTTGTGTTGACCAAGGTGCTGTTAAGGAATTATCCAAAGATTGGTCTTGTGAGGGTTGAACTTATTGCAAGCATGTCTTGAAGAAGAAGAGTGTGTGATCATTCATGTTTACCTTCAAGACGTCATCCAAATGAAGAGAGTTGGAAAGATTCAAGGTTGATCAAGACTAAGTCAAAGAGTGAATCAAGTTGATCAACACATAAAGCATAGAAGATGTACCGAGAGGGATCAAGCGATCCCATGGTATGGTAAGCATTGTCCATTACGATTTGTGTACTAACCCATGGTCTACGTGAGAGTTCTATGTGGGGTTAGGTATGTTTCCATGGACTTGCGTCAAGAGGAAGATATTATACAACCCATGGAGGATGACATCAAATGGTATTCGCCACCAAGTTTGCGTGTGCAAGTTCAAGTGGAGCATCATCAAAGAGATCTTATGCTTGAAGCTTGCCGTCCATTGTGGTGACAATGGATTTGTGAAGATGTGCCGAAGAGTGGCTCACCCATAGTGGAGTATGGGGGAGCGATCCACTAGTCTTCACCGAGCCAACGCAATCAAGAAAGGTGGTCCAACTTGAGGGAGTCAAGATCGTCATCTTCTAGCTCAAGTGGACCATGTGCAAGGCAAAGGTTTGCCCTTGATAGGTTTTCTATTTTACCGGTCTCATGGTGGTAGTTGGGAGACCGGGTTATAGGACCGATTGCCGTACTATCAAGGGGGGCTCTCGATGAGTAGCTTGATCGTATTGTTCGTAGAGAGCTCAAACCTTTGCATCCTTGCATCATCCTTCTTGTTTCTTGTTTGCTTCTCTTTGTGAGTTTTGGAGCTTTTGGTCATCTTGATGACAAGCTCGAGTTCATCGAAAACGGAGTTCACTCGCATCTTCTATGATGTTTTCGATGTTGGAGGTTATGCCGGTTTTTCTCGGTTGGAGGTTTCACTCCTCTATTTGTTAGGCATACCTGCCCTGCCTCTTCTTACTATAACCAGTTGCTGTTTTGATGCTACTCGTTGTCTTGTTTCCAACAAGCTTGAGTTTGCTCAATTCGGAGTTCATATGAAGAAGTTATGGCAGTTCCTTTTTCTCCCTGCGGTAGTACCGCGGTGGCAGCGGTAGTACCGCTTGTAGCGTCAAGCGGTAGTACCGCTCTAGTACCGCTCTAGTACCGCTTCGATTTTGGGTCTGCTCTTTTCGTGTCGGGTTCAGCAGTAGTCGCACGGCAGTAAGGCACGGCAGTTCCGCTTATAAGCGGTAGTACCGCTCCGGTCGGGCGGTAGTACCGCTACTGCACTACTGCCACCGTACTCTGCTCTGTCCTGCCTCCTTTGGCCCCGTGTTCTGCTCCTCCAGCGGTAGTACCGCTGGGTGAGCGGCAGTACCGCTTATAAGCGGTACTACCGCCCCAAGGTTCATGTTTTATTGCTTCTTTTTCCTGCTTCTACCGCCCGAGTGGTAGTACCGCTCGTGGAGCGGTAGTACCGCTCGTGTGCGGGCTGAGCACATAACCGTTGGATTTTTCCCCTCCTATAAAAGGGGGTCTTCTTCCCCAATGAACCTTATCCTTTGAGCTCGTGTTCTTCCCCCATTATTGACCTTCTTCGAGCTTGCTAACTCTTAATCCCTCCATGGATTCTTGCTAGTTTTTGAGGGAAAAGAGAGAGGAGATCTAATCCACATTTCTACCAATCACTTTCTCCTCTATGTGAGGGGAACCCCTTGGATCTAGATCTTGGAGTTCTTGGTGTTCTCCTTCTTGTTCTTCCTCTCATTTTCCTCCCTAGCACTAGTTGCTTCGGTGGGATTTGAGAGAGAAGGACTTGGGCACTCCGTGTGCCCTTGCCATTGCATTTGGTGCATCGGTTTGAGTTCTCCACGGTGATACGTGGAAGTTACAAGTTGAGAAGCTTATTACTCTTGGGTGCTTGGTACCCTTGAGCTTGTTCCTCTTGGGTGCTTGGGCGCCCTAGACGGTTGGTGGTGTTCGGAGCTCAATCATTGTGGTGTAAAGCTCCGGGAAAGCGTCGGGTTCTCCAATTAGGTTGTGGAGATCGCCCCGAGCAATTTGACGGGTACCGGTGACCGCCCCCAAGGGTTGCCAAAGTGTACGGGTTCGGTGACCGCCCCCAAGGGTTGCCATTTGTACGGGTTCGATGACCGCCCTCAAGGGCCCCTTAGTGGAATCACGGCATCTTGCATTGTGCAAGGGCGTGAGGAGATTACGGTGGCCCTAGTGGCTTCTTGAGGAGCATTGTGCCTCCACACCGCTCAAAACGGAGATTAGAGTCCGCAAGGGTGTGAACTTCGGGATAGATCGTCGTCTCCGCGTGCCTCGGATATCTCTTACCCGAGCCCTTTACTTATGCACTTTACTTTGTGATAGCCATATTGTTTCTTGTCATATATCTTGCTATCACCTAGTTGTTTATCTCGCTTAGCGTAAGTTGTTGGTGCACATAGGTGAGCCTAGTTGTTGTAGGTTTTGTGCTTGACAAATTAACCGCTAGGTTTATTCCGCATTTGTTCAAGCCTAAACCGTAATTTTTAAAAGCGCCTATTCACCCCCCTCTAGGCGACATCCACAATCTTTCAGCTACTACTACGGCGCTACAACTAACTAGTAGTAGTAGCGCGGTGCATCCCGCGCTACTAGTACGTGTGTTAGTAGTAGCGCGGGTTCGACACGCGCTACTACTAACTATCTGTAGCGCATGACTGTGACCCGCGCTACTACTATTAATTTCATAAACAAAAAAAAATTCTCGACCCCGTGCATGCTGTCAATGGTGTCAATGGTTCGATCCAGCGACGACAAAGGTCGCCGGAGGTGCAGACGGGCAGCAGAGACCAGATCCAGCGACAGCTATTGTAGAGGGACCGGATCCAGTGCAGAGGAGAGAAATACGACGGTGTGAGGATCCTCTTCACGGCCAAGGCAGAGAGCTCCTCGTAGGCCATGTCGACGACCTGCGCAGGCATGGGCATGGGAGGTGAGTAAAATTGGAGGGACATGGAGAGGAAAAGGGAGAAACAAGGAAGAAAGGAATGATATGGAGGACGCACTGGGGCTCGTCGCCGGTGGTGAGGTGGTCCGACGTGGTAGCATGTAGATGCGGGGAAGACCAGCGAGCTCCGGGACGCCGGCGGCGCGAGGCGACCTCCCTCTTTTTGCGCCATGGAGGAGGAGGCACGCGACACGAGGAGGTGAACTCGTTGGGTGCCATGGAGGAGGAGGTGTGCAGCACCATGGGAGATCCTATGGAGAGAGGGGGAGAGTGAGGGGGAGAGGAGGGATTCGGCCGAGGATATGGGGACTTCACCTACCTCGTACTTAGTAGTAGCGAGGGGTATAAAACTGCGCTACTAGTATCAACTTAGTAGTAGCGCGAGTTTATAACCCTCGCTACTACTATGGCATGTCTCGGGGGGCACGGTAGAGACCGCTTAGTAGTAGCGAGGGTTCAAAACCCGCGCTACTACTATCAATTTAGTAGTAGCGAGGGGTAAAAACCCGTGCTACTAGTAAGTAGCAGTAGCGAGGGTTATAAGCCCTCGCTACTAGTAAGCGTCTGCCTATAAGCTTTTCCCTAGTAGTGAAGATAAAGTTATTGATTCAGGTAACAAATAAAATTCGGTTATTGGAAAAGCCGAATCAAGTAGTATATATTCTGAGTCCATCAAATCCAAAGAGGCAAGCATTATTGAGAAAGGGCATGGAAAGCATAGCAAAACAACCATGCTTGATTTTTCTGAAATTAATGGAACCTACTTCCTGCCTTATGAGTTTCGTGCCATAGAAATTGACGAGCTTCAAGGACAAGAACAAGTAGCCAAACAAAGTTCGGTTGAAAAAGATCTTCAAATTTATGACGCGGTGTTGGGAAGCCATCCAAAAGCAAAGCACTATATTATTCATGCCATGCAATCATCATGCTCTCCCAACATATTTCAAGATGTATGTCTAGCAAGTAATTTACCTATTTTCATATTTGGTCACAACTTTATTGTTGATGCATCTATTAGAAAAATTCTCATAAGTAATTTTCAAAGACCAATGAAGAAGGGTAATTTACTTATTAGCAATAAAATTGTTACTAAGCATATCGGTCAATATATTGTACCATTCAAAGAGACCGATAGTGACTTATTACTGCGGCCAAAGCGTTTCCCATTGCTTTATTTAAAGTTCATATCTAATTGGGTAGCTTTGCTTGCTTCATACTTGGCTTACGCATGGTCTCAATTGAGACATGTATGTTCTAACTACTTTGATTTCAGAAATTTAAAGCCAAGGTTAAAATCTTTTGGGAAAACCGATGCTAGTATAGTTTCTTATTTAAGGACATCGGGAAATGAAGGCGAAAGAGAATTCATAGCCAAATGGGAAGATGCAAAATCTAAACCATTCGTTTGCTTAACTCCAAAGCCGTTCTCACAACAAGATCGGCTAGAAAACAAAATGTATACCTTCGATTCAAACATGTGTGATCAAATCTTTGATTTGTTGTTGAAAAATAATTACATTAGAATTCTTGATCACCATATCAAGCCATCTATCCAAGGATGAATGTATTGTAAGTTGCATGATTCATTCAAGCATAGCTTTGAGGATTGCAACATGTTTCGTCAAATAGTTAAATCAGCCATTGATAAAGGACGATTGAAATTGATTGAAACACCAAGAGATGACCAGTCTATTCCAATTGGTCCTGATGGCAAAAAGTTTATGCATCGGCTACTTCAAGCCGGTCCATTTAAAGAGAAGGTAAAAACTTCAGGTGACGGGATCAAGATTTCAAGAAGAGAAGTTGTTGAAGAGCATAATGAACATAATCTTGAGGCCGAGAATTCTATCGAAACTATAATGAAGACATCAAGGACTAGGGGGCAGCAAGCAAATCCAATGGTCGATGAAAGTGAACCGAAAGAGAACAAAGGCCGAAATTGATGAAGACCGAACCTCGATGGCGAGATCCGATCCATTGTTGCGGCCCGACCTTTCACGACACTCCACCTTCAGCAGTAGTAACCTCTCGCCCGCGCACGCGATGTACACGAAGTAGAGGATTTGAACCTTACGGCTCAGCATGAGAAAACCAATCTCGACGAAGGTACTCGCGCACAAACAATTTCCACAAAGAGAAATCGCAACACAGAGGTTTTCTAAAGCTTCCTCCAAAACTTAGGGATTTTTAGACAGCTTCCCCCAAAAATCGATACGGGTAGTTACCCTAAAAACACATCGTGTTTATTCATAACATATAACCTTTTTATTATGGTGCGCCATCTCCGATTGATCTGTTTAGGTGGGCCCCATCCTACTTCCTGTAGAGATAAAAAGCTCCATGCGTTGAGTCTCCTGGCTGTACTTGTCTTCCACGGTAAGAACAAATATACTATACGTGGCCTTGTACAGAGTATTTGTGATTAGCAAACACACATGAGCTCCCCATGTTTTACATCTCCAAGAAAGCACCTTCCATATAAAAACATTAATTATTTCCTGATCATTGTTTGTTGCAATAAAATAAGATCCATCTTGCCCATATACGCATGCATTAGCTTGCCTCACGTTAGTCCATGGTGTCAACTCCATGATTGCTTCCCTAGTTTCATGATCAATAGCTGATGCATGCATGTGGTCTGTATCTAGACAGCTAGAACTAGAATTGGTCGTATCATTCTCTCCCTATTGAAAAGAAACCGTCCTCGGTTTCATATTATCCTCTAGAGCCACAACCTGTATAGAAAGTACCGAGTCTAACAACTCTTCAGCTTCGGCATCCCTTTTCAGTGCTTCTTCCCACTCTTTTATCTTTTCCACGTGTTCTTTCCTCCAAAAAAGGAAAAGCTCCTCACCCATAGGCACAAGGTTGCACTTCTTACCCTTCTTGATGGTATATCTATGTCTTTTGCAGTCATATGCAACATCATGCTCTTTGTACCATGGCTCGCCCAATAACAAGTGACATGAAATCATCGGTGTCGGAATCACGTCACACAAAACCCCGCAAAAATAATTCTCCAACAAAAACGGTACCTTGGTTTGTTGCGTGAAAGTGAGCTCTTCATGACCCCAACGAAACAAGTATGGTTGTGGGCATGGTGTCATTGGCAGATTCAGCTTCTCCACCATCTCGATGCTTGCAGCGTTGATCAAACTCATGTTATCAATTGTCATGGCGCACGGCCTCTCTTGTACCACAACACGGGTATGGAAAAGGCCATCCCATTGACCTTCCTCCTCCAGTTGAAATCCATAGCTTAGCTTCCACGATAATCTAGTCATCTCCCGCAAAGTGTCGTGAACAACCTTGCTCTGATACCACCTGATGAAGACCGAACCTTGATGGCGAGATCCGATCCGTTGTTGCGGCCCAACCTTTCACGACACTCCACCTTCAGCAGTAGTAACCTCTCGCCCGCGCATGCGATGTACACGAAGTAGAGGATTTGAACCTTACGGCTCAGCACGAGAAAACCAATCTCGACGAAGGTACTCGCGCACAAACAATTTCCACAAAGAGAAATCACAACACAGAGGTTTTCTAAAGCTTCCTCCAAAACTTGGGGATTTTTAGACAGCTTCCCCCAAAACTCGATACGGGTAGTTACCCTAAAAACACATCGTGTTTATTCATAAAACATAACCTTTTTATTATGGTGCGCCATCTCCGATTGATCTGTTTAGGTGGGCCCCATCCTACTTCCTGTAGAGATAAAAAGCTCCATGCGTTCAGTCTCCTGGCTGTACTTGTCTTCCACGGTAAGAACGAATATACTATACGTGGCCTTGTCACATAGCATTTGTGATTAGCAAACACACATGAGCTCCCCCATGTTTTACATCTCCAAGAAAGCACCTTCCATATAAAAACATTAATTATTTCCTGATCATTGTTTGTTGCAATAAAATAAGATCCATCTTGCCCATATACGCATGCATCAGCTTGCCTCACGTTAGTCCATGGTGTCAACTCCATGATTGCTTCCCTAGTTTCATGATTAATAGCTGATGCATGCCTGTGGTCTGTATCTGTACAGCTAGAACTCGAATTGGTCGTATCAGAAATAAGCGCAAGTGTAAGAGATCAAAAATAACCTTCGCTGAACTATTGGATAAATATCAAAACAAGAGTGGAGAGAAGAATCCTTATCGGCCAAATCATGCAAAGAAACCAAGATCACCCCCAAGACGCAAATATGAGGATCGATATTGGCAAAGTGACAATTTTTATGCAACATATTCATATCCTTATTTTGGGCCGCCAATGCCAATGCCGTGGATGCCTCCCTATGCTCAAGTAGATCCATATCCATCATGGGACAGGTGTGATACAAGGGCACACTCTCCATCTTATTTTAGATCATCTAACCAATATTATGCAGCTCCGAGAAGATCAACATTTGAACAATCACATGTTAAAGACCGTTTCAATCATAAGGAATCGGTCCAGAGCTCAAGGAATAAAGAAGAGGTGGTCAAGCAAGTTTACCGCGTTAAAAGAGATGGTCGTAAGAGTGCTACTTCAGATTTGACCTCAAAAGAAAAAGAGCCAATTAAAATATTGACATTGGCTACTAAAGGCAATGAGATGAAGCAACCAATTATTGAGAGTCAAAGTGCCAAATCTGAAGAAAAGAAGTTGAGAATGCACAAGGCCAAGAAAGAATTGCCATTGGTCAAAACAGAATCACAGCCGAGATGCCCACTCGGTTTATCATATTGGCAAAAGAAGAAATTACAAAATCGTAGTGCACAAGAGCTGAGAAAGAAGAACATGGCATGGGTTCCCAAGAAGATCGATCAAAACAAAAATGATGTGCATGCTTCTATTGCAACAAGTACAAAAAAGTGAAGAAGGAAAAGAATGAAAGCAACAAACAATTAAGCCGAAGGTGCGGATCAGAACATCAAAATCTTCGGTTAGCACATCATCCATTTTCTTCAACCATGCCGTTGATGCCTTTGCCATGGAATACATCCCTAGGTATGATCAATTACCCTCCATGGATTTTATTTTGATCCATGGATGCAACATAATTTTCTATATCATGAGAGGGTATTAACAAATTACTATACATTTGGTTAGTTACATTATTACTAATACAAAGGGGCCGAAATATTTTATTCCTATTTTATTTGTTTATTTCGGTTATACATACTTTGTGGGTGAATTCTATGTGGACCTCATGTTAATGGCCGATATTTATCTATCGCCCTAAGAATATGTAAAAGCATGGCCGGTGTAGTATCCTAACATCGTCCTTAGTTCAATTGGAGACCGAAACAAGGTACATGTTCATTGATATTACCCTTGTCTTTTTAGTACTATGGAGATTATTTTCGATGGTTAAACTCATAACAATGGCCACTGTGTCAGTATTGTTTATATATCTCCTTATGGTGCAATTTTGCGAAGCCTCATGCCACTTAGAATATTTTTTGCACAATTAATCAAAGCCGAATATGCATTTTTATTCGGATTGAATCTTTTACATGCTATATGTGCTATACATATTGAGGCTTTCGGTGATTCGTTATGAGTAGTGCAAGGGTTATCAGTGTTTTGACGAATCACTTATAGTTTATCTTGAGGTATGTCTAGATGCAAAATTTACCTTGGGTTATTTTAAAATTGTTCATATTTCTAGACATGACAATTCAAGAGAGTTGGCACAACAGGCATCCGGCTACTATGTTAATCATGGTGTATTGCATTTCTATCAATAGCCGATGCTTTGTCTCGTCAACAGACTTAAGGCCGAACCGAAGTCCACCTCTTCGGCCACTAATGAATTTTTTATGCAGGCGAAAGCAACGATTTGAGAAAGTTCATTGTTGATTATCTGCAAAGTCCAAGCAAAAGGGTGAACAATATGGTTCAGAGGATGACCCTGAGATACATATCTATGGAACTTTATCATCAGATTGTTAACAAAGTTGAGAAGGTTTCACCCAAGTTTGCATCAAGGATTCAAACAAATAATGGCCGATATATATTTATCGCCCTAAGCACATGCAAAGTGGCCGATGGAGTGTTGACATCGTCCTCAGAACCAACGCGGTACAAGTTATTTTTCGGCACGCTACCTTTGCCGAAAAACAGAGGGACATGTGTTGACGCTCCAAAATGGCATGATCACAAAGAGTGACTTGAGTCTATAATGGGATGAGGTTAAAATTATGAGTTCATGTCACCATTTGATGGCCCTCTTCAAGATGATCGAAATAAATATGAAGATGGACCAAAACGGAGCTCAAGTGCAAAAGATATGACAATTTCGGAGATACCCATGTTGACATCAGATTACAAAACGGCATGAAACCTAATTAAGATGGACTTGGATAGAAAAAACTTTCAACTGCAAAGTTCTCCGTCTCGTCGAAACGGATTGTCGCCATCCGAGATCGTATGCAAAAGTTACATGCAAAACAGTGGGCTGCAGCAGTATTTGGCCGGATCCGGGCAGGGATCCGGATCATCCGGCCGGGGGCCGAAAAGTTGAAGCCGGATGATCTGGGTCAAGTCACAGATGATCCGGGTAAAGGCTGGACAATCCGGGAAATTGTTCAGATGTCCGGACCATTTTTTTCTACTGCAGACTTTAGAAAACGGCTCGAAACACACTCAAGATTGTGTCAAATCGAAAAGTGTTCAACATGAAAGTTGTGCTTATCGTCGAGGCGGTTGATTTTGATATACAAATCGTCCAAATCCGAGGTCGTATGTGGACTCTAGAGGCAAAACAGTAAGCCGCTGTCGGAAAACTGGGCTAGGCCGGATCATCCGGGCCTTGAGCCGGACATCCAGGCCGGAGGTCGTGAATAGTCCGTGTTTTGTTAGGTTTTGATGATTTGGACGGCTAGGCAAGTCCTTTTCTTGTACGGGAAGTCCATCCACCTCTTATATAGATAAGAGGTGACGGCCGATTGAACAACAACACACAATCGAATAAACACATCTACCACTTTTATCTTTTCTCCTTAACCCTAGTTCTTCTTCTTCCTCGTTCTTCGTTCGTTCTTCTTCATTGAGGGTGTAACACCCCGGTGTAATGATGCTACAGTAAACCCAGAGATCAAGCTAATCAGTTTGCTATAACAGCGCTTGGTCACTTTAATCAATATTCCATTTCAAATTCTAGTTGAATTCAATTTGAATTTATGTGTGAAATTCAAAAATGCTCAGACATGAAAACTAAAATGTTCATCATGTTGAAAGTATTCTTCCGATAATATTGATGGTGAACCAACATTTTTGCAAAGTGCCTAAATGGCCTAAAATAGCTATAACAGAAAGTTGTTAAAAGAAAAAGCAAAAGTTAAAAAAAGAGAAAGAGCACAGGCCACTGTGCATTGGGCCAAGTGCACAGTGCCTGGCCCGAGCCTCGGCCCATTCCAGCTGGTCTGGCCCAGCCCCTCCCCGGGTCACCTTCTCCCCCTGTTCCCCCGACCGGGGTCGCAACAGGGGCGAGCCCCGCCGGACCGCCTCGACGGCGACTCCCCGAAGAGGATAAGGTCGACCCCTCCCCTTGACGCCTCGACCTCCTCCCCACCTACCTCCACTCACCAGTCTCGCCTCCCAGGTCCACCCCGCTCTCCCCCCTCTCTGTCTCGGCCACTCACCTCACCCGAGCACCGTCAACGCCATGATCGCGCCATAGCCACGGCCACCTTCTTCCCCGCACCGCGCCTCCCTGAACCATACTCTCCGTCGGCGTCGTCTACGCCGCCTACGCCAAGCGCCTGGAGCCGGGGAGCAACGGAGCGCCCGCATCGCCGTCTTCTTCCTCCTTGGCCCGACAGACTCCATCGGCGATTCGCTCCGGCGAGCTCTCCCCCAAGCCCGCTTTGCTCACCTGCAGGTCACGGTGAGCCCCTGCCTTCTTCCCCTCCACCCTTCTCGTCGACGACCGTACCTCGTAGTCACCATCCCCGCTGTGGCCGAGCCCTCCGCCGCGGACGCTCGTCGCCGGCCACCTCCCGGTGACCAAATGGCCACGCGCAGTAGTCCATCGCCGTCGCACGCGCATGTAGAGGTCCCTTGGCCGTTTAGTTTGTCCGCAAACGAGCTGCCGTTGCTGACCCGCATCAAGCCGAGTTCCGGCCGCCGCTATCGTCGACGCTGCGGCCTGCTCCGGTCAACTCCATCCCCCGCGACCACCGCCGTTGGATGCGCGAGATCGACCGCAAACAAACGAGTCCAGCCGCGTCCGATTTGAGCCACCGTAGCGCAAATCCGGCGGCCTCCCGTGCGCGCCGCCATGCGTTTTGGTCGCCAGCGCGACTTCCACCGCCGTGCTGATGTGGGCGCCTCTGGGCCCCATCCCGGTGTCGCTGCCACTGGGCCCCACGGCCCTGTTGACCCAGCCAACGGTTGGCTTGGCATTGCCCAGTTACTGCCAGTGGGCCCCGCATGGGCCCTGTTGACTGGTCAGCTGCTCAGTTGACCGCTAATGCATTGATGACGCCATGCTGACGCCACTTTCCTTTTTTTTGAATTAATTTAAATGATATTAATATAAGAAACCTTTTAAAACTTTGAAAATTAATATAAAATAATCCGTAAGTCAGATGAAAAAGTTTTCTATACGAAAGTTGATTAGAAAAATGAGCCGAACCCGAATACACTACCCACATACATGTCAGATGCCTCTAACTATCTGAACATGGAACATTCCCCCTCCGGTCATCTGTCTGACACAGGTCTGGAACCGGGAACACCTCCCCGGTTGAATTCCCCCTTCACCCATAACGTCTAGGACCGCGTTAGAACACGTCTAGCTATGCCTGTTGTCCTGTTATGCACTTGCTTGCTATGTATTTACTGTTTCTCCCTCTCTTCTCTTCGGTAGACTCCGTGGAGGCTGCCTGCCGCTGTGATCGACTACGTCACCGATGACCCCTCCTTCTTGTCTGAACAACCAGGCAAGCCCCCCCCTTGATCATCCCGATATCGCCCATTCCATTCTCTCATGCTTGCATTAGATTTTGCTACTGTTATTGTTTGCTCCTATTCTGATGCATAGCCTCTTTTGTAACCTGTTCATTGTTACCTACTTGCTTATCCTAAACTGCTTAGTATAGGTTGGTTAGTGATCCACCAGTGACCCCACCTTGTCCTTGTTGCCCCTGCTTCATCATCGAAGACCCGATCAACGGGATCGAAGACCAGGCCCCGACACCGCACACCACTTCCCCTTAGTTGCTCGACGCTACTGGGTTACTATCGAGTGCCGAGGGTGAGGCCTCATCAGCACTTCTGATGTTAACCCGCTAGTGTAGTTATTCGGTCGTGGTCATCGAGGGTGATTCCGCCTTAACCACTTCCGATACGACTCTATCGTGCAACCCCTCAAGTGTGAACCTCGAGGGTGGTCCCTCTTACGTTCACCTTGATGATTACATCGAGTGGAATTCACCGGGGGTGATTCCTCGGGTTTTCCCCTTGATGTTTGGACACACGGTTACTATGGTTACTATGACTTTACACTGAACCATGTTACTAAAGACGGGTCGATCCTGAGGGGTACCCGCGCGAGCATAATTGCGAGTGATGTGGAGTCGGGTTGACCTGGAAGGTGCCCGCGAGATAATTACGATGCGTGGCCGGGCATTCCTAGCCCTTGCCGCAAGTCCTCGAGACGGGGCGACGGGGTCACATCTTTCGTGAGTCTCTGCTTGTTACCGCGCGTTCCTGATCCACTACGATTTGGATATTTGATCCGAGGGGCCTCTGGCCTGATAGCACTAACTATCACGTGGGCATAGTATGGGCGTTCTGCGTCGTATGCATCAGCCGAAGCTTAATAGACGTCATGCGACTGAGCGGCGCGCGCCGGGTTGGACTGGTAAGCTCCCGCCTTTTTTAAGGAGGTAGCTAGGTCTGCTCACCGGCCGCCCACGCAACGTGCAGGAGTTCCCGGGGCGATGGCCCATGACCCCTGGGGGCATAGGTTTAGTCCGGCGTGCTTGACCTCTCTATTAAGCCTAGGTCAGGTTGCGGCGTATTGTTTGGCCGAGGCCGGGCATGACCCAGGAAAGTGTGTCCGGCCGGAGTTAATCGAGCGTGGTGGGTAAGTTGGTGCATCCCTGCAGGGAAGAAAACATCTATCGATAGCCTGTCCTACGGTAACGGACACTTGGAGTTGTATCCCGATCGATACAACTAGAACTGGATACTTGAGATGAGACATGGATATGAGAATTGGATTATGATTGGAACTGGATAGTATGGCTCTGGGATTGCTTTCTCGCAGGGAGTCGAGAAAGGATCTCTGGCCGAGGTTGATAACATTTCTACTACTTTACTTTATGCTATTCTACTCCCTCCGGTTGCTGCAAGATGGTGGTTTCCAGAAGATGCTAGTCTTCGATAGGACTAGGCCTTCTCTCTATTCTGGCATTTCTGCAGCCCAGTCCACATATACAACCTTCCTTTGATAATGTTGCATATGTAGTGTAGATCCTTGCTTGCGAGTACTTTGGATGAGTACTCCACAGTTGCTTTGCTTCCCCTTTGCCCCTTTCTTCTTCTTTCCGGTTGATGCAACCAGATGTCGGAGCCCAGGAGCCAGATGCCACCGCCGATGCTTACTACTACGTGAAGGCCGCCGACAACCAGGAGTAGTTAGGAGGCTCCCAGGCAGGAGGCCTTGCCTTTTCGATCGATGTTGCTTTTGTGCTAGCCTTCTTAAGGCGAAATTGTCTAACTCATTTCTGTACTCAGATATTGTTGCTTCCGCTGACTTGTGTATTCGAGCTTATGTATTCGAGCCCTCGAGGCCCCTGGCTTGTAATATAAAGCTTGTATTATTTTAATTTGTGTTTAGAGTTGTGTTGTGATATCTTCCCGTGAGTCCTTGATCTTGATCGTACACATTTGCGTGTATAATTGAATCGAGGGCGTCACACAGGGCGACGAACCTCGAGGCCCTAGGGGCGATCAAGTCGATCTAGGGCAGCCCATAGCCGCCGCGCGCCCTGACATGGTCCCTCCCGGGCGTGTGGGGTTTCGGGTCTCCAAAAGCGCCCGCCGGATTGTCTTGCGTACCGCGCTTCCGGCGGGTCTCCTTCGACGTGAGCTGGGGTGCATCACCCCCGGCGTCGAGGGTACACGGTGACGTGTTCGTGTGCGAACACTAAGGGACTGTTGAGAGCGGTCACCGAACCCGTAAATGAGCACTCACTAGGCGCAAGCTCTAGGGTGCCCAAGCACCCAAGAGTAATAAGCTTCTCAACTTTCACTAACACGTATCACCGAGGATAACTCAAAGCGATGCAACTAATGCAATGGCAAGAACACACGAAGTGCTCAAGTCCCTGACTCTCAAATCCCAACTAAGCAAGAAACTGATCGAGGAATATGAGAGGAAGAATAATGAGAACATAAAGAACTCCAAGACCTAGATCCATAAGGTTCCCGTCACTTAGAGGAGAAAATGATTGGTGAAGATATAGATCTAGATCTTCTCTCTCTTTCCCCTAAAAAAGAATCAAGAATCATGGGAGGAATAGAGACAAATCAAGCTTTTGAAGGTCAACAATGGAGGAGAAAACCATGCTCCAAAAAATGTGTTACTTTGGGGAAGAAGACCCCCTTTTATAGGACCCCACGGATCTGACCTTTATGTTCTGAAAATGCCTTAAGCGGTACTACCGCTCGGGGGAGAGGTACTGCCACTAAGTATAGGTAGTCGCTGAGACCCATTGAGGACCAGCGCAGAACTGTGCAGTAGTACTACCAGAGCAGTATTACCGCCTTAGATAAGTGGTACTACCGTGAATTAGCCGGTGGGTAGTAGAGACTTCCACGGTAGTGTGCGTGGTGCTCCAGCAGAACTACAACACAAGCGGTACTACCGCCAATTCCAAAAGGGTAACAGAGAAATCCACGGTAGTGTGCACGATACTCCAATGGAAGTACCGAACAAGCGGTACTACCGCTAGGAGCAAGCGGTACTACTGCGAATTCCCGAAGGGTAACAGAGACCCTCCCGGTAGTAACTGAGGCACACCACCGAAAGTATCACACAAGCGGTACTACCACCAGTTACCAGCAAGAAGGCGAAAACACAACAGAAGACAGTAAGAAAAAAAACTGCCATATCTTTTGCAAACAAACTTCGATTTTCGGCGAACTCAATCCTGATAGAAAGCTAGCGACAAGAGCTATGAAACCTCCATTAGTGAAGAACCGACAAAAAATTACAACACCGAAAAAACAATAGATGATGCCTACAAAATCCGTTTTTGATGAACTTAAGGTTATATGAAGATAACCACGAGCTCTAAAACTCACATAGAGAGAAGCCAAACAAGAACCAAGAAAGATGATGCCAATGTTGCAAAGGTTTGAGCTCTCTACGAATGATACAATCAAATTACTCACTTGAGAGCCCCCTTGATAGTACAACTATCGATCCTCTAACCTGGTTTCCAAACCGGCAAGATAGAAAACCCATCAAGGATATACCATTTCCTTGCGCATAGTCCACTTGAGCTAGATGATGACGATCTTGACCTCGTCAAGTTGGACCACTTTTCTTGACTGCGCTGGCTTGATGAAGACTAGTAAATTGTCCCCCCATACTCCAGCATGGGTGAGCCTCTCTCTTAGGCACATGTTCACATGTCCATTATCATCATAATGGACGGCAAGCATCAAGGATGTGATTGCTTCGTGATGCTCCACTTGAACTTGTACAACGCAACCTTGATGACGATCACCACTTGATGTCATCCTTCATGGGTTAGATGATATTTCTTTTTGATTCAAGCCCATGGAAACATACGTAACGCCACAAAGAAATCTCACAGAGAATATAGTTTAGAACAAAAGGCGTAATGGGCAATGCTTACCATACCATGAGATCACTTGATCCCACTCGGTGCATCTTCTACACTTTGTGTGTTGATCAACTTGAATCCACTCTTAGCACTTAGTCCTGATCAACTTTGTATTGTATGTTCTCTCTTCATATAAGATGATGTCTTGAAGGTAAACATGAATGTTCACACAATCTTCTTATTCAAGAAATGTTTGCAATAAGCTCAATTCTCACATGACCAATCTTTGGATAACTCATTGAATAACACCTTGGTCAACACAAAATATCCTTCTTATAACGTTGAAACCAACACATGGTCTTCAAGCAATGCCTATGGACAAACCTTAAAGTATAACTCAAAGGAAGCATTAATCCATAGGGATTGTCATCAATTACGAAAACTATACATGGGGACCATGCTTTTTGACATGCACTTTTTCTGAAAGTCATGAATATTTTTTCAAATTAATGATTTTTTTCGTTATTGTGAAACTTTCTCAAATTTGGGTTATTTATTTATTTTTTGTGAAATTTTTCTCAAATTTGTGATTTTTTTTTTCAGTTTTGATTTTTTTTCAAATTTGTAAAATGTATTTTTTCCATATTGATGATTTTTTATTTTTGTGATTTTTTCAAATTCATGAACTTTTTTTATTTCACGAACATACTCAAAACCGCAAAAGGCAGTGATGTTTATTTCTTAAACCAGCAGCACAACACGGCCGAGAAAATAAAATAGGAAGCGGGCAAGCCGAATTGTGCGGGCGAATAAATTAGGAAGCAAAGCGAGAGCGAGCGAGGGACTGAAGCTTAATGGGCCATGGTTCACTCCCGTTCGCGTGAGCGCCGGTTCCTGTTAGGGAAATTTTTGCTTTTGCCACTCTAATTTTTGCCAATTTTCATTTTGCCACTCTAGCGTTTGACATTTTACTTTTGCCACTTTCATCTTCTGACAATGATCACAATTGTCATTCCGTGGCAAATGCAAAAATTTCAGAGTGACAATTGTGATAAATTGTCAAAGGCTATGATGGCAAAAGTAAACTAAAATTATTTTGTTTTTGCCACGGAACGGCAGTTGTGATACATTATCAAAAGCTAAGAGTGGCAAAAGTGAAATATAAAATTTTAGAGTGGCATAAGTAAAATGGGCAAAAACTAGAATGGCAAAATCAAAATTTTCCTGTTTCGATGCTATAGGCGTTGACGAGGAGGTCTCCACAGAAGCTGGGCACGTATTTCTCTTGCTCGCATCGAGACAATATGTCGCTTGACAACTCTGCTACGCACGAACGTCAGCCACATGCTATGCACATAGCAAGTGCGCCAGTTTTCAACTATTTCCTTTTCTAAATTTTGACATAATCTGAGTATAGATATTTCAAATTATAATTCCTTAAATTTTTAGAAGTTCATCGCATATTAAAAAAAAATCTTACAACAACGTAAAAAAATTGCGTGCAATATTTAATTTATTTCCTACAATTTAAAAAATGGTTTATGCATTTAAAAATATATTGTGACATATTTAGAAAATTGTAGAAAATGTGTATGTTATATTTTTTTTGCATACCATTCAAAATGTTTATGAATTTTAAAATATATGTTTGGGATAGTTATAATAATGTCATGAAAAAAAATATGTATGTAGAATGTAAAACGGAATTCGTGTCATTAAAAAAGTTTCGAACCATTAAAGAATGTTCTAACACTTAACATAGAATTTGGACGTTTAAAAATAAATTTTCGTTTCATTTATGAAAAATGTTAAATCTGTGTTAGAAAATGTTCAACATGTATTTGAATAAAGTCCGCATGTATTTGGAAAATGGAGAAACCATAAAAATATAAGACATATAAAAGAAACACTTAATAGGACAGAAAATAGAAATCCAAAGGAAAAACAAAAACCGTCAAAGAAAACACAAAGAAGAAGAAAATTAAAATAATCCAGAGTAATGGCTCCAAAAGTCGTGTTTTTTTTTGCAGGCTTAAATGCGCGGGCCGACCTGTACCCAGTGCCACAAGCGATGCAATGATACATCTCGCTGGAAGCAACATATAACTATGGGCACGTAACCTCCCCAAACATAAAATTGGAAATGCTATTTGTGGCCGGCCTATCTTAGCCTGGCATGTGCTGAAATCACTAGTGAAGGGTTACCCCATGCAAAGGCCACTCCCCACCTTCTCAGGCGCTATTGTACGCCACTTGTCATTACTTAAGAGTTTCTCCTTTTTTCATAGATTTATTTATTCAAAATGTTTTATCTCTCAAACCGTGCGTCCAAATACCTAATTGTTTTCACCGTCGGATTTCTCGCATTGAGATCTTTGAAACTATATCCCTTTTAAATAGGTTTCAACAAATTTTTTAACAAAAAGACGAAAAAACTTAAATCAGAAGAAAAAAAGGAAACCGAAAAACGAAAACCAAAAAACAAATGAAGAAAATAAGAATGTTGAAAAACCCAAAAGAAAAAACATAAACCTAGAAGCACGGTTGCGGTTTTTACCTTTGTTTTAGAGTACACGCTTTGTTTTCCCCATTTTTCGGGGAATCACATGTTGTGCTTCTCGCAGGAACTAAGAGTGTGCTTTCCTTGAAGAAGCACATATGTGCTTTTTCCTTTTTTTTTCCGGGGAAGTACATATGTGCTCTTTCCTTTTCGAGTGCTTCTCGTGGAAGCACATGTTGTGATTCTAGCGGAAGGGTAGATTGTGTTTCTCGTGAAAGCAAATCTGTGCTTCTTGTGAAAGCAAATCCGTGCTTCCATAGGAAGCAAATCTATGCTTCGACGAGAAACACAACTGTGCTTCTTGTGAAAGCATAGATTGTATTTTATTCGATAAGCATAACTATGCTTAAAAAAACTCAAAAATACACAAATATAGGGAAAGCTAGGCAAAAGCGAAAAAAGAAGAAGAAAAAAGTGCACTTAGAAAATGAAAAAAAAACATGCTCTCGCATGTGCACCCAGCGCACGGCACGTGGCGGCAACTTGACGCACCACCTGGCACGCTAGAGCGCTCATGCAGTTCCCGGTGCGAGCCCCCCCACCCCCCCGGGTGCAAGTAGTTACTCCCCATATGTGCCTAACTTAGATAATCTTCTATTGCAAAGAGCGTGAAATAAGATTAAGCCTCGTCTTTTTGGATGGATCCATGGCAAGATCAGAAAATAGATGTTGCCCTGCCTCCGCTCTTCTCCTTGGCCAAACTATGGAACATGACAGTTCAACAAATCCAGAATGTAGATGACTTAACCACTTCATTTCATTTTCCACTGTCAGTTGAAGCTTTTCAGCAGTTCTAACAGATGGGAGCCTTGTTCTAGGATCTTACACTGGTTGAGCATCCTGACACTTGGAAATTTCTTGCAAACTCTACTCTTTTTCAGAGTTAACAAAGCTTGCTCCTTGGAGATTTCATCCCCATTCTTGGCACTACCTGGCTTTCTAAATCCTGCAACCAGCTCAAGCACACAACATTCTTTTGGCTCCTTCTAAATGATAGGCTGAATATTAGAGGAATGCTACAAAGGAGTAATTTTTTCCTTCAGGACTATTCCTGTGTCATGTGTAGCCAACATGTTGTGGAACGAAGAGATCACCTCTTCTTCCATTGTCAATTTGCACAGACCTGCTGGAAGAAATTATGCCCTAATTGGCCAACCTTGTCATCTGGGATCCAAGATCAGATAGCTAATTTGAAGCACTTACTAAACTTGCCTTTTGCCAGTGATATTATCATTCTTATTGCCTGGGAAATTTGGAACACCAGAAATGGCTTCATCTTTAGGCGGATTCGGCCAAGCTTATTTGCTTGCAAAAAGCTCTTCAATGAGGAAATGCATTAGTTTGTATGCAGATCTATGGCTCCCTCCCTCACTGGGTGCAGAACTTCAGATAAGAGGACCTCTCTTTGTCCTCATTGTTGTAACTAGATAATTCGTCGCTCGTTGATGTGGGAACCTTGATAAAACATATGCGTAAACAAAGCATACGAAGCATGTGATTAAATATATGCCAAGACCCATTTTGCAATATTTGCTTTAAGTGTCCAACGTATATACCTCTATGCCCACACAAATATTAATGAAACACCGTGCATGATTGTTGACGTAGCATGGTTGCATGAATAGATTAGTGCACAAACAGTAACTTATGACCACATGCCTGATTTGATGATGTGACATAGTTACATGAAGAGCAAAAATAGGTAGTGGGTTGCAACTATTTTAGAATAGAGGATTTAGTTAGCTTCTTTTATTTTCTTCTCTTTAGCTTCTGTGCATATATTTTTATTTGAAAACCTATAAAATTTATTGTAGGAAGAAACTCCTACAACTTTGGGTCAAGAAAAACGGGAGTGCCTAGAACTCAGCTAGCTGAGATTTGGTTTGGTCTCATTCTCTGCTTACATCATCCATCTAAATTAATTGATCCCACGCATGTATATCTATCGATGCATATGTTTTTTAGGAAACATTGATGCATATGCACACCTCCGTATATTGCCTATTGTCCGTGCTAAGCAACAAGGGATTTTATTGGGCTGCATGCGTGTGCAGTAAGCTTTGTGCTTCTGCTTTTTAGTATTTTTATTTTACTTTTTGCGATTATGACCAAGTCCTACACCTATCGACATGTTACACATATTACACTAATGTGTTGTCTTATTTTTTTTGCTCAAGGCTTGGACCACCTAAATTTGCAAGGCTAAAAGAAACAAAAAAGACGTGAAAAAACAAGAAAAAGGAGCATCTCACAAACAAAATGATACTTGCTTGTTTCACAAAGTCGAAGAAGGAAAAAACAAATATCATATTGACACCAGTTGCATCTGTGTTGTGACGGTCGCAATTGCGCATGGATAAGTTCGCGTGCAACTCGCACACGTGGGACTAGTATGAAAAATTAAGATCGACACCAATTGCATATGTGTTGCGACGATTGCAATTGAGCATGAGAACGTCACGTGCAATTGGCATACATGCGACTAGTACGAAAAAAAATCCCAAATCAACACCAGTTGCATATGTGTTGCACGGTTGCAATTGCACATGAATGCGTCACATGCAACTAGTAGGGAAAAATCAGGTCGACCCCAGTTGCAGTCGCTTTGTGCCCGTGTAGTTGCCGTCAAGTACAACACTTGCAGTTGCATGTCTAGTGGTAGACATGCAACTAGCCCGCACAACTCCCCTCTCGACCCCCGTTGCAATCACTCTGTGCACGTTGCAATCGAGTCATAACGTATGCAGTTGCATGTCTAGTGTTGGACATGCAACTGGCTCGATAACTCCCCTCCCGACCCTAGTTGCAGTCGCTTTTGTGCCCTTGAAATTGCGGTTAGGTTATAATGCTTGCAGTTGCATGTCTAGTAGTGGACATGCAACTGGCCCCGACAACTGCCCTCCCGACCCCAGTTGCAGTCGTTGTGTTCAGGTGCAGTTGTGGCCAGGTTATAATGATTGTAGTTGCATGTCTAGTGGTTGACATGCAACTGGCTCGGCAACTCTCTCCTTTGGGCCCCAATTGTAGTCGCTTTTGTGCCGATGAAATTGCAATCGGGTCAACACTTGCAATTGCATGTCTAGTGGTGGACATGCAACTGGCCCTAAAACTCTCTCGCCGATCCCAGTTGTAATTGCTTTGTGCTTCATGTAATTGTAGTCGGGTTACAACATTTGCAGTTGCATGCCTAATGGTGGACATGCAATTGACCAAACAACTACCTACCCAATCTGAGTTGCGTCTGTTTTGCGCCTTGTGCAGTTGCAGCTGGATTACAACGTTTGCAATTGCATATCTAATGATAGACATGCAAGTGACACACCTGTGAGTATTTTCATGATAAAAATATAATAAAGAGACATTTGTGTTCCCCGTACAAAACAACAAAAAGATTTGACTTGCCACCCACAAACATGCCACTAAAAAGAAATATTGACGGGCCATGAGGTTCGGCGTTTGTTCAGGAGAAAAAGAAAGCGAGCAAATGACAAGCGTCAGAAAAAGATAAAAACAGGTCATGAAGGGCCGCTCGCAAACGTTCGCCGAACAAATTCATGCGCTGGAATGCACGAATTAGTACTTTAGTCCGACGGCGAACAAAGTGTTTAAATATAAGAATAAAAATAAATGGGAAATGATAACATAAAATAAAATAATAATAAAGACAAAATAGAATAAATAAAAAATAAATCAAATGGTAACAAGAACAGAAAGAGTGACCTGTAGAAAAACAAAAGAAAGTGACCTGCAGGACATGTTGTCAAAAGGCCCATGCAGACATAAAAAAGCAGACAAAAAAAGAAAAAAACATGAGCGATAGCTGCTAGTGTGTTTTTTTTGACAATAAACTCCCCATTTTATTCATGTGTCAGAATCGTAGCATCATATACAAGCATTGGGATGATCGCATAGGGGCTGAATCCATCCATCGTTCAGTGGGAGAAAACTTAGCTAACCTAGTTAATTCATGAGCTACTTGATTACTTTCTCTAAAACAGTGGTTATAGATTACATGGGTAAAATCTAAGGACATAAAGTAGCAATCATCAAAGATTGCACTACCAACAGAGGAAGAACTACCCTCTTTCAGAGCTTCAATGAAGACCACATTATCTGAACATATTTCAACTTTGCTACAACCCATGGTACGCGCAAGGTTCATACCAAATCGGACAGCTATTGCCTCATCTGTAAATGAATCAAAACAAGTATCAAGTTTTTCATTAGCAACAGCAAAAAACTGCCCGCTATGATCTCGAAGGACTGCGCCGACTGAACCCTCCAGTGTGTCACTGTTAAATCCCGCATCAACGTTTAGTTTGACATAGCCATATCTTGGTTTCACCCAACCGGCCACTTTCCGCACAGGTTTCGGACTACACGATATAATGAAGTTGGCCGCAAGTCCTCTCACTGCCAGACTTACTTGAGCTGCATTTTGGGTATTTTCACCATGGGTCATTTTCCTCCTTTCGTACCAAAGGTACCATGCTGCTGTTGCCACAGTCTCCCTCAGTTTTGGCAGTCCCAGTATATGAATATCAATGTCCTTTGAGCATAACAAGTGCTCCAAGACAGCTTCACCAGCCTTGTCCACATTGGTTGCTCTCCTAATGACATCGTCCAGACCGAGAGATTTCCAAACGTCCACTACAAGTTTGCATTCAAACAGAAGGTGTTTAATTGTGTTGGGTCCATGATTGCATGCAGGACAGCTTGGATTAATTTTAAGATGCTTATGGGCTAGAACAGACCGGCATGGAACCGCACTGTGCAATGCTCTCCAGATAATTTTTTTGATCTTTGCTGGGTACTCCAAACTAAGTTCCATGTATCACTCTGGCTAGAAGGTCCATCCAAATTCTGAATTTTATGGCCGAATTGGTAGTCCCAAACTGCATGATAGGCTAAACGTACAGTAAACATTCCCGATCTAGTTCCATTCCATGCTAGGAAATCTGTCATTTGATGCAAGGGGAGGGGTATTGCAAGAATCCTTCAGACATCTATTTCCCAAAAAGTTTGCCTAAGCAATGGTTCATCCCAACTTCCTGTTAAAGGGTCTATAAGGTCGCTCACTCGGGTTAGGAGATTATTTCCTCTGGGGTAATCACCTTTCTCGAAGCAGATTGTGGGATCCATTCATCTTCCCAAATATGAATTTTCTCTCCATCTCCTACTCTCCAAATCTGCCCAAGCTTCAGGGTTTCCACACCATGATACTTTTTCAAGTATATGAAGATTTGCTTTTCAAAGTAGCATTCATGAGATCACAATCTGGGAAATATTTCGCCTTTAAGATCTGAGCACATAAGGAATCCGAATTATCAATCAAGCGCCAAGCTTGCTTAGCCAATAATGCAAGATTGAAGCAATGAATATCTCTAAATCCCATGCCTCCTTTCTTCTTCGGTATGCACATCTTCCACCATGCAAACCACTGCATCCTCTTATGTGTTGCATCATCACCCCACTAAAAACGGGAGATCGCGTCTGTGATTCCTTTGCAATTTTTTTAGGAATTTTAAAGACGGACATCGCATAAGTTGGTACAGCTTGTGCAACTGATTTAATAAGGATCTCTTTTCCTCCTGAAGACAAACACCTTTCCTTCCACCCATTAAGTCTCAGAACTAGCCAATCAATCAAATATTGGAAGCTATCCGCTTTGTCAAGTCCAAGTGTAGTTGGCAACCCCAAGTATTTATCATTGAAAGCCTCCGTCACAATTTCAAGTCTTGAGCACACCTCGGCCTTCATATTCACATCCGTACTTGGACTAAAAAAGATACTCGACTTGTCCACACTAACAAGTTGTCCTGAAGCAGCTGCTAGTGTGTTGGTGCAGGCGGCTGCGAAGGGATGTCAAACGAAGCCAGTACTACGCCCGTGTCATTGCTCAGCTCGCATGTGTAAAAAAAACAAACAGCCGACACGAATCTCCAGCCTCTAGATCATACGGCCAGAAAAAATGAATGAGACCAATTTATTTCTCAGCTAGCTGAGTTTCAGCAAAACCGCAAAAAAAAAAGTTTAGTCCCTGTCTGGAGCAACTTCTGTATTTCCTGCTAGCAAGCATAAAACAATTGCCTTTAACATCCAGAGGGAGGGGAATTGGTCTGGCCCAGTTCGCTGATGGTTTTCTTCCTATCGCTGATGCCTAGTTTTAGTAGCCCTAAAAAAAAGTCTGAGTTGTAGATTTTCTTTGTCGTTGTTGGTTTTCTTTGAGTAGGTGCTGGGTTTTTCTCTCTTATTTTAATTCCCCCCTTTCTCCATTATTCATTTATCATCTTTTCACTCTTCTTCCTTTTGCATTAAAGAAAACCATTGTCTTATGTGTGTATAATTTTTTTTTTCAAATATGAGGTGAACTTTTGTTAAGACATAGTGGACATTTTTAAATTACATCGTGAAATATATTTTTAATACATGGGTAAATAATTCTAAATACACAGTGAACATTTTTTAATACACGATGACCATTTATTAATAGAGTGAACATTTGTTTTAATATACGGGGGACACTTTTAAATACACAATGAACATTTAAATACATAGTGAACAACATTTTTAATACCGCCAGCAATATGAGGGCAGGGGTCCACTCAAGACGGGTGATGGCCGCGTCCCGATGAGCGAACCCCGAGTACCAAGGACCTCAAGACACCCTCTAGTGCCAACCCCCGCGAAGGTGATGGGCCTCCTCGCTGGCGCCGGAAGTAGGGGGCCTACTCCCAGTAGGCTCATACAACCTTGTTGACTGGTAAGAGGAGACGGTACTATAATGACGATCATGATGCATGGAGTGAGTGGAGTGCTTTAACCCTTGGCCGAACAATTTAGAAGTTGCATTGTAGCTCCAATGGGGCTATGATCATCCTTCGACAAATAAACATTGGACAATTTTTGATACACGATGGACACTTCTAAATTCACGCAGAACATTTATGAAAATACACTAGAACTAAAAATTTAAACATGATGAACCCTCTTTAAAAAGTTTTTTCTGCATCCTATATATCAAAATAGTTCATCCTCACTACCTCTATTATCTTTAGCATGCACATATGTCACCTCATTCAAAGGTCCACGACAACATGCATGAGAAAAATGTTTTCATTATTAGCTGATTTCATGCACACACCTCATCTCATCACACATGCCACCCCATCAAAGATCCACTCAGCATACTTGGGATTTTTCTTTCATTACATCATGTCACTTATATTCAATTTTTTTTGACTACACAATAGTCAAATGTTATAATATATAATATTTAGTTTAGTTTTAGTTTATATATTATTAATTCAACTATGCATGTTTCTTACAATCAAATTAGTGAAATATATTGCAGTCGATTAACGCGTGGAGTATCCTCTAGTTTATATATATGTAAGTTCAAACTTTTTCAAAAATATTCATGTAATTTCAAAAAAAATCATTCAATAAGGAAGTGTTCATATTTTAATAATTAAAATAATCATTTTTATGCTTAAATAAAACGGACTAGAAACCAGATAACAACAACAAAACGAGCGAACTCAAAGTAATAACGCTTGTGAAGCAACAGCAACGTTGAACTGGCGGCCCCTGACGGTGCAGTGTGCGTCACAGCTCCTATATAACGCCAGAAGTGTGATATAGGAGGAGACCTCCGCTTCGGCCCTTAAGGCGCAAATTGGAGAGCCAGCGCTCACGCGCGGTTGCTCGCAGGCTCAGTCTCCCGCAGCCAACTGTCTGACCCTCGGTAGGTTGCACGTTTTTTTAAGACAGTATAGACATAGACGCTTATACATAAGTATATATGATCACCTTTATAAATACACGCGCGCTCATGCTATGCCTATAAGCATCTCTGAGAGACCGAGCCAACGTATTATTTTGAGATTGTCAAAGTCGCTATTGATGCCTTTGTAGTCGACAAGACCGTCTTTTGAGATTGAGCTTGCACGTTTTTTTTCCTGACTCATAGGACGCTCGTTATAGGTTGCTACATAGATTTTTTTATCCTTGGGAGCATGTGTGAAAAAAACAAACTAGTTTTAAAAAAACTAGGCTTTGTGATTCTATAATTTAAACAGTTCGTGATGTTTTATAAAACCATGAATTTAGGAAAAAAGTGATTTTTTCAAAAAGTTTGTGAATTTCAAAATTTCACATTTTTTTCAGAAAAAATCTTGAATTTGATATGTTCATGAATGTGAAAAATGTTGTCAATTTTAGAAATCTCATGAATATGAAAAGGTTTATGAATTTGAAAAGGTCCCGAGTTCTAAAAAAACTCATGAAATTTTCAAAATCATTAATTTGAAAATGTCCATGGATTTTTTGAAATTCATAAAAAATAAAAAAATGAAAGATAAAAAGAACTGAAAGCCGAAAAATAAGAATAACATAATAACCAACCAAAGCTTCTAGAAACTGTCCAATACTGTTGAAAAGCTTGCAACTTCCGAAAAACAGAAGCAGTTCAAAGCTATATTGGGCCGAGCCATGCACCGGTATAACGTTAGGGTTCAACAAACGTGTACCCGCACCAAAACACTTATAGGGAGCAATTAGTTGACGAGCGCTCCTTGGGGAGCCTTGCAACGATCAACACCACTTGGCGTGATCTCAGCCGCCCCGCCACATGTCGCGCTCTGGGCGCTCCCTTTGTATTTTATTTTATTTATTTTTCCGCACGCGTTGTTCGGCTTTTTAAACGTTTTTTTGGGGTTTTTTTTTTCCAACATTTTGGTTTTCCACCGGTCTTCCTTACACTAGTAGAAAAAGGGTCAAATGTCAAGCACATTAGTGCCGGTTTGCTTTTGAGCCGGCACTAATGTGTGCATTAGTGCCGGTTCCAACGGCTAGCCGGCCGCTTTCATTAGTACCGGTTCGTGGCCGACCTTTAGCACCGGTTCGTGCCATGAACCGGTACTAAAGTGAGTGGTGGCAGGATGTTGTCAGTCCGGGGCCCCTCCAGCACCTTTAGTACCGGTTCGTGGCACGAACCGGTGCTAAAGGTCGTCCTACATAAACCCTTCGTCCACCCGAGCTCGCTCTGTTCTTCCCCTTTCCCCTCTCCTCTCTGTTCTTCCCCTCTTCCTCTCGAGCTCATCACACATTTTGCCCAAAATTTGTCAAGATTTGAAGGCCCCCATCCATTCAAATGATCACAAAGGTTAGCAACTTTGTCCTTTCATCTCTCATTGCTAGATTAGCTCTTGCAATGCTTTGTATAGTGATTAATTTATGAGTTTAGTAATTTGGGAGGAAATATATGTGCTAGTATTTGATTTATATGCAATTTGATGTCAAAAATAACACTTAGTTTGCATATGTAGGTGTGGTTTACTTAGTGCCTTCTAAATTCCGTCGTAACCACAGTCGATCGCCCGCATCGTTCCGTCGCCGGCACCACCTTGTGGTGAGCCTCTTGTTCATGAATGTTTTACATTACCAAATTGATGTTTGTGTGATTTGGATATATAGTTACTCGTATAATTATCTTACCCGTACGTTGTTTGTTATACATAGTGCCATGGTTTTGATATCCGTCCCCGTCGGCCCTCGTCCTTGTTATGATTCGGATGTAGTATATTCTCTATTAAAACTAGTTGTTGCATTTCGTGTTTATGACAAATTATGCCCATCAAGTTGACATAGATATTTTTGTCTAGGAGGTTTGTGAACCGGAAATTCCAACCGACCCTATTGTCGAGAGGTTAAATTTAGTTGAAAGAGAAAACGAGTATTTGAAAGAAAAATTGAAAAGAATTGAGGGGGAGAAGATGGAATTGGAGTTGCATGTTGCCGATGTCGTCGATGATCACAAGATCAAGATGGAGAAAATGCGCTTGAAGATTAGAAAGATTAGAAAATATGCCATTGATAGTGAGGCTTGGTATCATTATGCTGTTGGATCAATTGTTACCTTAGTTGCGATCTTGATCGCATTTGTTGTTGCATTTAAATGCTTTAGTTAGAGAGTTATTTGTTTGTTGCATTTAAGTCTTGTATGAACTTTATGTATGAACTTGTATTAATTTGGTCTTTTCGGTGTTGTGTAATGAAGATGAGCCGACAATGGATGTACGATGACCGATGCTCTCCCGAGTTCATTAATGGCGTGCAAACTTTTCTGCTTGCGGCTGAGGCAAACAAGCGGGCGGATGGTTTTATGCCTTGTCCATGTTTAGTCTGTAAGAATGATCACAATTACTCTACGTCAAGAACCATTCACGTCCACCTGTTTAAGTCCGGTTTCATGCCCCACTATAATGTTTGGACCAAGCACGGAGAAAGAGGGGTTATGATGGAAGACAATGAAGAAGAAGAGGACGACGACAGCTATCCTGGCCATGGGTTCCCTGAATACGATGATACAACAATGGGGGAAGAAGCTGAGCCGGCAATGCGGGAAGAAGCTGAAGAAGAGGCATCAGATGAGCCCGCTGATGATCTAGGTCGGGCCATTGCCGATGCAAAGAGAAACTGCGCAAGTGATTTGGAGAAGAAGAAGTTGCAGCGCATGTTAGAGGATCACAAGAAATTGTTGTACCCGAATTGCGAAGCTGACAAGAAAAAGTTGGGCACCACACTGGAATTGCTGCAATGGAAGGCAGAGAATGGTGTATCTGACAAGGGATTTGGAAAGTTGCTGGTAATGATAAAGAATATGCTTCCAAAGGACAACGAATTGCCCGAGAGTACGTACGAAGCAAAGAAGGCTGTCTGCCCTCTAGGGTTAGAGGTGCAGAAGATACATGCATGCCCTAATGACTGCATCCTCTACCGCGGTGAGTACGAGGATTTGAACGCTTGCCCGGTATGCGGTGCATTGCGCTATAAGATCAGGCGCGATGACCCTGGTGATGTCGAGGGCGAGCGCCCCAGGAAGAAGATTCCTGCCAAGGTGATGTGGTATGCTCCTATAATACCACGGTTGAAACGTTTGTTCCAAAACAAAGAGCATGCCAAGGCGATGCGATGGCACAGAGAAGACCGTAAGAAAGACGGAAAGTTGAGAGTACCCGCTGACGGGTCGCAGTGGAGAAAAATCGAGAGAAAGTACGGGAAGGAGTTTGCAGATGACGCAAGGAACGTATGGTTTGGTCTAAGCGCAGATGGCATTAATCCTTTTGGGGAGCAGAGCAGCAACCATAGCACCTGGCCTGTGACTCTATGTTTGTATAACCTTCCTCCTTGGTTGTGCATGAAGCGGAAGTTCATTATGATGCCAGTGCTCATCCAAGGCCCTAAGCAACCCGGCAACGACATTGATGTGTACCTAAGGCCATTAGTTGAAGAACTCTTACAGCTGTGGAATGGAACAGGTGTACGTGCGTGGGATGAGCACATGGGGGAAGAATTTGACCTAAAGGCCTTGCTGTTCGTGACCATCAATGATTGGCCTGCTCTCAGTAACCTTTCAGGACAGACAAACAAGGGATACCGCGCATGCACGCACTGTTTGGATGATACCGACAGTATATATTTGGACAATTGTAGGAAGAATGTGTACCTGGGACATCGTCGATTTCTTCCGAGCAGGCATCCCGTAAGAAAGAAAGGCAAGCATTTCAAAGGTGAGGCGGATCACCGGACGAAGCCTCGCCACCGTACTGGTGCTGATGTACATGATATGGTCAAGGATTTGAAGGTAGTCTTTGGAAAGGGTCCTGGCGGACAACCTGTTCCGAATGACGCTGACGGACGCGCACCCATGTGGAAGAAGAAATCTATATTTTGGGACCTGCCCTATTGGAAAGACCTAGAGGTCCGCTCTGCAATCGACGTGATGCACGTGACGAAGAATCTTTGCGTGACCCTGCTTGGCTTCTTGGGCGTGTATGGGAAGACAAAAGATACACCTGAGGCACGGGAGGACCAGCAACGTATGCATGGAAAAGACGGCATACATCAGGGTCATGCCAGCTACGCTCTTACCAAAGAAGAGAAGGAAATCTTCTTTGAATGCCTGCTCAGTATTAAGGTACCGTCTGGCTTCTCGTCGAATATAAAGGGAATAATAAACATGGCAGAGAAAAAGTTCCAGAACCTAAAGTCTCATGACTGCCACGTGATTATGACGCAACTGCTTCCGGTTGCATTGAGGGGGCTTCTACCGGATAACGTTCGATTAGCCATTGTGAAGCTATGTGCATTCCTCAATGCAATCTCTCAGAAGGTAATCGATCCAGAAATCATACCAAGGTTAGAGAATGATTTGGTGCAATGTCTTGTCAGTTTCGAGTTGGTGTTCCCACCATCCTTCTTCAACATCATGACGCACGTCCTAGTTCACCTATGCGAAGAGATTAACGTTTTGGGTCCTGTATTTCTACACAATATGTTCCCCTTTGAGAGGTTCATGGGAGTCTTAAAGAAATATGTTCATAACCGTGCTAGGCCAGAAGGAAGCATCTCCAAGGGCCATGAAAATGAGGAGGTCATTGAGTTTTGTATTGACTTTATTCCTGACCTTAAGCCGATTGGTGTTCCTGAATCGCGGCATAAGGGCAGACTGGATGGAAAAGGCACGCTAGGAGGGAATCAAAAAATATGTATGGACGGACATTCTCTCACTGAAGCACACTACACAGTTCTACAGAATTCCGCCTTGGTGGCTCCGTATATGGACGAACACAAGAATTTTCTACGCTCCAAACACCCGGAGCGGTCTGATGACTGGATTACACGTGAACAAACCAGGAGTTTCGCCGGCTGGTTGCAGACACGTACCATGCATGACGCCTCTATTGAAGATGACATGTACTCGCTGTCCCAGTTACCATCTTCGAATATAATGACTTTCAAAGGGTACGAGATAAATGGTAATACATTTTACACGATCGCCCAAGATAAGAAGAGCACCAACCAAAACAGTGGTGTCCGCTTTGATGCAACAACCAAGACGGGAAAGGAAACATATTATGGTTACATAGAGGAGATATGGGAACTTGACTATGGACGTGGTTTGAAGGTCCCTTTGTTTCGGTGCAAATGGGTCAATATGACACGAGGCGGGGTAACGGAAGACCCGCAGTATGGAATGACAACAGTGGATCTCAACAATCTTGCGTATGCAGACGAACCATTCGTCCTAGCTAATGATGTGGCACAGGTTTTCTATGTGAAGGATATGTCTACCAAGCCGAGAAAAAGAAAAGATAAGGAAGCGAATGCATCATACGATGAGCCAAAGCGCCACATAGTTCTTTCTGGGAAGAGAAACATCGTGGGAGTGGATGACAAGACAGACATGTCAGAAGATTATGAAAAGTTTGATGAAATTGCTCCATTCACAGTGAATATTGACCCGAGCATCCAGTTAAATGATGAAGATTTTCCATGGCTACGGCGCAAAGGGACACACGCGAAGAAAAAGTTTCACACCCAAAGATCTGGGATGTGATCGGCTTCACTATCATCACTTTCTTCTGTGTTTCACACCCAGGAGGGAATCTCTGTAATAGTTAGGGTAGTTATGTGTTTGGGCATTTGAAACGCGAAGAAATTTTATGTGCAAACAAATTCTTTCATGCATTTACTGATTTTTTCAGCTAAATGACCCTGAAATTGAAAAGCATTTCAAATGAACTCAGAAAAGGTTGAAAGTTGGCATGGTATCATAATTTCACCCACATAGCATGTGCAAAAAAGTAGAGAGGGTTACCGCAAAAACTGGATGCACTTCGTGCACAAAATGGACAATCTCTTTCGAAGTATCAGGGTTTCGGACGAAACTCATCCGTTACAAAGGCATTTCATTTTTTAAATAACCTAAGCATTACCAAATTAAATATAATGATAAAACACACTAATATTAAACATAAGAAAAAAGAGTCACTGAAAAATCTATTTTCAAAGTTAAGTTATTCACAAACTAGTGATTCACACAAATTTCAAATAATTCAAAATGTAAACTATTCAAATTTGTAAACTACCGGCACTAATAGAAAGTTTGTAATTTTTTATACCTAAAGCAAAAATATTCACAAAGAAACTCTAAATACAGCAAAAGACAACTCAAAAATAAATAAAACAAAAAATAAAGCAAAAAAAATAAGAAAATAAAAAAGCCCGCCTACTGCGCCACAGCGGCCTGCATACAACTAGAAACCCAACCTGTTGTTGGGCCAGGATGCAGGCCCGCAAAGGCCCAGTAGGCCCACAGGGCAGCACAGAACATTTAGGCCCAGTAGGCGTGCTTTGGAGAGGAGCTCGAGAGAGCTACCGCACTGGGGCTTATAAACCAGTGCAGACGCCCCTCGGCTAGCAAGGTGGGACTAAACATGACGCACCGCACCTACGCCAGCGCACCCCCTTTAGTACCGGGTGGTGGCTCAAACCGGTACTAGGGGGGGGGGGGTCTTTAGTACCAGTTGGAGCCACCACCCGGTACTAAAGGGTGTGCGCTTCCCGCCGCTTGGCCCGGCCAAAACAGACCTTTAGTACCGGTTGGTGGCTCCAACCGGTACTAAAGGGGTGTTCTATATAAGAAAGCACTTCAAAAAAATTCAGTTTCTCATCTCTCCCTCTGCTTCTTTCTCCTCTGCCCCGTCGCCGCCCCCATCGCCGTCCCCGACGCCGTCCGTCGCCGTCCCCGTCGGCGTCCGTCGCCCCGGCCATCCCCGTCCCCGTCGTCGCCGCGCTGCGCCCCGCCCCGTCGTCCCGTCGTCCCCGCCCGGCCCGTCCCCGTCGTCGCTGCCCCGTCCCCATCCCCGTCGTCACCGCCCGTCTCCGTCCCCGTCGCGCCCCCCCGTCGCCGCGCCTCGCCGGTGAGCTCCTGCCCCGGCCGCCATGTCCACACACACACATTAGTTTTTTAGTTATAAATTTTAGTTATAGAAATTTTTCTGTTTTTTAGTTATAGAAATATTAGAAATGTTAGTTATATAGAAATGTTATAAATTTTTTCTGTTTTTTAGTTATAGAAATATTTATAGAAATGTTAGCAATTTTTCTGTTTTTTAGTTATAGAAATATTAGAAATGTTAGTTATATATATAGAAATGTTAGAAATTTTAGAATTAGTTTTAGTTAGATGAATTAGATTAATGTAAAATTGTTAGAATTTGCATATAGAATTTTAGTTATCACAATCCAATCATTTAAAAAATGTTACTTTTTGCAGGCATATAGTATTTGTTCTCGACGATGCCCGGCCCGCATCCTCGCCGTCGACCCGTTCGCGACGACGTCCGGCTGAACCATGTCCGGGATTGGGCTCCGCCGGGTTGGCACTGGGAGGTGCTACCTGGAGGGCCGCGCTGCTTGGTGAGGAACCCGGCCTCGGGTCCCGTCGTCGACCCTGATCTCCTTTGGTGGCGTTCGCGTGGGCCACATTCGGTGCAGAGGGAGCCGGCCTCGCCGGAGGTGGTGCGTCGTCGTGTCAGGGAGGAGGATGAGCACGTCCATCGCTACATGGCTGCTATGGACGTCAGGTTCTCCAATACCTGGCAGGTTCTTTGGGCAGATGACCGGAGATATGATCCTGTGATGGTTCCTTGTCTTTGGGTGTCCACCGCCCGCGCCCCAGGAACCGCGAGTGGCCTAGATTCTTCTTTAGTATTCGATCTTTATTAGCTACCTAGCCAGTGATGTATTCGAGATTATATATTATTCGAGACGATGTATTCGAGATTATATATTATTCGAGACGATGCATATTATGTACTATATGATTCAGTTTTTCCTTATTGATTGCATCCATGCATTGTAATTTGAATACTAAATTGTTTTATATTTCTTCTGTATTAGTTAAATAAAAGCAATGGCGGACAATACCGGCAGAGAGGGAGAAGAGGCCCTATTCGAGATCATACGCAGCCCTAACAGGCCAGATGATCTGAATGAAGCAAATGACGGCTCCCAATATCTGAACAATACCGGGGAGGGTGATGATAAGATATTCGATCTCGACGACCGAGCTGATGAAGTCATGAACTATGATTATGATTATGATGACGCAGACAATGATTATGATGATGAATACAATGTTGATCTTGAAATAACAAAGACTACCGGCGAGGTATATTTATATAAGCAGGCATCTAGTGATCATCACATGTTTTTTTATTTGAAGATATATTAACGAATCGATCTTTCTTCTTTCAGCCCTCCGGATCGAGCAAATCTGCTTCTACAGACAGCAGGACAAAGCGCGGCCCGGGCAAAAAGTTGAAGGAGGGTGTAAAGTACAACATCGATTCCATCAAAGCTAGTGGCGAACCCCTCACGCCTAAGAACATTGCGAACAAGTTCGTTCGTCAGTGCGGAGTTCTGGTGAAGGACCAACTCCCGATCTCCATTCAAGAATGGAAAGAGCCAAAAACTAAACGCCCAGATGTTACTTGGGTCGACGACAGAGCAAAACAAAAGCTTTGGGAATCTCTGATGAAACATTTCACCCTACCAGATTATTTCACTGATGCAGATGTGCAGAAAGTCAAGGACGCTGCTCTTAAGAAGATGGCAATTGCATTCAACACCCACAAGAAAACTGTATGAGCCAACTACCTCGCTGCAGAAAGGAAGACTCCAGAATTCAAGGGAGCACTGGAGAAGCAAAGAGAACACTGGCCCGCTTTCGTGAAATCCAAGGAATCAGAATTATCTAAGGAATGGTCGAGAAAAAACAAGGCCAATGCCGCAAAAAAGACGCAGTTCCATAGGCTGGGTCCAAGTGGCTACGCGGTGGCAATGCCTAAGTGGGATAAGTTCGAGCAAGAGATGGAGGATGCAGGGGTCACTCTGGTTACTAGGAGCTGGCCCTCCAGGTGCAGAACTTGGCTCTATGCGCATGGGGGGCATTGGACCCGAAGACATGCCTGGTTTCGAAGAAGGCAAGTCTAAAAGGAGCAGAACAAAAGTTACTTGACGCAATAGAAGATGCTCGAAAGGGGGTGTTCACGCCCAACAGAGAGAAGGACGAGCTTACGCGCGCCCTGGGAAATCCTGAACACCCGGGAAAAACACGAGGCAAGGGCGTTATTCCCTGATATGAGGGCTTTTCAGAATGGAACGACGACTACAGGAACCGTGCAAGAAAGAAGATGGAGGAGGAGAAGAAGAGGAAGCTGGAGGACGAGCAGAGAAAGCAGGACGCGGAACGCCTTCAAGGCCTAGAAGCAAGGCACGCGGACTTGGCACTCAAATTCCAGCAGCAGCAGCAGCAGATCGACTCACTTAGCCAGGAAAGGGGGTCTCAGCAGCGGCAACAGCAAGCGGATGATCATCCAACATTGGATAGCACTGTCCCATCCATGCCGAGAAGCAGCGTTGGTTCCGCCCCGGGCGATGCACTGCTGGATACATACCCTGTGGATGACATCATAGAGAACACTAACTGTGAGCTACACTTCAAAATGAAGAACATATCAATGAAGGTGGCGGACGCCATTGCTTTCACAATTACCCCCGAAGCAACCTTCCATTGCGCTCCGATTCCAGCGGGCTATGCTCGTTTCTTGGTTGATGAGGTGGTGGACCCATATTCGGGGCTACAACTTGACATTCCTGGAGGTGACGACGAGTACACACTGGGAGAGGCCATACATCGTATCATCCTATGGAGAAAAGATTGCATCATTTTTCGAAGTCCACCGACACCGCGTCTGCCGACTCCTCCTCGAAGTCCACGAATGCGTGAGCAGACTCCTGCTTCAAGTCCGGCACAACGTCAGGCCACTCCTCCTGTTTCAAGTCCGACACCGTGTCAGGCCACACCTCCTGCTTCAAGTCCGGCACAGCGTCAGGCCACACCTCCTGCTTCAAGTCCGACACCGTGTCAGGCCACACCTCATGCTTCAAGTCCGGCACAGCGTCATGCCACTCCTCCTGCTCCAACTAAGCCACGTCAGTCGTCTCCGCCACCTAAGCAATCGCAAAAGAGACACGCCGCAGCTATGGTGCGTAGCGGTACGAGTCGAGGTAGTACAGGAAGTACAAGCGGAGACAAGCGATATAAATATGGTCCAAGCAGCCTCGCTCCTCTTCCTCATAGGACTTACGACATGACCGGGGAGCAAAACGATGCAATAGTGCGGGCCGAAGTGGACGCCCATTTTGGACCGAAACCGGCACCGCTGCCGAGGGAGAAAGTGCCTGAGGAAAAGATTGACCACTTCATTCGTATGGCTAGACCACCAGCTCCCAAGCCTGTTGACTCAGACTATGAGCGCCAAATCAGGAAGGCACATCGAGCACGACTACAGAAAGAAGCGAGCTCGAACTCGAGCCAACAAGCAACTGTCAAAAAATGCGGGAAAACCGTTCCCCAGCTGGGAGAACAGGTGGCGCAATCGATCCCCCCGCTTGTTGTGCCAACAACACATGAGAGTACGCGCGCCCAATATTATTGTGGGCAAACCGTTTACGTTCCTGAGCTGGGCGATGTGGTAATAACCGAGGAGCATATAATGCAGGCTGAAATGCTCAAGATCACTGTTGGACAACTCCTCGATATCGAGCCCATGTCTCCGCTTAGAGAGGAGGAAATAAAACGGAAATATGTCCGGGGCCAACCTTTGGTTGAGCTCGAGGAGGTCAAGAACCTCCCAACGAGAATGTATGAATTGCATGATTGGTACATGAAAATTACGAAGATTTCCAATCGAGAGTCCCTCATGGTGCAAGTCGAGGAAGATCATTACTTCAATAAGAAAGCTCTGTCCGTTGAGTATTTAGAACTATTTCAGTTATTCAATCAAGATGCACTCGACAAATCTATCGTCAGTTGCTATTGTCTGTAAGTGATTTCTTTCTGTAATTTAAGTCTCAAGCTAGCTCTAGTGCTCATTGATTGATCATTAATTACCTGTAATTATATATCCTCACTATATATTCTTTTCTGCGGTATTATGCAGGATGAAGATGTATGAAATGAAAAAAGCTGGACGCTATGGCATTGGGTTCATTGACCCAAATACCGTTAATGAATACACATGGAAATTGGAATGGTGTAGACAAGATGTAGAGAAAAATATGGTAGAGTTCTTGAAGCGCCTCAATAGCAATGAAGATATACTACTTCCTTACAACTTCGAGTGAGTCACACTGTCTTGTACTACAAATTCTGTTTTTGCTTACTAGCTAGATGTTAATAAGTATATAGGGTTTAGGGTTATAGTTGATTAGTGTTATGCACATGCCTCAAGGTAAGTAATTAAGTAGTACTAGCTAGCTAGCTACCATCTCTTTAATTCTTGTTTCAATACCATTAATTAATTAACATGCTTAATTAATTATTATCTGATTAAATTCTATTCTTGTAAAGGCCCTGAAGCAAGCGCCGGGGACTGAAGTGTATGCATACTACGTTTGTGAGAACATTCGCATGATGGCGTCCGAAAGGAGCAGATCTGATAAACAGGACTGGGTACGTTTGCCAGAACACTATTCACAAATCTTACATGATTGTCGATATCTAGTCACACAACTAATACACATGCATATTGATCTCCTTCTTAACAGTTCAAAGAGGTGCGGGACCAGCTCCTACCAACAGAGCGCATACGAGCACTTCAAGAGCAAATAGCGGGATTTTTGCTCGACCAGGTCATAGATCCCAAAGGAGAATACTATTACCCGCTACCGCCCCCATGAACCACTTGTCATCGTGCTCCGAAGGCACCAAGGCAACATGTAGGAGAAATTGTATATATATATATATACATGTGTATGTGTGAATAATTAATGATGGTTGTGAGACATTCGGTTATATATATATATATATATATATATATATATATATATATATATATATATATATATATATATATATATATGATCGGTTCTACGAGAAAATCTATTTATATATATGCATAACGTGTATAATATGTAGTATCGTAAAATACCAGCAAACAAAAAAGAATTAAATGGAAAACACAAAATTAATGGAAAAATAAAAATTAAAACCAAACCCCCCCCAAACATTTAGTACCGGTTGGTGCTACCAACCGGTACAAATGGTCTACCAGCACCCGGGCCTGGCTCGTGCCACGTGGTGGCACTTTAGCGCTGGTTCGTGCCAAACCGGTAGTAAGGGGGGGGGGGGGCTTTAGTCTCCACTCTTTAGTGTCGGTTGCAGAACCGGCACTAAAGGCCCTTACGAACCGGCGCTAAAGCCCGGTTCTGCAGTACTGTTAGCTTTTGGGCCACATTTTTTTCCTCGAGAAGCACAGTTTTGCTTCCGTGAGAGGCACAGTTATGCTTTCGCGAGAGGCACGGCCGGGCCTCTCGGAAATGAAAAAAAACACGTTTTCTATTTTTTTTTTCTGCCGCGAGAGGCACGGTGTTGCTTTCGCGCGAGACACGACCGTGCCTCTCGAAAACGAAAAAAATGTGTTTTCTGTTTTTTTTCTTCCGCGAGAGGCACGGCCGTGCCTCTCGGAAACGAAAAAAATGCGTTTTCTGTTCTTTTTGCCTTCCGCGAGAGGCACGGTTTTGCTTCCGCGAGAGGCACCGTTGTGATTTCGCGAGAGGCACGGCCGTGCCTCTTTCGGAAAGGGAAAAAAATGTGTTTTCTATTTTTTGCTTTCCGTGAAAGGCACGGTTTTGCTTCCGCGGGAGGCACGGTTGTGATTTCGCGAGATGCACGGCCTTGCCTCTTTCGGAAAGGAAAATAACCGTGCTCCCGGTTCGGTTTTTTCGTCCAGTTTTTGTCTGAAAAAAGTTTGTTAAAACCTATCAACATGATATCTAGTTTTGAAGATCTCGATGCGAGGAATCCAATGGTGAAAACGGTTCAAGATTTGGACGCACGGTTGAAGAGATAAAACGTTTTGAATAAACAAATCTACGAAAAAAGGGAAAACTCCCTGGGTGCGACAAGTGGCGGGCATGCAGCGCCACTTGTCACAACCTGGGAAAGTGGGGTGATCTTTGCGATGAATACTCCTCAATCAGTGATTTCGACACTTGTAACTGGCATAATATAAGCACCTAATAGGATTTGCCATAGGATATCGGGAGCAACATATAGAGGGTACCCTCTGGTTTGGGATGCAAGCGGGCACCCGAGGGTGCACAGTGGTGCCTTAGCCGCCACCACGTGTTGTGTGCTGGCGCACCCATGAAAGCACTATGTTTTCCTTTTTCTGCATGTGTTTTTGTTTTTTTGGATTTTGCTTGGTTTTTTCCCTCGTGTGAAGCATATTTATGCTCCTTGGAAAGTGAAAAGTATAATTGTGCTTCATTGTGAAGCACAACTGTGAAGCACACGTTGCTTCAACATGAAGCACAACTGCACTTCCCGATAAAAGAAAGAGACAAAATATGCTTTCGATTTTTTTTGTTTCTGATTTTTTTCTAGTTTCGAGTTTTGTTCAATTTTCAGTTTTTTTGGTTGTCGGTTTAATACAAGGAAAACAGTTCGTTCAAACTTATCAACTTGTGATCCAATTTTGAAAATATCGACGTAATAAACGCAACGGTGAGAATGGTCTGTGATTCAGACACACGATTCAAGAGAAAAAATATTTTGAAAAAAATGAATCTACGAATAAAAGCACAAAACATCCTGCTTGTGACAGTGGCGCAAATGTAGTGTACCATTTATCACCATCAAAGAAGATGAAGTGACCTTCGCAAAGAGCACCCCTTAATTAGGGATTTCGTAGGAGGTCTCCTTGTCTGTGTGACCAAAGTGCCAAATGCCTTTTTGCGGTAATCACCAGATGTATTATAAAAGTTAACTGGAAGTACAAAACATTTCAAACATAATAAAAATTACATCAAGATTCCAAGACCACCGAACGAACACTACTGCCAGTAGAACGAGCCGCAGACGCGCCACTGTTACCGCTTCCCTACCAGAGCCGGCTTGACCTTGTCGCTGACAGTCGGGAAGTCTTCGTGCATGTGCACCTAAGGACCAGTGCCCTGGAGCGACAGTCGTCGCTATTGAACCCTTGCATAGATCTGAAGCACCTGGCACCAAATCTAGCCACATGACGAGAAGCCCTAACCCCACCGCCCCAAGGAGACAACATGATTCTATGCCAGAGCTTCATCGACAACATCTAGAGGGACGAACTCGAGGAGAACCGGAGCCCGGAAGACATACTCAAAGAAGAAGCGACGTCGTCTGCCTGAGTACCACACCTGCGAGGACTAACAAATGTCAACATAAACTACTAAGCAGAGCGGAGGCACCAAGATTCCCCTTCTCTCCATCGGCCGCCGGAGTGGAAAGCAGAGGGAGGCGAATCCACAGGCTCACAGATGAAGTCTGGAGGGAAGAGTCATTTGCCCTAGCTGTCTAGGGTTGGGGTTAAGGACCAAATGCCTTCTTCCTCGTTTCTACTTTTATTTTCTCTTCTCCTATTCAAACTAGCTTCTATTTGTTTTATTCTTGGTTTCAATTTGTAAGGATCAATAGAAATTGTTAGGGTCATTTGATAGAAAGAGAATTCATAGGATATCTGGAGGATTTAAAGTCTTAGAATTTCATTTTATATATGTCCTTTGATTCGTATTCTTGGGATTTTTTTCCTGAAAATTGCATTTGCAGTATGTTTTAGCTAGATGAAAATTTCCACTATGACTTTACTTCAAAGGACTGCCTCTTTTTTTTGCATGGTTTCAAAGGACTGCCTACAAGTGTAGATTGCTCGTGCAAATCCTCTCTTCCTCAGGCGAATAGTCATGCATGGTATCTTACATTACCAGACAATCATGGGGCTCTCACTGACTAAATGACAGACGGCCGGCACAAGCTCGCCAGTGGCCACTCATTGCGACGACTGAAAGATCAATCAGAGGCGCCAATCGAGCCAAACGACTCGGTTTGAATTCCTCAGTTGCTTCCAAAAGCGGCCACAAGATGACCACTTGCCGGCGGCCGGCCACACCGATGCCATGCTGCCCCTGAAACCGACGTGTGCCCAACCCACGCATGCACGCTCACCGGTAGTGCCACACACACTAGCTACTTCTCCTTCCATTCGTAGATAGCTGCAGTTTGCCGGCGTGAATGGCGAAGGATCCCATACGGCGCAGACAGGATCACGGGACGTCGCTCGCCGCCTTCCGTGCTCCGTTGAAAAAGGGCGCGCCCCGACGACGCCGTAGCTCTCGCACGCACGGAAAACTCAGCAGGAAGCTGCTGATTGGCATCCGATGAGAGGATGAGGCCACTGGTATCATAAGAAAATCCAAATACGTACAGATCAGGAACACCAAATACAAACAGGCCTACGGGGATGCAGCAAGAGGTTTATGGATTTTCGAGACTGAAAAGTTGAACACGTACGCACGTGTTTCAGCTGTTCAACCAGAAGCTCCCGCACGGCTCAATTTTCAGAAGAAATATTAGCACTAGCATTTAGAAAGAAAGAACTGATAAGTGCAGACTTGACAGATACCTAAATACATTCAGAATAGTCTTTGTTGTTGCCATATGTGCCAAGTAGTAGACGATGGAGGAGCCCTTTTTTGTTGCTGCGCGCGACGTCACCGCCGCACTCACTCACTATCACAAGAAGATCATTCTATTTTTGACAATATCTGGCCCTTTCCGAGCCATGCCAACCGGGCCCGTCGTCGTCGGTCGTCGCCGCTTCTGTCCGCTCCCGTGGAAAATTTCAAGAACCCAACGAGCAGGGCCGCGTGCTGAAAGCGATCGGATTATGGATCCATGCATGCATGTTTGGTGCGAGATCGTCCTCCGTGGGCGTTGTTGAATGGATGGGTTGTTTTGCAGTGTTTGCATTTGCAAACTGACAAAAAATATTTTGAAACAGTTTTGCAAACTGACTATTGGAAAATGCAGTCGGCCGGCCAGCTGCGGCGACGGGTTGTTTGAAACTCGTTAAACTAGCGACCCTCATTAACAAGCGTCACCCTATTTTGGTTCTGCTACCAAGTGTTGCATCCTGTGAGACGAGAGTAAGGGCATCTTCAAGGTGAACCCTCAAATTGCCATCCAATTTGAGTCTGTATCGGTCTGCCGAATGGTCCGGACGTATTTTTACCGGCAAACCTGAAACAAACCGGGGGGAAGGGGGAGGGGGTTGTAGGAGTCCGGACAGCAGACACGTAGTGACACCCTCGGCCCACCCAAAACTCTTCCCGTACCCCGCGCCTCCATCCTCCCCATTTTCTCTCCTTCCTTCTTTCTCTCTTGTCTTCACCGCCGCTCCACCACCCCGGCCGCCACGCCACACCCTTGTCGGAACTCTATATCGCCGTCACCTCCAGCGTTCTAGTTGGGCTCCACCCCGCTTCTCCTCCGCCGCTGTTCAACCCCTCTCTTCCGACCACCGCGCCAGGTACCATCTGCTAGTGCTATAATCACCATGCCCGGCAACTGTCCAATGAATTGCCAGAGCTGAATTTTTTCCCTTCTTCTTTCTACCAATGAATTCCGATTTGGAGTATATATACGAGCACTATGATGAGTCGTCCGATGACTCGTCTGGCGCGGAGGACTACACAGATGAGACGATGATGATGCAGGTGGTCCTTGAAGACGTGGAGGAATGTAAAATTTGCACTTTTTTAAATTTGAACTAGTGCTGCATGCGGCTATTTGAACGTCTGAACTCTATGTATGCGGCTAATTCGAACGTGCGGACTATAAAAAAAGAGGGAAGCCGGATGTATGCGGGCAGCGTTTGCAGGAGGGGTGATTTTATGAAGGGAGACAATGACCATGAAGGATGCGTGTCAGTTGCTACATCCCATGGGCTGAATTTGGTCAATTAAATTGAATGGATGGGTTTAGCTATAATGATATACTAGCACTTACGATAAAAATCTTTGTTGCATAGAGTATTAACAAGCTTAACAAGTTACTCTTGAAACTTGTTAGCTCCGTTCGTTTAGGCCGTTAAGTTTAGTGAGCTGAAGGAAACTTTGTTCATTAACAATCGAACTACGAGCTTGACCGGTCGAGCTATTGAGCGATCATTTTGAACTCACGAGCTAACGGTGTTTTGGTCCAGCCCTAAATGCAGAGGCTGATGTAATTGATATTCTCTTGATATCTATATATTCTCTATTAAAAAATGGAAATACATCTCTACCCTGCAATGGATCAGTTAAAAACTTGTGATCCCAAGTTTCTAGCAGTCAACAAAAGATGGAATGATACACACAGTCAACAAAAGTAGGATAAACACATGCACGATACGTCCCTTTAGATTAGTACCGACATACAGTATATTACTTTTGCCTCCACCTGCATATCTCGATCACTCAAATTGGTTCTTGACCCTTCTCGAAGAAATCCGAACTCCCAGACAAATATTTCGCATGGTTCTTGACCCTGCTAACAACCACATGTGTTGAGTGGAAGAACTGGAATTTTCTTTCGCTTATGATTCAGGATATGTTCCAAGTCCAGGTCCCTCACGGCAGCTAATTGGCCATCCCTAAGTTACAAACATCTTAAATGCTGGGACTGTTCACTAACCCTCGTATGAATACCATTAGCAGTTGGTAGTCGACGCGTGACAGCAACACTGCATGCACACGGGACAAAATTCAGGTTTGTTATGTAGCAAAGTGTCTAGCTGTCTAAATACTTCAGTAATATAGGCCTGACCTTGGCTGTGTTTCAGGTGGTGCATTAACAGTACAAAATTCGCACTACCGTCGGAGGTCTAAAAACTAGAAACACAGTGACATCCATCTCATCTCAGGATGTATGGATGAGAATATGTTTGCTACATGTGGTGTATCAGTATTCAGCGATCAATAGCAGTCAGACCTAACTGACCACTTTGTCAAAAAAAAAAATTACAATTGGTTATTGGACTATTAAGAAGGGGAGCCTTGGCGCAGTGATAAAACTGCTGCCTTGTGACCATGAGGTGGGTTCAAGTTCGGGAAACAGTCTCTTACAAAATGTAGGGCAAGGCTGCGTATAATAGAACCAAAGTGGTCGGACCCTTCTTTAGACCCTACACAAGCGGGAGCTATGTGCACCGGGCTGCCTTGTTTATGTGTTATTGGACTATTAACTGACGGGGTACATGCAGTCAACAGAAGGATAAACACATAGTACATTTTATCTTTAGAAATCATGCATGCATGGTACGTCTCTGCAGATTAGTACACCATGCAGTATAGTATTTTCTTTGTCTCCATTTACACATCTCAATCACTCAAAATCAATTATTGACCTTTCTTGCAGAATTTTGCATGGCTGGCATCCTACCTGTTAACAACCACATGAATTGGGTGGAAGAACTTAAACTTCTTTTGCTCGGACACAATAATGCTAGCTCATGATTAAGACAAATGCTCGGAACCTCAGACGCAGAGTATTTCAGCTCGAGCTCAAATGTGCTTGGGTGAACAGTGAAATCCAAAAAATAATTGAAAACAAATTTAAAAATTCTGAAATATTTTTATGGCAAAGATTGACAAAATGTTTTCAGTGCTTGCAAAATTTCATTGTGGAGTAACATTCGTGGTAGTCGTGGCAAAAAAATAAAATCGATGATCCAAAAAAGCTATTTTCGAAAGCATTTTGGAGTGCTGATTTTATTTTATGTTTTGCCACCACTTTCATGAATACCATTCCAGGAAGAAGTTTTGCGAGCTCTGAATATATTTGTCAAAACAAAATCAGTTTAAAAAAAAATCAATTTTTACCCGGATTTTACTGTTCATAACGAGCTCATTTGAGCTCGCCACAAGATAAGGACTTTCTCAAATGCTGCCCATTTCCCTACTAGACATACTTCATATTTCAAACATGCAACAGAGGTGCAGAATATCTTGTGTGATTGTGTTTGTGCAGAACATGTATTGGGTGGTGCAGCATTGGTGCCTCTAACAGCTACTCCCTCCGTTCCAAATTACTCGTCGTGGTTTTAGTTCAAATTTGAACTAAAACCACGACTAGTAATTTGGAACGGAGGGAGTACTTGGCAGGTTCTGCAAGGGGCATATGTATTGATGAACACTGCCAGGCCAACCAACTAATATTCCGAACCATTTGGTGAGCTACGATAATTCTGAGCTTGTGGTGCCGCTACCACAACCCTAGCCTACTAGCTAGCCAATAGATTTCCCATTGTTCATTGTTGCGTTGCACTAGGAACACCATACCAACCGTACTATATCCATCTCCGACCAAAATAAACAGTACCCGTTGTCATGTTACACCAAATGGACTGTCACGGGCTGCACAATCGCTTGAAATTTGTCAGCTATATAAACGGGTATATGTAGTCATAGTAATGCAGGCCATTGCATAGAGCTTTCATCTCAACAGGATTAGTGCCTGCTTGCATACGGAAGTACACTGATGGCAATGGCAATGGCCTCTTCTCTGTCGGTGCTGTTGCTCCTGTGCCTGGCGGCACCGTCCTCGGCGCAGCTTTCGCCTAGGTTCTACGCTAGGTCGTGCCCGAGGGCGCAGGCCATCATCAGGAGGGGTGTGGCGGCCGCCGTGAGGAGTGAGCGCCGCATGGGAGCGTCGCTGCTCCGGCTGCATTTCCACGACTGCTTTGTCCAAGCAAGTCCCTCACGCCTTCTCTCTTTACTTAATGTAGTTTCTACTGCATACACTGCTGCTAATCTCTCTAATTCCAATTAATTGTCGTTGATTTAGTAGACTGGAGGGAGTACTTAATTTAGAAGGTCTCAGTTTAAACTGTAGTCAAAGTCATTACATTGTCAAAAAGTTAATGGAGTGGATCTACATGTGTACCTAACTACTGATAAGTTGACACTCTTTAGATCGATAATCAACGACATCTTAATTTAGAAGGTCTCAGTTTAAACTGTAGTCAAAGTCATCCATGTTGCCCCGCTACGTAAATCACGTAAGTTGTTTTATGTAGATGTAGCAATACTCCTCTTTAGACTCTTCACTTGACAGTGACTTTCCAACTTATTTTTTACTTGGCACTTTGACAGTGACTTTTCAGTTGAAATCAACTAACGGAACTAGAATGTACCGAATCTATGTTGACGGAAGTAATTTCTTATGTGTGTGACGATCGATGCATCAGGGCTGCGACGCGTCCATACTGCTGAGCGACACGGCCACCTTCACCGGCGAGCAGGGGGCAGGTCCGAACGCCGGCTCCATTCGAGGCATGAACGTCATCGACAACATCAAGGCGCAGGTCGAGGCCGTGTGCACGCAGACTGTCTCCTGCGCCGACATCCTCGCCGTCGCGGCCCGAGACTCAGTCGTCGCCGTAAGATCGATCCAGGCCATTGTAGTTAATTTGCTCGACAGTAAATTAAGAAACTTAGTAGTAGTTCTTTATTATTTGCTTGCAGCTGGGAGGGCCTTCGTGGACCGTTCCTCTGGGGAGGAGGGACTCGACGACGGCGAGCTTGTCGCTGGCCAACAGCGACCTGCCGCCGCCGTCCTTCGACGTGGCCAACCTCACTGCCAACTTTGCCGCCAAGGGGCTCAGCGTGACGGACATGGTCGCCCTCTCTGGCGCGCACACCATCGGGCAGGCGCAGTGCCAGAACTTCCGGGACAGGCTCTACAACGAGACCAACATCGATACGGCCTTCGCAACATCTCTCAGGGCCAACTGCCCACGGCCGACCGGGTCCGGCGACAGCAGCCTGGCACCGCTGGACACGACGACGCCCAACGCGTTCGACAACGCATACTACCGCAACCTGATGTCACAGAAGGGGCTCCTGCACTCCGACCAGGTTCTGATCAACGACGGACGCACCGCGGGACTTGTCCGGACATACTCGTCGGCGTCGGCGCAGTTCAACAGGGACTTCAGGGCGGCCATGGTGAGCATGGGGAACATCAGCCCGCTCACCGGGACGCAGGGGCAGGTCAGGCTCAGCTGCTCCAGGGTGAACTAAGCTACCGGTCTAAATTCCGGGGCGATCAAAGGCGGACATAATAAGGCTGTGGAGTTATTGTACCTGTACTGATCATGTACAAGAACGTTGTGCCATTTCTCGGATCATCATCAAGTCTGGGAAGATGGAGTGTCATGTGATGTATCTGAGTATCTCAAGGGGCCGTCGTGCAAATGGATGAGTTGCATACGTATTTTTCCTTTGCTTAATCATGCTCAGTTGCACATAATCAATTTTGTTTCTAACGAACTCTAAAAAAGACCTTGAATGGTCAACTCTTTAGGGGATTAGAGCATTTACAGCAAGGTGCCTCAAACCGCTCTTAAACGCCCACGCAGTCGGCCTGGTCATTGACCGGTCAAAAAATCTTAACCACACCCAAGCTTGACCTCACCTGGGGCCTCAAACCGGCCTCAAACGTCCGGGCTGACCAGCACCCCTCATATCCAGCTTAAATAAAGGACGGATATGAGGTGGTCCAGACTTGTCCGACACGCCGTGCTGACAGCCGGGTCCCGCATGTAAATACTCCGAAACCCATCAGTGTGGTGGGCGTCTCCTCCGACGGGGTGTGAGGCGTGGCGCCGCTCCGACTGGCCGCCGAGGAGAAGCGCTGAGCACGAACTCTTGAAGAACCCAGTCAACAAAACACGACTAAACACATGCAGCATCCATATCCGCGGACTAGTAGCCGGCACAGCTCGCCTTCCATTTGTATGTGCATGCATGTCGTGGTCATTTGATTAAAGAAATCAGCTACCAGTCCATGTACAGAGTTTCGAGCCAAGACCAATCCTTTGCTGAATGGCTGGCATGCAATACAGGGTGTCTAGTGGACAAAACTATTTGTTTTCTCTTGCTCGCGTGCATAAAATTGCTTACTTGCTGACTTAAATATCTTGGATTCAGAGTACCCGGCCCAACCATCTTATCCTATAGAATTTTGAAGGACGATGGATATCGTCTGAGAGGGAAAGATAGATGAGGGATTTTTGCACGACCAGCCACTTGCTGCAACCGTCAGCAAAAATCTCAACCCATGATCGACCGATATTGGAATACCACATACATTTTCTGAGATCTATATCGCATGTATCAAAGTACTACCAGTAAAATGTACCAGTGCACCACGTATGTGCACGAAGAACCATGATCTCGTTTCGCGCTCAATTTGGGCTCATATCTAGCCATGAACCGCGGCGACCTAGAGCATCGATTAATGAATATCATGTGTGGCCATGTGCATAGCAGAAAAAATAGCAGTCATCTGTTATAAAATAAGCTGCACACACGTACGTCAAGCTATATACTAGCTCTAGCTCATGCTCTATCATGGTAGAAGAACTTAGTCACCCGAAAATCCCTCTGATGAGTGATGATTGTGACTTTGCAGTATCATTCCATGCATGCACCAAGTTGCACCATAACGGCTCCGTAAAACAGGAAAATTTTGCAACCCAACGGCAGAAGTGGGCATGTGGCCACTACAATCGTCATGTGCCAGAATTGCCAAGCCTGCGAGCGGCTATATATATCTGCATGGAATGCAGGGCATTGCATTGCATCCAGTACAAGCGTCTCTTCCTATCACAATTAAGCTAGTGTCTCTCACTAGACGTTGGCTAGCAAGAAGCCATGGCCCATTCGTCTCTATCAACCGTGTTGCTCTTGTGCCTGGCCATGGCGGCGTCGGCGCAGTTGTCGCCGACGTTCTACCAAACGTCGTGCCCGAACGCTCTGTCCACTATCAAGGCCGCCGTGACGGCTGCCGTCAACAAGGAGAACCGCATGGGCGCGTCGCTGCTCCGGCTGCACTTCCACGACTGCTTCGTCCAAGTAAGCTCTTCAAATACATAGCCTGATAGTCGGCACGTTCCCTGTTTTCATTCCGGTTTTGTTTGTTAAACACTAGGGTCCATAGTTATCCATGCATGCTTCCTGACTATGCTGCTTAACTACATGTGCAGGGTTGTGACGCGTCTGTTCTGCTGTCTGGCATGGAACAAAACGCTTTCCCGAACGTGATGTCGCTGCGAGGCTTCGAAGTCATCGACAACATCAAGGCAAAGCTCGAGACCATGTGCAAGCAGACCGTCTCCTGCGCCGACATCCTCACCGTCGCTGCCCGCGACTCTGTCGTCGCCGTAAGACCTCCAACCTGTGTCACGTCATGATCACCACCAAGTAGACCGGCTAATTTGCTCACCCTGGATATTTGTTTCGTCCTCTGGTACAGTTAGGAGGGCCTTCGTGGACGGTTCCTCTTGGAAGGAGGGACTCCACCAATGCAAACGAAGCCGCGGCAAACTCCGACCTACCTCCCCCATTCTTCGACCTCGTTAACCTCACCCAATCCTTCGGCGACAAAGGCTTCACCGTGACCGACATGGTCGCCCTCTCGGGCGCCCACACCATCGGGCAGGCTCAGTGCCAGAACTTCAGGGACAGACTCTACAACGAGACCAACATCAACTCCGGCTTCGCGACGTCGCTCAAGGCCAACTGCCCCCAGCCGACTGGCTCCGGCGACCGCAACCTGGCCAATCTGGACGTGTCGACCCCGTACTCCTTCGACAACGCCTACTACAGCAACCTCAAGTCCCAGAAGGGTCTCCTGCACTCCGACCAGGTGCTCTTCACCGGCACCGGCGGCGGCACCGACAACACGGTCAACAACTTCGCAAGCAACCCAGCGGCGTTCAGCAGCGCCTTCGCCTCAGCCATGGTGAAGATGGGGAACCTCAGCCCATTGACTGGCTCTCAGGGGCAGGTCAGGCTCAGCTGCTCAAAGGTGAATTAATTGCTAAAAAATGGTCATATATGTGAGATTAATAAGGCTAGCAATGGCCATTATACAACATCCAAAGTGTACTTGGGCGCCCTTTCTTGGACCATAAGCTTATGAAAACAGGAGATGTGTCATACATGTATGTCAAGGGCCTCGTGCAAAGGCATGAAGGTTTCCCTTGCGTCAGTTACTTGTTGACTTCTATACTATATGAATTATTGCTGCTTCATCCTTTTTTTCCCTGAAAAGGAGGAAAAATCCCCCTGACCAACACCCATAGTATTTTAGAACAAAGTCCGAAACAGGAGAAAAGTTCAAATACATGGGCCGAACTAGAACAACGAAAACAGAAAGTATTACATCGTCCACTTGTTCCCTAATCTCCAGCTATCCTATCACCAGACCGTCATCCAAAATGGACGAATAAAGCCCTGACGATAATCTCCCAACAGGTTCACCCAAAGCTGTGGACTCCCACGCATCCACAACCTGGAGAGAGCATCTTGTACTGACCCAAAAACTGGTGGCTCGGAAGATGACTTGTAAATTTTATTGAAACTTTTGCCTAGTTAAAAGCATGATCATTTACATCTCCATATTGCCCAAAGAAAAATGCACACTCCAACACGGATGTGCACTTTGAGCCGAGGATGAATTTCTTTCAACAAATTACCAAACATATTCGTTATTGATGTCGGCTGTGATAGATTGAAAGCAATATGGATGGCTCACTGGAGGAGCATTTCAAGTGTGTAAGAGAGGAGCAAGTGTCGAATTAATTCATTTTGATCACAAAAGGCAATATCTACTGCAACTTGTCCATCCACGGTTCGAAGTTGTCTTTCGTTAAGACTACTACTCTTTGTCTATACCACATGGATATCTTGATTTTAACGAGACTGTACAATTCGGGCCTTCATTCATGATATACTAGATGATACCCTGCGCGTTGTTGCGAAGATTTCTTGCAATATTCTTTTATGAAATTTAAAATAACTATGATACATGTACAAATTTTACAGAAAATGCCCTGGGCAAATGGAGTTTCCAGGGAAAGCCGTTTGGGTCCTGCAATAATTTGTCCCCCATCAACCAAGCGGAGTCATGCTGTCCATTTTCCCCATCAGGGTCCGTTGGAATACGACATTCAATCACACATGACTTAATACCGAGGCTATGGAAATATTTTAAGAACTAATGCAATCATATTACAGAAGTATAAATTTAATCACGAAAATTGAAATATAATAATAACAATTTTATTAGTGCCTCGACATATTTCCAACATATATTTTGGTCTATGTTACCCTCAACTTTTGATAACTGCCCATGACCTCTCATGGTGCATTGGCCTCCACAGGACACTAAGGAAAGGCTACAAGTGGCAGGAGAGAGGGCATTGAGGAGGGTGAGGAGATGTGATGAGGTAGGGTCGTCTTTCATAACAGGCGCTCCAGGATGCCTCGGTGTAGTTCTGGTGAAAAACAACGTAAACTGGGGGTGGATATTTGCGTTGATCTGTCTGAGGTGCCATAATGCTAGCAAGCTTCACAATCAGCATTTTTAACAATGGGCGTATATGGCAGCGATGTAACGGGTTTGACGTATACTTGTGAGAGTCACACAACGTTATTGTTTTGACCGTGTTCGGTGATGACTGCATGTTGAGTGTGACGTAGCCACTTCGAGGGATGTATCCCCGATCACAATTTGTCAACCTAGAACCGTGTCGGTAAACGATCTATCGACATGATACAACTTAATTCAATGGTGATCTTTTTTTTTCGAGCGAGGCGATCGGTGAAAACATACCTGAACCCACTATCCAAATAGAAGTATGAAACTCGTCATTCACCTGAGACTGTTTTCAACTAGAAACCTAAACCTCAGAGATAACCTTCACGAGAGCATGCATCGGAATTGGATAATTTCTTTGCATAATTCCTTTCATATGAAAATCATTAGATGCCCTATGCACCTGGACAGAGGAAGTAGTATAAGTAGGATCGATAGCAATTCTCCATGCCTTTGCATGAGAAAGTGGGAATGCGATCGTTACATATATATGTAGATGCATGCATGATTTGCTGCTGCTCGTACATAAAATACAAGTTTTCAAAGAGCTGGTATTCATATTGGCCACTGGTTCTGTGGTCTTATTCATTCACGTGTGGTGCTGACTAGTAGACAGTAACTCGTCTGTCAATTATGAGTTCACTCTGGAGCAGCTGAGCCTGATCTGGCCCTGCGTCCCTGTCTTCGGCGCGATGTTGCCCATCTTGATCATGGCCGTCGTGAAGGCGCTGCTGAACGCTGCCGGGTTCGAAGCAAAGTTCCGGACAGTGTTGTCAGTGGTGTAGTTGTTGAACAGCACCTGGTCCGAGTGCAGGAGCCCCCTCTGTGATATGAGGTTGGTGTAGTAGGCGTTGTCGAACGCGTTGGGTGTCGTCGTGTCCAGGTTCGCCAGGCTGCCGTCACCGGAGCCGACTGTCTGGGGCAGTTGGCCCTAAGCGACGCCGCGTAGGCCGCGTTGATGTTGGTATCACCGCCGTAGATCCGAGCTCGGAAGGTTGAGCACTGCGCCTGGCCGATGGTGTGCGCGCCCGAGAGGGCCACCATGTCGACCGTATTGAGGCCGCCCTTCCTGAGGAATGCCGCCTCGAGCTCTGAGCGGCTAGAATTAAAGCCTGGAAGGTCGCTGTTTGCCTCCGCCTCGTTTGCATCTATGGAATCTCTTCTCAAAGGGACTGTCCATGACGGCCCCCCGAGCTGCACGCGAAGAATTCAAACAAAAGGCAAACAAACGGTAACGATGGTGTAAAAGATGCCGAGCATCCGGTCGATGATGTACATGATCGTAAGATGATATTCTTACGGCGACAACGGAGTCGCGGGTGGCCACGGTGAGGATGTCAGCGCAAGAGACGGTCTGATTACAGATGGCCTCGATCTGCGTCTTGATGCTGTCGATGACGCCGAAGCCCCTCAGCGACCCCGCGTGGGATAGCGTTTTGTTCCATGCCAGACAGCAGAACAGATACGTCGCAGCCCTGCACATCACACAGCATTACGTAAGTATAGTGTTCTGCATACGTATAGTGTTCAGCATTCAGCAAGCAAAACCGATAGAAAACCAAAATTTTTCTTGCCAATGTTGGCCAAATCATGTGCCCAAGGTTGGCCAAATCGTGAGACAATCTTGGGCACAAACCAAACACACCCTTATAGCCAAAGATTCAGCTCAGGTGCATATGCAGATCGCCCACGGTCTCCCACTAGGGATAGAGATTCCAACATTTACGTCCCATAGTCTAACATTAATCTCTAGGTAGCTCGAAGGACGTGGACATGCATGCATAGCTAGCAGTTCGTTCGGGGTACCCCGCGATCTGCTAGGTAGATGGCATATTGGCATCGATCGACAAGCTTATTTGGAAGGAAGGGTCGCGCATGCATCCAAGGCATTAGGCTGCGGCAGCTTCCAGCTTGAGTCGCTACCGCCAAACACCAACCTGGCCAACTTGAGCGATCTCTCTTGAAGTTTATCGCGCAGATCTATTACCTACTAATAAAAGAAATAGGCATTCTTAGTCCATTTTGCTATTTTATAGAAAATCCCTAATGTTTTTGACATTAAACCCGTAGTATATATCAAATATTTTTTAAAGGACTGTGCTAACGACCAGTCGACTTCCGCACGATCCCCTCGACGGGGGAAACAACGCTCCACCAGTTATTCCCGTGCTCCTCCGGATCGATTTATTGCACCATAATTAAAAACGCAAAAAAAAAATTACCTACATGGGATTCGAACCTGCATCAGGTGGAAAGGACAAGTCCAAGTACAAAGCCCAACAACCATCACGCCAACCTAATTTGTTGTTCATTAGTTGAAAATGAAATTGTTTTTAACTCTTTCTTACTACTGCCATAAGAAAAAAGAAAGCTATTTTTCTGGAAAAAATTCCACTTCATCAATGAAAGTTATCCGGGGTATATTTCATGATATCCCTCCCTCCCCCACCCCGGTCCCCAAAGTTATCAGGACCAGGGTATACAAGTTATCAGGTCTGTGAGGCGTGAGTTACCGTATTATTAAGATGAAAGTTACCGTGGGTATATTTAATCAACCCCCTCGCCAAAGTTACCAGGACCGGGGTAAATAAGTTATCATGTCTGCAAACGTGTGGGTTACCATGCTATTCACACAAATGTTACCCCCCCCCCCACCCACCCTCCTCATGCCAAAGCTATCAGGACTGGGGTACATAAGTCATCAGGTGTGCGATGTGTGAGTTACCATACTATTCACACAAAAAGTTACAGAGGGGATGTTTCGTCAACTCCCCCCCCACCCCCACCCCCGTACCAAAGTTATCGGGACCAGGGTCCATAAGTTATCAGGTATACGATGTGTGACTTACCATGATATCGACACAAAAATCTACCGAGGGGATATTTCATCAACTCCCCCCCCACACATTCATTGCCAAAGTTATCAGGATGGGTGGAAAAGTTATTAGGTCTGTGTTGTGTGAGTTACCATGCTATTCACACAAAAGTTCGTCAACCCCCCCCCCCCCCCCCCCGGTCGCCAAAATTACTAGGACAGGGGTACATAAGTCATCAGGTCTGCAATGTGTGAGTTATCAACTACTATTACCAGGGTATATTTGATCAACCCCCCCCCCCCCCCCCCCCAGTCGCTGAAGGTACCAGGACCCTGGTGCATAAGTTATCAGATATGCGATGTGTGAGTTACCATACTATTCATACAAAAAAATTATCGAGTGTATGTTTACATTAGTTTTTTTAAAGCTACGACGATATTTGTACATAAGCTATCAGGTTTGTGGTACATATAATTATCGATCTCATTACAAAAGAATTTACCGAGATATGACAAACGAGAAAAAGACCATTGTTCGAATTCTATAGGAGTGAAACATTTATTTCTCTAGAAAACATTCATCACTACAAAAAAGAGACAAGTGGAGTACAAAACACGTTGCATCGGCCCTTTAAAAAACTTGGAGCAAATGGTTTTGTCTCCTCATCAAAGGCGTTGTGGTCTTTTTTCTCGCTCTCATTTACTAAGGTAGAAATATAAATTAACCTGCAAATGAAACAAAATAGGTGGTCAGCTTAGTTGGTAATGCGTCGTGGCCGCATCCAACAAGTTGTGTGTTCGAATCCTAGCGGTGGCACTATTATGTGCTGTCGCTAACCGACAGTCGGCAGGAAAATAGCATTCTTGTTTTTTAAAATACTCATATCTTCTAAACCGTAACTTCAAATTTAACATGTTATATATGGATTTTGATTAGAAAAATATGTAGAATCTGAAAATGATGTTATTTTACCTAAAAAGATTTTAAAATATACTATATAGGCTGCATTGTTATTTACCACACCAAGGCTTCCTAGCCTCTGGCCATTAGCCTGTCGCGTCGTTTACCATCCCTAGCGGCGGTACGATCCTCTTTCCTTCCCCCTACCTTTTCTCGGTGGTGCAATGCCAACATCAGCAAACGACCCAGTAGCCTACCGGCGCGCCACCATCGGCATGTTGGACGACGTGCACACAACCTTTGTTGAGCCGCCCCTCCCCGTAGGCGGCGAGTTCTGGCCAGATCAAGACGAGCCGCAGTGCTGTATCGTTCTCCACCACCTGAACTGGGGTCAGCTTGTTGGGCAATGCGCACCACAAGATCGTTTATTTTTGTTATTTTTTCTTTACTCACCCGTAATAACACCCCATTTCAAACATGACATGAATAAATGCATGAGTACTTGCCCGTTTCTTTGTACGGATTAAATCTACATGCAAGCCTTGTTGAAATAGAACACATGTAGAATTTTAAACTACACTTTTATAAGTTAAGACCATCTTTGTTTGGGCCATAACTACAAATTCTCTAATTATAGACCATTATTTGTAAATTAAGAGCGTATGGTATTTTATTTTCTTCCGGTGCAACGCACGGGCCTTTTTACTAGTATATGCAAGACATTGAAGGATCTCTTTTTTCATCAGTTCCATGCTCACGGATGCCTGGAGCCATGTGTGCGTGGACACCAACCGTTTGGCCTTACGACGTACGAATAGTATGCATATCGAGTCAATGATCGACAAACCTATGTATATACGGCTTCAAAAGTATGCATATACGGCTAGTGATCAACAAAAGTATTCATATCCGGCTAGTGATCAACAAACCTATGCATATCCGGCTACAAAAGTAAGCATATCTGGCTACTGATCAAGAAAACTAGGCATATCCGGCCATTGATCAACAGACTTATGTATATCATGCCAATGATCTACAAAACTATGCATATTCGGCTATAAAACTAAGCATATCCGGCGACATGAACATACTTGCTCAGTGATTTGGGCACCATTAGGGCACCGTGCGATGAGATGCGCCATGTGGCCGCAATGCTTCGACACAACCTCTTGGATTACCATCGATGGTTGAGGGACTTTGGTTCACACTTGCGGATGAGCATGTCGGGGTAGGGCACAAAATGATTGTGTTCATGAAACCATGTGTGAATGTTGGCCCAAGATTTTGTGCCCTTTTGCTCCGTGCCATGGATCTGATCGAGGCTAGTGGTCAACGATACATCGCAGAAGAGCTCGTCCTCCCGGATGTTGAAGCTTACTCATCTATCCTTCTTCTTCGGATCATCGACAATATCACTCGGATAATCGTCTTTGCCATCCTCATCCTCCTCCACCTCCTCCTCTGCTTGTCTAGCGACCCAATCCTGCTGCTGTGTGCCCATGCCGGTCCGGGTGCAGGTCTGTTGCGTGCCGGTCCGGGTTTAGCCCTCCTGCATGTGGGTATAGTTGCTGGACTAGGTGGGATCCGAGTCCTCCACCTGCCCGTCCTCATAATCACGTCCTCATCTACCTCCGTCGTGGATGATGCTGAGCATCTCCCTGTTCGCATCATCGTACACCTTCTCCCCCGGCATAGCAGTGAACATCGTGCGGTCACCCATGTGGTCCTCGCCCGAACGAGCTGTGGTCAAGAAGACTCCAAGAAGAGCAGTGATACGTCCATTTTGCATCATGTTTACCTACTGTTATTTATAATGTTATTATGCATAATAATGCTTTTTGGAGTAATTCTAATGCCTTTTCTCTCATAATATGCAAGGTACACACAAAGAGGGAAAATTCCGGCATCTGGAAATCTGGACCTGAAAAAGCTACGTCAGGTTACCTATTCTGCACAACTCCAAATAAGCTAAAACTTCACGAGGATTTTTATGGAATAAATAAGAAATACTGGAGCAAATAATCACCGGAGGGGGGCCACCTGGTGAGCACAAGACACCAGGGCGCGCCTAGCCCCCCAGGCGCGCCCTGGTGGGTTGTGCTCAGCCCAGCCCACCTCCGGTGCCCATCTTCTGGTATATAAGTCATTTTGACCTAGAAAAAAAATAAGGGGAGGACTTTCGGCACGGAGCGCCACCGTCTCGAGGGGGAACTTGGGCAGGAGCACTTTTGCCCTCCGGCGGAGCGATTCTGCCAGGGGAACTTCCCTCCCGGAGGGGAAAAATCATCATCATCATCATCACCAACAACTCTCCCATCTTGGGGAGGGCAATCTCCATCAACATCTTCAACAGCACCATCTCCTCTCAAACCCTAGTTCATGTCTTGTGTCCAATCTGTGTACCAGAACTATAGATTGGTGCTTGTGGGTGACTAGTTGTTTCGATTACTATATATGGTTTATTTGGTGGAAGGTTATATGTTCAGATCCAGTATGATATTTAATACCCCTCCGATCTTGAGCATGATTACAATTTGTGAGTAGTTACTCTTGTTCTTGAGGTCACGGGAGAAATCTTGTTGCAAGTAATCATGTGAACTTGATATGTGTTCGATATTTTGATAGTATGTATGTTGTGATTCCCTTAGTGGTGTCATGTGAACGTTGACTACATGACACTTCACCATATTTAGGCCTAAGGGAATGCATTGTCGAGTATTTATTAGATGATGGGTTGCGAGAGTGACAGAAGCTTAAACCCTAGTTTATGCGCTATTCCGCAAGGGACCGATTGGATCCAAAAGTTTAATGCTATGGTTAGAATTTATTCTTAATACTTTTCTGGTAGTTGCGGATGCTTGCGAGGGGGTTAATCATAAGTAGGAGGTTTGTTCAAGTAAGAACAAAACCTGAGCACTGATCCACCCACATATCAAATTATCAAAGTAGTGAACACAAATCAAACCAACATGGTGAAAGTGACTAGATGAAATTCCCGTGTACCCTCAAGAACGCTTTGCTTATTATAAGAGACCGTTTTGGCATGTCCTTTGCCTCAAAAGGATTGTTCTACCTTGATGCACTTTTGTTACTATTATCGTTACTTGCTCGTTACAAATTATCTTGCTATCAAACTACTCTGTTACTTACAATTTCAGCACTTGCAGATAGTACCTTGCTGAAAAGCACTTGACATTTCCTTCTGCTCCTCGTTGGGTTCGACACTCTTACTTATTGAAAAGGCTACAGTTGATCCCATATAGTTGTGGGTCATCAAGGCTCTCTTCTGGCGCCGTTGTCGGTGAGTGAAGCACTCTTGGTAAGTGGAAAATGCTAAGGAAAGATTATTACTACGTGCTGAAATTTATTGTCACTTGTTACTATGGAAAACAACCCTTTGAGGGGTTTGTTCGGGGTATCTTCACCTCGACCGGAACCACAATTAGTTATCCCTCAACCTACTGCACCTACTGAAAATATTGAATGTGAAATAACTTCGAGTATGATAGAACAACTGATAGCTAATCCTTATGCAGGAGATGGAACCTAACATCCTGATATGCACTTGATCTATGTGGATGAAATTTGTGGATTGTTTAAGCTTGCAGGTGTATCCGGAGATGAAACTAAGAAGAAGGTTTTCCCTTTATCTTTGAAGCGAAAAGCATTGGCATTGTATAGGCTATGCGATGATATTGGATCTTGGAATTGGAATTGATTGAAATTGGAGTTTCACCAAAAAAATTATCCTATGCATCTAGTTCATCGTGATCGGAATTACATATATAATTTTTGGCCTCGTGAAGGAGAAAGTATCGCTCTAGCTTGGGGGAGGCTTAAGCCAATGTTATATTCATGCCGCAATCATGGGATCTCAAGAGAAGTTATTATTCAGAACTTCTATGCTCGGCTTTCTCATAATGATCAAACCATGCTTGATACTTCTTATGCTGGTTCTTTTATGAAGAAGACTATTGAATTCTGGTGGGATCTCTTAGAAAGAATTAAACGCAACTCTGAAGATTGGGAACTCGACGAAGGTAAAGAGTCAGGTATTAAGCTTAAGTTTGATTGTGTTAAATCTTTTATGAAAACCGATGCTTTTCAAAAGTTTAGCACTAAATATGGACTTGACTTTGAGATAGTAGCCTCCTTTTGTGAATCTTTTGCTACTCATGTTGATCTCCCTAAGGAGAAGTGGTTTAAATATCACCCACCTATTAAATAAGAAATTAAAGAACGACACTAGCTAAAGATGAAACTATTATTTATAATGTTGATCCAGTTGTTCCTACTGCTTATATTGAAAAACCACCTTTCCCTGTTAGGATGAAGGAACATGCTAAAGTTTCAACTATGGTCAACAAAATTTATATGAGAACACCTAAACCAGCTGAACAAATTAAAGCAGAACCTAGTGTTGCTACGGTTAAGGATTTCCTGGAAGAAAATATAAATGGGCATGTTATTTACTTCTATGATGAAGCTGCTAGATTGCCAAACCCGATAAAAAGGATAAACATAGACCCGTTGTTGGCATGCCTGTTGTCTTAGTTAAAATAGGAGATCACTGTTATCATGGTTTATACGACATAGGTGCTAGCGTGAGTGCTATTCCCTTTACCTTATATCAAGAAATTATGAATGACATAGCACCCGCTGAGATAGAAGACATAGATGTTACTATTAAACTTGCTAATAGAGACACCATCGCACCTCTTGGGATTATTAGAGATGTTGAAGTCTTGTGTGGGAAAATAAAATACCCTACTGATTTTCTTGTTCTTGGTTCCCGACAAGATGACTTTTGTCCCATTATCTTTGGTAGACCTTTATTGAACACCGTTAATGCTAAAATAGATTGTGAGAAACAAACTGTCGGTGTTAGCTTTGGTGATGAGTCTCATGAGTTTAATTTTTGCAAGTTTAGTAGAAAACCCCATGAGAAAGAATTGCCTAGTAAGGATAAAATAATTGGTCTTGCTTCTATTGCTATGCCTCCTACTGATCCTTTAGAACAATATTTGCTAGACCATGAAAATTATTTACATATGCATGAAAGAAATGAAATAGATAAGACTTTCTTTGAACAATGTCCTCTTCTGAAACACAATTTTCCTATTGAAACTCTAGGAGGTCCTCCTCCCCCTAAGGGCGATCATGTGTTTGAATTAAAACAATTGCTAGACACTTTAAAATATGCTTATCTTGATGAGAAGAAGATATATCCTGTTATTATTAGTGCTAACCTTTCAGAACATGAAGAAGAAAGATTATTGAAAGTTCTAAGGAAGCACCGAGCTGCTGTTGGATATACTCTTGATGATCTTAATGGCATTAGTCCCACTCTATGTCAGCACAAGATTAATAGGGAACCTGATGCTAAACTCGTTGTTGATCACAACGTCGGTTATATCCGAAGATGAAAGAAGAGGTAAGAACGGAAATATTAAAACTTCTGGAAGCAGGTATAATCTATCCTATAGCTGATAGTAGATGGGTAAGTCCTGTTCATTGTGTCCCTAAGAAAGGAGGTATTACTGTTGTTCCTAATGATAAAAATGAACTTATTCCACAAAGAATTGTTACAGGCTATAGAATGGTAATTGATTTTAGAAAATCAAACAAAGCAACTAGAAAAGATTATTACCCTCTCCCTTTTATTGATCAAATGCTAGAAAAATTATCTAAGCGCACACATTTTTACTTCCTTGATGGATATTCTGGTTTTTCACAAATACCTATTTCTCAACCTGATCAAGAAAAGACCACTTTTACTTGTCCTTTTGGAACTTATGCTTATAGACGTATGCCTTTTGGTTTATGCAATGCACCTTCTACCTTTCAAAGATGTATGACTGCTATATTCTCTGACTTTTGTGAAAAGATTGTTGAGGTTTTCATGGATGACTTTTCTGTTTATGGAAAGTCTTTTGATGATTGTTTAAGCAATCTTGATCGAGTTTTGCAGGGATGCAAGCAAACAAATCTTGTCTTGAATTGGGAGAAGTGCCACTTTATGGTTAATGAAGGTATTGTTTTGGGCCATAAAATTTCCGAAAAAGGTATTGAGGTGGACAAAGCTAAGGTTGATGCAATTGAGAAAATGCCATGTCCTAAAGATATCAAAGGTATTCGTAGTTTCCTAGGTCATGCTGGTTTCTATAGGAGATTTATCAAAGACTTTTCTAAAATTTCTAGGCCCCTTACAAATCTTTTGCAGAAGGATGTCCCTTTTGTTTTTGATGATGATTGTTTAGAAGCCTTCAAACACTCAAGAAAGCCTTAATTTCTGCACCTATTGTTCAACCACCTGATTGGAACTTGCCCTTTGAAATTATGTGTGATGCTAGTGATTATGCTGTTGGTGCTGTTCTAGGACAAAGAGTTGATAAGAAACTGAATGTTATTCATTATGCTAGTAAAACTCTAGACAGTGCTCAACGAAATTATGCTACTACCGAAAAAGAATTTCTAGCAGTGCTGTTTGCTTGTGATAAATTCAGATCTTACATTGTTGATTCTAAAGTTATTGTTCACACCAATCATGCTGCTATTAAATATCTTATGGAAAAGAAATGTGCTAAACCTAGGCTCATTAGGTGGGTTCTTTTGCTACAAGAATTTGATTTGCATATCACTGATAGAAAAGGAGCGGAGAACCCCGTAGCTGATAACTTGTCTAGGTTGGAGAATGTCCTTGATGACCCACTACCTATTGATGATAGTTTTCCTGATGAGTAGTTAGCTGCAATAAATGTTTCTCATAACACTCCTTGGTATGCTGACTATGCTAACTATATTGTTGCTAAATATTTACCACCTAGCTTTACATACCAACAAAATAAAAAAAATTCTTGTATGATTTAAGACATTACTCTTGGGATGACCAACATCTTTATAAAGAAGGAGTAGATGTTATTATTAGACGTTGTGTACCTGAGCATGAACAGGGGCAAAACCTACGGAAATGTCACTCCAAAGCTTATGGAGGACATCATGCGGGAGACATAACTGCTCACAAGGTATTGCAATCTGGGTTTATTGGCCTACTCTCTTCAAGGATGCTCGTAAGTTCGTCTTATCTTGTGATGAATGTCAAAGAATAGGTAATATCGGTAAGCGTCAGGAAATGCCTATGAATTATTCAGTTGCTATTGAAACATTTGATGTTTGGGGATTTGATTACATGGGACCACTACTAGGGAAAACCTTATACACAGAACTTTAGCAGCAGCGTTGTTTAAAAACAGACGCTGCTGCTAATTATCAGTAGCGGGCTTCAGCCGACCGCGCTACTAATAGCCAAGTAGTAGTAGCGCGCTAGTTGAAAAGAGGGCTACTACTATAATTAACAGGGCGTTGCCTCTAGGCTCGGTATAGTAGTAGCGCCCTTATCACGGCCGCGCTACTGCTAGTAGCATCGCATTTCTCCAACACTCGCTGCTGCTAAGTATCACCCCCTCTCGCAACTAATTAAGTTTAGTCCCATACTGCTAAGCGAACATGGTGTTTACCACCTTAAATATGTTACTTCTCAAACTATCACGAGCACTTGGTCTTCATTGAACTGTATGTGTAGGATTTGTGGCTGCAATATGAATCTTCACCTGTACCTATACAGGTACGGTGAGGATTCATGTTGACTATTTAGATTCTACACAAAAAGATCAATGATGACCAATGTATATATTTGATGTTTTTTACATGATATTTGGCTTAGCAGTAGCGTTTTTTCAGGACAAAGCGCTACTGATATTTGGCTTAGCAGTAGTGTTTTTTCAGGACAAAGCGCTATTGATATTTGGCTTAGCAGTAGTGTGCTCCCTGTTCCTGCGCTACTGCTACAGCAAAAGAAAACACGCGGGCTAGCCCCCCGCACGCGCTCATCTCTCAATCGTCGCCCTCTGCCCGACGCCGGTAGCTGCGGTTAGGGTTTCTCCTCCGCCACCGCGCGCCACCGCCACTGCCGCCGCAGGTAATGCTCCTCCCCCTCTCGCCCCCCTCCGCTGCCCCTCCACCCTCTCGTCACCCACTCTGTCGCTGCCCGCGAGCTCTAGCCGGGCGCCTTTAGCTGATCGCCATCGATCGCCTCGCCGGCCGCTGTCGTTGCCCCCTCTCGTAGGAAAGTCACCGACCTTCCCCTAGTCAGCACCCACGACCGAGGTCACCATGCCATCCCCCCTCCTCGTCAGCACCCCCCTAGGGCTGCCCTAGCTAGATGCAGTGAGGGCTTACGAATTTCATATGGATAACTAGATGCTTTTGTTTTTCTGTAATAAGTTATTTTTTGTGGCAAAATGTAGGTGCCAATTTAGTTGAAATGCTTTGGTAGGTGGTACCGTGATCTGCTAGATATTGGTTTTGATACAAGTATTTGTTTGCAAGTGCTAAGTTAATCCCAATTAAATTTAGTAGGCTAGTTGATTTAGTTAATTTAGTAGGCTAGTTGATTTAGTTGATTTAGAACATTTTGATTTAGTTGATTTAGTAGGCTAGTTGATATGCAACATTTAGAGAGAGAGAGACACACACACACACACACACAGAGATATGATAGTTGATAGTTTTTAGTTGATATGATTAACTGATTAGTAAAAATTTAGACATAGTTGATAGTTTTTAGTTGATATAAGCCTCTGGTCATATATAACACTTTGATATAGGATAGTTTCTAGGGTTTAGAATAGTCGACGCTAGTTTGCTATCTGTTGGTTTGCATGTTGAGCTTGATGATCATCCCATGCTAAGTTATTGTTTTTGAAATTGCATGCTACCGTTCCCCAACAGGAACTGCCCCAAATACTTGGCGGATAAGAAGGATGGCAAAGTGAACTAAGGAATATATGATATACATGTTATTGATGTGTAATTTACTAGTGTTCATAGCAACCCCTGATTATTTGATACCGGTTCAGTTGCTGAGATTAGTAACTCGAAATAGGAGTTGCAGAATGAATAGAGACTAGTTAAGAGCGAAGTGACGATGTGTGTTGGAAGTGATTCCGAGGTTGATACGACCACCATCGCACACTCCCTCTACCTTCGGGATTAGTGTTGGACCTAAAATAAATGTTATTTGGTGTTTGCGTTAAGCATGAATACGATTAGATCATGTTTATTTCAATACGGTTATTCATTTAAGTCAGAGAATAATTGTTGTTTTGTTTACATGAATAAAACCTTCTATGGTCATACACCCAACATGAATTGTTTATTGAATCTCGATCGTAGTGATACACATATTCATAATATTGATTCCAAAAGATGCAAAGTTGATAATGATAGTGCAACATACTTGCGGCACTACCGTTTAGGTCATATTGGTGTAAAGCGCATGAAGAAACTCCACGCAGATGGACTTTTGGAGTCACTTGATTATAAATCATTTGATACTTGCGAACCATGCCTCATGGGCAAGATGACTAAAACTCCGTTCTCCGAAACAATGGATCGAGCTAATGACTTGTTGGAAATAATACATACCGATTTGTGCGGTCCGATGAGTATTGAAGCACGTGACGGGTATCGTTATTTTCTGACCTTCACAAATGATTTGAGTAGATATGGGTATGTCTACTTAATGAAACACAAGTCTGAAACATTTGAAAAGTTCAAAGAACTTCAGAGTGAAGTGAAGAATCATCGTAATAAGAAAATAAAGTTTCTACGATTTGATCGCGGAGGCAAATATTTGAGTTACGAGTTTGGCCTTCATTTAAAACAATGTGGAATTGTTTCACTACTCACGCCACCTGGAACACCACATCGTAATGGTGTGTCTGAACGTCGTAACCGTACTTTATTAGATATGGTGCGATCTATGATGTCTCTTACCGATTTACCACTATCGTTTTGAGGTTATGCATTAGAGATAGCCTCATTCGCAATTAATAGGGCACCGTCTAAATCCGTTGAGACGACACCGTATGAACTGTGGTTTAGCAACAAACCTAAGCTGTTGTTTCTTAAAATTTAGGGTTGTGACACTTATGTCAAAAGGCTTCAGCCTGATAAGCTCGAACCCAAATGGGAGAAGTGCTTCTTCATAGGATACCCTATGGAAACAAATGGGTACACCTTCTACCACAGATCCGAAAGGCAATATCTTTGTTGCCAAAAAACGGATCCTTTCTAGAGAAGGAGTTTCTCTCGAAAGAAGTGAGTGGGAGGAAAGTAGAACTTGATGAGGTAATTGTACCTTCTCTCAAATTGGAAAGTAGCACATCAGAGAAATTCGTTCCCATGATGCCTACACCAACTAGAGAGGAAGCTAATGATGATGATCATGAAACTTCAGATCAAGTTGCTACTAGACCTCATAGGTCGAACAGAGCACGTTCCGCACCAGAGTGTGTTGTGGCTCTAAGGTAAATCGGTATTTTCCCAAAGAGGAAGGGATGATGAAGCACAACAGCGGTAGGTATTTCCCTCAGTGATGAATCCAAGGTTATCGAACTAGTAGGAGAATCTAGCAACACAACGTAAACAACCCCTACACACAGATAAGAAATCCTCGCAACCCGACGTGTTAAAGGGGTTATCAATCCCTTTCGGGTAACGGCGCCAGAAATTGGCAACCAGACGTAAGATAATTGTAGTAGATTGATAGATCGAACGCCAAATAAAATAAATGAGAATAAAGTGCAACAAGGTATTTTTGTATTTTTGGTTTAATAGATCTGAAAATAAAAGGCAAATAAAATAGATCGCGATGGCAATAATATGAGAAAGAGACCCAGGGGCGTAGGTTTCACTAGTGGCTTCTCTCGAGAAAAATAGCAAACGGTGGGTAAACAAATTACTATTGGGCAATTGATAGAACTTCAAATAATCATGGCGATATCCAGGCAATGATCATTACATAGGCATCACGTCCAAGATTAGTAGACCGACTCCTGCCTGCATCTACTACTATTACTCCACACATCGACCACTATCCAGCATGCATCTAGTGTAGTAAGTTCATGGAGAAACGGAGTAATGCAATAAGAACGATGACATGATGTAGACAAGATTTATCTATGTAGAGATAGACCCCATCGTTTTATCCTTAGTAGCAACGATACATATGTGTCAGTTCCCCTTCTATCACCGGGATCAAGCACCGTAAGATCGAACCCACTACAAAGCACCTCTTCCCATTGCAAGATAAATAGATCAAGTTGGCCAATCAAAACCCAAATATCGGAGAAGAAATAAGAGGCTATAAGAAATCATGGATATAAGAGATCAAAGAAACTCAAATAACTTTCATGGATATAAAAAGATAGATCTGATCATAAGCTCAAAGTTCATCCGATCCCAACAAACACACCGTACAAAGAGTTACATCATATATGGATCTCCAAGAGACCATTTTATTGAGAATTCAGCTAGAGAGAGGAAGCCATCTAGCTACTAACTATGGACCTGAAGGTCTACAAAGAACTACTCACGCATCATTGGAGAGGCACCAATGGAAGTGGTGAACCCCTCTGTGATGGTGTCTAGATTGGATCTGGTGGTTGTGGACTCTGCGGCGGCTGGAATTGATTTTCGTCGACTCCCCTAGGGTTTCTGGAATATTGGGGTATTTATAGAGCAAAGAGGCGGTCCGGGGGGCACCCGAGGTGGGCGCAACCCACCAGGGCGCGCCAGGAGGCCCAGGCACGCCCTGGTGGGTTGTGCTCCCCTCGGAGCACCCACCAGGCGCAGCCTTGGCCCATTAGGTGTCTTCTGGTCCATAAAAATTCTCCGTGAAGTTTCGTTGCATTTGGACTCCGTTTGGTATTGATTTCTTGCGATGTAAAAAACATGCAGAAAACAACAACTGGCACATGGCACTATGTCAATAGGTTAGTACCAAAAAATAATATAAAATGATTATAAAACATCCAAGATTGATAATATAACAACATGGAACAATAAAAAATTATAGATATGTTGGAGACGTATCAGCATCCCCAAGCTTAACTCCTACTCATCCTCGAGTAGGTAAGTGATAAAAACAGAATTTTTGATGTGGAATGCTGCCTGACATGTCATATCATATTCTTTTCTTTATAGCATGGACATTTGGACTTTTATGTGATTCAACGCAATAGTCTAGTTTTGACATGATAACTTAAATACTCAAGCATATCAACAAGCAACCATGTCTTTCAAAATATCAATGCTAAAATAAGTTATCCCTAGCCCATCACGCTCAATCGTTGATCCATTCATGAAACACACTCAAGTACGATCATATTGCCTCCTAGTTGGTGCTTTTATAAGAGAAGATGGAGACTCAAATTCAAAACAAAAATTGCATAAAGTAAAATAAAGTCCCTTCACAGAGGGAAGTAGGGATTTGTAGAGGTGCCAGAGCTCAAAGCAAAACACTTAGAGATAAAAACATTTTGGGAGGTGTATCCCTCCCACCAACGAAAATGACTTAGAGTTCCCTACACTTTCCATGCTAGATATATCATAGGCGGTTCCCAAACAGAAAATAAAGTTTATTCCTTTTCAACCATACTTTCACTTTGCATGGCTAGCCGTATCCACGGTTGCCTTCCATACACTAGTGTAGGATGCTGCTAATGCAACACTACGATCAAAGACCCTTCGACGAAACTGTGTGCGATGCAATAATTGTAAATGGTGGTGTAAAAAGACCGTAAAAAAGGTGCAAAACGTTTGCGATGGAGGATGCATCAAACATGGTTCAGATTTTAGTTGCGTGTGCGATGCAAGGCATACAGTTCAGTTCAATTAACCGTTTGCCATGAGGAGGAACAAAAGAAACGGGGAGCCAGATGGAGGTGTGTGCGATATACAGCATACGGTTCACTCGGACGAACTGTTTGTGATTAGGCCACACAAAAGAAACAGTCAGCTAGATCAAGGTGTGTGCGATATACGGCATGCGGTTCACTCGGATGAACAGTTTGTGTTGAGACAAGAGAACAGAAACGGTTCAATATAACAAGATGTGTGTGATACGCGGCAAACAGGTCTGTAATCAGAAATGTGTGCGAAGACCGATAATAACACAGACGGTTGCTGCTAATAAGACGTGTGTGTTGTGCGATGGGATTGTAAACAGAACAACAACATATATATAAAAATATATACACACACACACACACTTATAAGGACATGGTTGCATAACCAAATTAAACATCCACTTACATAGGTGGTTTCTACAACCATGGCATTTGCACACACCAAAGTAAACTATTACATGCATAATTACATAGATGGCTACTACACACATGACATTTCCACACACCAATAAAGTAAACTATATATTACATGCATAATTAACTAGCATAAACGATCATCTGATCATCATCTACTTCTTGTGACGCTTGCTCTGCTTGTGGCTCGATCCGAGCTCGTCGATTTGGGTAACGAGGCAGTTCCTCATGTCAACGATCCGCCTGTGCATCTCGTAGCATGTGTACATGCTCTTGGCAACGAACCTGAGGTGAGGTTCATCCAGTTGCCGCATCCAGGCCATGTGGCAGGATACGGGACTTGTTCTCTGGGCATCCTGCTTCATCTTTTCGTAGTAGGGTTCGATGATGGCCGAGGCGAGTTCAACCAGGGAGTCCTTCTTCGTGCTGCCCCAGACCCTGTAGTGGTCACAGATTTCGACAAGGTTCTTACAGGACAAGCCCGTAACACAGAGCGCTTTTACATCGTCGGTGGTTTCCACCGTGGCGAACTTGTAGTCGGTGTTGTTGGCAAACCTGTTGAAACGGTCGCAAGGCTCTGTGGCCATGCAATAGTGGTAGATGAGGACATGATGGAGCACGCACAACTAGGCGACGACAACCTTCTGATCTATGTTGGGACGACCGACGGTGTACTGGAGGTCGATGCCGACCACCTTGTACTTGTCTTGAGCAAGCAACTGCTCAACGCTGTTGATGTAGTCGTCCACCACGACCGGGTTGATGGTGTATACCATCGAGAGATCCGTCTCCCTCGCGTGGGTCTCCACTCTATGCTCGCCGAACTCCATTAGAGCGCCGCTAGACATCCCCTCTCTATGTGTTGTCGTGGGTGTGTTTGTTGTGTTGTGGGGCACGATTGAAAGGTTGAAGAGACTAAGGTTATAATGGCCGCTGGAATTAAAGGGGAAGCCGGACGGCCAGGAATATCGGCAGGCCCTGATGGCAGTTCTAATTTGCAGCGTGTAACTCCATCGTGCCGCACATAATTGCATCGTGTGGCAACGCGCGCGGTGCAACCACATGCATATGGGGCCCCCGACGTGATCGTGTGCATGCCCAACCGCTGGCAGAGCGCACGCGGAGGGACGCGAGTAGAGTGCTCCGCGGTCGCCTCAAGGGCGAGCAACCATATGTATGCATATAGCAGTTGAACACGCAAGGAAAAGCTGTCCACAAGCCGAGCGCGCTGACGGACGCGAGCAGAGCGTGCCAACGGACGTGAGAAGAGCACACCACGGCGCCTAACGGCGAGCAGAGCTTGCCGAGGGACGCGATCAGAGGCCAGCACAGTGATATGTGGAAAATAAGACGAACTGTGCGAGTGATGTCGGAGACATCAAGCACGAATCAGATTAGAGTTGCGTGTGCGATACGTGGCATACAGTTGATCCATCCGAGCTGTTTGTGATGGAATAAGCCATGTGTGTTGCGGGCAAACGCTTGCTGGTATATATCCTTAAATATAACCAAAAAAGTGTTAATGCATGTTACAAAAATTGTATAACTGGAAACTATCTTCAAATACGAATCCAACGATATAATCTTTGGCGATATGCATTCGCATTTTATTAGTTAAATCCTACTTATAAACCGGGACGGAGGTATAGTAGGTACTTAAATCGCAAACATTTTTTTGTATTAACCGTATGTGTAAGTGTCCTTTCGTCCTCCTCCTGCATGTCTTGTCACCCCGCGGCCGCAGACGGCTTACAGTGCAAGCTTGCGCAGCGCGCGGGGGCGTTCTTTTGGCCAAATGGTGGCTCGAAGTGGCACCAATGAATCGTCGGGGAGCCCGTTCCCACGTAACCTCGCAGGTTCCCGTGCAAGCTTCCCGCCCGATGATAACCCACAAGTATAGGGGATCGCAACAGTTTTCGAGGGTAGAGTATTCAACCCAAATTTATTGATTCGACACAAGGGGAGCCAAAGAATATTCTCAAGTATTAGCAGTTGAGTTGTCAATTCAACCACACCTGGATAACTTAATATCTGCAGCAATGTATTTAGTAGCAAAGTAATATGGAAGTAACAGTAACGATAGCAAAAGTAATATTTTTGGGTTTTGTAGTGATTGAAACAGTAGCAACGGAAAAGTAAATAAGCGAAGAACAATATGTGAAAAGCTCGTAGGCATTGGATCGGTGATGGAGAATTATGCCGGATGCGGTTCATCATGTAACAGTCATAACATAGGGTGACACAGAACTAGCTCCAATTCATCAATGTAATGTAGGCATGTATTCCGAATATAGTCATGCGTGCTTATGGAAAAGAACTTGCATGACACCTTTTGTCCTACCCTCCCGTGGCAGCGGGGTCCTAATGGAAACTAAGGGATATTAAGGCCTCCTTTTAATAGAGTACCGGACCAAAGCATTAACACATAGTGAATACATGAACTCCTCAAACTAGGGTCATCACCGGGAGTGGTCCCGATTATTGTCACTTCGGGGATGCCGGATCATAACACATAGTAGGTGACTATATGTTGGGGATCGTTGCAGAAATTAAAATTTTTCTACGCATCACCAAGAACAATCTATGGAGTCTTCTAGCAACGAGAGGGAGAAGAGTGCATCTACATACCCTTGTAGATCACGAGCGGAAGCGTTCAAGTGAACGGGGTTGATGGAGTCGTACTCGTCATGATCCAAATCACCGATGACCGAGCGCCGAACGGACGGCACCTCCGCGTTCAACACACGTATGGTTGGGGAAGACGTCTCCTCCTTCTTGATCCAGCAAGGGGGAGGGAGAGGTTAATGGAGATCCAGCAGCACGACGGCGTGGTGGTGGAAGCAGCGGGGATCTCGGCAGGGCTTCGCCAAGCTCAGCGAGAGGGAGAGGTGTCACGGGAGGGAGAGGGAGGCGCCAGGGGCTTGGGTGCGGCTGCCCTCCCTCCCCCCTCTTTATATAGGGGTCCAAGGGGGCGCCGCCCCCCAGAGATCCCATCTCAAGGTGGGGGGGGGGACTTGCCCCCCAAGTCAAGTGGGGCGCCCCCCACCCCTAGGGTTTCCAACCCTAGGCGCAGTGGAGGCCCAAGGGGGGCGCACCAGCCCACCAGGGGCTGGTTCCCTTCCCCACTTCAGCCCATGGGGCCCTCCGGGATAGGTGGCCCCACCCGGTGGACCCCCGGGACCCTTCCGGTGGTTCCGGTACAATACCGGTGACCCCCGGAACTTTCTCGGTGGCTGAAACTGGACTTCCTATATATAATTCTTCACCTCCGGACCATTCCGGAACTCCTCGTGACGTCCGGGATCTCATCCGGGACTCCGAACAACTTTCGGGTTACCGCATACTAGTATCTCTACAACCCTAGCATCACCGAACCTTAAGTGTGTAGACCCTACGGGTTCGGGAGACATGCAGACATGACCGAGACGACTCTCCGGTCAATAACCAACAGCGGGATCTGGATACCCATGTTGGCTCCCACATGTTCCACGATGATCTCATCGGATGAACCACGATGTCGAGGATTCAATCAATCCCGTATACAATTCCCTTTGTCAATCGGTACGTTACTTGCCCGAGATTCGATCGTCGGTATCCCAATACCTTGTTCAATCTCGTTACCGGCAAGTCACTTTACTCGTACCGTAATGCATGATCCCGTGACCAAACACTTGGTCACATTGAGCTCATTATGATGATGCATTACCGAGTGGGCCCAGAGATACCTCTCCGTCATACGGAGTGACAAATCCCAGTCTCGATTCGTGCCAACCCAACAGACACTTTCAGAGATACCCGTAGTGCACCTTTATAGCCACCAAGTTACATTGTGACGTTTGGCACACCCAAAGCACTCCTATGGTATCCGGGAGTTGCACAATCTCATGGTCTAAGGAAATGATACTTGACATTTGGAAAAGCTCTAGCAAACGAACTACACGATCTTTGTGCTATGCTTAGGATTGGGTCTTGTCCATCACATCATTCTCCTAATGATGTGATCATGTTATCAATGACATCCAATGTCCATAGTCAGGAAACCATGACTACCTGTTGATCAACGAGCTAGTCAACTAGAGGCTCACTAGGGACATGTTGTGGTCTATGTATTCACACATGTATTACGATTTCCGGATAACACAATTATAGCATGAACAATAGACAATTATCATGAACAAGGAAATATAATAATAACCATTTTATTATTGCCTCTAGGGCATATTTCCAACACTATAGACTTGCAAGATAGGATCAAGAACTCACATATATTCATGAAAACATAATAGGTTCAGATCTGAAACCATGGCACTCGGGCCCTAGTGACAAGCATTAAGCATAGCAAAGTCATAGCAACATCAATCTCTGAACATAGTGGATACTAGGGATCAAACCCTAACAAAACTAACTCGATTACATGATAGATCTCATCCAACCCATCACCGTCCAGCAAGCCTACGATGGAATTACTCACGCACGGCGGTGAGCATCATGAAATTGGTGATGGATGATGGTTGATCATGACGACGGCGACGAATTCCCCTCTCCGGAGCCCCGAACGGACTCCAGATCAGCCCTCTCGAGAGGTTTTAGGGCTTGGCGGCGGCTCCGTATCGTAAAACGCGATGAATCCTTCTCTCTGATTTTTTTCTCCCCGAAAGTGAATATATGGAGTTGGAGTTGAGGTCGGTGGAGCGTCAGGGGGCTCACGAGGCAGCGGGCGCGCCCAGGGGGGCAGGCGCGCCCCCACCCTCGTGGACAGGGTGTGGGCCCCCTGACATGGATTTTTATTCCAGTATTTTTAATATTTTCCAAAAAGATGTTCCATGGAGTTTCAGGTCATTCCGGGAACTTTTGTTTCTGCACATAAATAACACCATGGAAAGTCTGCTGAAAACAGCGTCAGTCCGGGTTAGTTCCATTCAAATCATGCAAGTTAGAGTCCAAAACAAGGGCAAAAGTGTTTGGAAAAGTAGATACGACGGAGACGTATCAACTCCCCCAAGCTTAAACCTTTGCTTGTCCTCAAGCAATTCAGTTGATAAACTGAAAGTGATAAAGAAAAACTTTTACAAACTCTGTTTGCTCTTGTTGTTGTAAATATGTAAAGCCAGCATTCAAGTTTTTAGCAAAGATTATGACTAACCACATTCACAATAACTCTTAGGTCTCATGTTTACTCATATCAATGACATAATCAACTAGCGAGCCATAATAATAAATCTCGGATGATAACACTTTCTCAAAACAATCATGATATGATATAATAAGATGGTATCTCGCTAGCCCTTTCTGAGACCGCAAAACATAAATGCAGAGCACCTTTAAAGATCAAGGACTGACTAGACATTGTAATTCATGGTAAAAGAGATCCAGTCATAGTCATACCCAATATAAATTAATAGTAATGGATGCAAATGACAGCAGTGCTCTCCAGCTAGTGCTTTTAAATAAGAGGGTGATGACTCAACATGAAAGTAAATAGATAGGCCCTTCGCAGAGGGAAGCAGGGACTTGTAGAGGTGCCAGAGCTTGATTTTGAAATAGACATAAATAATATTTTGAGCGGCATACTTTCATTGTCAACATAACAACCAAGAGACGGCGATATCTTCCATGCTACACACATTATAGGTGGTTCCCAAATAGAATGGTAAAGTTTATACTCCCTCTCCACCAACAAGCATCAATCCATGGCTTGCTCGAAACAATGAGTGCCTCCAACTAGCAACAGCCCCGGGGGATTTTTGTTTGCAATTATTTTGATTTAGTTTGCATAAAGCATGGGACTGGGCATCCCGGTGACCAGCCATTTTCTCGTGAGTGAGGAGCGGAGTCCACTCCTCTTGAGAATAACCCGCCTAGCATGGAAGATACAGACAACCCTAGTTGATACATGAGCTATTCGAGCATACAAAACAGAATTTCATTTGAAGGTTTGGAGTTTGGCACATACAAATTTACTTGGAACGGCAGGTAGATACCGCATATAGGAAGGTATAATGGACTCATATGGAATAACTTTGGGGTTTAAGGGATTGGATGCACAAGCAGTATTCCCGCTTAGTACAAGTGAAGGCTAGCAAAAGACTGGGAAGCGACCAACTAGAGAGCGATAAAATTCATGAACATGCATTGAAATTAATAAACATTGAGTGCAAGCATGAGTAGGATATAATCCACCATGAACATAAATATCGTGAAGGCTATGTTGATTTGTTTCAACTACATGTGTAAACATGTGCCAAGTCGAGTCACTTAAATCATTCAAAGGAGGATACCACCCCATTATACCACATCACAACCATTTTAATAGCATGTTGGCACGCAAGGTAAACCATTATAACTCATAGCTAATCAAGCATGGCATAAGCAACTATGATCTCTAATTGTCATTGCAAACATGTTCATTCATAATAGGCTGAATCAGGAACGATGAACTCATCATATTTACAAAAACAAGAGAGGTCGAGTTACCAGCTTCTCTCATCTCAGTCAGTCCATCATATATCGTCATAATTTCCTTTCACTTGCACGACCGAATGATGTGAAAATAATAAGAGTGCACGTGCATTGGACTAAGCTGGAATGTGCAAGCATTCAATAAACAGGAGAAGACAAGGCAATATGGGCTCTTGGTTAAATCAACAATAATGCATATAAGAGCCACTTCAACAATTTAATCATGGTCTTCTCCTATCGACCCCCAAAGAAAAGAAATAAAACTATTTACACGGGAAAGCTCCCAACAAGCAAAAGAAGAACAAGAAATCTTTTTCGGTTTTCTTTTTAATTATTACTACTACAGCAAGAAAGGTAAACTAACTAAAAGCTACACTAATTTTTTTGTTTTTCTTAAGGTTTAACAAACACACAAGAAGAAAGCAAGAAAAAGAAAATAAACTAGCATGGATATTACAGTGAAAAAGTATTAGCACCGACATCTAGCAATGAGTGTGTGAACATGAATGTATTGTCGGTGAGAAATACGTACTCCCCCAAGCTTAGGCTTTTGGCGTAAGTTGGTTTATTGCCACGGATGGCCCGGCGGATATCCATAGTTGTAGCCGGGGTCGTACTGAGATGAAGAAGACTCTGGTTGCCACTGGTTGGAAATCATCTCCGGATCCCACTGGTAATTAGACTGTCGTGGAGGTTCAAATTGTGGTTCCGGCTCCATGGCTGGTGTAGGGTTTCGGTACGCGTGAATGGCCGCCAACGGAACGAGATACAGACCTTCAGATAAATTAAACAAGGAGGGAGCAGGCAAGGTAATAGTCTCAGGGTGATGTTTATCAAAGAACAATTTGTATTTAAGCGCCCCTTCCCTATTCTTAACAATAAAGTCATGCGCTACCATACTCTTATAATCTAAATAAGCAGTGGGCATCATTTTTTCTTCTTTTTCATAGTGCCTAATAGGTATGTTATAGTGTGCAGCAAGGCATGAAGCATAAATCCCTCCAAAGATGGGACCTTTTGTACGGTTCAGACTTAACCGTTTGGCAATAATACCGCCCATACTAACAGTGTTATCGCAGAATAAACCATGGAACAAAATAATAATATCAGGAACACTAAGGTTTCCACAGTTTCCGCGACCAATTGAGCAACGGCTAGCAAATATGGCAAAGTAGCGTAAAACAGGAAAATGTATGCTAGTGATTCTTGCATCGGAAACTTTCCTGGTTTCCCCCACAGTGATAGTATCAATAAACCCATCCACATCTTTACGATGTGGTTCATCTAAACTACCCTCAAAAGGTATTTTGCAAATCTTGCAAAATTCATCTAGTGGCATCTTCTTAACCACATCATATAAATGGAACTCTACTAAAGGAGGTGATTCCTTAGGATAATAGTAGAAGTTTTGCACAAAAGTATTGGTGAGTAAGAGATACTGATTGCGTTGGTCGCGGAGGAAGTCGGTGAGGCCTGCATTCTCAGCCAATTCATAAAAATCATCATAAATCCCGGCTTCTCTCAAGAAATCATTGGAAGGCCATTCACACAGCCGGATCTCCACGGTGCAAGGCAAATTATATTTGGGCCTCTGTGCTTCTTCACTTTGCTTTTCTTCCGAGCTTCGGCTCGATGAGCCCCTCAAAAATCTCTTCATTATTTTCTGAAAATTTCTGAAATTCTTAGTAACTTCAAATAAAAGTGAACCAAGCTCAACAAAATTGATAGCAACTACTCCTACAAACGCCTAGAGCCTATATGATGCATTAGAACTACTTGGAACCATATAAATTTGACATGCAAGCTCAAGAACATGGTCACCTAGGCAGGACAAATTTGCAATGAATAAAGCACTAGAACAAAAACTAATTGGACCAATGGAGGAGTCACATACGAAGGAACAATCTCCCCAATCAGTTTTGTGAGAGGTGCTTTGAGCAAGGAGATCGAAAATCGCAGGAAAGTGAGCTAGAACTCGTGCTTGAGCTAGATAGTGATTTTTTTGGGAGGAAGAAGAAGTGTGTGGGTGCAGGAATAAGTGGAGGGGAGCCACCATGGACCCACGAGGCAAGGGGCACACCCTGTAGGGGTGGGCGTACCCTGGACCCTCGTGGCCAGGTGCTTGCTCCCCCTGCTGTGTTCTCAGTGCCAGATATTCTCAAATATTCCAGAAAAAATCATATTTCATTTTCAGGGCATTTGGAGAACTTTTATTTTCGGGGTATTTTTATATTGCACGGATAAATCAGAAAACAGACAGAAAAATACTATTTTTACTTTATTTCAACTAAATGACAGAAAATAGAAAGAGGATACAGAAGGTTGTGCCTTCTAGTTTCATCCATCTCATGCTCATCAAAAGGAATCCACTAACAAGGTTGATCAAGTCTTGTTAACAAACTCATTCCGAATAACATGGAACCAGAGAAATTTCGAATAACACTATGTTACCTCAACGGGGATATGCACATCCCAATAATAAGAATATCATATTTCTTCTTGATAGTAGGAAGGGGAAATTCAAAACCTCCAAAAATAATCGATGGAAATTTTCCAATAGAATTGATACTATGGACTTGAGGTTGTTTCCTCGGAAAGTGTACCGTATGCTCATTACCATTAACATGAAAAGTGACATTACCTTTGTTGCAATCAATAACAGCCCCTGTAGTATTCAGAAAAGGTCTTCCAAGAATAATAGACATACTATCGTCCTCGGGAATACCAAGAATAATAAAGTCCGTTAGAATAGTAACGTTTGCAACCACAACAGGCACATCCTCACAAATACCAACAGGTATAGCAGTTGATTTATCGACCATTTGCAAAGATATTTCAGTAGGTGTCAACTTATTCAAATCAAGTCTACGATATAAAGAGAGAGGCATAACACTAACACCGGCTCCAAGATCACATAAGGAAGTTTTAACATAGTTTCTTTTAATGGAGCATGGTATAGTTGGCACTCCTGGATCTCCTAGTTTCTTTGGTTTTCCACCCTTAAAAGTATAATTAGCAAGCATGGTGGAAATTTCAGCTTCCGGTATCTTTCTTTTATTTGTAACAATATCTTTCATATACTTAGCATAAGGATTCATTTTGAGCATATCAGTTAATCGCATACGCAAAAAGATAGGTCTAATCATTTCAGCAAAGCGCTCAAAATCCTCATCATCCTTTTTCTTGGATGGTTTAGGAGGAAAAGGCATGGGTTTCTGAACCCATGGTTCCCTTTCTTTACCGTGCTTCCTAGCAACAAAGTCTCTCTTATCATAGTGTTGATTCTTTGATTGTGGGTAATCAAGATCAACAGCAGGTTCAATTTCTACATCATTATCATTACTAGGTTGAGCATCATCATGAACATCATCATTAACATTTTCATTAGGTTCATGTTCATTACCAGATTGTGTTTCAGCATCAGAAATAGAAATATCATTTGGATTCTCAGGTGGTCCAGCAATAGGTTCACTAGAAGCATGCAAAGTCCTATCATTTTTCTTTTTCTTCTTTTTAGAAGGACTAGGTGCATCTATATTATTTCTCTGAAAATCTTGCTCAATTCTCTTAGGGTGGCCTTCAGGATACAAAGGTTCTTGAGTCATCTTACCAGCTCTAGTAGCCACTCTAACAGCAAAATCATTTTTCTTACTATTCAATTCATTGAGCAAATCATTTTGAGCTTTAAGTACTTGTTCTACTTGAGTGGTAACCATAGAAGCATGTTTAGTAATGAGTTTAAATTCACCTTTAACTCTAGACATATAATCACCCAAGTGTTCAAGCGTATCAGAATTGTATTCCAATTGTCTGCCAAAATAAGCATTGAAGTTTTCTTGTTTGACAATGAAATTATCAAACTCTTCTAAGCATTGTCTAGCAGACTTATAGTGAGGAATATCACCTTCATCAAATCTATAGAGAGAATTTACCTTTACTACCCGTGTCGGGTTATCAAGACCATGAGTTTCTTCAATAGGTGATGGATTAAGATCATATGTTTCTTCAACAGGCGGTAAATTAAGACCATGTATTTCTTCAATAGGAGGTAAATTCTTAACATCTTCAGCTTTTATACCCTTTTCTTTCATAGATTTCTTTGCCTCTTGCATATCTTCAGGGCTGAGAAATAGAACACCTCTTTTCTTCGGAGTTGGTTTAGGAATAGGCTCAGGAATTGGCTCAGGAAGTGTCCAATTATTTTCATTTGTCAACATATTATTCAATAGAATTTTAGCTTCATCCGGTGTTCTTTCCCTGAAAACAGAACCATCACAACTATATCCAGGTAATCTCTGGAAGCATCGATTAGTCCATTATAAAACAAATCAAGTATTTCATTTTTATTAAGAGGATGATCAGGCAAAGCATTAAGTAATCGGAGAAGCCTCCCCCAAGCTTGTGGGAGACTCTCTTCTTCAATTTGCACAAAATTATATATTTCCCTCAAAGCAGCTTGTTTCTTATGAGCAGGGAAATATTTAGCAGAGAAGTAATAAATCATATCCTGGGGACTACGCACACAACCAAGATCAAGAGAATTAAACCATATCTTAGCATCACCCTTTAATGAGAACGGAAATATTTTAAGGATATAAAGGTAGCGAGTTCTCTCATCATTAGTGAATAGGGTGGCTATATCATTTAATTTAGTAAGATGTGCCACAACAGCTTCAGATTCATAGCCATGAAAAGGATCAAATTCAACCAAAGTAATTACATCAGGATCAACAGAGAATTCATAATCCTTATCAGTAACACAGATAGGTGAAGTAGCAAAAGCAGGGTCAGGTTTCATTCTAGGATTAAGAGATTGCTGCTTCCATTTAGCTAATAACCTCTTGAGCTCGTATCTATCTTTGCAGGCTAAAATAGCTAAAGCAGCTTCTTTTTCAAAAACATAACCCTCAGGAATAACAGGCGATTCATATTTATTAGGGGGAGAGTCTTCATCATCACTTTCATCAATGTTATCATTTTCAATAATTTCTTTCTCTCTAACCCTAGCAAGTTATTCATCAAGAAATTCACCAAGTGGCACAATAGTATCAAGCATAGTAGTAGTTTCATCATAAGTATCATGCATAGCAGAAGTGGCATCATCAATGACATGCGACATATCAGAATGAATAGCAGAAGCAGGCTTAGGTGTCGCAAGCTTACTCAAAACAGAAGGTGAATCAAGTGCAGAGCTAGATGGCAGTTCCTTACCTCCCCTCGTAGTTGAGGGATAAACTGTTGTCTTAGCGTCTTTCAAGTTCTTCATAGTGACCAGCAGATATAAATCCCAAGTGACTCAAAGAATAGAGCTATGCTCCCCGGCAACGATGCCAGAAAATAGTCTTGATAACCCACAAGTATAGGGGATCGCAACAGTTTTCAAGGGTAGAGTATTCAACCCAAATTTATTGATTCGACACAAGGGGAGCCAAAGAATATTCTCAAGTATTAGCAGTTGAGTTGTCAATTCAACCACACCTGGATAACTTAATATCTGCAGCAGAGTATTTAGTAGCAAAGTAGTATGGAAGTAACAGTAACGATAGCAAAAGTAATATTTTTGGGTTTTGTAGTGATTGAAACAGTAGCAACGGAGAAGTACATAAGCGAAGAACAATATGTGAAAAGCTCGTAGGCATTGGATCGGTGATGGAGAATTATGCCGGATGCGGTTCATCATGTAACAGTCATAACATAGGGTGACACAGAACTAGCTCCAATTCATCAATGTAATGTAGGCATGTATTCCGAATATAGCCATACGTGCTTATGGAAAAGAACTTGCATGACATCTTTTGTCCTACCCTCCCGTGGCAGCGGGGTCCTAATGGAAACTAAGGGATATTAAGGTCTCCTTTTAATAGAGTACCGGACTAAAGCATTAACACATAGTGAATACATGACCTCCTCAAACTAGGGTCATCATCGGGAGTGGTCCCGATTATTGTCACTTCGGGGTTGCCGGATCATAACACATAGTAGGTGACTATAGACTTGCAAGATAGGATCAAGAACTCACATATATTCAAGAAAACATAATAGGTTCAGATCTGAAACCATGGCACTCGGGCCCTAGTGACAAGAATTAAGCATAGCAAAGTCATAGCAACATCAATCTCTGAACATAGTGGATACTAGGGATCAAACCCTAACAAAACTAACTCGATTACATGATAGATCTCATCTAACCCATCACCGTCCAGCAAGCCTACGATGGAATTACTCACGCACGGCGGTGAGCATCATGAAATTGGTGATGGAGGGTGGTTGATGATGACGACGGCGACGAATTCCCCTCTCCGGAGCCCTGAACGGACTCCAGATCAGCCCTCCCGAGAGGTTTTAGGGCTTGGCGGCGGCTCCGTATCGTAAAACGCGATGAATCCTTCTCTCTGATTTTTTTCTCCCTGAAAGTGAATATATGGAGTTGGAGTTGAGGTCGGTGGAGCGTCAGGGGGCCCATGAGGCAGGGGGGCAGGCGCGCCCCCCACCCTTGTGGACAGGGTGTGGGCCCCCTGACGTGGTTTTTTCTTCCAGTATTTTTAATATTTTCCAAAAAGATGTTGCGTGGAGTTTCAGGTCATTCCGAGAACTTTTCTTTCTGCACATAAATAACACCATGGAAAGTCTTCTGAAAACAGCGTCAGTCCGGCTTAGTTCCATTCAAATCATGCAAGTTAGAGTCTGAAACAAGGGCAAAAGTGTTTGGAAAAGTAGATACGACGGAGATGTATCACCCGACTCAGTGAAATCCCCCAAAATCCCAATGCTTACCTGCGTGCTATATAAACCCTCACGGCCGGCGAGTCCTGTCATCGCATTTGCCCCTCCCTCCCTGTAGCTTACCTCGTCTGCTTCTCCCAAAATCACCAATGGCACCGGTTCGTCATCATCGCTCAGCTACCCCGCCTTCATCAGAGGACAGCTCCAGCTGGGAGGCTACACCGCGGCGGCGTCTCAACCCCCGGCGTAGTGTAGTGCGCGTGGCGTCCCTGTTGGGTGTGCGCGGAACACCCACCACATGCTCCGCCGCCGCTGCCCGTCGGGAGCTGTTGCCGGCCACCGTTGAAAGCCAGGGCCATCGCCCGCTCTGCCGCCGCGGCCCGTAGGCGGGAGGTGGCCGTCGTGGCCGCCACCCCACTGCCGGCCATCACCCGCTTCGCCACCGCGGTCCGAAGGCGGGAGATGGCCGTCGTGGCCGCCACCCCATTGTTGGCCGCCGTGGCCGCCAGGCCACTGTCAACAGTCGTGGCCGCCAGCCCACCGTCAACCGCCGGGATCATCACCCGCTCTGCCACCGCCGCCCGAAGGAGGGAGGCGGAGGTGGAGGCCTGGACGTGCGTCAGATACCTTGCGTGCTACATCGAGTTTCTGCGGGAGGAGGAGGAGCGCCTCGTCGAGCATGCAAAGAGCCTTACCGCAGCCGTGGCCGCAGCACACACCGACACAGATGCGAGGAATCAGGAGATCTACAAGCAGTCCGTCTTCTTCGAGAGGGATCGTCTAGAGCGGGAGTGGGCGTTCGAGCTGGCGAGTGTCGTTGAATGTGCAGCAGCGGCAGGCACCGTATTGCAGTTTCCCAGCTCGTCGGTAGGCTCCTCCTCCTCTGCCTCTTACTGAGCACGCTCGGTAGAGGAGAGGCTACCGGAAGTAGCACAAATCCCCTCCGTAGTAGTAGTATTTAGGGGTTATTTTGTTTAGCTCATTTGACCATAGATGTGGTGGAACTGTACAATTTACTTAAAATTAGCTCGTATATATAGTTGAACTAGCTATTTCAGTACGTGGTTGGCAACAATTGTGGAAAATTTTGGTCGGTTCAGCTATCGAGTTGAACTGTTTGTATAAATTAAGACCGACTGCTTAATCTATGAATGAAATCTATGCTGAATTACTGAATTTTAGTTGCAAAAATTAGATAGTGCTAGTGATTTCTAGCTGCATATTTTGACAAATCGCAATGTTACAAGGATTGAAAAATGGCAATGTTACTAGATCAACAAATGTCAATCTTTCCAGTTTGACAAATGGCAATATACCCAATATGACAGATGCAAATCTTACCAAATTGTTTGTACATGGTTGCACACGGGTCATCCAAAACAACCGTTTGCGTTGAAGGGATGCACAAATCCTGCGCTGCGAATTTTCCCTCGACTTAAGGGGCAAGACCATAGCTCTCACTTTGCATACGGGTGTTCTATCTAAAACGTTTGCGATCAAGAGCTGCAGAAATCCTGCTCGGCACATTTTCTATTGGCTTCCTGGGGAGGCTGTCGGTTTGCATAGGGTGTTCTAACTAAAACGTTTGCGATCAAGAGCTGCACAAATCCTGCTAGGCACATTTTCCCTTGGCTTCCTGGGGAAGTTGTCAGTTTTGCATACGGGTGTCCTAACTAAAACGTTTGTGATGAATGTTTTATATTTAAAAACAGTATTAAACTGTGGCTTGGGCGCCATTAATGTAGAGGATGCAAGCAAGGCGGGCGGCCATGGAAGTCAAAGGGCTCGCTTCCCGGTGAGCCTGCGCGGCGTATAGCTCGCACACTTCTCAGTGAGCCTCCGCATTGCAGTACAGCTCGCACGCCTCCCGTTTAGTCAAGCACTCAAGCACCTGTCCGCACGGCACCTCCTAGCCATTAAAAGAGTGAGGTGTGGCGTCACGTGAATGGTTAACAGAACGCACACAATTTAAATTATACAAAAGGTTTGAGATGTTACAGTGGCAGCTATTTGTTTCAAAATGCCTTTTGTTGGCTGTTATTCGAGTGCGCCTTCTCTCAGAATGGACAGGAAAAATACCACAGCATGCCGGGTGCCATTCCATTATAGCATGCCAAGTTTCATGAATTTCAGACGAGTTTTGGATTTACTAGAATTTAAAAACAAAGTATCTCAACATTTTGTCGGCAATCAACAGTGCCCTGGTGTTTGAATTTCTTTCTCATTTCTTGCATGGGACCTAAGCATGCACCGAAGGGCACATATTTGATTTCTCAACCAATTTATATGCACTGGAGCATGTGCATGTAGTTCAAATTTGAATTATGCACATAAAATGTCAAACCCAGTTAATGTCTAAAAATGTCCAAACAAACCCCGGAAAATTCCAAAATTACACACAACACTCCTGTTGATCTATGTTGACACTAGGAAAATTTTGAAAGCAATACGAGGCAAAGGTGGCACGTTCCCTACCGAAACCATCACGCTTGTTTTGAGAAGCTCTGGTTTGTGAGAGGCTTATACCCAAACCTGCCCCAAATGGGAATTTTTTTACCACGGCATGTTGATGCCGCTCCATGATAGCATGCTAAGTTTCATGAATTTCAGATCAGTTTTGGATTTACTAGAATTTAAAAACAAGGTATCTCAATGTTTGCAGCCGAGTGACGGTGGCAGGGTGTTTTAGATTCATTCCCATTTCTTGCATGGGACCTAAGCATGCAACCAAGGACACATATTTGATTTTTCAACTAGTTTATATGCACTGGAGCATGTGCATGTAGTTCAAAATTGAATTATGCACCTGAAATGCCTACAAAACCAAGTTAATGTATAAAAATATCCAAACGAAACCAAAAAATTCCAAAATTAAACACAACACTCTTTTTGTTCTATGTTGACACTAGAAATTTTTTGAAAGCAATAAGAGGCGATGGATATCATTTCGTCCCCAAAGGTGGCACGTTCCCTACCGAAACCATCATGCTTGTTGTGAGAAGCTTTGGTTTGTGAGAAGCTTAGACCCAAACCTACCCCAAATGGGACAAAAATTTTACCACGGCATGTTGGTGCCGCTCCATGATAGCATGCCAAGTTTCATGAATTTCAGACGAGTTTTGGATTTACTAGAATTTTATAAAACCAAGTATCTCAATGTTTGCGGCCGAGTGACGGTGGCAGGGTGTTTGAAATTCATTCCCATTTCTTGCATGGGACCTAAGCATGCACCGAAGGACACAAATTTGATTTTTCAACCAATTTATATGCACTAGAGCATGTGCATGTGGTTCAAATTTGAATTATGCACATAAAATGCCTGGAAAACCCAGTTAATGTGTAAAAATGTCCAAACGAAGCCCGAAAAATTCCAAAACTAAACACAACACTCCTATTGTTCTATGTTGACGCTGGAAATTATTTGAAAGCAATAAGAGGCAACGGATATCGTTTCGTACCCAAAGGTGGCACGTTCCTACCGAAACCATCACGCTTGTTGTGAGAAGCTCTGGTTTGTGAGAAGCTTATACCCAAACCTGCCCCAAATGGGACAAATTTTTTACCACGGCATGTTGATCCCGTTTCATGATACCATTCCAAGTTTCATGAATTTCAGACTAGTTTTGGATTTACTAGAATTTAAAAACCAGGTATCTCAATGTTTGCGGCCGAATGACGGTGGCAGGGTGTTTGTAATCATTCACATTTCTTGCATGGGACCTAGGCATGCAACAAAGGACACAGATTTGATTTTTCAACTAGTTTATATGCACTAGAGCATGTGCATGTACTTCAAATTTGAATTATGCACATAAAATGCCTGGAAAACCCGGTTAATGTATAAAAATGTCCAAACGAACCCCGAAAAATTCCAAAATTAAACGCAACACTCCTGTTGTTCTATGTTGACACTAGAAACTTTTTGAAAGCAATAAGAGGCAACAAATATCGTTTCGTCCCAAAGGTGGCACGTTCCCTACCGAAACCATCACGCTTGTTGTGAGAAGCTTTGGTTTGTGAGAAGCTTATACCCAAACCTGCCCCAAATGGGACAACATTTTTACCACGGCATGTTGAGGCCGCTCCATGATAGCATGCCAAGTTTCATGAATTTCAGACGAGTTTTGGATTTACTAATATTTAAAAACCAGGTATCTCAATGTTTGCGGCCGAGTGATGGTGGCAGGGTGTTTGACATTCATTCCCATTTCTTGCATGGGACCTAAGCATGCAACCAAGGAAACATATTTAATTTTTCAACTAGTTTATATGCACTGGAGCATGTGCATGTAGTTCAAAATTGAATTATGCACCTGAAATGCCTACAAAACCAAGTTAATGTATAAAAATGTCCAAACAAACCCCAAAAAATTCCAAAATTAAACACAACACTCTTTTTGTTCTATGTTGACACTAGGCATTTTTTGAAAGCAATAAGAGGCGATGGATATCGTTTCGTCCCCAAAGGTGGCACGTTCCCTACCGAAACCATCATGCTTGTTGTGAGAAGCTCTGGTTTGTGAGAAGCTTATACCCAAACCTGCCCCAAATGGGACAAAAATTTTACCACGGCATGTTGGTGCCGCTCCATGATAGCATGCCAAGTTTCATGAATTTCAGACGAGTTTTGGATTTACTAGAATTTTTTAAAACCAAATATCTCAATGTTTCCGGCCGAGTGACCGTGGCAGGGTATTTGAAATTCATTCCCATTTCTTGCATGGGACCTAAGAATGCACCGAAGGACACAAATTTGATTTTTCAACCAATTTATATGCACTAGAGCATGTGCATGTGGTTCAAATTTGAATTATGCACATAAAATGCCTGGAAAACCCAGTTAATGTGTAAAAATATCCAAACGAAGCCCGAAAAATTCCAAAATTAAACAGAACACTCCTGTTGTTCTATGTTGACACTGGAAATTTTTTGAAAGCAATAAGAGGCAACGGATATCGTTTCGTCCCCAAAGGTGGCACGTTCCTACCGAAACCATCACGCTTGTTGTGAGAAGCTCTGGTTTGTGAGAAGCTTATACCCAAACCTGCCCCAAATGGGACAAAATTTTTACCACGGCATGTTGATGCCGTTTCATGATAGCATTCCAAGTTTCATGAATTTCAGACTAGTTTTGGATTTACTAGAATTTAAAAACCACGTATCTCAATGTTTGCGGCCGAGTGACGGTGGCAGGGTGTTTGAAATTCATTCCCATTTCTTGCATGGGACCTAAGCATGCAACAAAGGACACAGATTTGATTTTTCAACTAGTTTATATGCATTGGAGCATGTGCATGTAGTTCAAAATTGAATTATGCACCTGAAATGCCTACAAAACCAAGTTAATGTATAAAAATGTCCAAACGAACCCCAAAAAATTCCAAAATTAAACACAACACTCTTTTTGTTCTATGTTGACACTAGAATTTTTTTGAAAGCAATAAGAGGCGACGGATATCGTTTCGTCCCCAAAGGTGGCACGTTCCCTACCGAAACCATCATGCTTGTTGTGAGAAGCTCTGGTTTGTGAGAAGCTTATACCAAACCTTCCCCAAATGGGACAAAAATTTTACCACGGCATGTTGGTGCCGCTCCATGATAGCATGCCAAGTTTCATGAATTTCAGACGAGTTTTGGATTTACTAGAATTTTTTAAAACCAAGTATCTCAATATTTGCGGCCGAGTGATGGTGGCAGGGTGTTTGAAATTCATTCCCATTTCTTGCATGGGACCTAAGCATGCACCGAAGGACACAAATTTGATTTTTCAACCAATTTATATGCACTAGAGCATGTGCATGTGGTTCAAATTTGAATTATGCACATAAAATGCCTGGAAAACCCAGTTAATGTGTAAAAATGTCCAAACGAAGCCCGAAAAATTCCAAAATTAAACACAACACTCCTATTGTTCTATGTTGAGACTGGAAATTTTTTGAAAGCAATAAGAGGCAACGGATATCGTTTCGTCCCCAAAGGTGGCACGTTCCTACCGAAACCATCACGCTTGTTGTGAGAAGCTCTGGTTTGTGAGAAGCTTATACCCAAACTTGCCCCAAATAGGACACAATTTTTACCACGACATGTTGATGCCGTTTCATGATAGCATTCCAAGTTTCATGAATTTCAGACTAGTTTTGGATTTACTAGAATATAAAAACCAGGTATCTCAATGTTTGCGGCCGAGTGACGGTGGCAGGGTGTTTGAAATTCATTCCCATTTCTTGCATGGGACCTAAGCATGCAACAAAGGACACAGATTTGATTTTTCAACTAGTTTATATGCACTGGAGCATGTGCATGTAGTTCAAATTTGAATTATGCACATAAAATGCCTGGAAAACCCGGTTAATGTATAAAAATGTCCAAACGAAGCCCGAAAAATTCCAAAATTAAACACAACACTCCTGTTGTTCTATGTTGACACTAGAATTTTTTTGAAAGCAATAAGAGGCAATAGATATCGTTTCGTCCCAAAGGTGGCACGTTCCCTACCGAAACCATCACGCTTGTTGTGAGAAGCTCTGGTTTGTGAGAAGCTTATACCTAAACCTGCCCCAAATGGGACAACATTTTTACCACGGCATGTTGAGGCCGCTCCATGATAGCATGCCAAGTTTCATGAATTTCAGACGAGTTTTGGATTTACTAATATTTAAAAACCAGGTATCTCAATGTTTGCGGCCGAGTGATGGTGGCAGGGTGTTTGACATTCATTCCCATTTCTTGCATGGGACCTAAGCATGCAACCAAGGACACAGATTTTATTTTTCAACCCGTTTATATGCACTGGAGCATGTGCATGTAGTTCAAATTTGAATTATGCACCTGAAATGCCTACAAAACCAAGTTAATGTATAAAAATGTCCAAACGAATCCTGAATAATTCCAATTTTTTAGACGACACACCTATAGTTGCATGCATGTTCTCTGCGGATAAAAGTTCTAGCAATTCAAACACCATCCTTTGCAGCTGTGACCCCATTACGTAATTCAAATCAAGATGTTAAATCAAGTAGATTGCACACAATTTATTATCACCAACCGTGAGAGATGCAGCACAAAATATCTTGGAGCACCGTTGGTGTATAGTATGCCTATGGCTTACGCGAGAAGGTGCGTCGGCTACAGTCCACACCCGGCGTGTCAAGCACACTAGCTCACTCCCCAAATATCATTTCATTGTTCATTCATCGCCGGTGAAAGATGGGGACATGGACCCGTGTCGTGAGGGCAACTTCGGCGGCCCACTCCGACGAGAGCGCGGTCGCAGCCGCCAGGCGCGTGCTAACAAGCTTTGTGAGGGCGAATGCAATCTGCGTCCGGGCGGCCAAGGCAGCCCAAACGGCCGCTGTTGCTTATCAGGCGGCGGCAGCAGCATCTGCCTCGAGGATAGCAACTGGCGAGAGCGGCACATTAGCTGTCAGTTCTGCAGCGGCGGCCTTAGCCCTGATGGAGGCCGCCCACTACCATCTCGAGGCCGTCCTCTCCCAGCTCATGGCGGTCAGCGGCCAAATCGAACGAAGCTTCTCCGACAACGGCCGGCAACCCACGGCCAAAGAGTTGGCAATCGCCGAGAGAGTTCGAGAAGCCGTTCGTTCCTGCACGGCATACCTTGCCACGACGGAGCCTGCCAAAGACCAGATCACGGCCGCCCACTCCCAGCTTGTGGTGGCCTATTCCAAAGATATGCCAGACGCGGATGGCGAGATGCTTGCCGAGTATGGTGCAATTGATGCCATGGAGCCCCTTCCCTAGGATACCGTCGGGCGCGAGCTAGACATAGAGGCGGCGGCTAAGATCGACGAGCACCAGCCATATTAGTACTCTTTGTTTTGTTTAATTAAGAGCGCCGGTCTTTAATTTGTTAGAGTAATGTTTAGGTCAGCTAGCTCTATTTAATTGCTGAACTTGCTCGATTAAGAAGTGTGGGTGTGTTGTAGTCTCCTTTGTGTAGCCAAATTATGCAATGACGTGGATGACCACTGTAACCAGGGAAATTCGAACCAAAATTTTTGACGTTCAAACTCATCACACACGGGTTAAGCTATCTGAATCGCTTGTGATGTTCACATATCGTACACAGTTCTGAATAAGGGACCGTGTCTGATGACACTTTGCGCGCCAGTTTTTTCGCTGAAGCGATTCCAAATTTTTGGCTTCCGCGAAAATATCTACCTCCCCACCCCTTCCCCTTTACCAAAAGCCACATTTCCCCTGTTTCCGCCTTCCTTTCCAAGTTAAAACCTTCACTCCTTGCTTGCAGCGCTGCCTCCTCGTCGGCGACCCTCCTTCACGCTGCTCGGCCTCGCCTATCCTGGCAGGTAATCCACACCCGACGCCCATCCTCCTCCTCCTTCCACATCCCACATGCCTCGAGCGCCGGCGTGAGCGCGGCACCTTCCACCCAAATCACCGACCCCTCCACCAAATAAGCGCCGCCCTAAGCCATGGTGCAAGCAGTATAGCCAAGATCTCTAGGAGCATTTGGAAGCGGAGAAGCAAATTGCGGCCGCACGCGCGGATGAGGTCACGATGGCTGCCATTCGTGTCAACCCCCAGATCTTGGAGAAGCACCTCGCCGTCGAGGCCACCGTCGACGCCTCGCACGCCAACGACGCAACGCGGTTGGCTGTTTGGTTCAATTCTGCAATGCGATGTTCAATTGTTGTGCATGCATTCTGTTATTGTATACCATGTGAGAAATAAATCAAATTTGGCTTTACTAAATACATGAGAAACAAATACAATTGCTATATTTCCAAGTTGTTAAGCATGCTTGGTTTGGTTAACTGTCTGATCTTCTATTAGGAGTGTGTTATATTGTGCAATGTGGTGCTTAGTTAATGTTTGGTTTCATTTGTTGTGGTGTTTAGTTAACTGCTTGGTTCAGTTTTGCAATGCGATGTCCAATTGTGGTGGGTAGAATTTTGTATTGTTGTGCATGTGAGGAATACATCGAATTTGGCTGCAGTTAATACATGAGAAACATATACAAGTGCTATATTTCCTAGTTCTTAATCATGCTTGGTTTGGATAAATGGGTTTTCCATGTGGCTTGAATTAATCTGATGAATCTGCAATGTGCTTATTTTTCATCAACATATTTCACTGATAGCATGCGAACCCTTACTTAACCTGATGACTAACTACCTTATATGTGTTGCAGGGAAACAATGGGAAGCAAGGTTTACAATCGAGGTTAGCACGTGCATGGTCCGTTGTCTAATAGCACATTATTGTGCAATTGCAGGAACCATTCTAATATTTAGGTTTTTAACAATTTGATCTTGCACATGTAGGTCCTGCTGTCAGAGGTTTTGACCCACTGTTCGACCCTTTTTGCATATGGGGAAATGAGATGTCCATGAATATTAGTCAAGTCAAGAAAATCAGAAAGATTGTTAGGATAAAGAAATTAGCGACAAAAAACAACAAGATCTTTGTCTGCACAATGAAGAAGACATCAGTTCACTACAGGATGGTACTAACTATTATACCTTGCCTTTTTTGTTCCTTTGCCCCATTTCCAATATAGAGAATATATTTATGCACATCCTTGTTTTCAGGCATTTCCAAAGCAATTCACTGATGATTACCTCTCAAACCACCTGTATGATCAGGCAGCGAGGAAGGTATTCATACAACACCCACGGTTCAGTATTGAAGTGTTCCTGAGGAGGACGAAGGATGGACAGTCAATCATCCACAGGCACTGGCGTAAAGTTACAAAGACTTTACACATCAATGAAGGCTCAATATTCGCCTTCTTCTTCAACATTTTTCCAGATGAGATACATCTGTCTATGTACTGTCTATGATGCTAATTTCGAAAGGTTATGGATGTTGCATGTGAAACTTGGTGCTGGTGCAGTTGTGTAATGGGGTAGCTGAGTGCTGAAGCTATATGATGTTGTACTCTGATGTATTTCAATTATGAAAATGAAATATATTGTGTGCTTACTATGAAATTTCAATTAGATTAATAAATGGATTATTAATAATCGAATAATTAGCCTGCTAATTGGGTTTTTCTATTGCAAAATGGTTATTTAAAAAACACCATGTGTGATGCATTCAATAACGCACACAGTTTCTAGGAATAAACTGTTTTAGATTAATGAACAATCACACACGACATCCTCTTGAAAATTGTTTGCGTTAGGCCACCTCGCGCAAACGTTTACCACATGAAAACTGTGTGTGATTGTCGGTGTACAAAAGTAGGGGTCCTATTTTGTACCCCTTTACTTGTGCACGGGCAGTTAGAGCCGTGCCTACGGCCACATTTAGCGGGGCAGAGGAAGGAAGCAAAGTCGCAAGACTACCAGAGCTGCGCTCAAAACCAGAAACATGAAGAGCAGAAGGGCGAGGTGAACTCCCCCGGCAAGGCCCTTGCCGGGGCTGCCTTCATGGCCCCGGCAAGAGGCTTGCCGGGGCAACTTGCCCAACACCAAACAAGACCACCACCCTTGAGCCTGAGAGTTCCGACGCCATCAACCACATTGGAACCAAGGCTTGGGAGGCGCCTCCATGGTGGCATGCAGATCTTTGTGAAGACAAAGGGCCTACAAGGCCAAGATGAGAACCAGAAGACAAGACAACGGTGAGACTCCTTGCCAAGGATGCTCACGAGGCCCCGGCAAGGCTCCTTGACGAGGACGCCCACGAGGCCCCGACAAGACTCCTTGCCGAGGGCGCCCACGAGGCCCTGGCAAGACTCCTTGCCGAGGGCGCCCGCGCGGCCCCGGCAAGACTCTTGCTGAGGGCACCCGCAAGGCCCCGGCAAGACCCTTGCCGAGAATATCAGCAGGACCTCGGCAAGGCCTTGCCGCCCCGTCGCCGCCCCAGCTCAGCAACCGACCCACCAACTAAGCAAGTACCTACGTGGAAATACATCGCTCCTAATCCAACTAGTCAAGCACCTGCGTGGTGGATGCAGATCTTTGTGAAGACCCTGCCACCGCACCAGCTCAGCAGCCTACCAGCCTACATGGCGCTGCATGCCTCGCTGGCCTAGACGCGTGTCAGAGCAAGGCAAAGCGGTGACGGAAGGGACGGGCTTCACTGCCATCCCCGATAAAGCAAGAGGACACCTAAGTAGCGCATTTAATGCGTTTTGTCCTGTGATGTCAGGCGATAAGCTCGACTACGTTACAACTTTACACCTTCTGTGTGCCACTGTGGCAGCCCCTTCGACTATAAAAGGAGGCCCGCGGCGTACTGGGAGAGGATTCAGACTTTTTGGACCTGCTACCTCTTGAGCACTGCGTTGGTTTTCCCTTGAAGAGGAAAGGGTGATGCAGCAAAGTAGCGTAAGTATTTCCCTCAGTTTTTGAGAACCAAGGTATCAATCCGGTAGGAGGCCCCGCACGAGTCCCTTGCACCTACACAAACAAATAAATCCTCGCAACCAACACAATAAAGGGGTTGTCAATCCCTTCACGGTCACTTACGAGAGTGAGATCTGATAGATATGATAAGATAATATTTTTGGTATTTTTATGATAAAGATGCAATGTAAAGAAAGAAAAATAAAAACGGCGCCAGAAATAGCTTGTTGATGGGAGATTAAATATGATGGAAAATAGACCCGAGGGCCATAGGTTTCACTAGTGGCTTCTCTCGACAAAATAAGTATTACGGTGGGTAAACAAATTACTGTTGAGCAATTGATAGAATTGAGCATAGTTATGAGAATATCTAGGTATGATCATGTATATAGGCATCACGTCCACGACAAGTAGACCGACTCTTGCCTGCATCTACTACTATTACTCCACACATCGACCGCTATCCAGCATGCATCTAGAGTATTAAGTTCATAAGAACAGAGTAACGCTTTAAGTAAGATGACATGATGTAGAGGGATAAACTCATGCAATATGATATAAACCCCATCTTGTTATCCTCGATGGCAACAATACAATACGTGCCTTGCTGCTCCTACTGTCACTGGGAAAGGACACCGCAAGATTGAACCCAAAGCTAAGCACTTCTCCCATTGCAAGAAAGATCAATCTAGTAGGCCAAACCAAACTGATAATTCGAAGAGACTTGCAAAGATAATCAATCATACATAAAAGAATTCAGAGAAGATTCAAATATTGTTCATAGATAAACTTGATCATAAACCCACAATTCATCGGTCTCAACAAACACACCGCAAAAGAAGATTACATCGAATGATCTCCACAAGAGAGGGGGAGAACATTGTATTGAGATCCAAAAAGAGAGAAGAAGCCATCTAGCTAATAACTATGGACCCGAAGGTCTAAGGTAAACTACTCACGCATCATCGGAGCGGCTATGGTGTTGATGTAGAAGCCCTCCGTGATCGATGCCCCCTCCGGCGGAGCTCCGGAAAAGGCCCAAGATGGGATCTCACGGGTACAGAAGGTTGTGGTGGTGGAATTAGGTTTTTGGTTGCGTATCTGGTAGTTTGGGATTACGTAGGTATATATAGGAGGAAGAAGTACGTCGGTGGAGCAACATGGGGCCCACGAGGGTGGAGGGCGCGCCCCCCTACCTCGTGCCTTCCTGGTTGATCTCTTGACATAGGGTCCAAGTCCTTTGGATCACGTTCGTTCCGAAAATCATGTTCCCGAAGGTTTCATTCCGTTTGGACTCCGTTTGATATTGTTTTTCTGCAAAACTCTGAAATAGGCAAAAAACAGCAATTCTGGGCTGGGCCTCCGGTTAATAGGTTAGTCCCCCAAAAAAATAAAAGTGTATAATAAAGCCCATTAATGTCCAAAACAGAATATAATATAGCATGGAACAATAAAAAATTATTGATACGTTGGAGACGTATCAAGCATCCCCAAGCTTAATTCCTGCTCGTCCCCGAGTAGGTAAATGATAAAAACAGAATTTTTGTTGTGGAATGCTACTTGGCATAATTTCAATGTAATTCTCTTAATTGTGGTATGAATATTCAGATCCGAAAGATTCAAGACAAAAGTTTAATATTGACATAAAAATAATAATACTTCAATCATACTAACTAAGCAATTATGTCTTCTCAAAATAACATGGCCAAAGAAATTATCCCTACAAAATCATATAGTCTGGCTATGCTCTATCTTCACCACACAAAGTATTTAAATCATGCACAACCCCGATGACAAGCCAAGCAATTGTTTCATACTTTTGATGTTCTCAAACTTTTTCAATCTTCACGCAATACATGAGCATGAGCCATGGAGATAGCACTATATGTGGAATAGAATGGTGGTTGTGGAGAAGACAAAAAAGGAGAAGATAGTCTCACATCAACTAGGCATATCAACGGGCTATGGAGATGCCCATTAATAGATATCAATGTGAGTGAGTAGGGATTTCCATGCAACGGATGCACTAGAGCTATAAGTATATGAAAGCTCAACAAAAGGAACTAAGTGGGTGTGCATCCAACTCGCTTGCTCACGAAGACCTAGGGCATTTTGAGGAAGCCCATCATTGGAATATACAAGCCAAGTTCTATAATGAAAATTTTCCACTAGTATATGAAAGTGATATCATAGGAGACTCTCTATGATGAAGATCATGGTGCTACTTTGAAGCACAAGTGTGGTAAAAGGATAGTAACATTGTCCCTTCTCTCTTTTTCTCTATTTTTTTGGGCCTTCTCTTTTTTATGGCCTTTCTCTCTTTTTTTATTTAGTCTGGAGTCTCATCCCGACTTGTGGGGGAATCATAGTCTCCATCATCCTTTCCTCACTTGGGATAATGCTCTAAAAAATGATGATCATCACACTTTTATTTACTTACAACTCAACAATTACAACTCGATACTTAGAACAAAATATGACTCTATGTGAATGCCTCCGACAGTATGCCGGGATATCCAATGAATCAAGAGTGACATGTATGAAATAATTATGAACGGTGGCTTTGCCACAAATACAATGTCAACTACATGATCATGCAAAGCAATATGACAATGATGGAGCCTGTCATAGTAAACGGAACGGTGGTAAGTTGCATGTCAATATATCTCGGAATGGCTATGGAATGCCATGGTAGGTAGGTATGGTGGCTGTTTTGAGGAAGGTATATGGTGGGTGTATGATACCGGCGAAAAGTGTGCGGTATTAGAGAGGCTAACAATGGTGGAAGGAAGAGAAGTGTGTATAATCCATGGACTCAACATTAGTCATAAAGAACTCATATACTTATTGCAAAAATCTACAAGTTATCAAAGCAAAGTATTACGCGCATGCTCCTAGGGGGATAGATTGGTAGGAAAAGACCGTCGCTCGTCCCCGACCACCACTCATAAGGAAGACAATCAATAAATAAATCATGCTCCGACTTCATCACATAACGGTTCACCATATGTGCATGCTACGGGAATCACAAACTTTAACACAAGTATTTCTCAAATTCAAAACTACTCAACTAGCATGACTCTAATATCACCATCTTCATATCTCAAAACAATTATCAAGTATCAAACTTCTCATAGTATTCAACACACTCATAAGAATTTTTTTACTAATCTTGAATGCCTATCATAATTAAAGCAAATTACCATGCTGTTTTGTAGGACTCTCAAAATAATCTAAGTGAAGCATGAGAGAACAATAATTTCTATAAGACAAAACGACCACCGTGCTCTAAAAGATATAAGTGAAGCACTAGAGAAAAAACTATATAACTCAAAAGATATAAGTGAAGCACATAGGGTATTCTAATAAATTCCGAATCATGTGTGTCTCTCTCAAAAGGTGTGTACAGCAAGGATGATTGTGGAAAACTAACAAACAAAGACTCAAATAATACAAGACGCTCCAAGCAAAACACATATCATGTGGTGAATAAAAATATAGCTCCAAGTAAAGTTACCGATGGAAGTAGACGAAAGAGGGGATGCCTTCCGGGCATTCCCAAGCTTTGGCTTTTAGGTGTCCTTAGATTATCTTGGGGTGCCATGGGCATCCCCAAGCTTAGGCTCTTTCCACTCCATGTTCCATAATCCATCAAATCTTTTACCCAAAACTTGAAAACTTCACAACACAAAACTTAACAGAAAATCTCGTGAGCTCCGTTAGAGAAAGAAAACAAAACACCACTTCAAGGTGCTGTAATGAACTCATTCTTCATTTATATTGGTGTTAAACCTACTGTATTACAGCTTCTCTATGGTTTATAAACTATTTTACTAGCCATAGATTCATCAAAATAAGCAAACAACACACGAAAAACAGAATCTGTCAAAAACAGAACAGTCTGTGTAATCTCTAACTAACGCAAACTTCTGGAACTCAAAAACTTCAGCCAAAATAGGAAGACCTAGACAATTTGTTTATTTATCAGCAGCAATTGGAATCAATATTTTATCACGTGATGGTGATTTTTAACAATTATTTTTGTGAACAGAAAGTTTCTGTAATTTTCAGAAAGATCAAATAACTATCATCCAAGAAGATCCTATAGTTTAAACTTGGCACACACACTAATTAAAACATAAAAACACATCTAACCAGAGGCTAGATCAAATATTTATTACTAAATAGCAAGGATAAATATTGGGTTGTCTCCCAACAAGCGCTTTTCTTTAAAGCCTTTTTAGCTAGGCATTGAGGTTTCAATGATGCTCACATAAAAGACAAGAATTGAAGCACAAAGAGAGTATCATAAAACATGTGACAAACACATCTAAGTCTAACATACTTCCTATGCATAGGCATCTTATAGGAAAACAAATCAAGGCAAGCAAAAACTAGCATATGCAAGGAAGCGGAAAGAAACAATAGCAATCTCAACATAACGAGAGTTAATTTAGTAACATGAAAATTTCTATAACTATATTTTCCTCTCTCATAATAATTACATGTAGGATCATAAGAAAATTCAACAATATAGCTATCACATAACATATTCTCAACACGATCCACATGCATGCGTAGTTGACACTCTTCCAAAATAGGTGGATTATCATTAACTAAAGTCATGATTTCTCCGAGCCCACTTTTATCAAAAATTTCATAAGACTGAATATTATCCAAATATGTGGGATCTAAAGTTGACACTCTTCCAAACCCACTTTCAATATTATTGCAAACACTATTATCAATCTTATATTCATCATGGGGCTTAAATAAATTTTCAAGATCATAAGAAGAATCTCCCCAATCATGATTATTGCAACAGGTAGTGAACATAGCAAAACTAGCATCCCCAAGCTTAGGGTTTTGCATATTATTAGCATAATTTACATCAATAGAATTTATAATAAAATCATTGCAATCATTATTTTTATTCAAAGATCTATCATGAATCACTTCATAAAGCACTTCATCACAATTTTCAGATTCACGGATTTCAAGCAAAACCTTATAAAGATAATCTAGTGCATCCAAATCACTAGGAATTGGTTCATCATAATTGGATCTCTTAAAAAGATTGGAAAGCGGATAAGGATCCATAGATATTAGCTTCTCTGTTTAGGAATAAATACTCAACTATTTCAACCAAACGAGCGAACGAGCCAAGTAAGCCATCAAGGCAAACGAAAAGACGAACGGAAGGAGGGCGAATAAAACGGCAAGGGTGAAGTGGGGGAGAGGAAAACGAGAGGCAAATGGCAAATAATGTAATGCGGGAGATAAGAGTTTGTGATGGGCACTTGGTATGTTGACTTTTGCGTAGACTCCCCGGCAACGGCGCCAGAAATGGCTCGTTGACGGGAAATCAAATGTTGACTTGACTTGGTGTAGGCCTCCCCGGCAACGGCGCCAGAAATCCTTCTTGCTACCTCTTGAGAACTACGTTGGTTTTCCCTTGAAAAGGAAAGGGTGATGCAGCAAAGTAGCGTAAGTATTTCCCTCAGTTTTTGAGAACCAAGGTATCAATCCAGTAGGAGGCCACGCACGAGTCCGTCGCACCTAAACAAACAAATAAATCCTCGCAACCAACACAATAAAGGGGTTGTCAATCCCTTCACGGTCACTTACGAGAGTGAGATCTGATAGATATGATAAGATAATATTTTTGGTATTTTTATGATAAAGATGCAAAGTAAAGAAAGCAAAATAAAAACGGCGCCAGAAATAGTTTGTTGACGGGAGATTAAATATGATGGAAAATAGACCCGGGGGCCATAGGTTTCACTAGTGGCTTCTCTTGAGAGCATAAGTATTACGGTGGGTAAACAAATTACTATTGAGCAATTGATAGAATTGAGCATAGTTATGAGATTATCTAGGTATTATCATGTATATAGGCATCACGTCCGCGACAAGTAGACCGACTCCTGCCTGCATCTACTACTATTACTCCACACATCGACCGCTATCCAGCATGCATCTAGAGTATTAAGTTCATAAGAACAGAGTAATGCTTTAAGTAAGATGACATGATGTAGAGGGATAAACTCATGCAATATGATATAAACCCCATCTTGTTATCCTCGATGGCAATAATACAATACGTGCCTTGCTGCCCCTACTGTCACTAGGAAAGGACACCACAAGATTAAACCCAAAGCTAAGCACTTCTCCCATTGCAAGAAAGATCAATCTAGTAGGCCAAACCAAACTGATAATTCGAAGAGACTTGCAAAGATAACCAATCATACATAAAAGAATTCGGAGAAGATTCAAATATTGTTCATAGATAAACTTGATCATAAACCCACAACTCATCGGTCTCAACAAACACACCGCAAAAGAAGATTACATCGAATAGATCTCCACAAGAGAGGGGGAGAACATTGTATTGAGATCCAAAAAGAGAGAAGAAGCCATCTAGCTAATAACTATGGACCCGAAGGTCTGAGGTAAACTACTCACACATCATCGAAGAGGCTATGGTGTCGATGCCCCTTCCGGCGGAGCTCCGGAAAGGCCCCAAGATGGGATCTCACGTGTACAGAAGGTTGCGGCGGTGGAATTAGGTTTTTGGGTCCATATCTGGTAGTTTGGGGGTACGTAGGCATATATAGGAGGATGAAGTACGTCGGTGGAGCAACGTGGGGCCCACGAGGGTGGAGGGCGCGCCCAGGGGGTAGGCGCGCCCCCTACCTCGTGCCTTCCTGGTTGATGTTTTGACGTGGGGTCCAAGTCCTCTGGATCACGTTCGTTCCGAAAATCATGTTCCCGAAGGTTTCATTCCGTTTGGACTCCGTTTGATATTCTTTTTCTACGAAACTCTGAAATAGGCAAAAAAACAGCAATTCTGGGCTGGGCCTCCGGTTAATAGGTTAGTCCCAAAAATAATATAAAAGTGTATAATAAAGCCCATTAATGTCCAAAACAGAATATAATATAGCATGGAACAATAAAAAATTATAGATACGTTGGAGACGTATCAGGACCCTGCACGCTTTGTAGCCAGTCCAAGAACACCAGATGAACACAAACCAGCAGGAGTAGGGTATTATGCATCACTTGCATCCCAAACCTGGATAAATTCCCCGTGTTGGTCTCCTAAACCCGCTCTTGGCACAACCCCTTGCCCGCCGACCGTAGGAGGGATTCCCCGTGATCCCATAGGTGTCATTTCCACCGACATCTTTGGCGCTCCAGGTAGGGGGCGTAGGCTGTGGAATCCGGTTTCGGAGCCAACCTATCGACTCCCTCGTGACGGTGACCCGAGAAGAGGAGGCGGCATCAATCAGTCGCATGCTGCTGCCGTCCGCGGCGGCAACGACCATCTGTGTGGCCGCAAAAAGCTAAGTCGCGCAAAACTTTGAGTAATTCCCTGATACGTCCATTTTGCATCATGCTTTTATATCGATATTTATTGCATTATGGGCTGTTATTACACATTATGTCACAATACTTATGCCTATTCTCTCTTATTTTACAAGGTTTACATAAAGAGGGAGAATGCCGACAGCTGGAATTCTGGGCTGGAAAAGGAGCAAATATTAGAGACCTATTCTGCACAACTCCAAAAGTACCGAAACTCCACGGAAGTTATTTTTGGAAATAATAAAAAATACTGAGTGAAGAAAATACCAGAGGGGGCCCACACCCTGACCACGAGGGTGGGGGGCGCACCCTACCCCCCTGGCGCGCCCCCTGCCACGTGGGCCCCCTGGTGGCCCTCCAGTGCCCATCTTCTACTATATGAAGTCTTTCGTCCGAGAAAAAAATCATAAGCAAGCTTTCGGGACGAGACTCCACCGCCACGAGGCGGAACCTTGGCGGAACCAATCTAGGGCTCCGGCAGAGCTGTTTTGCCGGGGACACTTCCCTCCGGGAGGGGGAAATCATCGCCATCGTCATCACCAATGATCCTCTCATCGGGAGGGGGTCAATCTCCATCAACATCTTCACCAGCACCATCTCCTCTCGAACCCTAGTTCATCTCTTGTATCCAATTCTTGTCTCTAAGTCTGAGATTGGTACCTGTAGGTTGCTAGTAGTGTTGATTACTCCTTGTAGTTGATGCTAGTTGGTTTATCTGGTGGAAGATCATATCTTCAGATCCTATATGCATATTAATACCCCTCTGATTATGAACATGAATATGCTTTGTGAGTAGTTACGTTTTTTCCTGAGGACATGGGAGAAGTCTTGCTATTAGTAGTCATGTGAATTTGGTATTCGTTCGATATTTTGACGAGATGTATTTTGTCTCTCCTCTAGTGGTGTTATGTGAACGTCGACTACATGACACTTAACCATTATTTGGGCCTAGAGGAAGGCATTGGGAAGTAATAAGTAGATGATGGGTTGCTAGAGTGACAAAAGCGTAAACCCTAGTTTATGCATTGCTTTGTAAGGGGCTGATTTGGATCCATATGTTTCATGCTATGGTTAGGTTTACCTTAATACTTCTTTTGTAGTTGCGGATGCTTGCAATAGGAGTTAATCATAAGTGGGATGCTTGTCCAAGTAAGGACAGCACCCAAGCACTGGTCCACCCACATATCAAATTATCAAAGTACCGAACGCGAATCATATGAACGTGATGAAAACTAGCTTGACGATAATTCCCCTGTGTCCTCGGGAGCGCTTTTCTCTATATAAGAATTTGTCCAGGCTTGTCCTTTGCTACAAAAAGGATTGGGCCACCTTGCTTCACTTTATTTACTTTTGTTACTTGCTACCCGTTACAAATTACCTTATCACAAAGCTATATGTTACCGACAATTTCAGTGCTTGCAGAGAATATCTTGCTGAAAACCGCTTATCATTTCCTTCTGCTCCTTGTTGGGTTTGACACTCTTACTTATCGAAAGGACTATGATAGATCCCCTATACTTGTGGGTCATCAGGACTCTTTTCTGGCGCCGTTGCCGGGGAGTGAAGCGCCTTTGGTAGGTGGAATTTGGTAAGGGAAAATTTATATAGTGTGCTAAAATTTACTGTCACTTGTTACTATGGAAAGTAATCCTTTGAGGGGCTTGTTCGGGGTATCTTCACCTCGACCAGTAGAGCAAAGAGTTGCTCCTTAACCTACAGAACCTACTGAAAATGAAAATGTTTACTCTGAAATTCCTTCGGGTATGATAGAAAAACTGCTAGCTAATCCTTTTGCAGGAGACGGAACATTACATCCTGATGAGCACCTAATCTATGTGGATGAAGTTTGTGGATTATTTAAGCTTGCAGGTATGCCCGATGATGTTATCAAGAAGAAGGTCTTCCCTTTATCTTTGAAGGGAGATGCATTGACATGGTACATGCTATGTGATGATATGGGATCATGGAACTAAAGACGATTGAAATTGGGATTTAATCAAAAGTTTTATCCTATGCATCTTGTTCATCGTGATCGTAATTATATATATATAATTTTTGGCCTCGCGAAGGAGAAAGCATCGCTCAAGCTTGGGGGAGGCTTAAGTCAATGTTATATTCATGCCCCAATCATGAGCTCTCAAGAGAAATGATTATTCAGAATTTTTATGCTCGGCTGTCTGACAATAATCGCACCATTCTCGATACTTCTTGTACTGGTTCTTTTATGATGAAGACTATTGAATTCAAATGGGATTTATTGGAAAGAATTAAACGCAACTCTGAAGATTGGGACCTCGGCGAAGGTAAGGAGTCAGGTATAACACCTAAATTTGATTGTGTTAAATCTATTATGGAGACCGAGGTTTTCCGTAAATTCAGCACTAAATATGGACTTGACTCTGAGATAGCAGCTTCTTTCTGTGAATCTTTTGCTACTCATGTTGATCTTCCTAAGGAGAAGTGGTTTAAATATCATCCTCCCATAGAAGTAGAAGTAGTTGAACCTATTAAAATTGAAGAAAAGACTATCACTTATAATGATCCTATTGTTCCTACTACTTATGTTGAGAAACCACCTTTTCCTGTTAGGATAAAAGATCATGCTAAAGCTTCAACTGCGGTTCGTAAAAGCAATATTAGAACCTATACACCTCCTGAGCAAGTTAAAGTTGAACCCAATATTGCTATTGTTAAAGATCTCTTGGCTGATAATATTGATGGGCATGTTATTTATTTCTGTGATGAGACTGCTAGAATTGCTAAACCTAGTGCTAAAGATAAACATAGACCTGTGGTAGGCATGCCTGTTATTTCTGTTAAAATAGGAGATCATTGTTATCATGGCTTGTGTGATATGGGTGCTAGTGCTAGTGCAATACCTATTGACTTATACAAATAAATTATGCATGATATTGCACCCGCTGAGTTAGAAGAAATTGATGTTACCATTAAGCTTGCCAATAGAGATACTATATCACCAATTGGGATTGTAAGAAATGTTGATGTCTTGTGTGGGAAAGCTAAATATCCTACTGATTTTGTTGTTCTTGGTTCCCCATAAGATAGCTTTTGTCCCATTATATTTGCTAGACCCTTCTTGAATACTGTTAATGCTAAGATAGATTGCAAGAAGGATGTTGTTACTATTGGTTTGGGTGATATGTCTCATGAGTTTAACTTTTCTAAATTTCTTTGACAACAACGTGAAGAGGAATTGCCTAGTAAAGATGAAATTATTGGTCTTACTTCTATTGCCGTGCCTCCTAGTGATCCTTTAGAACAATATTTGCTAGACCATGAAAATGATATGTTTATGAATGAATGAAGGGTAATAGATGAAGTATTCTTTAAACCGGGACCTATTCTGAAACACAACTTGCCTGTTGAAATCCTAGGGGATCCTCCTCAACCCAAGGTTGATCCCGTGTTTGAGCTTAAACCATTGCCTGATACTCTTAAATATGCTTATCTTGATGAAAAGAAGATATATCCTGTTATTATTAGTGCTAACCTTTCAGAGAAGGAGGAAGAAAAATTATTAAAAACTCTGAAGAAGCACCGTGCTGCTATTGGATATACTCTTGATGATCTTAAGGGCATTAGTCCCACTCTATGTCAAGACAAATTTTTTTGGAGAAAGACGCCAAACCAGTTATTGATCACCAACGACAGTTAAATCCTAAGATGAAAGAAGTGGTAAGAAAGGAAATATGAAAGCTCCTCGAGGCAGGTATAATCTATCCCGTTGCTGATAGTCAGTGGGTAAGTCATGTCCATTGTGTCCCTAAGAAGGGAGGTATTACTGTCGTTCCTAATGATAAAGATGAATTGATTCCACAAAGAATTATTACAGGTTATAGGATGGTAATTGATTTCCGCAAATTAAATAAAGCTACTAAAAATGATCATTACCCCTTGCCATTCATTGATCAAATGCTAGAAAGATTATCCAAACGTACACATTTTTGCTTTCTAGACGGTTACTCTGGTTTCTCTCAAATACCTGTGTCAGCTGATGATCAAGCTAAGACCACTTTTACTTGCCCTTTCGGTACTTTTGCTTATAGACGTATGCATTTTGGTTTATGTAATGCACCTGCTACCTTTCAAAGATGCATGATGGCTATATTATCTGATTTTTGTGAAAAGATTTCTGAGGTTTTCATGGATGATTTCTCCGTCTATGGATTCTCTTTTGATGATTGCTTGAGCAACCTTGATCGAGTTTTGCAGAGATGTGAAGACACTAACCTTGTCTTGAATTGGGAGAAGTGCCACTTTATGTTTAATGAAGGTATTGTCTTGGGGCATAAAATTTCTGAAAGAGGTATTGAAGTTGATAAAGCTAAAGTTGATGCTATTGAAAAGATGCCATGTCCCAAGGACATCAAAGGTATAAGAAGTTTCCTTGGTCATGCCGGTTTTTATAGGAGGTTCATTAAGGACTTCTCAAAAATTTCTCGGCCTCTGACTAATCTATTACAAAAAGATATTCCTTTTGTCTTTGATGATGATTGTGTAGAAGCATTTGAAATACTTAAGAAAGCATTAATCTCTGCACCTATTGTTTAGCCACCTGATTGGAATTTACCCTTTGAAATTATGTGTGATGGATTATGCTGTAGGTGCTGTTCTAGGGAAAAGAGTTGATAAGAAATTAAATGTTATTCAATATGCTAGTAAAACTCTAGATAGTGCCCAGAGAAATTATGCCACTACTGAAAAAGAATTCTTAGCAGTTGTATTTGCTTGTGATAAGTTCAGACCTTATATTGTTGATTCTAAAGTAACTATTCACACTGATCATGCTGCTATTAAATATCTTATGGAAAAGAAAGATGCTAAACCTCGACTTATTAGATGGGTTCTCTTGCTACAAGAATTTGATTTGCATATTATTGATAGAAAGGGAGCTGAGAACCCCGTTGCAGAAAACTTGTCTAGGTTAGAAAATGTTCTTGATGACCCACTACCTATTGATGATAGCTTTCCTGATGAACAACTGAATGTCATAAATGCTTCTCGTACTGCTCCATGGTATGCCGATTATGCTAATTACATTGTTGCTAAATTTATACCACCTAGTTTCACATACCAACAAAAGAAAAAGTTTTTCTATGATTTAAGACATTACTTCTAGGATGACCCACATCTTTATAAAGAAGGAGTGGATGGTGTTATTAGACGTTGTGTACCTGAGCATGAACATGAATAGATCCTACGCAAGTGTCACTCCGAGGCTTATGGAGGGCACCACGCTGGAGATAGAACTGCACATAAGGTATTGCAATCCGGTTTTTATTGGCCTACTCTCTTCAAGGATGCTCGTAAGTTTGTCTTATCTTGTGATGAATGTCAAAGAATTGGTAATATTAGTAGACGTCAAGAAATGCCTATGAATTATTCACTTGTTATTGAACCATTTGATGTTTGGGGCTTTGATTATATGGGACCGTTTCCTGCCTCTAATGGATATACACATATTTTAGTTGCTTTTGATTACGTAACTAAGTGGGTAGAAGCTATTCCAACTAGTAGTGCTGATCATAAAACTTCTATTAAGATGCTTAAAGAAGTTATTTTTCCGAGGTTTGGAGTACCTAGATATTTAATGACTGATGGTGGTTCACACTTTATTCATGGTGCTTTTCATAAAATGCTTGCTAAGTATGATGTTAATCATAGAATTGCATCTCCGTATGATCCACAGTCTAGTGGTCAAGTAGAATTGAGCAATAGAGAGCTCAAATTAATTTTGCAAAAGACTGTTAATAGACCTAGAAAGCATTGGTCCAAGAAACTTGATGATGCATTATGGGCCTATAGAACTGCATATAAAAATCCTATGGGTATGTCCTCATATAAAATGGTTTATGGAAAAGCATGTCACTTACCTCTCAAACTAGAACATAAGGCATATTGGGCCATTAAGGAGCTCAATTATGATTTCAAACTTGCCGGTGAGAAGAGGTTATTTGACATAAGCTCACTTGATGAATGGAGAACCCAAGCCTATGAGAATGCCAAGTTTTTGAAGGAAAAAGTTAAAAGATGGCATGACAAAAGGATACAAAAGCGTGAGTTTAATGTAGGTGATTATGTATTTCTATACAACTCTCGTTTAAGATTTTTTGCAGGAAAACTTCTCTCTAAATGGGAAGGTCCTTACGTTATCGAGGAGGTCTATCTTTCCGGTGCCATAAAAATCAACAACTTCGAAGGCACAAATCCGAAGGTGGTGAACGGTCAAAGAATCAAACATTATATCTCAGGTAATCCCATAAATGTTGAAACCAATGTTATTGAAACCGTAACCCCGGAGGAATACATAAGGGACACTTTCCAGAACGTTTTAGACTCCGAAAAGGAATAGGTATGTGGTACGGTAAGTAAACCGACTCCAAAACAGTTCTAATGGCAATTTTTCTCCGTTTTGGAATATTTAGAAAAATTGAAAATAAGAAGCAGTCCGGGAAGGACACGAGGCCTCCACGAGGGTGGAGGGCGCGCCCCTACTTCGTGGGAACCTTGTGTGCTCTCCGGACTCCGTTTTCTTGCACGATACTTATTTCGGTCGGTAAAGATTCATTATATAATCTCCCGAAGGTTTTGACCACCGTACCACGCAATTATCCTCTGTTTTCGTTTCGAGCTGTTTTTCTGACAGATCAAGATCATCATGATGTCGCCAAGCGCCCCCAAGGACAAGTTCTTCGAGACGGTCATCAACCCTTACCTCACGGAGGTGCTGCAACACCCTCAAACCATTGAGATGCGTGATGGATTGCTGCACATCCGTGATGTTGAGGGACCAAGGAGGACCGGAAGCGTGGAGACGAGGCTCGAAGCGATGGAGCAACAAGTTTTCAAGTGCCAGGGGATGGTTGAACGTGGACTCAACGCCAACCACATGATGATCGCGGAGTTCACCAACAACCACAAGCTGGATGCCAAGAACATTGGGGAGACCATCTTCAAGCTTCACGAGAAGATCGAGCACCTCCAAGCCCAAATCTATGACCTGCAAAACCAAAACTTTGAGTATGAATATAGATTCAAGAGGATGAGTTTGGCTGCAGATTTGAGGATCCCGGAGACTCGATCATCCTTCTATGATGGTGAGCCTATGCCTTGGAAGATGGACGACAAGCCCACATCATCAACAACTCCACCATCTTCTTCACCAGCAAAGAAGATATAATCACATGGGTATGGGCACTCCCCTTGGCAACTGCCAAGCTTGGGGGAGGTGCCCCGGTATCGTATCACCATCACACTCTTATCTTTACCTTTTTTCTTAGTTCGATCCATTTAGTAGTATCTTGATCTAGTAGAATAAAGTTTTTAGCATGATTTAGCTTTGAGTTTTTGCTTTATGATCCCTCTATGTCTCGAGTCCGTGAGCTATATATAATAAAGATTAGTGTTGAGTCAAGGGCTTGGTTATTTTGCCATGATCTTGAGGGAATAAAAGGAAAGGGAAAGAATAAAAAGAAATAAAGAGATCATATTGATCTTGTGGAGAGTAATGACTTCACATAGAGAGTATGATGATTAAAAGTTGTTGAGAGTTGACAAACATAGTTTTGGTAATCATTGCAATTAATAGGAAGTAATAAAGAAAGAGAGGTTTCACATATAAATATACTATCTTGGACATCTTTTATGATTGTGAGCACTCATTAAAGTATGACATGCTAAAGAGTTGATGTTGGACAAGGAAGACAGCGTAATGGGTTATGTTTTCTTACATCTGAAATAAAGTATATTGTCACATCCAACATGTTGAGCTTGCCTTTCTCCCTCATGCTAGCCAAATTATTTGCACCAAGTAGAGATACTACTTGTGCTTCCAAATACCCTTAAACCCAGTTTTGCCATGAGAGTCCACCATATCTACCTATGGATTGAGTAAGATCCTTCAAGTAAGTTGTCATCGATGCAAGCAATAAAAATTGCTCCCTAAATATGTATGACTTATTAGTGTGGAAGAAAATAAGCTTTATACGATCTTGTGATATGGAACAAATAAAAGCGACAGACTGCATAATAAAGGTCCATATCACAAGTGGCAATATAAAGTGGCGTTCTTTTGCATTAAGATTTCGTGCATCCAACCATGAAAGCGCACACTACTAGGAAAAGGGCTATAGATGAAATGGCCACTAATGGCGCACCAGATATGTGGTGCGCCACTACTATATAGCAGTGGCGCACCATGTGCTAGTGCACCATTAGTGTGAAAGACACTAATGGCGCACCAGACACATGGTGCGCCACTAGTAACAATTTTTTTTATTTTTCCAAACATACTAATGGCGCACCAGGGCACAGTACGCCATTACTAGTTCTAGCTAGTAATAGCGCACCAGCCACATAGTGCGCCACTACTATATTTTTTATTTTTATTTTTGCAAAACTACTAATGGCGCACCAGGGTATAGTGCGCCATTATTAGTTTAAACTAGTAATGGCGCACTGTGCCCTGGTGCGCCATTGCTAAGCCTCCCCCCACACTAAAATCCCCAATCTCTCACATTTCTCTCTAATCCCTCCCCTGCCTCATCTCACCCACGCCCGACCACCACCGACCACCATCGCACCCGTGCTCGCCGTCCCCGGCCGTGCTCGCTGCCCCCGCCGCACCCGACCACCACCGCCCCCAACGCCGCCTCCCCGAGCCGAGCGCCGCCTCCCTCGCCGTCCCCCCTCCGCCCGCGCCCGCGCCCTCGACGTCCTCCTGCCCAAGCACCCCCTCCCCCGCGGCCCCGCCTGCGTCAACCTCGTGCTCGCTGTCCAACACCATGCGGCCTGCCTAGGAGGACCGCCATCGTCTTCCTCTTCGACTACGAGGACCCGGACGAGCTCGGACGCCCTCGAGCCATCCCTTCGACGCCCGCCGATTTCCTCCGCCTCGGCCACCATCGCCACCGCTCGACGCCGAATTCGCGCCGCCTCGACTAGCTCCGGCTACCCCGAGTCGCCCTCGACCTCCCCAGTGAGCACCCGAGCCGCTTCCCCCTCTTCCCCCTCTTGATTTCCTTCTGATGTGTTCTAGGGTTGGGGGTTGGAGAATTTTGGACAAGGAAAGGGGGTTGGAAAATTAAGTAGCTAGGGTTGGGGGTTTGCAAGAGAAGAATCTTCAGGCTTACTCACTGTTCAATTTGTTCCTGTGAGTTTGAATTTGCTGTTCTCAGTACAGTAGTTTACACTGGTTGTCAAGCTGTAGAGGAAATTCAGTCAGTGGATACGAAGGTAGAGAAATAATCCAGGACAAAGGTTGTACACTACTGCTAAATGATGAACATATTATAGTGAAATTTTAGTTTGATGCCATCAAATTCATTTATAGTGCCTGTTATTCAGTTTTGACTCCTTCACTGAAATTGTAGTGTTAGCTAAAACTGAGATGTAAACTAAAGGAGTTTGTGATTTGCAGAAGCTGTAGCATACTCCAACAACTGATAAATGCACTCAAAAGTTCACTAAGAAAATGCAGATGCTTCTCACTTGTTACTGAAAGTTTTCTGGAGTAGATCAAATTGCAACAGATTATTTGCAGTAGATCAAACTGCAGTAGATTACTCAATATTCTTGCCATTTGTTGATATGTTATAATTATTGACCATAAATAAGAATGAATATTGACCATTTGTTGCTGCTAGCACATGTTGAAGTGTACCTGATGATGCTTCTGTAGAAAATTCAATCTTCCTCCTCAGGCATGTGTTGTGTGACCTGACAAAATATAAATGTGTTGTGTGCCATGCGTTGGTAATTCAGTAAAGTCAAACAAGCACTGGATTTAGGCATGTTGCTTGCTGAAATTGTAGCAGCAACAACAACTATGGCTGAATGATGAACAGGTTATAGTGGTCAGATTAGTTCAGCAACAACAACTATTTTTCAGTTTGTCTTATGGGTCATCTAAAAAAATTAGCTCAACAAGTTGCATCTGGCTTTTACAAAGTTGTTTTGGCTTAAGAGGATAAGTTGTTGTATATACTGTCATAAAGTTCAGCAAGAACAGGGCATCAACAGTGCTACTCTAGTATCTAGTTGGGGAGGGACAAATGGACAGGGCATCACTGTAGATGTACTGCACAACAAACTATTAGTCTTAGGATTAGCACTCCTCATATGAGATGAGAGGATTTTTTTTAAATGGCTTCTTGCAGTTTTGAAAATTCAGTTTATTTGGTTAGTAAAAATTCAGTTAATTCAGTTAGGCACACAAATTTCAGAACTTTTTGTGTGCCCTAGTACTTGGTGTTTGTAGAAAACCAGGAGTGTCAATGTGACTAGAATTCACTTGTTCTTATATGGGTGAAACTTCACTTGTTTTTAGGCTAGTGCAGGGTGTTGCTTTATTCTGTCATCATTTGTAACTATGTCACAAATAAATTGTTCCTTCTTCTGTATTTGACCACTGTTTATTGTGGTTTTGATTTTGTTACAGTGTTCTCAAGTATAACAACATAGTGGGATCATTTGTCAACATAGTGGGATCATTTTGCAGATTCCAGCAAACAACATAGTGGGATCATTTGTCAAGGCCAGCATCAGAGTGCTAATTTACAGGTATAAATAGATAAAACATTCAGAGAGTAGCTCTTTTCTTACCAGCATCATGAAGGTTGGGAATATCTTTGTAGAAAACAAAAAGATTAGGAAACTGAATCTAAGGACCAGGGCTAAACCTCTGTACTTTGATGTATTCGATGAATCTGTTGTTGCTGGTCTTTCTTGTAATGTTCTATCTTTGTAATGTTCTATCTTTGTAATATCTTGTAATGTTCTATCTTTGTAATATCTTGTAATGTTCTATCTTTGTTCGGTCTTTTGAATTCGGAGACTAATATGATGAATTGTATTCGGAGACTAATCTTCTATTGTATTCGATGAATCTGCTGTTGCTGTGTGGTGCTGTCTATATTCTGTCCAATAATATATTTTGTAACCTGTGCAAATATCAGAAAAGAAAAAATCCCTAATATTCATACTAATGGCGCATCACCCCAGCGTGCGCCATTAGTATGCCAAAGGATACTAATGGCGCATCACCCCACAGTGCGCCATTAGTATGGCAAAGCACATGTGTAAATATCGCCCCCTGGGAGGCACACTAATGGCGCATGTTGGTCTATACTAATGGCGCACGGCGTGATGCGCCATTAGTATACCAGATACTAATGGCGCACCAGTGGTGCGCCATTAGTATTTAATACTAGTGGCGTGGTACTAGTGGTGCACCTGTAGTGCGCCATTAGTAGGCAAAACTGGTGCGCCACTAGTAGGCCTTTTCCTAGTAGTGGCATGACAACCTCTGCTTCCCTCTGCGAAGTCCTATCTTTTACTTCTACCTCTTACCCTTATGCAAGAGTCATGGTGATCTTCACCTTTCCTTTTTACATTTTATCCTTTGTCAAGCACATTGTGTTGGAAAGATCCTGATATATATACCCAATTGGATATAAGTTAGCATGAACTATTATTGTTGACATTACCCTTGAGGTAAAAGGTTGGGAGGCGAAACTATAAGCCCCTGTCTTTCTCTGTGTCCGATTAAAACTCCTGGCGGGCACGGTGGAGCGCCTGGAGCTTCTGGAAGTTGGCGCTCATGGCCCGAAGAAGTTGCTCCTCTTGGGAACCGCCATTGCCAGGGCTCGGTTCGTCAACAACCTGGAGCCCGGCGGTGGCGAGCACCTCGTCGTCAAACACCTCCCCCTCGGCCGGCGCCCTGGTGCCCGCCGTCCCTAGAAGGTGAACGAACAGGCCGTCCCCCACCTTCAAGTACCTGCCCGGGAGGGAGCCGGAGGGGAGGGAGAATGGTCGTTGGCCACTTCCTCCTCGACGGCAGCCCTGTCAGCCGCTCCAGCAGTGGCCTCGCCGGCCCCTTCGGCAGCAGCCTTGCCGGCCTCCACGGCAGGCCCCTTGGCGGCCTCCTCAGCGGCAGCCTTGGCGGCCTCCTCGGCAGGGATCTTGTCGGCCTCGGCCTCGGCATCCTTGGCGACGTCCTTGATGACGGTGTCAATATCCTCTGGGTCCGCCGAGAAAGGGTCTGGATACCAAGAAGAAGAATGAGACGAAGCCAACATCAAAGACCAAAACTCAGAACAAAAAAAACAGGGACGGGAAGCAAGCAACTTACACGCGCCGGGCTGGGAAGAAGTGGCGCCCTCCCCGCCAACATTTGTTGCCGGGACGGAACCACCGACACTTGAGCTCGCCCCTCCTCCTCCATGTGCGTGGGCTCGGTGGTAGATGCCCTTGCCGGGGACGCCCCTCTGGGCGGCGTGGTCGATGGGGGCGGCGTGTTGGGGGTGGCCCTTGACGGCTCCTCCTGCTGCCGCTCTCCTCCTGCAAACCCGGCAAGGTCAGCATCAAGAATTCACACCCCAATGCTCATCAGTGAAGGAGTGAGCAGTCAACTTACGCTGGGGGCTGAAGCGGGGGCTGCACCGGGGGCTGTTGTACGGGCTGATCTCCACCACCACCGGCGTGCGCGAACAACCCACCGGGGGCTTGTCGCCCGTTGAGGCCTTGGCCCTCTTCGCCGCCCTCTGGGCCAGCGTCTCCGTGTCCCTGTGAAGATAACGTCAAGTCAAAGGAGGATAACACCGGCGTGAGTACAGGAGGTGATGGGGGTGAAAAACTTACTCGTTCTCCGCCTCCTCCTCCACTGGCTTCCTTTTCCTCTTCGGTGCTGTCCAAAGACCCGAGGTCGAAATCAGCCTCCAAGGTGCTGTCCAAAGGAGGGGGAGAAGGGGATGGGGTCCGGCGTCGCTTGGGCGAAGAGGAGGCGGCCGCTTTCTTCTTCGCCACCACCGTTTTCACCACCTTCTTCGATGTCGCGTCCTTCGTCGCCGTGGCTCTCGTCTGGCGCACGGACTGCTCGGGAACCTGTTGCCGCTGCGCGGTCTTGCCGGGCCGGACCGGCTTCCCGGAGCCGGCCCGTCGCAGGACGCACCTCTTCCCTGTGGCCGGGGGGTCATCAGCCTCGACCTCCTCTTCGGACGACTCGTCGCCCACGTCTTCAACAAGGGGGGCCCCGGCGCCGGAGCCGCTGGCCTCCCCGGCAGACTCCGACCACTGGGCGAGCTCCTTCTCCTCCGCGGCCGCGTCCGCCTTATCCTCCACAGCGCCGACGCTGCCAGCCTCCTTGGCGACCGCCGCCTCCGCCGCTGATACGTCTTCATCATATCCATAATTTTTGATTGTTCCATGCCAATATTCTACAACTTTTACATACTTTTGGCAACTTTTTATACTATTTTTGGGACTAACATATTGATCCAGTGCCCAGTGCCAGTTCCTGTTTGCTGCATGTTTTTTGTTTCGCAGAAAATCCATATCAAACGGAGTCCAAACAAGATAAAAACTGACGGAGATTTTTTTGGAATAAATGTGAATTTTGGGAAGTGGAATCAACGCGAGACGATGCCTGAGGGGGCCACGAGGCAGCGGGGCGCGCCCCAGGGGGGGCAGGCGTGCCCCTGACCCTCGTGGACACCCCGTAACGCAGTTGTTGCCCTTCTTTCGCCGCAAGAAAGCTAATATCCGGATAAAAATCGTGTTCAAATTTCAATCCAATCGGAGTTACGGATCTCCGGTTATAAAAGAAACGGTGGAAGGGCAGAATCCAGAATGCGGAAATAGAGAGAGACAGAGAGACAGATCCAATCTTGGAGGGGATCTCGCCCCTCCCGTGCCATGGAGACCAAGGACCAGAGGGGAAACCCTTCTCCCATCTAGGGAGAAGGTCAAGGAAGAAGAAGAATAAGGGGGCCCTCTCCCCCTCTCTCCCGGTGGTGCGGAACGCCGCCGGGGCCATCAGTATCACCGCAATCTACACCAACAACTTCACCGCCCTCATCACCAACTCTTCCCCGCTCTATGCAGCGGTGTAAGCCCTCTTTTACCCGCTGTAATCTCTACTTAAACATGGTGCTCAACGCTATATATTATTTCCCAATGATGTATGGCTATCCTATGATGTTTGAGTAGATCCGTTTTGTCCTATGGGTTAATTGATGATCGTGATTGGTTTGAGTTGCATGTTTTATTATTGGTGCTGTCCTATGGTGCTCTCCGTGTCGCGCAAGCGTGAGGGATCGCCACTGTAGGGTTTGCAATATGTTCATGGTTTGCTTATTTGTCTGCGTTGCATGAGTGACTAAAACACAAACACGGATAAGTGGGTCATGGCGTATGGGAATATAGAGGACTTGATACTTTAATGCTATGGTTGGGTTTTACCTTAATGATCTTTAGTAGTTGCGGATTCTTGCTATTGTTCCAATCATAAGTGCATATGATCCAAGAAGAGAAAGTATGTTAGCTTATGCCTCTCCCTCAAATAAAATTGCAATAGTGATTACCGGTCCAGTTATCGATTGCCTAGGGAGAAATAACTTTCTTGTGTGACAACAAGCTCTGTACTAAAACTAACTTAGCTGTGTCTTCATCTAAATAGCCCCTACTTTTTATTTACGTGCTCTTTATTATCTTGCAAACCTATCCAACAACACCTACAAAGTACTTCTAGTTTCATACTTGTTCTAGGTAAAGCAAACGTTAAGTGTGCGTAGAGTTGTATCGATGGTCGATAGAACTTGAGGGAATATTTGTTCTACCTTTAGCTCCTCGTTGGGTTCGACACTCTTACTTATCGAAAGATGCTACAATTGATCCCCTATACTTGTGGGTTATCAAGACCTTTTTCTGGCACCGTTGCCGGGGAGCAATAGCATGGGGTGAATATTCTCGTGTGTGCTTGTTTGCTTTATCACTAAGTAATTTTTATTTGCTGTTCTAAGTTATTATCTATCTTTAGTTATGGATATGGAAAACGAAATACCAAAAAAATTAGGTTTACTTGCTACTCATGGAGATGGGGAACCTCCTAAAACCCTCTATGCTCATTATGTGAAAGATATTATGTACTACTTTGATAATCCTGAGAAAACCCCATTCAATTATGTTATGGGAGACACATTGGATCAACGTGAATACTTTAGGGAGTATCACTTGACTCAAAAATGGAAACTATTATGGGATCAAATTTATATGTTGGATTGGTATGCTCGACAATTATGCTTGAGATATGATTATACTTGTTGCTCTAGGATGAAGGCTCTACACCTTCCCTTTTCATGTGAACTTAATGATAATGAAACCTTAGCTTCTTATGCTAATGGTATATATGATTACTATGATGTGGAACAAATAGAAGAGTTCGTTGCTTTTATGGGTGCTTATGAAATTGAATCTTTGTTTAAAGAGTTTGAAGATTTTGATGATTCAGTTTATAGACCTGAAAATTTTGCTATACTTAAATATTGCTATGAGAATTATGAATTCAATTCCGATATTGATGATTTTATTGAGAGAGTCTCCGCTGTCCAAGAAGAGACTAATATTTTGCAGGAGTCTATGGAAGAAGAAATTAATGACATTGTGAGCTCATTGGATGAAAAAGATGTGGAGGAGAGCGAAGAACAAAAGGAGGAAGAGCGGATTGATCACCCGTGCCCACCTTCGAATGAGAGTAACTCTTCAACTCATACATTGTTTAATTTTCCTTCGTGCTTACCAAAGGATGAATGCTATGATCATTATTATGATCCCGTTGATTCTTTTGAAATATCCTTTTTGATGATGCTTGATATGCTTGTGGCCAAGATGCCAATATGAATTATGCTTATGGAGATGAACTTGCTATAGTTCCTTATGTTAAACATGAAATTGTTGCTATTGCACCCACGCATGATAGTCCTATTATCTTTTTGAATTCTCCCGACTACACTATATCGGAGAAGTTTGCCCCTATTAAGGATTATATTGATGGGTTGCGTTTTACTACTACACATGATGATTTTGATAGATATAATATGCATGTGCTTCCTGCTCCTACTTGCAATTATTATGAGAGAGGAACTATATCTCCACCTCTCTATGTTTCCAATATGATAAAATTGCAAGAAACTGTTTATACTATGCATTGGCCTTTACTATGTGTGCATGAATTGTTCTTTTATGACATGCCGATGCATAGGAAAAGAGTTAGACTTCGTTGTTGCATGATATATGTTACTTTGTTCTCACTACTAAATTATAAATCATTGTTAATTAAAATTGGCTTTGATATACCTTGGGATCCGGGTGGATTCATTATTTGAGCACTATATGCCTAGCTTAATGGCTTTAAAGAAAGCGCTGCCAGGGAGACAACTCAGAAGTTTAAGAGAGTCATTTATTTCTGTTGAGTGCTTTTATATAGTTTAAAAACAAAAAAAATAAAGAGGGGAACCCAAAACTTTTTCAAAAAGGAAAGTGACAGTGAGAGAGACAAGCATTGTTGAAGTAGGGGAGCTCCTTGAACATTGTTCATGCTTACGGAAACTTTGTGAATCTTGATTACAGAAACTTTTCAACAAAAACAATTATCCCCTTGTACAATTCCTTTGTATTATAAAAATAATGTGCCAAGGTTTGCCTTTAGGATGTTTACATTGCTTGTTGGTTTGTGCGGTGCAGAACAGAAACTTTGGCTGTAGTGCGCGATTTTACATTTTTTACTGGAATGTCAAACGGTTCTGAAACTTTTTGCACTGTCTTTATATAAAAATTGTTTATTTTTACTAATTTTGGCAGAATGTTTGGAGTAACAGAAGTATGGTGAATGTTCATATTACTACAGACTGTCCTGTTTAAGACAGATTCTATTTTTTGATGCATAGTTTGCTCGTTTTGATGAAACTATCGATTTCTATCAGTGGATTAAGCCATGGAAAAGTTATATTACAGTAGCTACAATGCAAAAAAACATGATTGGGTTTGCAACAGTATTTAGAGTAGTGATTTGCTTTATTATAGTAACGGATCTTACCGAGTTTTCTGTTGAGTTTTGTGTGGATGAAGTGTTCGAAGATCGAGGAGGTCTCGATGTGAGTAGAAGGAGGAGACGCAAGAGCTCAAGCTTGGGGATGCCAAAGGCACCCCAAGTAAATATTCAAGGAGACTCAAGCGTCTAAGCTTGGGGATGCCCCGGAAGGCATCCCATCTTTCTTCAACAAGTATCGGTATGCTTTCGGATTCATTTCGTTCATGCGATATGTGCAAATCTTGGAGCGTCTTTTGCATTTAGTTTTCACTTTTATTTTATGAACCATGCTGGTATGAGATAGTCCTTGGTTGATTTATAGAATGCTCATTGCACTTCACTTATATCTTTTGAGTATGGCTTTATAGAATGCTTCATGTGCTTCACTTATATCATTTGAAGTTTGGATTGCCTGTTTCTCTTCACATAGAGAACCGCCATTTGTAGAATGCTCTTTTGCTTCACTTATATTTGTTAGAGCGTGGGCATATCTTTTGTAGAAAGAATTAAACTCTCTTGCTTCACTTATATCTATTTACAGAGTTGACAGGAATTGGTCATTCACATGGTTAGTCATAAAATCCTACATAAAACTTGTAGATCACTGAATATGATATGTTTGATTCCTTGCAATAGTTTTGCGATATAAAGATGGTGATATTAGAGTCATGCTAGTGGGTAGTTGTGTATTGTAGAAATACTTGTGTTGAAGTTTGTGATTCCCGTAGCATGCACGTATGGTGAACCGTTATGTGATGAAGTCGGAGCATGATTTATTTATTGATTGTCTTCCTTATGAGTGGCGGTCGGGGACGAGCGATGGTCTTTTCCTACCAATCTATCCCCCTAGGAGCATGCGCATAGTACTTTCTTTCGATAGCTAATAGACTTTTGCAATAAGTATATGAGTTCTTTATGACTAATGTTGAGTCCATGGATTATACGCACTCTCACCCTTCCATCATTGCTAGCCTCTTCGGTACCGTGCATTGCCCTTTCTCACCTCGAGAGTTGGTGCAAACTTCGCCGGTGCATCCAAACCCCGTGATATGAAACGCTCTGTCACACATAAGCCTCCTTATATCTTCCTCAAAACAGTCACCATACCTACCTATCATGGCATTTCCATAGCCATTCCGAGATATATTGCCATGCAACTTCCATCATCATCATATACATGACTTGAGCATTCATTGTCATATTGCTTTACATGATCGTAAGATAGCTAGCATGATATTTTCATGGCTTGTCCATTTTTTGATATCTTTGCTACGCTAGATCATTGAACATCCCGGTACACCGCCGGAGGCATTCATATAGAGTCATATCTTTGTTCTAGTATTGAGTTGTAAGTAAATAAAAGTGTGATGATCATCATTATTAGAACATTGTCCTAGGTGAGGTTATCAAAATAAAAGAGGCCAAAGAAGCCCACCAAAAAAAGAGAAAAAAAAGAGAAAAAAAATGAGAGAAAAGAGAGAAGGGACAATGTTAGTATGCTTTTACCACACTTGTGCTTCAGAGTAGCACCATGTTCTTCATATAGAGAGTCTCTTGAGTTATCACTTTCATATACTAGTGGGAATTTTCATTATAGAACTTGGCTTGTATATTCCGATGATGCGCTCCTCAAATGCCCAAGGTCTTCATGAGCAAGTAAGTTGGATGCACACCCACTTAGTTTTTAGTTTGAGCTTTCATACACTTATAGCTCTTGGTGCATCCGTTGCATGGCAATCCCTACTCCTCGCATTGACATCAATTGATGGGCATCTCCATAGCCCATTGATTAGCCTCGTCAATGTGAGACTTTCTTCCTTTTTGTCTTCTCCACACAACCTCCATCATCATATTCTATCTCACCTATAGTGCTATATCCATGGCTCACGCTCATGTATTGCGTGAAAGTTGAAAAGGTTTGAGAACGTCAAAAGTATGAAACAATTGCTTGGCTTGTCATCGGGGTTGTGCATGATTTGAATATTTTGTGTGGTGAAGATGGAGCATAGCCAGACTATATGATTTTGTAGGGATAACTTTCTTTGGCCATGTTATTTTGAAAAGACATCATTGCTTTATTAGTATGCTTGAAGTATTATTGTCTTAATGTCAAATGATAAACTACTGCTTTGAATCACTCGTGTCTTAATATTCATGCCATGATTAGATTACTTGATCAAGATTATGCTAGGTAGCATTCCAGATCAAAAATTATCTTTTTTATCATTTACCTACTCGAGGACGAGCAGGAATTAAGCTTGGGGATGCTGATACGTCCCCGTCGTATCTATATTTTTTTATTGTTCCATGCCAATATTCTACAACTTTTACATACTTTTGGCAACTTTTTATACTATTTTTGGGACTAACATATTGATCCAGTGCCCAGTGCCAGTTCTTGTTTGTTGCATGTGTTTTGTTTCGCAGAAAATCCATATCAAACGGAGTCCAAACGGGATAAAAACTGATGGAGATTTTTTTGGAATAAATGTGAATTTTGGGAATTGGAATCAACGCGAGACGATGCCCGAGGGGGCCACGAGGTAGGGGGCGCGCCCCAGGGGGGCAGGCGCGTCCCTGACCCTCGTGGACACCCCGTAAGGCGGTTGTTGCCCTTCTTTTGCCGCAAGAAAGCTAATATACGGATAAAAATCGTGTTCAAATTTCAATCCAATCGGAGTTACGGATCTCCGGTTATAAAAGAAACGGTGAAAGGGCAGAATCCAGAATGTAGAAACAGAGAGAGACAGAGAGACAGATCCAATCTCGGAGGGGCTCTCGCCCCTCCCGTGCCATGGAGACCAAGGACCAGAGGGGAAACCCTTCTCCCATCTAGGGAGAAGGTCAAGGAAGAAGAAGAAGAAGGGGGGCTCTCTCCCCCTCTCTCCTGGTGGCGCCGGAACGCCGCCGGGGCCATCAGCATCACCGCAATCTACACCAACAACTTCACCGCCCTCATCACCAACTCTTCCCCCCTCTATGCAGCGGTGTAACCCCTCTTTTACCCGCTGTAATCTCTACTTAAACATGGTGCTCAACGTTATATATTATTTCCCAATGATGTATGGCTATCCTATGATGTTTGAGTAGATCTGTTTTGTCCTATGGGTTAATTGATGATCTCGATTGGTTTGAGTTGCATGTTTTATTATTGGTGCTGTTCTATGGTGCTCTCCATGTCGCGCAAGGATGAGGGATCCCCGCTTTAGGGTTTGCAATATGTTCATGGTTTGCTTATTGTCTGTGTTGCGTGAGTGACTGAAACACAAACACGGATAAGTGGGTCATGGCGTATGGGAATAAAGAGGACTTGATACTTCAATGCTATGGTTGGGTTTTACCTTAATGATCTTTAGTAGTTGCGGATACTTTCTAGAGTTCCAATCATAAGTGCATATGATCCTCAAATAAAATTGCAATAGTGATTACCGGTCTAGTTATCGATTGCCTAGGGAAAAATAACTTTCTTGTGTGACAACAAGCTCTCTACTAAAACTAACTTAGTTCTGTCTTCATCTAATCAGCCCGTACTTTTTATTTACGCGCTCTTTATTATCTTGCAAACCTATCCAACAACACCTGCAAAGTACTTCTAGTTTCATACTTGTTCTAGGTAAAGCAAACGTTAAGCGTGCGTAGAGTTGTATCGGTGGTCGATAGAACTTGAGGGAATATTTGTTCTACCTTTAGCTCCTCGTTGGGTTCGACACTCTTACTTATCGAAAGAGGCTACAATTGATCCGCTATACTTGTGGGTTATCAGACGCCCTGGCAGCAATGTAGTCCAGCTCCTCCTTGGTGGTGTCACGGATGAGCACCGGCTCGTCGCGGACATAGCCCTCCGACAAGTTATCGAAGAACGCTTGCACCTCCTCCGCTTCCGGCTCAACCCAGAGCGAGTCGAGGCCGTGCGCGTTGAAGTCCGGCATCATTGCGATGATGGTGGTCTGGCGCAAGTTGTTGCTCAGCAGGACCACTCCCGCCGGCAACCCAAACAGGGGCCCCTTGACGGCCTTGCGGGTCTTCGTGGCACCGGTGGTCCTCTCAGCCCGGCAGTGGTTGCCCACATTAAGCTGAAAAAGCCTCTGGCAGAAATGGGCATGCCCCATCACCGTGAAATTGTGCTTCAGGCCGGGGCGAAGCCTCATGACGTCAGCCGCGTTCATGTAGTCCCAGGCCGGCCTCCCCTTGTTATGCAGTGGGGCAATCCGGCGGCAGATGAAATCAGCCCCAATCATCACAAGGGTCAGCCCGGCCATGGTGAGGCGATGGATCCTGGTGGTGGCGACCGAGAGCTTCTTGTCGTCGCCGTCGAGGTCGCTCCAGTCTCTGCTGCGGGCTGGCGGGCTCTAACGAACTCGGCAGAACTCCTGCGGATCCTCCTCCTTGATCCAAAGCCACCGGCCCCGCCACTCATCCCACCTCTCCTTCTGGGCACCCTCCGGGTACGTGCCTTTCTCCTAGGACCTCGGGATCCAGGCGATGCACCCAGAAATGGCATCCGCTGACTAGATGCAGGGGTAGAAGTAGTGGCGGAAGAGCGTCATGCTAGGGAGCACTCCGGCAAAGCCCTCGTAGAGATGGGCAAAGAAGGCCATCCACGCCACGGCATTCGGCGTAAAGTCGAGGAGGTGAAAGCCGTAGGTGTGCATGATGTCATTGAAGAAATCAGAGAAAGGGGGGCAGAGCCCGCAAGAAAAGTAGTCGACGAAAAAATGGTACCGATTTGGGCCGGCCTTGGCGAAATCGGCAGGAATGATGTGCGCGGCGGGGTGCCCTGTCGTCTTCCTCCCCCACAGGGGCTGGAGGTAGTCCCTGAGGTGGATCGCATCGACCGTCGAAGGGAAGTAGGCGTGCTGTGTCCGAAGCGCAACCAGCTTGCTCTCCAACGCCTCCTTCTCCCCGGCGCCCTCGACCACTCCCATGCCCTTGCTGGTTTTGGGTGCCATGGCGACTGGGAGAGGGTGAAGAATCAAGAGCAATGGGGGCGCGGCGGCGGCGAGCAAAGGCGAGAGCTTTGAATCTTTCGCCCGAGGAAGAAGAGGGGAACAGCGGTTCCGAGATTAGAAGAGGCGCAGAGGGCAAATGAGGAGCGCGCCTGCGGTTTTTCCTTTTTATGGGGAAGGCGCGGGCCGCCTCTTTACCATTACCACGATGTGACGCACGCGTGCAGCGACCGCCCCACGTACGACCCCCACGTCACGCATTCAACGCGGGTCGTGGGGAAGCGCAACTGGCAAGGGGAGTTACTGCAGTAAAACTCGGCCCCGCATGCCCGTGCACCGTTTTGGGCCTAGCCCAACAACGCGTCGCACTTATGTGTGGCCCAGGCCTGGGGGCTCCTGTCGGTGTAAAAAAGTAGGGATTCTATTTTGTACCCCTTTACTTGTGCACGGGCAGTTAGAACCGCACCTACGACCACACTTAGCGGGGCACAGGAAGAAAGCAAAGTCGCAAGACTACCAGAGCTGCGCTCAAAACCAGAAACATGAAGAGCAGAAGGGCAAGGTGAACTCCCCTAGCATGGCCCTTGCCGGGCTGCCTTCACGGCCCTAGCAAGAGGCTTGCCAGGGCAACTTGCCCAACACCAAACAAGACCACCACCCTTTAGCCTGAGAGTTCCGACGCAATCAACCACATTGGAACCAAGGCCCGGGAGGCGCCTCCATGGTGGCATGCAGATCTTTGTGACGACAAAGGGCCTAAAAGGCCTAGATGAGAACCAGAAGAGAAGACAACAGTGAGACTCCTTGCCGAGGATGCCCACGAGGCCCCGGCAAGGCTCCTTGCCGAGGACGCCCATGAGGCCCCGGCAAGCCTCCTTGCCGAGGGCGCCCACGAGGCCCCGGCAAGACTCGTTGCCGAGGGCACCCGCGCGGCCCCGGCAAGACTCTTGCTGAGGGCACCCGCAAGGCCCCGGCAAGACCCTTGCCGGGAATATCAGCAGGACCGCGGCAAGGCCTTGCCGCCCCAGCTCAGCAACCGACCCACCAACTAAGCAAGCACCTACGTGGCAATACGTGGCTCCTAATCCAACTAGTCAAGCACCTGCGTAGTGGATGCAGATCTTCGTGAAGACCCTGCCACCGCACAAGCTCAGCAGCCTGCCAGCCTACATGGCGCTGCATGCCTCATTGGCCTGGACGCGTGTCCGAGCAAGGCGAAGTGGGGACGGACGAGACGGGCTTCACTGCCATCCCCGATAAAGCAAGAGGACACCTAAGTAGCGCATTTAATGTGTTTTGTCCTGTGATGTCAGGCGATAAGCTCGACTACTGTACAACTTTACACCTCCTGTGTGCCACTGTGTGGTAGCCCCTTCGACAATAAAAGGAGGCCCGCAGCGTACTGGGAGAGGATTCGGACTTTTTGGACCCTGCACGCTTTGTAGCTAGTCCAAGAACACCAGATGAACACAAACCAGCAGGAGTAGGGTATTACGCATCACTTGCATCCCGAACCTGGATAAATTCCCTGTGTTGGTCTCCTAAACCCGCTCTTGGCACAGCCCCGCGCCCGCCGACCGTAGGAGGGATTCCCCGTGATCCCATAGGTGTCGTTTCCACCAACAGTGATGGACAGCCTTTGCCACACAGTTTCTTCTATGCACCATGTGTGACACATTCAATAACGCAAATGAAAAAATTGTTAATTTCATGTGCAATGGCAACGCTATCACAAATGATTTAACAGGAAAAATTGTGTGTGATGTGCCTGTGAACGGAAACGTTTTCCTTGGAGCGACTGTGTGGGATGTACATACGAACCGAAACGTTTAGCGAGGACTACTTGCGACCGGAAACATTTTCGTCTGTATAATTGTATTTTTTACTTCTACTGTACTTATTTCCGTATTTGAGTGCTCGCCGGTCGCACACGACCTCATTTTGCCGAGCGTGTGCGCTAGGAGGGCATATCCCCGACGGTTTCTGGGTTGTGTGGGAAGGACCGCCCTATCGCCGTCACTCACTAGGCGACGGTTCCAAATGCCGTCGCGGAAAGGGGTTAAAAACCGTTTGTATAGCACCTCGCTGTACTAGTGATACAAACACTTTCCAAGGAATTTATTATTTGACAATATAAAGTAAATTCATTTTTCATTTGGGACTGGGCATCCCTAATACCTTTGCCTTACTCTCGTGCAATGACAAGTGAATAAACACTCATCGTGAGAATAACACATCTAGCATGGAAAATATTAGCCACCCCTCACCGCTCCGCGAGCGGTACAACTACACAAAAGAGAAGTTTATTTTGAAATTTAGAGATGGCACATACAAATTTGCTTAGAACGGCAAACGAATACCGCATATAGGTAGGTATAGTGGACTCATGTGGCAAAACTGGTTTAAAGGATTTTGGATGCACAAGTAGAGATCATACTTAGTGCAATATTAAGACTAGCAAAAGATTGAGAAGTGACCAACCAAGAAACGAATAATCTCATAAGCGAGCATTAAGCATAATTAACACCGAATAATGCACCACAAGTAGTATATAATTTCATTGCATAATTATTGACTTTTGTGCTTGCATAGGGAATCACAAACGTTAACACCAATATTCTTACTAAAGCATAATTACTCATCAACATCACTCACATATCACATCATGATATCTCAAAACTATTACTAAGAATCAAGTTTATTTTGTCCAATGATCTTCATGAAAGTTTTTATTATATCCTTCTTGGATATCTATCACTTTGGAACTAATTTTCATGTGTTTCTTTTGATAAGCTCAAACAAATATAAGTGAAGATCATGAGCATAAAATTTCTTTCTCACAAATTAATTTAAGTGAAGCAGGAGAGAATTTCTTGAAATTTTTGCTAACTCTCAAATAAATCTAAGTGAAGCAAGAGAGCATTTCTTCAAAAATAACCAAGCACACCGTGCTCAAAAAGATATAAGTGAAGCACTAGAGCAAGTCCATAGCTCATAAAAAATTTAAGTGAAGCATAGAGAGCAATTCTAACAAATAATGACATAATTTTGGCTCTCTCAAATAGGTGTGTCCAGCAAGGAATGAAGACTTAAAACACAAATTAGAACAAGCAAAGACTCATATAATACAAGACGCACCAAGCAAAACACATAGTATGTGACGAATAAAAATATAGCTTCGAGTAAAATACCGATGGTCGTTAGAAGAAAGAGGGGATGCCACTCGGGGCATCCCCAAGGCTCTTCTTACTCCTTATTCCTTCTTCCATCGTAAGATAACCCAAAACATGAAAACTTCAATCACACATAACTCAACAAAACCTTCGTGGGATCCTTTAGTATATGAAAATAAATCACTACTATAAGTATTGTTGCAACCTATTAATATTTTATTCTTCCATTATATCTACTGTATTCCAACATTTCTATGGCAAAAAATCATCGAAGAAAACCATACAGCCATCAAAACAAGCACACAACACAAAGAAAACAGAATCTGTCAAAAACAGAACAGTCTGTAGCAATCTGATTTGTTTGAGTACTTCCAAAACTCCAAAAATTCTGAAAAAATAGGACGACCTGAGCAATTTGTATGTTAATATTCTGCAAAAAGAATTATCATTTTATCAGGCTCTGGTAAATATAAGAATTTTTTTCGTGAGCCCAAAATTTTCTGTTTGTTCAGCAAGATCAAACAACCATCACCCAAGAAGATCCTATAGGTTCTACTTGGTACAAACACTAATTAAACCACAAAAAACACAATCATAACAGTAGCATTATTGTGCAAACACTCAGAACAGAAATAAAAAAGAAAAAATAAATTGTATGCATTGGGTTGCCTCCCAACAAGCGCTATAGCTTTACGCCCTTAGCTAGGCATAAAGCAAGGATCTAAGTTTTGTCATCTTTGTTTCGAGATCAATAAGATGCCCTCATGATAAATTCATATTGTGGCCTAATTCTTGTTCTAGGGAAGTGTTCCATACCCTTTCTCAAAGGAAATTGGAACTTCATATTGCCTTCTTTCATATCAATCACGGCACCGATAGAGTGTAAAAACGGTCTACCAGGAATAATAAGACAAGACGGATTGCAATCAATATCAAGAACAATAAAATATATGGGCACATAATTCCTATTTGCAAGAATAAATACATCATTAATTCTTCCCATAGGCTTTTTAATAGTAGGATCCGCCAAGTGCAAATTTAAAGAGCATTCTTCAAGATCGGTAAGACCAAGCACATCACATAAAGATTTCGGAATTGTAGAAACACTAGCACCCAAGTCACACAAAGCAAAACACTCATAATTTTTAATCTTGACTTTGGTACTAGGGTCCCATTCATCATGCAATTTTCTAGGGATAGAAACTTCTAATTCCAATTTTTCTTCAAAAGCTTTCATCATAGCATCAACAATATGTTTAGTAAAAGCTTTATTTTGTTCATAAGCATGGGGTGAATTTATCATGGATTGCAACAAATAAATACAACCAATCAAAGAGCAACTATCATAATTAAAGTCTTTGTAATCCAAAAGAGTGCGCACATCACTAGTTAAAGTTTTGACCTCTTCAAACCCACTTTTATCAATTTTCTCAACAAGATTTTCACGCTCCGAATTATCGGGACTTCTTCTAACTAAAGTTGACTCTTCTCCAGTCCCTTTTTACCAATCTTAACTTTACTAAAAAAGGAATCAATAGAAGAAACACCAATCATTTTAACATCTTCATCACTTTTGCGAAAGTAATCACTAGAAAATGCTTTTTCTAAAAATTCTCTTTTAGCTCTAAGCATAGCGGTTCTTTTCTTACTTTCATCCATAGAAACATAAAGAGCTTTAATTGATTCATCAACCTTAGGCACAAAAAATTTCATCTTGTGATTTTCCACATCATGAGAAATTATATCAACACTTATAGGCAAATCATCAATCTTATTCAACTTTGGTTCTATGATAGTGTTGAAAACTTTTTGCGTATTGATAAATTCTTTAATATTATTCTCAAGATAATAGGTGTTCCTATTATTATTATTAGATTGATTTCCGTAGGAATTACCATAATTATTAGATGAATTACTAGGAAAAGGCCTAGGATTAAAATTACCTCTATAAGCATTTTTGTTTAAATTATTTCGAGAGATAAAATTCACATCTACGGCCGCACTATTTTGCTAAATCAAAGTAGACAAAGGCATATCATTGAAATCAATAGGAGCACTTTTACTAGCAACCAATTTCATGAGAGCATCAACTTTTTCACTCAAAGAAGAAATTTCTTCAACCGAATTAACCTTTTTACTAGTAGGAGCTCTTTCGGTATGCCATTGTGAATAATTTGCCATGATATTATCAAGAAATTTGGTGGCTTCACCCAAAGTAGTTTCCATAAAAGTACCACCCGCGGCACAATCTAAAAGATTACGAGAAACAAAATTCAATCCCGCATAAAAAAATTGTATGATCATCCAAAGATTTAACCCATGAGTTGGGAAATTCCTTAGCATCATTTTCAACCTTTCCCAAGATTGTGCAAAATGCTCATGTTGAAGTTGCTTGAAATTCATGATCTGGGTTCTAAGGGAAATAATTTTTGCGGGCGGAAAATACTTAGTGATAAAAGCATATTTGCACTTATTCCAAGAATTGATACTATTGTGAGGCAAAGAAGAGAACCAAATTTTTGCAGAATCACGCAAAGAAAACAGAAATAGTTTCATCTTCACCACATCATTGTCCACATCTTTTTTCTTTTGCATATCACATAATTCCATGAAGGTATTAAGATGGGACGCGACATCCTCATTAGGAGTACCGGAAAATTGATCTTTGATAACAAGAATCAGCAGAGCAGGATTAATATCACAACACTCCGCACTAGTGGCGGGAGGAGAAATCGAAGTGCCAATAAAATCATTGTTGTTGGTATTTGAGAAATCACATAACTTGCTGTTCTCTTGAGTCATGATGACTATGCAACAAGATTGCACTCAAAAATAGATCCGGCAAGAAAACGGCGAACGAAAAAGAGGGGCGAATAAAATGGTAAATTTTTGTGAAGTGGGGGAGAGAAAAACAAGAGGCATATGGCAAATAATGTAAATTGCGAGGAGATGAGGTTTGTGATTAGGAACCTGGTATATGTTGAAGATCCTCCAATGCAACTGCGCCAAAAATTCATTTTGATGTGGCTCGAAGCTACGTCGGTATTTCCCCAAAGAGGAAGGGATGATGTAGCACAGCAGCGGTAGGTATTTCCCAGAGTGATGAAACAAAGGTTATCGAACCAGTAGGAGAACCTAGCAACACAAGTAAACAGCCCCTGCACACAGATAACAAATCCTCGCAACCCGACGTGTTAAAGGGGTTGTCAATCCCTTTCGGGTAACGGCGCCAGAAATTGGCAAATGGACGTAAAATAATTGTAGTAGATTGATAGATCGAACGCCAAATAAAATAAATGAAAATAAAACGCAGCAAGGTATTTTTGTATTTTTGGTTTAATAGATCTGAAAATAAAAGGCAAATAAAATAGATCGCGAAGGCAAATAATATGAGAAAGAGACCCGGGGGCCGTAGGTTTCACTAGTGGCTTCTCTCGAGAAAAATAGCAAACAGTGGGTAAACAAATTACTGTTGGGCAATCCATAGAATTTCAAATAATCATGACGATATCTAGGCAATGATCATTACATAGGCATCACGTCCAAGATTAGTAGACCGACTCCTGCCTGCATCTACTACTATTACTCCACACATCGACCACTATCCAGCATGCATCTAGTGTATTAAGTTCATGGAGAAACGGAGTAATGCAATAAGAACGATGACATGATGTAGACAAGATCTATCTATGTAGAGATAGACCCCATCGTTTTATCCTTAGTAGCAACGATACACACATGTCGGTTCCCCTTCTGTCACTGGGATCAAGCACCGTAAGATCGAACCCACTACAAAGCACCTCTTCCCATTGCAAGATAAATAGATCAAGTTGTTCAAACAAAACCCAAATATCGGAGAAGAAATACGAGGCTATAAGAAATCATGCATATAAGAGATCAAAGAAACTCAAATAACTTTCATGTATATAAAAAGATAGATCTGATCATAAACTCAAAGTTCATCCGATCCCAATAAACACATCGCAAAAAGAGTTACATCATATGGATCTCCAAGAGACCACTGTATTGAGAATTCAGCGAGAGAGAGGAAGCCATCTAGCTACTAACTACGGACCTGAAGGTGTACAAAGAACAACTCATGCATCATCGGAGAGGCACCAATGAAAGTGGTGAACCCCTCCGTGATGGTGTCTAGATTGGATCTGGTGGTTCTGAACTCTACGACGGCTGGAATTGATTTTCGTCGACTCCCCTAGGGTTTCTGGAAGAGGTATTTATAGAGCAAAGAGGCGATCCGGGGGCACCCAAGATGGGCACAACCCACCAGGGCGCGCCTGGGCCTCCTGGCGCGCCCTGGTGGGTTGTGCTCCTCTCGGAGCACCCCACCAGATGCAGCCGTGGCCCATTAGGTGTTTTCTGGTCCATAAAAATTCTCCGTGAAGTTTCGTTGCATTTGGACTCCATTTGGTATTGATTTCCTATGATGTAAAAAACATGCAGAAAACAGCAACTGGCACTTGACACTATGTCAATAGGTTAGTACCAAAAAATGATATAAAATGACTATAAAATGATTATAAAACATCCAAGATTGATAATATAACAGCATGGAACAATAAAAAATTATAGATACGTTGGAGACGTATCAGAGTGGTCCGGTAATCCTGTCCTGGAAGTCATGCTACTAGACCATGGCGACCCTATGAATTATGAAGAAGCTATGATGAGCCAAGATTCCATAAATGGCTTGAGGCCATGAAATCTAAGATAGGATCCATGTATGAGAACAAAGTGTGGACTTTGGTGGACTTGCCCGATGATCGGCAAGCCATTGAGAATAAATGGATCTTCAAGAAGAAGACATACGCTGATGGTAATGTCACCATCTACAAAGCTCGACTTGTCGCGAAAGGTTTTCGACAAGTTCAAGGGGTTGACTATGATGAGACCTTCTCACCCGTAGCGATGCTTAACTCCGTCTAAATCATGTTAGCAACTGCAGAATTTTATAATTATGAAATCTGGCAAATGGATGTCAAAAGTTGCATTCCTTAATGGATATTAAAGAAGAGTTGTATATGATGCAATCAGAAGTTTTTGTCGATCCTAAAGGTGCTAACAAAATGTGCAACCTCCTGTGATCCATCTATGGACTGGTGCATGCATCTCGGAGTTGGAATATACGCTTTGATGAGGTGATCAAAGCATATGGTTTTATACAGACTTATGGTGAAGCCTATATTTATAAGAAAGTGACTGGGAGCTCTGTAGCATTTCTGATATTATATGTGGATGACATATTATTGATTGGAAATGATATAGAATTTCTGAATAGCATAAAAGGATACTTGAATAAGAATTTTTCAATGAAAGACTTGGTGAAGCTGCTTACATATTGGGCATCAAGATCTATAGAGATAGATCAAGACGCTTGATAAGACATTCAATGAGTACATACCTTGACAAGATTTATAAGGAGTCCAAAATGGATCAGTCAAAGAAGGAGTTCTTGCATGTATTGTAAGGTGTGAAGTTGAGTAAAGACTCAAAACCCGACCACGACAGAATATAGAGAGAGAATGAAAGTCATTCCCTGTGCCTCAGCCATAGGTTTTATATTTCCATATTCATGATAAAGGTTTATTATTCATGCTAGAATTGTATTGATCGGAAACCTTAATACATGTGTGAATACATAAACAAACACCGTGTCCCTAGTGAGCCTCTACTAGACTAGTTCGTTGAACAAAGATGGTTAAGGTTTCCTAACCATGGACATGAGCTGTCAGCTGATAACGGGATCACATCATTAGGAGAATGATGTGATGGAAAAGACCCATCCATTAGCTTAGCATTATGATCGTTCAGTTTTATTGCTATTGCTTTCTTCATGTCAGACATATTCCTTCGACTATGAGATTATGCAATTCCCGGATACCGGTGGAATGCCTTGTGTGCTATCAAATGTCTCAACATAACTGGGTCATTATAAAGATGCTCTACAGGTATCTCCGAAGGTGTTTGTTGAGTTGGCATAGATCGAGATTAGGATTTGTCACTAGAGTATCGGAGAGGTATCTCTGGGCCCTCTCGGTAATACACATCATAAGCTTGCAAACAAACGACTAAGGACTTAGTCACGAGGTGATGTATTACCGAACGACTAAAGAGACTTGCCGGTAATGAGATTGAACTAGCTATGTATGAACATACCGATGATTGAATCTCGGGCAAGTAACATACCGATAGAAAAGGGAATTACGTATGTTGTCATAACGGTATGACCGATAAAGATCTTTGTAGAATATGTTGGAGCCAATATGGGCATCCAGGTTCCGCTATTCGTTATTGACCGAAGAGGTGTCTCAGTCATGTCTACATAGTTCTCGAACCCGTAGGGTCTGCACGCTTAACGTTCGATGACGATATAGTATTATATGAGTTATGTGATTTGGTGACCGAATGTTGTTGGGAATCCTGGATGAGATCACGCAGATGACGAGGAGTCTCGAAATGGTTGAGAGATAAAGGTTGATATATAGGACGATAGTATTCGGACACAGGAAGTGTTTTGGGGGGTACCAGGTACTTATCGGGTTACCGGAAGGGGTTCCGGGCACCCCCCGGCAAAAGATATGGGCCTTATGGGCCAAGAGGGGAAACGCACCAGCCACAAGGGGCTGGTGCGCCCCCCATGTGGGCCGGCCAAGGTGGAGAAGGAAAGGGGGAGGAAAGGAAAGAAATGGAATATGATTCCCCCTTCCTTTCCCCCTCCCCCTCTTTCCTTCCCCCTCCGACAAATAAGGCAAGGGGGACGCACCCCTTGGGATGACCTCAAGTAGGATTCACCCTACTTGGGGCGCCTCCTGGCTGCCTTCCCTCTCCCTCCCACCTATATATATGTGGGGGAGGGGCGCCCTATCACACACCAGACAATTGTTAGCCGTGTCCGGCGCCCTCCTCCACCGTTTACTCCCACGGTCATTTCTTCGTAGTGCTTAGGCGAAGCCCTGCGAGGATCACTTCACCATCACCGTCACCACGCCGTCGTGCTGACGGAAGTCATCTACTAGCTCGACAACTTGATGGATCAAGAAGGCAAAGTACGTCACCGAGCTGAACCTGTGTAGAACTCGGAGGTGCCGTACGTTCGGTGCTTGATCGGTCGGAGCTAGAAGAAGTTTGACTACATCAACCGTGTTGTTAAACACTTCCACTTACGGTCTACGAGGGTACATAGAGACACTCTCCCCCTCATTGCTATGCATCTCTATGGATAGATCATTGTGTGTGCGTAGATTTTTTTTGTTTTCCATGCAACGTTTCCCAACAGCCAGATGGTCAAAGGTGTACACAAAATCACCACTTGCATTTTTTGTTTGATATTCGTTTGTTTGTGCCACGTTATAGTAGTTTGAAAATCATCTTATATATACATAAAAAATTGATTACACAGGGATTAAAGAGGGTTTCAAACAAAATCTAATTATAAAGGGTGGCAGGCGCGTGATGGCCAGCATGGCACGGCGGAGCCACGCCATTGTCGATGCGGCTGGCATGGCCGACGCAGCATGCTGCGCGGAGGCTGTTGAGGCACGATGTGCATTGGACGGTGTGGTACGCGGGGCTGACCGGGGATGAGGCTGGGGCCGAGGCCAATGTAGAACGGTGCAGGGGCCAGCGAAGGCCTGACAGGGGAATGCGACTGAGCCGAGGCCGACGGAGGCCTGCAAGGGCGACGGGGTCGGAGCCGAGGCCTGTGACGCCGTGGGATAAGGGACGACGGGACGTAGAGGCCTACGGGGGTGACGGGGTCAGGCAGAGGCCAGCAGCGCCATGGGTGAAGGGCCGACGGGGCCTAGGGGCTTGCAATTCCGGGGGCGACAGGGCGGGGGCCAGGGCCGAGGCCGCCGGCGCCGGGGGCGATGCGGGAAGATGTAGGGGCATACCGCCGACGTGATGGCCGGAGCGAGGTCGACGTAATGGCGTCGTGGTGCTCTGGATCGGGAGCACGAGCGACATGCGCGTGAGAGAGAGTTACGTTAGTGAGAGAGAGTTACGTTAGAGAGAGAGAGCAGGGATAAGGGAGAGAGAATGTGGTAGAGAGAGAGAGGATGTGGTGGGTAGGCATGGGGAGAGAGAGATCAAGGAGAGACATCGTGGGGTGCCGATCGTGCCATGTCATCGATCCGCAAGATGTGTTTCTTCTGTGACGTTTGTGTTTTGTATTACAAACCACAAAGAGCATACTTTGTTATCTATAATATAAATGCCGATGCTAATGACTTTGAGGTCTGCGTTTTATATTACAGAAGGCAAAGTATGCTCTTTGCTGCTTATAATAGAAAACGCAGACGACAAAGACATACTTGCCATCAGTCATTCTTTGCCATTAGTAGCTGACGGCAAATGTGCTATTTGCCATCTTCCCCAACAAAAAGCTAACAACAAAGATGCCCGCTGACGGCAAACAAGTTGTTTCGTGTAGTGTTGACGACGTAGTAGTACGGAGCCTTGCAATGCCTCGGCCATGGCGGCGTTTGGACGGTGGACGACGCCAACATGGCTCCGTGATCTTGGCCGCGACCTCCACCACATCCATGACCAGTGTGGCACCCGGATAATTAAGCTACAGTAATTCTCTGCTAATGATGCCACGTCACTTCGATTACTGTTGCTACTCTCGCGTTATTTCGAAACCGATTCAAATTCAAATTCAAAATAAAACAAACAATAAAAGTTTTCAAGTATTAAAACTAAAAAAATGTTCGGAGTAAACCAAATGATGCATAGGTAATTATGGTGGAGAAACCACACCTTTATAAAATATTTAAATACTATTAGATGAATAAAACAGTAGCGAAAACTATTATCTAAATACTTTTAAATTTAAATAATTACGAAACTATTCTAATTTGGGTAGCAAGTTAGTGTGGGTGTGGCATATTTAGTAACATCAAATTAGGTGCCATTTTGGTATTTTTCTAAAACAAAAATAAAAGGAAACTAAGCTAAAACGGAAAAAGAAATAAAGAAAAATCAAAACTGAAAGAAAAAAACAAAAGGCCCCCCTTCCCCGCTAGGCCTCTTGGCCCAGTCGGCTCAGCCGACCAGGCCGGCCCAGCCGGCCCCTCCTCGCTTCCCTTAACCCCACCCCGACTAGAAACCCTAGCCCGGTCCACCCCCACTGCTCCTGCATGAACCCCATCCCCCCCCCCCCACGATCCCCTCGACCCCCACCTCTCCTCTCTGCCCCCCCCGATCGGATCTGGATCGGGGCGGTTGGCCCCGACACCGGCAACGCCGCCTCGTCTCCCCCCTCTGCACCTCGGCAGCCCCGAGCCGGCCCCGACGCCCGTCCGCACCGCCCCATCCCCTTCGCCCCCGATCTGGAACTCGGGCTCGGCCCTGACGCCACCGCCGCGTGGAGCTCGCCGTCGTCCGCCCCGTCCTCTCCCTTGCCGGCCGGCTTCCTCCTCCCCACCGGTCTGCCTCCACTCCGTCCACGTCGTCCCCGTCCCCCCACCTCGAGCACCGCGGCCCTTGACCCTGCGAACCCCGGTGAGGCCCCGGGCATCTCCCCCCTCCACCTCTTCCCCTCCTTCGCCGTGCACACTCGCCGACCGGGCCCAGAACGTGCTCACCGCATCGGCCATGGCCTCGCTCATCGACACCCGCACGCGCGCCGGCCGCCCTGGCCGCGCCCGCGCACCCCTGCTTGACGACGGCCCGCGCGCGCTGACCCCTGGCCAGCGCCAGCCTTCGCCAAGCCGCTCGCCCGCGGCGACCGCATTCCCCGCCGGCGCGCCCTCCACGGCTAGGGCCCCGGCGTCCCCCACCGGCGACTGCCCGCCTCGCCACGGCCTCGCCCTCCTCTGCACGCTCCGTCTCCCTTGCTCCCCGCGCCTCGCCACTGATTGCCGTGGCTCGCCCGCCGTCGCCCGCCTCTGTCACTAGCTCCGGCACCGCCGCCCCGTCGCCGTCCCTGGCCTCGCCCCATCCACCGCGGATCGCGCCCCCACTGGCCGGCGTTTTGGCTGCCGGTGCCCACGCCGCGGGCTGCGTCCGGGGCCAGCCCCGTTCGGTCTCGGGCACGGGCACCACGCCCGCACCCAGCGCCCGAACCCACTATGGCCCCTAGGGCCAATGACACGAGGAGCCCAGCCCCTGAACGTTTAAAAAAAGAATTTAAAATAATAATAATAAAAATAACTAAATATTAATTAATTAACTTAATTAATCTAGTTAATTAAAACTAATTAACCTGCTAATAAATCTAACTACTGTCAATTAGATAATAGCCTATGACATGCGGGACCCACCCATTTAGTTGACTGGTCAACGGTCAACTTTGACCGCTTGCATCACGCTGATGTGATGATGACGTCATAAATGCCTTTTGATTTAATTAATTCTGCTAATCCTAATAATGATTTAAATCTTTTAAAATTAATATAAAATAAACCGTAGCTCGGATGAAAATACTTTGTACATGAAAGTTGCTCAGAACGACGAGACGAATCGGAATACGCAGACCGTTCGTCCGCCACACATCCCTAACATATCGAACTCGCAACTTTCCTCCTCCGGTTCATTTGTCCGAAAACGTGAAACACCGGGAATACTTTTCCGGATGTTTCCCCCCTTCACCGGTATCACCTACTACCGTGTTTGGGCACACCTAGCATCACGCTTTGTCTTGTCATGCACCGTCATGCTTATGTTTGCATTATATTTATTGTTTCTTCCCCCTCTTCTCTCGTTAGACACCGAGACCGACGCCGCTACTACCCAGTACGACTACGGTGTTGACAACCCCTCCTTCTCGGCTGAGCTTCGAGGCAAGCCCCCACCCCCCTTGATCACCATATATCGCCTATTCCTTATCTATACTGCTTGCATTAGAGTAGTGTAGCATGTTACTGCTTTCGGTTAATCCTATACTGATGCATAGCCTATCATTGTTGCTACAGTTGTTACCCTTACCTGCTATCCTAGGATGCTAGTGTTCCATCAGTGGCCCTACACTCTTGTCCATCTGCCATGCTATACTACTGGGCCGTGATCACTTCGGGAGGTGATCACGGGTATATACTATATACTTTATATACATGACACATGTGGTGACTAAAGTCGGGTCGGCTCGTTGAGTACCCGCAAGTGATTCTGATGAGGGGGCTGAAAGGACAGGTGGCTCCATCCTAGTAGAGGTGGGCCTGGGTTCCTGACGGCCCCCGACTGTTACTTTGTGGCGGAGCGACAGGGCAAGTTGAGACCACCTAGGAGAGAGGTGGGCCTGGCCCTGGTCGGCGTTCGCGGATAGTTAACACGCTTAACGAGATCTTGGTATTTGATATGAGTCTGGCCATTTGGTCTATACGCACTAACCAACTACGTGGGAACAGTTATGGGCACTCGACGTCCTGGTATCAGCCGAAGCCTTCGTGACGTCAGCAACTGAGTGGCGCGCGCCGGGATTGGACTGGAACGCCTGCTAGGCTAGGTCTGCTTCCGGCCGCGTTCGCAATGTGCAGGTGTGCAATGGGCGATGGGCCCAGACCCCTGCGCCATAGGATTTAGACCGGCATGCTGACCTCTCTGTTGTGCCTAGGTGGGGCTGCGACGTGTTGATCTTCCGCGGCCGGGCATGGCCCAGAAAAGTGTGTCCGGCCAAATGGGATCGAGCGTGTTGGGTTATGTGGTGCACCCTTGCAGGGAAGTTTATCTATTCGAATAGCCGTGTCCCTCGGTAAAAGGACGGCCCAGAGTTGTACCTTGACCTTATGACAACTAGAACTGGATACTTAATAAAACACACCCTTCCAAGTGCCAGATATAACCCGGTGATCGCTCTCTAACAGGGCGACGAGGAGGGGATCACCGGGGAGGATTATGCTATGCGATGCTACTTGGTGAACTTACCATCTACTCTCTTCTACATGCTGCAAGATGGAGGTGGCCAGAAGCGTAGTCTTCGACAGGATTAGCTATCCCCCCCCCTTATTCTGGCATTCTGCAGTTCAGTCCACCGATATGGCCCTTTACACATATACCCATGCATATGTAGTGTAGCTCCTTGCTTGCGAGTACTTTGGATGAGTACTCATGGTTGCTTTTCTCCCTCTTTTCCCCTTTCTATACCTGGTTGTCGCAACCAGATGCTGGAGTCCAGGAGCTAGAGATCCCGAGGATGATTCTACATGGAGTTCGGCTTCGAGGAGTAGTTAGGAGGTCCCGGGCAGGAGGCCTTGCCTTTTCGATCGTTGCTACTTTTGTGCTAGCCTTCTTAAGGCAAACTTGTTTAACTTATGTCTGTACTCAGATATTGTTGCTTCCGCTGACTCGTCTATGATCGAGCAATTGTATTCGAGCCCTCGAGGCCCCTGGCTTGTATTATGATGCTTGTATGACTTATTTATGTTGTAGAGTTGTGTTGTGATATTTTCCCGTGAGTCCCTGATCTTGATCGTACACATTTGCGTGCATGATTAGTGTATGATTGAATCGGGGGCATCACAAGTTGGTATCAGAGCCAACTGCCTGTAGGAATAACCCTTTCCAACTCCTTGGCCGAAGTCGAGTCTAGTCATTGAAAAACTTTTACTAACATGGTTGTGTGGCTTACGGGCCCACGTCGCCATTGGGTGGTATTAGGATCTTTTACTCCTCGATCCTTACTCTGGGACTCTGATCTCTCTTCTATTCGGGTTAAATGATTTTACTAAATCTGACTCTAGGTTCTCGTAACTACTTCTCCCAGAGAGCCCCTTATCACAGATGATCGCCTACTGCACCAGAAGATTTCGAAGTTACTCCCCGATACTCTTTCGAGACTTTGTGCTCGTTGCTTTTGCAATTCCCTACCACTGATCTATCCCTATGGATAAATACTTACAACCGTTGTTCTTAATTCTATTCCAAGTTGATCTTGTTAATACAAGATGCCCCGAACCGCTCTCCGTTGTTCCAAGAATATCTTGTGCCTACTGCTTTGCAGTTCTTTGCCACATGAATACCCCTATGGATAATTCCTCGCACTTCCTGAGTATCCGCCCATCCCTAGTTGTCCGTATGTTTCACAAAGTCTTCAAAAATACCATTCTATCTTTCGAAAATCCTCAGCAGCCTATTGCTCTTCAAATTCTTGCTTGCCTGCATTATAGTTAATCCCATAAGTCTCGTAATCTTATTGGCATCCCTTGTCATTATCATTTTGAGTCCGTTGATTCAAAATGTCACGAATGCTCGCAATCCTCAATCAAATCCTAGAATTCATCCTTCCGGCTCAGACATCATTTTAAAGATGAGCTGGATCTCGACCAATCAAATTGCCGTCGATTGTACCCCTAAGTCTGTTCAACTTATCCATTCTTAATCAGACCATTGGCTTCTGATCCCTTGATTTGGAAATGATAATTCCTTTGCATTTGAGCTTTGAATTACTCGGCTGTTTTTATAGTCCGATGCCCTTTCGTTCCTTCTTCCTCTGATAGAGTACCGATACTTGCATCAGCTCCGTTGTAGACCACAAGACCCCTTGTTGGGTTATTATCCGATAGTGTCCTTCATATTCAATAAGCTTGTGATCATTTCCATGGATATATAATACCTTTGGTAATTTGTATCCTCTGCTTGATAACCATACTCTACTTTTGAGCTGGTGATTTTACTCTTGAAGTTTGAGGTATATGTTTCTAAGATGCCCCGATGGATTGAACCTATATCTTCCCTATAAACCGTATGAACCCGAAGGTTTTCACAAGCCATACCGTTCTGGTATTTTACCAGATAATTTTCTACCATACAACTTCATCGAATGCGAGAAGTGAATGAAAGGTTATGCATTGGAGAAGTGGGAGTCGACCTTGAACTTTGTGTTCATGCCCATGGACACGATGTAGATCTTATCATTAAAAGCTTCTCTTAAATTAATTATTCCCTTGGTATAAGTTCATCTTATATCTGGGATCTGGCCTTTTGCAATTGTGGTTCTGACCATGTTCTCCTTTAAATACCATTTCTCGTACAAGTTAAGCACTGGTCTTCTGCAGAGCAATACCCCAGTCCAACCTCTACTTTGCTTTGTCGTCGAGTATTACCCCCTGGTATCTCGAGATTATCACGGAACTGCATAACTTCTTATGAGTTCTTCATCAAGTACTACTTTCTCACTGATTACAGTTTTTCACGGGCTTCGAGTTATTAAACACTCAAGGTCATCGATAACTGAATCAAGTCCGCGTCGCGATTAAACAACTCTTAGTAATCTTCTTTACTTGCGAGTTTGTACTCGATCACGTCATTCCTAGCCTGATTGGCTATATCATTATCGTGCTAAATTTTAACTGTGCTACCGGGTCCTTCTTCCCGGAGCACAAATTGCGACGGTGAGGTAATCTTACAATCGATCTTCCTCGTCATATCACTTCTCCTTGAACAGAAAACTTGATTTCGAGTTTGTGTCCTAACCGTGGTTCCAATAACCTTTCGTTTTCATCATTCCTTCGACTAGATGTCATCGTCGATCAATTACTTCTTCTTGAAAACCTCTCGACAAATTTGTCGAGATCATTGTCAACAATTTGACTTCTTCCAAGTTGTGTGTTGAAATTCAGGATGAGAAATACCACCCTTGCCCCTCGATGAATTGTGTTATCATCGACAACATTCTTGCCTCCCCCCAACACAAACTTGTTCATATTTTGTGTTCTATCTTGATTTCCCTGCTATCCAACTTATGTTATGTTCTACCGTGGAGTATTACCATCTTTTATATCAAGAATGTCATGAGAATTTCACCACCTCTTAAGAATTCTTGATATAGTAATACATCTTGCCGTCCACATTCAGTTCTTGGTCCCCATGTTGATTTTAACTGAAGTACCCACAAATGAACTGTGATGTGTAAAATTCAAAACTTCCAGCAACCCTATTGCTCGTAAGTTAATGAACGATAGTTTCATTCCTTGTGTATTGGTTATCGAATCACCATTCTAACATTGATCATGCTACCTAAGCTCATATTCGGGTGCACCTTTCAACCAATGTTTAATTGTGTATGTTTTCCTCGAGCATACATCATTAAGTCATTCGATCTAGCTAATGTTATCTCCTTGTTCACATAGTTGTGGAAATCCATCTTTTGGAAATCTCAATGGATTATCGCTGAGTCAATCAGTCACCTCCTCACCTCTCCTTGACTTAATGATGAACCCTTGTTCGGAACTCGCTTCCATAGTTCATCTCCCGAGAATCTTCGATGTCGTTTCGACAATTTGTGTTGCACCTTTCTTCTCGGGCATCCAGAATCTGAGTTATCCTAACACCGATCAGATCTGAATCTCGGTCAGATATGATGGTTGGAACATATTCCCAAGAGTTATAACGTTGGTCTTTATAGAACCCGGTAAGGTGGTGTCTTTGCTTAGCACCCCTAGCCAGAGGACCTTTTGTTATAATTTCCTTTTTAGCAAGGTTAACCATTCTTCCATGAGGAAATTGAAAGACTTATTCTATATGTTGTTCCTGATGAATCCTTTTTGTATCCAAGTCTGACCTTTGCTTGAAGACCATGTCAATGCTATCTCGAAGCATGTCTGTGGTACTCTGATTTTCAACAAGAACACTTATCCCAATGCTAATTGTTTCTTGCTCAATTATCCAAACACCGTTGTATGGGTAATGTCATGAAAATTTCTCTCCCCCTACCTAGAGGGTTTTCTACATTATATCATGTCACGGATATCATGCCTCGCTTGTCCTTGTAAAGGACATACCCTTGAAATATGTGTTTAAACACATTTTCCTTTCCATTGTTCTGTTTACTCTGATAATCATATTTTCCTTTGCATTGTTTTGTTTAACCTTTCTTGTAATCTGACTTAGTTGAGCAGAGATAAATCCCTGCTTAGTTGAACACCTCGTTGTACTACTCTCTCAGTAGACCATGTTACTTTTGTTGATGACATTTCGGTAGCCACCGATGGATGAGAACTTTGCCTATTGGTCCGCCTCGTTTCAACGAGCAGGAAAATGATTCTCTTCGTCCCTCGCCCTTGGTACCAACGTGTTGCCGACATAACTGACAGGGTACTCTCTGACATGCCTTGCTATCATGACCGTGCAAGATGTCACTGCTCCTATAAAAAAATAAAAAAACCCACATGGTGTGCCCATAACCCACAGTTCCACGGGATCGAAACCTGCCTCTCTTGTACACCCCCTGTTCCCAAGGTTATTCCTCACGCTTGGCTTCGTATGTAATTCACGTGCCACCTTTCGTGAGATCATCAATTTTGGTATCAGACACAATACTTATTCCCGTTGCTCTGAACCCTTCAGGCATCGAACGATTGCCTGCCCGCTCGAAACTTCCCCACGATACCTCCTTACTTTGCTCTCGATATTGTCTTAAATTTCCATTCGAGAGTTACTTTCCGCCACCTTCCCCCATGTTATCAACCAGATAGTCAACCGTTCAGAGGTCTGTTATTCCGAAGTTACCCCTTGTCCTTCGTAAGTACGATGGAGTTCCCGAAGAAAGGATGCCAGCTTCATCATGATGACCTTAAGCAGGAAAAATGAAGACATCAACATAATGGATCAACTTCTTCGAGAAGAGCAACCAGGAACGAGAAGATCCATTAGGATTTCGCAACCAAATCTTTTCCCCTTACTCTACCTCTTAAATCTCGGGACGAGATTTCTTGTAGTGGAGGAGAATTGTGACACCCGGATAATTAAGCTACAGTAATTCTCTGCTAATGATGCCACGTCACTTCGATTACTGTTGCTACTCTCGCGTTAGTTCGAAACCGATTCAAATTCAAATTCAAAATCAAACAAACAATAAAAGTTTTCAAGAATTAAAACTAAAAAAATGTTCGGAGTGAACCAAATGATGCATAGGTAATTATGGTGGAGAAACCACACCTTTATAAAATATTTGAATACTATTAGATGAATAAAACAGTAGCGAAAACTATTATCTAAATACTTTTAAATTTAAATAATTATGAAACTATTTTAGTTTGGGTAGCAAGTTAGTGTGGGTGTGGCATATTTGGTAACATCAAATTAGGTGCCATTTTGGTATTTTTCTAAAACAAAAATAAAAGGAAACTAAGCTAAAACAGAAAAAAGAAATAAAATAAATAAAGAAAAATCAAAACTAAAAGAAAAAAACAAAAGGCCCCCCTTCCCCACTAGGCCTCTTGGCCCAGTCGGCCCCTCCTCGCTCCCCTTAACCCCACACTGACCAGAAACCCTAGCCCGGTCCACCCCCACTGCTCCCGCACGAACCCCATCCCCCCCCCCCACGATCCCCTCGACCCCCACCTCTCCTCTCTGCCCCCCACCCCCGATCGGATCTGGATCGGGGCGGTTGGCCCCGACGCCGGCGACGCCGCCTCGTCTCCCCCTCTGCACCTCGGCAGCCCCGAGCCGGCCCCGACGCCCGTCCGCACCGCCCCATCCCCTTCGCCCCCGATCTGGAACTCGGGCTCGGCCCTGACGCCACCGCCGCGCGGATCTCGCCGTCGTCCGCCCCGTCATCTCCCTCGCCGGCCTGCCTCCTCCTCCCCACCGGTCTGCCTCCACTCCGTCCACGTCGTCCCCGTTCCCCCACCTCGAGCACCACGGCCCATGACCCTGCGAACCCCGGTGAGGCCCCGGGCCTCTCCCCCTTCCACCTCTTCCCCTCCGTCGCCGTGCACACTCGCCGACCGGGCCCCGAACGTGCTCACCGCATCGGCCATGGCCTCGCTCACCGACGCCCGCACGCGCGCCGGCCGCCCTGGCCGCGCCCGCGCACCCCTGCTTGACGACGGCCCGCGTGCGCTGCCCCTTGGCCAGCGCCGGCCTTCGCCAAGCCGCTCGCCCGCGGCGACCGCATTCCCCGCTGGCGCGCCCTCCACGGCTAGGGCCCCGACGTCCCCCACCGGCGACTGCCCGCCTCGCCACGGCCTCGCCCTCCTCTGCATGCTCCGTCGCCCTTGCTCCCCGCGCCTCGCCACTGATTGCCGTGGCTCGCCTGCCGTCGCCCGCCTCTGTCACTAGCTCCGGCACCGCCGCCCCGTCGCCGTCCCTGGCCTCGCCCCATCCACCGCGGATCGCCCCCCACTACAAAAATACTCAAGTTGTGACAAGTGTCGCAAATGCGGTACACCATTTGTCACCATCAAAGGCGGTGGAAGTGACCTTTGCAAAGAGCACCCCTTAATTATTGATTTTGTAGGACGTCTTATTGTCCGCGTGACCAGCGTGAAGCGCCCCCATGCTCCCTCTGAAAGGGCCAAATGCCCTTTTGCAGAAATCATCAGATCTGTTATAGAAGTTCATCGGAAGTACATAACTTCTCAAACATAATAAAAATTACAACAACATTCCAAGACCATCGAGTGACCACTACTGCCAGCGGAACATGCGCTATCACCACTCCCCTACCAGGGTCGGCTTGACTTTGTCGATGACAGTCAGGAAGTTTTCGTGACTGTGCCCCTAAGGACCAGCGCCTTGGAGCCCCTGTCCTCGTTGTTGAAACCTGGCATAGATGTGAAGCACCTGACACCAAATCTGCCACATGACGAGAAACCCTAACCTCACCGCCCCAAGGAGGCAACAAGAATCTACGCCGAAGCTTCGTTGACTATGTCCAGAGAAACGAACTCAAGGAGGACCGGAGCCTGAAAGACATACTCGAAGAAGAAGCGCCGCCATCCCCCGGGGTATCACACATGTGAGGACTGAAAAACCCTAACCTAAACTACTAACCAGAGCAGAGGCACCAAGATTCCCCTCCTCGCCACCGGCTGCCGAAGCGGCAAGCAGAGGGAGGTGAATCCACGGGCTCGCGGGTGAAGTCTGGAGGGAAGAGTCGTTTTCCCTAGCTGTCTAGGTTTAGGGTTAAGAACAAAATGCTTTCTTTCCTCGTGTGTACTTTATTTTTCTGTTCTCCTATTCAAACATAGGCGTGCCTCTATTTGTTTTACTCTCGGTTTCAATTTGCAAGGATCATTAGAAATTGTTAGGGGTCACTTATTGAAACAGAATTCATAGGATATCTGGAGGATTAAACTCTTAGAAATTCATTTTATATATGTCGCTTGATTCGTATTCCTGGGATTTTCCTGAAAATTGCATTTGCACTATTTTTTTAAATAAAATTTTGCATCCACTCAAAATGTATTGCTATAATCTTTTCGGGAGAAAAAGGCCACATCTGCTTGTTCCATTTTTGTTTTTGTTTTTGCTGTAATATAAAATTCTATTTTAAGATACACACATGCCACCTTATCATCCCCACTACTTTTATTTTTCTCAGCATGCACACATCCAATTTTTTATCAATCCCACGAATTTAACTTCTTGCAACATATATGCAAAACTTATAACAAGCAAATACAATAAATAATATGCATTTTAGTATTCATTCTAGTGTTTATGTCAGACAACCGAATCTCGTGAACTTAATATGTTGTGACCAATTCTTGTAGCACCGCATGGGGTATCATCTATGTAATTTTCCAACTTCGTAGGATTATTCAATAGGACATACTACACTAAAATCTGTGTTTTCTTCATTCGTGTTTTGTGAGAATTATTGTTAAGTATATTGATTATTAGAAAATATGAGATAGACTAGGATTTGTTCTGACTTGTCTTGTACTCCAAATAGATCATTGTATTCCTATATAAATGCCCATGGGGTTCAAGCAATACAACGAAATATCCCACCAAATCCCCCTCTCTCTTCTAACATTGTATCAGCCTAATCTATCCTAAACCCCAGCCGCCCGTCGCTTCCGCTTCGTGCGCCGCCCCCGGGGCGGTCGGCCTTCACGACCACCGCCGGGGGACGCGCCACCCGTACCTAGGGTTTGTTTGCCGGTCGTGTCGACCGGCTGCCCTAGAGAGTCTTTTTCCCGATCCTTTGATCCGGATTTTTCTCTCTCGCCGGTCGCTTTGATCGGCATCTATTTTTTGGTTTTCCGATCCACTTGATCAGTTTGTGTCACCCACCGCCGTCGTCGACCTCCATGCGCCTCTACTCCGACACCGGCGCGACCGGCCGGTCTCTTCACCGACCCGGCGGCCTTGCGCGACAGGCGGCCCCTCACGGCCGTCTTCACGCGTCTACCCGTCAGTTGCCCTGACCGGGTGGCCTCGCACGATGCGCTGGCCCATCACGGCCGTCGACCGCGCACCGGCCCAGACCGTCCATCTACGCCGACCGTCTCCGCCCTCTCCGACTGGGACACCTGCATCGCCTCCACCCGGCGGCCTAGCACCATGCGGCGGCCAATCATAGCCAACGCTTGAGCGCCGGCCCGCCAATCGATCCACGCCACCCGCCTCCGCCGCGTCTGCACGGCGGCCCTGCGGGTTGCCACGCCGGCTTCGTCCCTGCTGCGTCGGGCCGGCTGCGTTAGGCCCGTCGGTTGCCTCGAGCTCGGGCGCCGCTGCTTCATTGGTCGCTCGGGCCTCGTTGCCCGAGCGCCGGCGCTGCTTTGGCCGCTCGGGTGCCGGTGCTGACGCGCTCGTCCGCACGTCGTCCCATGCCATCCATCATCGTCGGCTTCATCTCGTACTCCGCCGCCACCCCACCTCCACCGAGCGGCGTCGCCGACCTCGCGCGCGATCGGATTGATCACCCGCATGCCGCCGCGACCCACCTCATCTAAGCTGTGCGACTGACCTGGCCCGTCGGTTGCTCGCGCCTTCGCAGGCCGCTTGAAGACTGTCCCGAGTTCAGCGCGCCCCTCTATTGATCGAGCAATGGAGTGCCGCTGCGTCGCCCCGTCAGGCCGCAGCGCCGCCGCCCCGTGGTTCTTCTCCCGGCTGCACCGACCCGGGTCACCGCTGCGTCGCCCCTTCGGGCCGTAGCGCCGCGGCCCGCGGTCCACCGCCACCCCGAGGCCGTCCGCTCCAGGTCGTCCCCGTGCCAGCACCGACCCTCGTGCCGCCACTGCGTCGCCCCGTCGGGCCGTAGCGAGCATGGCCCGCGGTCCACGCCGCTGTCCCGAGGCCGTTCCCACGGTTGCACCGACCCAGGTTCCGTTGCTGCGCCGCCCCTTCGGGCCGTCGCGTCGCAGCCTGTGGACCCCCCCCGCCGCCCCAGGTCTTCCCGCCGTCACCCCGACCCGCCTGCCGCCGCTGCGTCGCCCCTTCGGGCCGGAGCGCCGCGGCCCGCGGTCCACTTCGTCGTCCTCGTGCGTCGACTTCTTGTGATATGCGCCGCACCGTCTTCCTTGGCGCGGGAACGCCACCATCTGCGCCGGTCTTCGTCACGCTGTCGGGTTCTTCGCCTCCTTCGAGCATCATCGCCACGCTCCTAACCTAGCCGTCGCCGTCAGGGCGCCGCCGCCGCTCTTCTTCGGCCGCTGCTGCCGCCGCCGCCACTCTTCTTCGGCCGCTGCCGCCGCCGCCCGTCCACCTCCTTCGTCTTCGTCCAGCACCAGCCCATCGGCAGCATCGCCGTCGTCTACCCCGACCACTTCGTCTACTCCGACAACCGCGGGCGACATCGGCCCCAAGCTGATTGACGCCACAACCGTCATCGAGTTCTGCTCTGCTGGCCTCTCCGACTTCTCCAACATGGCGTACAACTCGTCAGCACCAACGCGTGCCTTCGTCTACGATGTGTCCCCGGCTTGGCAAACCCACCACGACGCGTCGTCAACAACGTCTTCTCCCCGGCGCACCACTACTTCGACACCACTGCGCCCATGACTAACAGGGCACCTCCTTGCGCCCGCGGCTCCACGGCGACTTCCTCCACATCGGCTACCCCGACTCGACATCGACCACGGCATTCTTCGCACGGCTACCTCGACCACGGCTCCACCACCCACGCTCTCGGCTACCTCGACAAACAGCACAACGGGCTACCGCCTTGCTTGAGCAACCTCGTCGGTTGCCACTCCAGCCATGACTCCGCGATGCATCGACTGTTACGACTGTGGGGGGTGTCCGTCGGCTTGCCTTCGGATTCTTCTCCAGTCTCACCGTCTGTGTCGCTACCGTTGTGACTGCGGGGGGATGTTGAGTATATTGATTATTAGGAAAGACGAGATAGACTAGGATTTGTTCTGCCTTGTCTTCTATTCCAAGTAGATCATTGTATTCCTATATATATGCCCACGAGGCTCTAGCAATACAACGAAATATCCCACCAAATCCCTCTCTCTCTCTTCTAACAAGAATGATGCGAGTCAAAAGAGCCACTATGACTTTACTTCGAAGGGCTCTCTCTCTCTCTCTCTCTCTCTGCATGACTTACAAGTGTAGATTGCTCGTGCAAATCCTCTCTTCCTCAAGCGAATAGTCATGGTACGGGCACACCAGCACAAGCTCGCCGGTGTCCACTCATTACGACGACTGAAAGATCAATTAGAGGCGCCAATCGAGCCCAACGACCCGATTTGAATTCCTCGGTTGCTTCCAAAAGTGGCCACAAGATGACCACTTGCCGGCGGCCGGCGTCACGGGTGCCACCCTGAAACCGACGTGTGCCCAACCCACGCATGCACGCTCACCGTTAGTGCCACACACACTAGCTAGCCCTCCTTCCATTCGTAGATAGCTGCAGTTTGCCGGCGTGAATGGCGAAGGATCCTTGGACCCATACGGCTCAGACAGGATCACGGGACGTCGCTGGCCGCCTTCCGCGCTCCGTTGAAAAAGAGAGCGCCCCGACGACGCCGTAGCTCTCGCACGCACGGAAAACTCAGTAGGAAGCTGCTGATTGGCATCCGATGAGGATGAGGCCACTGGTATCATAAGAAAATCCAAATACGTACAGATCAGGAACACCAAATACAAACAGGCCTACGGGGATGCAGCAAGAGGTTTATGGATTTTCGAGACTGAAAAGTTGAACACGTACGCACGTGTTTCAGCTGTTCAACCAGAAGCTCCCGCACGGCTCAATTTTCAGAAGAAATATTAGCACTAGCATTTAGAAAGAAAGAACTGATAAGTGCAGACTTGACAGATACCTAAATACATTCAGAATAGTTAACGTACGAAGTGCAAGTGGCCATATGTGCCAAGTAGTACACGATGGAGGAGCCCTTTTTTGTTGCTGCGCGCGACGTCACTGCCGCACTCACTCACTATCCAGTATCCACTAGAGGGTCGTTCTATTTTTGACAATATCTGGCCCTTTTCGCGCCATGCCAACCGGGCCCTTCGTCGTCGCTCGCCGCCGCTTCTGTCCGCTCCGGTGGAAAATTTGAAGAGCCGGACGAGCAGGGCCGCGTGCTGAAAACGATCGGATTATGGATACGTGCGTGCATATTTGGTACGAGATCGATCGGCGCGTCCGCGTCGCCGTTGTTGAACGGATGGATTGTTTTGCACTGTTTGCCTTTGCAAACTGACAAATAGTTTTTTGAAACAGTTTTGCCAACTGACTATTGGAAAATGTAGTCGGCCGGCCAGCTGTGGCGACGGATTTAGGGTTTGAAACTCGTTAAACTAGCAACGCTCACTAACAAGCGTTACCCTATTTTGGTTCAGCTACGAAGTGTTGCATCCTGTGGGATGAGAGTAAGGGGTGTTTACAAGACAATGACCATGAAGGATGTGTGTCAGTTGCTACATCCTATGGGCTGAATTTTGTCAATTAAATTGAATGGGTGGGTTTAACTAATTATAATGGTATACTGGCACTTAAGATAAAAATCTTTGTTGCGTAGAGTAACAAGTTACTCTTGAAACTTGTTAGCTTGTTCGTTAAGGCTGCTAAGTTTAGTGAGCTGAAAGCAATGATTGATTCTGTTAATTTATAATCGAACTACGAGCTTAACCAGTCACGCTATCAAGCCCTCATTTTTAACTCAAGAGCTATGGGTTTTTTGGTCCAGCCCCAAATGCAGAGACCGGTGTAATTGATATCCCCTTGATATTTATATATCATTTATTAAAAATGGAAATACATCTCTACCCTGCAATGGATCAGTTATAAACTTGTGATTCCAAGTTTCTAGCAGTCAACAAAAGATGGACTGATACAGTCAATAAAAGTAGGATATACGTCCCTGTAGATTAGTACCGATACACAGTATATTACTTTTGTCTCCACCTGCATATCTCGATCACTCAAATCGGTTCTTGACCCTTCTTGCAGAAATCTGAACTCCCAGACAAATATTTCGCATGGCTGTCTGGCTGGCATGCCCTGCTAACAACCATATGTGTTGAGTGGAAGAACTGGAATTTTCTTTTTCTTATGATTCAGGATATGTTCCAGGTCCAGGTCCCTTACTGCAGTTAATTGGCCATCCCTAACTTACAAACATCTTAAATGCTGGGACTGTTCACTAACCCTCAATGAATACCATTAGCAGTTGGTAGTCGACGTGTGACAGCAACACTGCATGCACACGGGGCAAAATTCAGGCTTGTTAGGTGCTCCCTGTGTTCCGAAATACTATAATTTTTTTTAAGATTCCACTATGGACTATATACGAATTTATATAAATATATTTTAAAACGTAGATTCACTCATTTTGTTTCTTATTGAAATCTCTAAAAGTATTTATATTTAGAAACGGAGGGAGTACGTAGCAAAGTGTCTAGCTGTCTAAACATTTGAGTAATAGGTCTGACCTTGGCTGTATTTCAGGTGGTGCATTGACAGTACAAAATTCGCTCCACCGTCGGAGGTCTAGAAACTAGAAACACAGTGACATCTATCTCATCTCATTTTGCTTCATATGTAGTTTTTTATTGAAATCTCTAAGAATACTTATATTTATAACAGAGGGAGTACGTAGCAAAGTGCCTAGCTGTCTAAACATTTGAGTAATAGGTCTGACCTTGCCTGTATTTCAGGTGGTGCATTGACAGTACAAAATTCGCTCTACCGTTGGAGGGCGGCGGTGGGGACCGCGTATTGCGGTACTACGGCCCAAGGGGGCGACACAGTGGCGACGCGCGAGTCGATGCAGCCGCTAGGAGAACCATGGGGCGGCGGCGCTGCAGCTCGACGGGGCGACGCAGTGGCACCCCGATGCTCGATCGGTGGAGAGGCGCGCTGTACTCGGGACGATTGTCACGGGACCTGCGGAGGCGCGCGCAACCGGCGGGCCAGGTCGGTCTGGCTGCGTAGATGGGGCGGATCGCGGCAGCGAGCGGGTGATCAAGCCGATCGCGCGCGAGGTCGGGTACGCCGCTCGGTGGAGGCAGGTGGCGGCGGAGTCCGAGATGAAGTCGGCGACAACGGACGGCGTGGGACGTCGTGCGGACGAGCACGTAAGCACCGGTATCCGGGTTGCCAAAGTAGCGCCGACGCCCGAGCAGCGAGGCCCGAGCAACCAACGTAGCAGCGGCGCCCGAGCTGAGGCAGCCGACGAGCCTGAAGAAGCCGGCCAGACGCAACCGGGGACGAGGCTGGCGAGGCACGCCGTAGGGCCGCCGTGCAGACGCGGCGGAGGCGGGTGGCGATGGACAGCGTGGATCGACAGGCGGGCCGGTGCGCGAACAACGGCTGTGATGGGCCGCCGCATCCCGCGAGACCGCCGAGTTGGGGCGATGCAGGAGTCCGGTCGGAGTAGGGCGGCGACGGCCATTGCAGGGCGACGACAGCCGATGCGTGGATGGCGGTTGGCCCTGGCGAGCCGCCTCGGCGCGCGTGGCCGCCGGGTCGGAGGAGAGGCCGTCCGGTCGCGCCAGGGTCGGAGTAGAGGCGCGTTGGTGTCGACGGCGGCGGCGGGCGACGCAAACCAATCAAGCATAGATCGAAAAACCAAAAAGAAAACGCTGATCAAAACGACCGGCGAGAAAGAAACAGAAAAAACCGGAGCAAGGGCTCAGGAAAAACACTCTCTAGGGCAGTCGGTCAACACGACCGGCGGACGAACCCTAGGTACGAGCGGCGCGGCCCCCGGCGGCGGTCATGGAGGCCGACCGCCCCGGGGGCGGCGCGCGGGCGGAAGCGTCGGGCGACGGCTAGGGTTGGATCGGTTAGGCTGATACCATGTTAGAAGGGAGAGGGGGATTTGGTGAAATATGATGGATGTATTATTAAGCCTCGAGGGCGAGTATATATTGAGTACAAGACTTGAAGGGCAAGAAGCCTCTTCTGGAGTTAAGACAGGAGACAGATTACAAATTCTAGACTACCAAATACAAATAACCCAAATATATCTCTAACAATCTAGAAACTAGAAACACGGTGACATCCATCTCATCTTATTTTGCTCCGTATATAATCTTTTATTGAAATCTTTGAAAAGACTTATATTTGAAAACGGAGGGAGTACATAGAAAAGTGTCTAGCTGTCTAAACATTTGAGTAATAGGGCTGACCTTGCCTGTATTTCAGGTGGTGCATTGACAGTACAAAATTGCTCTACCGTCGAAGGTCTAGAAACTAGAAACACAGTGACATCCATCTCATCTCAGGATGTATGGATGCAAATATGTTTGCTACAAGTGGTATATCAGTGGTGTATCAGTGGTGCATCAGTATTCAGTGATCAATAGTAGCAGTCAGACTTCACTGACCACTTTGTCAAAAAAATAAAATTACAATTGGACTATTAACTGACGGATGGGTACATGCAGTCAACAGAAGAAGGATAAACACATAGTACATTGTATCTTTAAAAAAATAAAAAGTCATGCATGGTACGTCTCTGCAGATTAGTACACCATGCAGTATAGTATTTTCTTTGTCTCCATTTACACACCTCAATCACTTAAAATCAAGTATTGACCTTTCTTGCAGAATTTTGCATGGCTGGCATCCTACCTAGTAACAACCACATGTATTGGGTGGAAGAACTGAAACTTCATTTTCTCGGACACAGTATTGCTAGCTCATGATTAAGACAAATGCTCGGAACCTCAACGCAGGTCTGCAAGGGGCATATGTATTGATGAACACTGCCAGGGCCAACCAACTAATATTCCGAACCATTTGGTGAGCTACGATAATTCTGAGCTTGTGGTGCCGCTACCACAACCCTAGCCTACTAGCTAGCCAATAGATTTCCCATTGTTCATAGTTGCGTTGCACTAGGAACACCATACCAACCGTACTATATCCATCTCCAACCAAAAATAAACAGTACCGGTTGTCATGTTACACCAAATGGACTGTCACGGGCTGCACAATCGCTTGTAATGTGTCAGCTATATAAACGGGTGTATGTAGTCATGGTAATGCAGGCCATTGCATAGTGACGCGTTTGGTTGCTCGTATATCAGCCAACCAGGTCCGCGCGGGACGAAAACCAGTTGTTTGATTGCCTGGGCTGCACTCACGTCTCGGCCTGCACGGAACTTAAAGCAGTCCCGGGCCAGGCCCGCGAGCTGCTGCCGAATTGGCAGTTTCTCCACAGCTAGGCTGAGCGCGGCCACGCGTGGCTCCTCGCCGCACGCCTCAGGAAGCGCGGAAGACGAGACGGGACGTCTCATAACTCCCCCTCCCTCTCCTGTCACTGCCCATTCCCATTCACACCACTCCCCCTCACTCTCCTCTCACCGCCGGCCCCTTCCTCTCCTCTCCTCTGCTCCAATGGGTCGCCCTCCGGCGCGCCGTTCGCTGACCCCCATCAGCTCCTGCAACAAACCGCATCTACGAGCGGTGGGTTGCCGGCTTGGTGAATTCCGGGGTCGATTTGATGTGGGCTCTGCACGCGCCCTCTCCTCTCTGCAGCAGGCCGCCCTGTCCGGTCAATCCGGTGCCGGCCGCTCCGCCTTCGCCGCCGTTATCAGCAGGGGCGGACCTAGAATAAAAAGTTCCGATGTCCACGTGTACGCCATTAACGACTTATACTAAGCAATAATATACATAAAACTAACCCACTTAATAGCTCAAAATGTCCAATAGTAATATCAAAACGAAGTGTTCCTCTTGAAATTCTTGTTCGTTGTGTAAATTATACAATAAAACATAAGATCTCCAAACAATGGGAACAAATATGATCAACATGAATTCCCTGGTAATTCGATGATTATTATGTTATCGCAAGTGGACAAAGAGTTATATTATTTGTGTTTGTAGATAGAAACAACAAATAAAGCTTGTTGATCGAACGGTATGGTTGTGAAGTTAAACTTACTTTCTTTTTTCAAAAGAAGTTAAACTTACTTGACATTGTGTCTTAATGTTGCCGCGCGGTCGACAAATAATCCAAAGTTCCAAATAGATGTGAATCACTAAGAAAAATATATCAAATCCCAGAATCCAAATCTCAGTTGTAATACCCTTGCATTTGAAAACAGTAGCCATACAATCTAGGTAAAGAATTAGAGAAAATTGAGATATGTAGATATGTTTCAGAGAAATTGGTGACCTTACCGAGAGCCATACTATTTCCTTCAATTATTTAGCGATCTGCAGCCGCCATCGGACAAGCGCAGGGGAGGGCGGCTGATGAGTGGCGATTGCTCAGGGAATGAGGGGCGGCGGCGCGACGGAAGGAGGCGAGCAGGCACCAACCGAACTAGCGCAGGATACACACGTATGTTTTTTTTAGCGGTACACACGTATGTGAGCGGTAGGATCCAATCGATAGCTATCTTCTTTTCTTTGCTCCATCGAGATGATCGACAGCCAGATGGGCCTTCAACTAGATGGGCCGCGCCTGAGCTCGCTCCAACGATCGTCCAACGGGGGTCCAGATTTATTTTTTACGGGTGTCCAAGCCTCAAATACGAACTAGTATACACGTAAGCGCAATTTCTACCCGGTGTCCTGTGAACGTAGGTCCGCCCCCTTCCTACCCTAGCCGCCGCCACCGCCAGGCGTCTAGGGTGAGGCAATCTATTTCCTCCGATCTCCACCGGCCGGGGCGCTGGCCCCCTTTCCCTTGGGCCGCTGCTCCGGCGGCAGGAGGGAGGGGGGCCCGTTCCTCCGCTCTGTAGTTAGGGTTTGCATTTGTAGGTCGTGATGCGTCGTTGGGGTGGTGGGAGCGACGCCTGAACAAATAAATCTGCCTTAACTCCACTCTCACAGTGGCGGTGTCTTTCATGGCAGCGTCTCGGAGTTGATGGCATCGTGTCTCTGTGAGATCACTCAGATCGGTAGCGTTAGGTTCATGGATGGTGTTGGCGAGGCGGCGGCGGCGACTCCATCAGGTGTGTGTCTCCTTCTGCTCTGTCCCCATTGTTGTGGCGTTGTCTCCGACGTCATGGTGGAGCAGGGAGGTTTTGTTGTTCAGGAGTACGCGCAGATGGTTGTCTACGCAAGTGACAACTGGAAGATGGTGTATCTTGTGTTGGGTCTGTGGTCGAAGGCTGACAGTTCTGGTTTCCTCCTCCGACGTCGTTGTCATGCGGGGGTGTCGGTTCTGAAGTTTGATGGCGTGTCCGGGGACATGTTGCCCCGGTCTGATTCTTTCAACGGCTATGGTTTTGCTTCTAGCAAACTACTTTGGAGGTCCGTAAAGCTGCTGATCAGCAATGGAGCCGCATCGAGCTTGGGTGAAGAGGTGATCTGTCTTTTTATCCTTCGGTGGCCGCTTCGGTGGTGTCGAAGGAAAGGAACATGCGCTGGTATTCTGCATAGGATTTTCCTATCTTTTCAGTTATGTATGGTCAGTGCTTACGTGCCTTGTAACTTGATCTTTATTCTATATAAATGCGACACATATTACCATGCAAAAAAACGTAGGTCCGCCCTTGGTTATCGGACCTCGAGGTCCTGGGTTCGGTGGTGCCGCCGGTGGGGGTCGGCAACGCGACACTGCACGGAACCCCTGTGCTTGGGGGGTTACCCCCATCCAAGGGTTTGCTTCGGGCATCGCCACAGCCCATGGACAACGGCGACCTCCTCCTCCTCGACCGCGCGCGTGGGCAGCAGCACCGGGCTAGTGCCGACGGCCGTCGGCGTTGCCGGCTCCCCCTCCTCCTCGCCCGCCATCGTCTTCTCGCCGGGGCTTTCTCCCCGGCCTGCGTACGCTCCAACTCCACCCGCTCCGGTAAGAACATTCCTTCTGCTCGTAGATTTCTAGGTTAGTGATTTCGTCATTAGCATGCTCCGGTGAGATGTGAATCGATTTGATACGATTCGATTCGTTTGGAATCGAATCGAATCAATTTCTTCTTGTGCGGTACTGCTCATAGGCAGGGTAGTGTTCTTGCTTGTTCTGTGTTTCATGTGCATGCCTACTATAGTGTTCATAGGCATGCTAGCTAGATTGGATTGTGCTTAGTGCTGATGATGTAGAAGGTGTTCTTGGGCATGGTAGATAGGTTTTTTATTGATGTTCATGCCAACTAGTGTTCATAGGCATGCAAGATTGGTGTGTGCTTAGTGCTAATGATGTACAATCTGTTCATAGCCATGGTAGATTGTGTTTGATGTTCACCATTACTGCTCATGTGCAACAATTAGTTCATGATGCTAGCCATATTATTGTTGTCTTTGATGTTCCTCCTACTTGTTCATGTGCATGTTATCTAGATTGGTGTGCTATTCATGTTCATGCTTAGGGTTCAAGGGCATGCATGCTATCTATATTGGTGTTTCTACTTAGGGTTCTAGTACAGATGTGCATGCTAGGTTTACATGCATGGTTCTCATGGTAGGTAGGAGCAATGTGTTTGCTACTTTAGGAAATGTAGCATGCTGCCAATGCCCTGTTAGTAATCCATGTCATCTTACTTGACAAGGTGATGAAGACAAAGTGGGACAGAGCCGGTGGAGGAGTCCATGTCGTCGCCGGTGCCGAGGCCGCCGTGGACTTCATCCCCACGAACCAATGGCTCGGGAGGGTGTACCTGCCTGGCAGGGTCGCCTTCATGAGCCAGCCATGTTCAAGGGGACGAGCTCCTAGGACCGGCCACGAGGAGGGGGGCCGAGAGCCACTTCACTTCTACATGCAAATCATTGATGAGGAGGATCTGGCCGTGCTCATCATCCTTCCCAAGTTCCAGGAGGTGATGAGGCTGTAGCTCGTGCTCAAGACCAAGCACGTCGTCATGCTGTCTTCAAACAAGTGGTGCAAATTCTGGGTGCAAGTCCAGACCTTCGAGGGGCAGATGGTGCTTGGCCGGGACTGGCACTACTTCTGCCATCGTCACAAGATTGTTCCCAGCGACCTCGTCATGCTGCGCATCTCCGGCCTAGGCCTCAAGGTCCAAATCAAAAACCACGACAGCTTCATCGGGTGTAGGGTTCGTTGCAGCAGGCACAGCTGCATCAATGACCCTGACGTTGCCTTCTGAAGTACTTTCCATGGACTCGTAGTTAGTTTGCTGCATCGGTGATCATGAACTGTTAATATTTTGTCCAGGTTTGAGCACCCTATGGTGAAGCAGGGGGCATGTGATGCCCCTAGTGGCGTTAAACTTAAGTCTGTTTAGCAGATGTGTTGTTTATCTGCCCTTATCTACTGTTTATTTGCTTGTTTATCTGCTGTTAGCTTATTTAGCTACTAGTTTCTGTGTTGTTTGTAGTTCTCTACCTACTGTTGTGCCTAATGTGGTGGTAAGGCCACCACATTTGATTGGGGTGAGCAGAACACAAACGTGTATGCAGCCAAATAGCTGTCGTTTGCATCTGCTTATCCCTTAAGCACAAATGTGGGCAACCAAAAAGTCTGGCCTAAAGTGGCCACTGATACAATGTAGACAACCAAACAACATGCAGATGTTGGTTTGTTGCCTGTTTTTGCTAAACCAGCCTGGGTTGAGACGTGGCTCAAATGCAGAAACTATTCACCCTAGGCAACAAAACGTGCCCTAGAGCTTTCATCTCAACAGGATTAGTGACTACTTGCACACGGAGGTTCACTGATGGCAATGGCAATGGCCTCTTCTCTGTCGGTCTTGTTGCTCCTGTGCCTGGCGGCATCGTCCTCGGCACAGCTTTCGCCTAGATTCTACGCGAGGTCATGCCCGAGGGCGCTTGCCATCATCAGGACGGGTGTGGCGGCCGCCGTGATGAGTGAGCGCCGCATGGGAGCGTCACTGCTCCGACTGCATTTCCACGGCTGCTTTGTCCAAGCAAGCTCCTCACGCCTTCTCTCTTTACTTATTGTAGTTTCTACTGCATACACTGCTGCTAATCTCTTCAATCCATATTAATTGTTGCTGATTTAGTGGATCGAAGGGAGTACTTAATTTAGAAGGTCTCAGTTTAAACTGTAGTCAAAGTCATTACACTATCAAAAAGTTAATGGACTGGATCACTACATGGGTACCTAACTACTGATAAGTTGACACTCTTTGGACCGATAATCCTACCCTCTAGCTAAATCACTTAAGTTGTTCTGCATAGATGTAGCTTTACTCCTCTCCAGGCTAGTCATAGTGGGAAGTAACTTATACTAGTGTCATGCATATGAGATTAGTCTAAATTACTACCTTCATAGTGCAAAGTAATATAGTAGTAGTGTCATAGAGGACTTCATTTATTAGCTTGTAGACCCATCTTGTATTGGAAAACATTATGTTATAGTAACATATTATGCTATCACTTCTCATTAACAACATGTCACATAAGCAAAAAAAAATAGAGTGCGCTATGTTACTAGCTAAGTTACTCCCACTATGACTAGCTTCAGACTCTTCACTTGACAGTGACTTTCCAATTTTTTTTCTTTGGCACTTTGACACTGACTTTTCAGTTCAAATCAACTAATGGAATTAGAATGCACTGAATCTATGTTTTTTTTTGCGGGAATACTAAATCTATGTTGACGGAAGTAATTTCTTATGTGTGTGTGACGATCGATGCGTCAGGGCTGCGACGCGTCCGTACTGCTGAGCGACACGGCCACCTTCACCGGCGACCAGGGGCAGCTCCGAATGCCGGCTCCATTCAAGGCATGAACGTCATCGATAACATCAAGGCGCAGGTCGAGGCCGTGTGCACGCAGACTATCTCCTGCGCCGACATTCTCACTGTTGCGGCCCGCGACTCCGTCGTCGCCGTAAGATCGATCCAGGCCACTGCAGCCAATTTGCTTGACAGTAAATTAAGAAACTAAGTAGTACTGTAGCGGCCTGGATCCAGGCCACTGCAGCCAATTTGCTCGACATCTCTCAAGGCCAACTGCCCCCGGACGACCGGGTCCGGTGACGGCAGCCTAGCACCGCTGGACACGACGACGCCCAACGCGTTCGACAACGCATACTACCGCAACTTGATGTCACAGAAGGGGCTCCTGCACTCCGACCTGGTTCTGATCAACGACGGACGCACCGCGGGCCTGGTCCGGACGTACTCGTCGGGGTCGGCACGGTTCAACAGGGACTTCACGGCGGCCATGGTGAGGATGGGGAACATCAGTCCGCTCACCGGGACGCAGGGGCAGGTCAGGCTCAGCTGCTCCCGGGTGAACTAAGCTACCCTGTCTAAAATCCGGGGCGATCAAAGGCGGACATAATAATTAAGGCTGTGGAGTTATTGTACTTGTACTGATCATGTACAAGATCCTTGTGCCATTTCTCGGATCATCATCAAGTGTGGGAAGATGGAGTGTCACGTGATGTATCTGACTATCTCAAGGGGCCGTCGTGCAAATGGATGAGTTGCATACGTATTTTTTCCCTTTGCTTAATCATGACCAGTTGCACATAATCACTTTTGTTTCTGACGAACTCTACACTTTGAGAAAAGTCATGGGTTATCATCGGTGCACACCACCATACGGCAAATCATATGGAAATGATTTCAACGCCTAAGAGGGACTCTAACCCATCCTAAAAAGAGACCTTGAATGGTCAACTCTTTAGAGCATCTCCAATAGATGCGCTAAATAAGCCGCGCGCTGGATAAAATTGCTATATAGCGCGCGGGGCCGAAAGTAGCGCTCCAGGAGCCGCACTATAATCCCACGTGTGGTAAACAAGATTCAACGCACTGAGAAAAACTGCATTACACGCTGGGTATTTGGTGCGCGCGCTGCAAAATCTGGGCTGCTGCAGGTGGGGCTGCCGGATTGGGTGATGTGTTTTTGTGCATCTAAAAACCTCTTCGCCGCTCTCGCGCGCAAAAAGGCTATTTTGGCGTTGTAAAAGAATTATACCGCGCCGATACGAAACGCGCCTGTTGGAGATGCTCTTAAGGAATTAGAGCATTTACAGCCGGGTGCCTCAAACCGCTCACAAACGCCCGCGTGGTCGGCCTGGTCATTGACCATTCAAAAAAGCTTGACCCACCTGGGCACCTCAAATCGGCCTCGAACGCCCGGGCTGACCGACACCCCTTATATCCAGCCCAAATAAAGGGCGGATATAAGGCGATCCGGGCCCGTCCCACACGTCGTGCTGACAGCCGGGTCCCAAACATAAATACCCGAAAACCCATTGATCTGGTGGGCGTCTCCTCCGGTGGGGGTGTGACCGCAGCGCGGCGGCGCACCGGCTCGCCGCCGCGCGAGTAGAAGCGCTGAGCTCGAACTCTTTTGGAGAACCCAGTCAACAAAACACGACTAATTAAACATATGCAGCATCCATATCTGCGGACTAGTACTAGCCGGCACAGTTCGGTTTCCATTTGTATGTGGATGCATGTGGTGGTCATTTGATTAACGAAATCAGCTACCAGTCCATGTACGGAGTTTCGAGCCAAGACCAATCCCTTGCTGAATGGCTGGCATGCAATACTGGGTCTAGTGGAGAAAACTATTTGTTTTCCCTTGCTCGCGTGCATAAAATTGCTTACTTGCTGACTTAAATATCTTGGATTTAGAGTACCCCAACCCTCTTACCCTATTGCATTTTGAATGACGATGGATATCGTCTGAGGGAAAGATAGATGAGGGATTTTTGCACGACCAGCCACTTGCTGCAACCGTCAGCAAAACTCTCAACCCATGATCGACGGATAGTGGAATACCACATACATTTTCTGAGATCTATATCGCATGCATTAAAGTACTACCAGTAAAAAGTACCAGTGCACCACGTAGGTGCACGAAGAACCATGATCTCGTTTCGCGCTCAATTTGGGGCTCATATCTAGCCATGAACCGCGGTGGCTCAGAGCATCGATCAATGAATATATTTTTTGACGAAACGCTGTCGGAGCAGCTTTTTTTTTTTCATTTATAAGAGGAAAGGTGTTACAAGTACTTGGTCGGAGCAGGCCGCTATACATCAACTATGCCAACAGCCGGCAACCCGGCAACATACATCAGCACATAATTCAGTCCGGCTCTCGAGGTCTGTCCAAAAACAGCTGAATCCTATGACGCCCAGCTTGGTTTCATATCATAAATTCATCAATCATCAAGTTGAAGACCGCGCTGACGGTAGACGCCTTGCTTTGGAAAATCCGGGCATTCCTCTCGCACCACGTGAACCACCAGATTGCCATTGCCAGACCGCCCCAGCCCTTTGAGTTGGCCAGGTTAGCGTTCACCACGTTGGACTCCCACCAGTTAGCAAGGCTGGTTGTCGCCGCCGTCGGCGCAAGAGTGGTGGGGAGGTTGCAGCGGTTGGGCACAGACTCCATGGAGCTTGGGTGTAGGAGTAGCATGCTAGGAGGTGATCAGCACACTCGTCCGCCGCCCGGAAGAGACAACAAATTGGGTCGTGCGGCCATCCTCTTTTCTGCAGGTTATCCGCTGTAAGACATTTCCCTAGGATCGCAAGCCAAGCGAAAATTCTGCATTTTAGCGGAGCATCAGCCGCCCATATGTGACGCTGACCGGCGAGGCAAGTACGTACACCCCTCGAACTGCACGGCATATGCAGTGGCCGAAGAGTAGGCGTCGTTCGGCGTCCATCTCCAGATCACTGAGTCGGGAGTTCCCAGCAGCAGGTGCACATCAGCAACCGCCTCTTAGAGCTTTGTGAATTGGATAACAGCTGCTGGCGTAAGAGGGCGATGCAGGTGTCTGATCCAACGGCCATCTTATAGGGCTTGGGACACCGTGAGATTTTTGCGAGTGCAGCAAGCAAATAGGTCTGGCGCTGCACAACTCAAGGATACCCCATTCGATCAATGAATATCATGTGTGGCCATGTGCATAGCAGAAAAAATGGCAGTCATCTGCTAGAAAATATAAACTTCCCACACGTCAAGCTATATACTAGCTCGAGCTCATGCTCTATCATAGTAGAAGAACTTACGACGCGTTTGGTTCGCAGAAAAACAGCGGCTTTCGATTTCAATGCTTCCTGAAACCATACCATCGTGTTTGGTACGCTGGCGCTGTCTTTCGTAGCCGTGGCTTCCGATACAGAGCTTCACAAAACTGAAAACACCCATATCGGAGCTGATTGGGAAAACAAAACGCATCTGCATCAACCAAACGAAGCGCGCTTTCCATAAAACTAATCGGAAACGGAGCTTCCTGATATGATAATATCAATACGTTAATGGAGCCGAACCAAACGCGTCGTTAGTCACCTGAATATCCCTTTGATGATTGCGACTTTGCAGTATTATTCCATGCATGCACCAAGTTGCACCATAACGGCCCGTAAAAGAGGAAATTTGGCACGCCAACGGCAGATGTGGGCATGCGGCTGTGAAACGAGGCTGGAAGCGCATGCGTTAGCAGGGGCGCGTTACGTGTTAATATAGCCAGGGGAAGCACAGATTACAGAGGAGGTTAGGTTAGGTTTAGGTGTGGATTGATCTCCAAGCTAACTAATAGGATCAGATCACAACAGTCTAACCTAACCTAAGTAAATACAACACACGCCACACATCCTAACCAACATGGTTTATACACACACCGTGGATACAATGTTTAACACTCCCCCTCAATCACAACTATCTAAGTTGAGATTGCGTCTAAAGACCTCCAGCTGCCGAAGTGATAGTGGTTTAGTAAAGCCATCTGCCACTTGATCACCAGTAGGAACAAACCGAATATTCAAAAGCTTGTTAGCCACTCTCTCACGAACAAAATGATAATCAATCTCAATGTGCTTCGCCCTAGCATGAAAAATAGGATTGGCAGAAAGATAGGTAGCACCAAGATTGTCACACCAAAGTGAAGCTGCAGATGAGTGACGAATGCCCAACTCTGTTAATAAATTCTGGACCCAAATAATCTCAGCAGTAGCATTTGCTAAGGCCTTTTACTCAGCTTCTGTACTTGATCTAGACATAGTAGCTTGCTTATGTGTACTCCAAAAAATCAAATTACCACCAAATAACACCGCAAAGCCTCTAGTGGACCTCCGATCATCAGGACAACCTGCCCAATCTGCATCTGAAAAAGCATTGACAAGTGTACAGTCTGACTTAGTAAGTTTGAGGCCATGACTCTTGGTTGCCTAGAGATACCGAAGAATTCTTTTTACTGCTGTCCAATGAGTACTAGTAGGTGTATGAAGGAACTGACAAACTTTGTTGACTGGAAACAAGATAACTGGTCTGGTTAAAGTCAAATACTGCAAAGCTCCTACAACACTCCTGTACCTGGTCGAGTCCTCGGCTCAAGGATATCTTGCACATATTTTTCTTGAGACAAAATAATTCCACTAGCCACATTCTTTACCTCAATTCCAAGAAAGAAGTGAAGACTGCCCAAATCCTTGAGCGCAAAATCCATGCGCAGATCCTTAAGAAGAGCTTCAACTGCTCTAGAGGAGGAACTGGTGACAATAATATCATCAACATAAATAAGCATAAAAATGGCTACTCCATGTCGATGATAAAAGAATAACGAGGTGTCTCCCTTGGAAGCAGCAAAACCAAGAGACTGTAACTTGGAGTACAAACGATACTACCAAGATTTGGGTGCTTGTTTCAAACCATAGATTGCTTTATCAAGCTTGCAGACATGTCGTGGTAAAGCTGAACATTCATACCCAGGAGGCTGCCTCATAAAAACCTCTTCTTCCAGAACACCGTGTAAGAACGCGTTCTTTACATCTAGTTGTCGCATCCACCAATTTCTAGATATTGCAACTGAAAGAATTAATCTGATAGTAGCAGCTTTGACCATATGACTAAAGGTATCCTCATAATCAATTTCGTACCTTTGCTTGAAACCTTTGGCCACAAGACGTGCCTTATACCTGTCAATCGTGCCATCAGATTTCCGCTTTACCTTGTACACCCATTTGCAGTCAATCATGTTTCTCCCTCTGACTGGTGGAACCAAGCCCCATGTTTTGTTCTCTACGAGGGCTGAAAATTCTTTATCCATTGTCTGTTCCGCTTGGGATCACCAAGAGCGTCCTGCATGTTCTTTGGTTCACCTGTGGCACAAAAAGAACCCCAACGAACACAACCATCTTTATAAACCTTAGGCTTGGCAATACCACTTTGTGACCGGGTGTGTGAGCGGGTAGGAGGGGGCGGAGCTGGTCGAGCTTGCTGTAGTCGGAGGCGGTTTTGTGTAGAAGACACAGCAGAGTCGGATGCAGCGGATGCAACCGCAGAAAATCTCGAATCCACCTCCTGCAGAGAGTTAGGCGGATTGAAAGAACATGCGGTGCCCCCATGTTTGGTTTTGGTAATTGATGACAATCTCTATGGACTAATGGTTGCAGAGAGTTAGGCATTTCTTGAAGTCCATGTGTTGGTTTCAAGGAGTTTATGTGGTGACCAAGGTGTTATTAAGGAATTATCCAAAGATTGGTCATGCGAGAGTAGAGCTTATTGCAAGCATGTCTTGAAGAAGAAGATTGTGTGATCATTCATGTTTACCTTCAAGACATCATCCAAATGAAGAGAGTTGGAAAGAGTCAAGGTTGATCAAGACTAAGTCAAGAGTGAATCAAGTTGATCAACACACAAAGCGCACAAGATGTACCGAGAGGGATCAAGCGATCCCATGGTGTGGTAAGCATTGTCGATTACGCTTTGTGTACTAACCCATGATCTTCGTGAGAGTTCTTTGTGGGGTTAGGTTGCGGTGTGCAAGTTCAAGTGAAGCATCATGAAGAGATCAAATGCTTGAAGCTTGCCGTCCATTGTGGCGACAATGGACTTGTGAAGATGTTGCGGTGTGCAAGTTCAAGTGAAGCATCATGAAGAGATCAAATGCTTGAAGCTTGCCGTCCATTGTGGTGACAATGGACTTGTGAAGATGTGCGGAAGAGTGGCTCACCCATAGTGGAGTATGGGGAGCAATCAACTAGTCTTCATCGAGCCAACACAACCAAGAAAGGTGGTCCAACTTGAGGGAGTCAAGATCGTCATCATCTAGCTCAAGTGGACCATGTGCAAGGCAAAGGTTTGCTCTTGATAGGTTTTCTATTTTACCGGTCTCATGATGGTAGTTGGGAGACCGGGTTATAGGATCGATTGCCGTACTATCAAGGGGGGCTCTCGATGAGTAGCTTGATCGTATCGTTCATAGAGAGCTCAAACCATTGCATCCTTGCATCATCTTTGTTGGTTTTTGTTTGGTTCTTCTCTTTGTGAGTTTTGGAGCTTATGGTCATCTTGATGACAAGCTCGAGTTCATCGAAAACGGAGTTCACTCGCATCTTCTATGATGTTTTCGATGTTGGAGGTTATGCCGGTTCTTCTCGGTTGGAGGTTTCACTCCTCTATTTGTTGGCATACCTCCCCTGCCTCTTCTTACTATAACCAACAAGCTTGAGTTTGCTCAATTCGGAGCTCATATGCAGAAGTTATGGCAGTTTTGGTTTCCTAGCGGTAGTACCGCGGGCCGGAGCGGTAGTACCGCTTGGGTGCTACAAGCGGTAGTACCGCTCCAGAGCGGTAGTACCGCTGGTGGCCCCAGCCGTAGTACCGCTACGGTCTCGTACTAGTACCACCTCGATTCGAGGGGTCTTTTTCGTGTCGGGTTTTACGGTACTAGCCGCGGCAGTGGGGGCCGTAGTACCGCTCGTATGCGGTAGTACCGCCCTGCCACCGCGGTAGTACCGCTCTGGGCTCAGCGGCAGTACCGCGAGGGGGAGCGGTAGTACCGCTTATAGGGGCAAGCGGTAGTACCGCTCTCTGCGGGGCTGAAGTGGGGGTAACGGTTGGATTGTTCCCCCCACTATATAAGGAGGTCTTCTTCCCCATTGAACCTTATCTTTTGAGCTCGTGTTCTTCCCCCATTGTTGACCTTCTTCGAGCTTGCTAACTCTCAATCCCTCCATGGATTCTTGCTAGTTTTTGAGGGAAAAGAGAGAGGAGATCTAGATCCACATTTCCACCAATCACTTTCTCCTCTATGTGAGGGGAACCCATTGGATCTAGATCTTGGAGTTCTTGGTGTTCTCCTTCTTGTTCTTCCTCTCATTTTCCTCCCTAGCATTAGTTGCTTCGGTGGGATTTGAGAGAGAAGGACTTGGGCACTCCGTGTGCCCTTGCCATTGCATTTGGTGCATCGGTTTGAGTTCTCCACGGTGATACGTGGAAGTTACAGTTGAGAAGCTTATTACTCTTGGGTGCTTGGTGCCCTTGAGCTTGTTCCTCTTGGGTGCTTGGGCGCCCTAGACGGTTGGTGGTGTTCGGAGCTCAATCATTGTGGTGTAAAGCTCCGGGCAAGCGTCGGGGTCTTCAATTAGGTTGTGGAGATCGCCCCGAGCAATTTGACGGGTTCCGGTGACCGCCCCCAAGGGTTGCCAAAGTGTACGGGTTCGGTGACCGCCCCCAAGGGTTGCCATTTGTACGGGTTCGGTGACCGCCCTCAAGGGTCCCTTAGTGGAATCACGGCATCTTGCATTGTGCGAGGGTGTGAGGAGATTACGGTGGCCCTAGTGGCTTCTTGGGGAGCATTGTGCCTCCACACCGCTCCAAACGGAGATTAGCATCCGCAAGGGTGTGAACTTCGGGATACATCGTCGTCTCCGCGTGTCTCGGTTATCTCTTACCCGAACCGTTTACTTATGCACTTTACTTTGTGATAGCCATATTGTCTCTTGTCGTATATCTTGCTATCACTTAGTTGTTTATCTTGCTTAGCATAAGTTGTTGGTGCATATAGGTGAGCCTAGTTGTTGTAGGTTTTGTGCTTGTCAAATTAACCGCTAGGTTTATTCCGCATTTGTTCAAGCCTAAACCGTAATTATTTTAAAGCGCCTATTCACCCCCCCTCTAGGCGACATCCACGATCTTTCACGAATCCAGTGCGGCGGCCGGTGACGAACTGCCACTTGGGAGTTCCGATGTGGCCACAGGGTGGGAGGGGGGTCGCGCCGCACCGGAGTCCGCGCGCCTTGCCTCGCTGATGCCACGTGGGCCTCACCCAGCCGGCCGCCAGGGGACCGCGCGCCATCCCACGCGGGAGACAGCGCAGTAGTGCGCCCAGCCGGCCCACCAGGGGGCAACGCGCCCCTCCTAACGCATGTGCTTCCAGCCTCGTTTCACATGCTATCAGAGCCTCGTGGGACAAGGAGGCAAGCAAAAAAGTGAGCACCTGTTGATCTTGGGTGACCTAGATCGCATGCTCTGGATTCGGCGTGGAGGTGGTCTCCTTCTTCCCGGCGGTCTCCTTCTCGGTGACGATGACAGTAGCAGGTTCCTTGATCGAGCCGTCGAGGTAACCCATCATCGCCGCAGCCCTCACGTGTGGGAGGACTCGCGCCTTCCACACCAGGAAGTTTTCACGGGTGAGCTTCTCCGTGATGGTGTGGCCGAGGGAGGCGAGAGAGTGCGTGGCCATGGCGAGGGAGGAGGAGGAGGAAGACATAACCTAGATGTATTGGAAGTTCTAGGCTCGGTATACCATGTGAAACGAGGCTGGAAGCGGATGTGTTAGCAGGGGCGCGTTGCGTGTTAATATAGCCAGGGGAGGCGCAGATTACAGAGGAGGTTAGGTTAGGTTTAGGTGTGGATTGATCTCCAAGCTAACTATTAGGATCAGATCACAACAGCCTAACCTAACCTAACTAAATACAACACACGCCACACATCCTAACTAACACGGTTTATACACACACCGTGGATACAATGTTTAACAGCGGCCACTACAATCGCCATGTGCGATAATTGCCAAGCCTGCAAGCGGCTATATATATCTGCATGGAATGCAGGGCATTGCATCATCGAGTACAAGTGTATCTTCCTATCACGGTTAAGCTAGTGTCCCTCACTAGACGTTGGCTAGCAAGAAACCATGGCCTGTATTTGGTCTCTATCAGCCGTGTTGCTCTTGTGCCTGGCCGTGGCCGTGTCGGCGCAGCTGTCGCCGACGTTCTACCAAACGACGTGCCCGAACGCTCTGGCCACCATCAAGGCCGCCGTGAGCAGCGACCCCCGCATGGGCGCGTCGCTGCTCGGCTGCACTTCCACGACTGCTTCGTCCAAGTAAGCTCTTCAAATACTAGTACATAGCCTGATCGCCGGCACGCACCTGTTTTCATTGCAGTGTTGTGTGGTAAACACCAGGGTCCATAGTTAACCATGATGCTTAACTACATGTGCAGGGTTGTGACGCGTCTGTTCTGCTGTCTGGCATGGAACAAAACGCTCTCCCCAACGTGCAGTCGCTGCGAGGCTTCGAAGTCATCGAGAGCATCCAGGCGAAGCTCGAGACCATGTGCAAGTAGACCGTCTCCTGCGCCGACATCCTCACCGTTGCCGCCCGCGACTCTGTGGTCGCCGTAAGACCTCCAACCGTAAGACCCCCATATAAACATCTCCTAAATCTAATGCAGTTAAAATCTTGTTCAAATGCTTTAGCAACCGTAATGTTTTGATGGAAAGTAAGTTTGTACAAGCGAGAAAAAAGTTGACACAGAGGCTTGTTGTGGTTCCAAGCATCTTCCCACGGTGCAGCTCCTTTCTCTACTTTTTCTTCCGCTGGATTCCAGTCAGCATTACAAAGCTTTTTATAATGCAGGGGAAGACCTAAATACTTAAAAGGGAAGCCCCCAATAGCACAAGTAAAAATGCTAGCGTAACCAACTTGTTTCTCCAAAGCTTTACCGAAACAGAAAATTTCACTTTTAAAAAAATTAATCTTCAGACTGGTCAAATGCTCAAAAACACATAGAATTATTTTGAGGTTCCTAGCCCCCTCAAGGTCATCTTCAAAACAGAAAATAATATCGTCCGCATATTGCAAAATATTTAGACCTCCTGAATACAACCTAGGCAACACTCCCTTGATAAATCCTTGTTCTTGCGCCCTTTGCACCAGGGTAGCAAGAACATCAGCCGCCAAATTGAAAAGCAAGGGGGAAAACGGATCCCCTTGCCTCAAACCCTTCCCGGTAACAAAATACGGGCCAATAACATCATTAATAGTGATGGCAACCTTACCATTACTAACGACATCTTTTGTCCACCGGACAAAACGATCAGGGAAGCCTTTCATTTTTAGGACATCAAGCATGAAACTCCAGTTAATTTTATCGTAAGCTTTTTCGAAATCAACCTTAAAAAGCACAGCAGAACATTTATTTCTATGTAAAGAGTGGATAGCTTCATGAAGCATAAGCACATTGTCCAGGATGTAGCGACCCTTTATAAACGCAGATTGCGCTTTAGAAATTGTTTTATCAGCAATTTTCATGGCTCTATTGTTAAGAACTTTTGTAAAAAATTTAAAAGGTACATTCAGCATGCAAATGGGGCGGTACATTTGAATCCTATCAGCCCCCTGCCCCTTAGCAAGCAAAGTGACTACACCGTAGTTAAGCCTTGAAATGTTAATCTTGCCCTCATAAAAGTCATGAAAAAGCCTAAGGAGATCGTTACAAATGAGGTTCCAGAAAAATTGAAAGAACTCGGCAGGAAAGCCGTCCGGGCCAACCGCTCTGTTGCGCTTCATAGAAATCCGTGGCTAGGTGCCAGAGAACGATGCTCTCGTCGAATGGCCTCTCTAAGCTCCGGCGAATGTATTCGTAATCAGGACATCCCTGAAGTTGAAGTAGTGTGAACTGGCCCCTCATATCATTGAATACCCTGTAACTCTCAGCATCACTTATGTATCTATTTCACCCAGCTTTGATGTGTTCCCGGACCAACCCTATAATATCCTTTGACGAGCGGCAATAGTCCAAGAAGCAGTACTTGTAAAGATACTCCATGCATCTCCTGATGGTGCTGGTACCCTTTTTGTTCATGGCCAAGTCTCCTATGATGCTGTGTTGTGCAACTGTTTCAGGCCAGAGCTCAAATTGATAACAACTCAGGTAGGCAATAAAATCTTGCACAAATATGATGGACAACAACATAAATGTAAGCACGACATCAAGATGGTTGTATCCTCCTCTCTGGCTTTTGCGGAACCAAATGAAGGCCAAAATTAACAGTGTTGTACCTAATGCCCATGTTAAATACAAAAGCAAAAGGTTTTTTTTTTTTTGCTTCATGAACAGTGTATTCCTGGGGCTAACAGCACTTCTTGTGTAGAGAATATCAAAAATATCACAGAGCCCGTGTTTCAGTACCTTATAAGCCTCTTCCTCCTTAAGTTCCCAAAAACATTTGAGGCGAGCAAGGCGCTCAGAATAGGGATATACATAGACGTCAACAAATAGCTTGTCGACCACTTCGCTAAGTTTAAGTTGGTGCTTGTCTCGAACTTTCTGGCTTACTGTTTTGACACGACTGTTCATGACAATTTCATTTGCACGTTTAATGTATTCCCTGGTATCTTCTTCCCTATCTTTATCTGGACTCTTCTTTGCTTTATTAGAGCTGTTGGACATGGTACCAAAGCTGGCGCTCCTGAGAGACTGGACCTTTAGCACATATCGTAGGCCCCCAATGGAGAAGAGAAATAGTGCTGCTGCTGACAATTTTTTATCAGCCGATGTCCTCGGCCATGATGTGTAAAACACGAACAAGGCCGCACCTATCTGAGACAACAGAATAGAGGATACATAAAATTTGAGATGTGTGCCTCGAGTAAAGAAAAAAAACATTTTTACTACCACATGATTGGTTGTTCTAATATGGATACTACCTACTCCCTCCGTGCACTAGTATAAGATGTTTTAGGATATTTCAATATGAACAAATAGACTAAAATGCGTCTATATAGATCCGATCCAGAAAAAAGTTAGAGCATCTTAGTACTAACTAACTAAATCTGTTGGGGACTAAGTCGCTCTACCAGGCCACTACCGCCCTGCCTGGGCCAGAACACCTCTCCCGACTTTGGAAGGTTAGGCTTCCTTTGAAGATTAGAATCTTCTTATGTCAATGGATTTTTGGAAGAGACCCTTCAGGGGTGAAGGTACTCAAACGGAATGGCCCCGGGGATGGTATTTGCTCCCCTGTGCGACACGGACAAGGACTCTAACAACAGTTTCTCTGTTATGATACGGCTCAATTCCTTTGGATTTGCTTCACGGAACTTGTAGGTGGTGCCACATGAACTTCCCCGACCTCTTTGAGGAATTGCAACCTTGCATTATGGGATCCCGCCACAGTAGGTGGTTGGGGATTGGGGTTCTCGTGTGGACAATTCACAACAAGCCAGTTATCGAGTGTACTACCATGCGGTGCCCTGCTGATGCTATTTACAGACTACGTGGAAGCCGCTTAGCTGTGGACCAGAGCGTAGCGCCATTGATGCTCTCACTTCGGGGTTTAGGACCTTGGCTCTCCGGTGGTGCCGCCCCTCCCCCCGCCACCGTCGGAGCCTGACTAGCTCCTTGGCTCCATCTGTTACCATGTTTTCTTTTCTTTTTAGGACCAGTGCCCTTAGTAGAACCCCCTATGTAGTACTCCCTGTTTCTGTACTTTGGTGTGTGTGTGTGTGTGTGTGTTGGTACCTTGATGTGACTTGGTTGTCCTTGTGATGGTTTGCTTTATATATAAAGAGGGGCAAAAGCCTTTTTGGCAAATGAAACCGCCGGGGAGGACACCTTCCGGCCAAACAATAGGATCGCCCCCCACGTCGCTCCCACAGGAGTGACTCAGACAACGACAACCTTGGCCCATGCTGGCCCTCTAGCCCGCTTCCCCTCTCCCTCATTTATACAAGAGGTGGCCGCCGGCTTGCCGTGTGGCCAGTGAGGATCTGGTTGCCCCGTCCTCTCACGGGGGGCTCCAAAATCATGGCATTGACCTTAGGTGGTGGCCCTACCGGCGAGCGGCGGCGATAGTTCAAGCAGTTGGCCGTGGCTGCACAGGTAGCGAGGTCCACACCCCTCCCCCCTCTCAGCATTGTCCTATCATGCTTGTGTGCGAGCGCCCACATGAGATCATACAAGGTGGCTCCGCTCAGGAGTTGTGGCTGGAGGCTGCAGCTTCCCTTGTTGGAGTCGACGAAATGGTGGGCCTGGAGCTGTGGGAATTGCAGCCAGGACGGTTGTGGCGCATTGGTTCTTGGCCGCCAGACTGATCTTCCTTTTGTGCTCCTGGATCTGGCCATATTGGCCCTAGGGTCGACGGGATTCTATAGAGCTCTCTCCGGTGAGCGAGCAATCGGAGGTAGTGTGCTTCACATTTTTGTTGAGCCATGCGATGCCTACTTCAGCCTACGTATGGCAACTGCCTCGCTATGGATTGCAGCGACCACCGAAAGGTCTTTGTTAGGGTTCCTCGCTGCAGATCCGGTGTTTCCCTTCGGCCGTGAGATGCAACTTATGGGCAACGGCTTCGTGCAGAGCGTATGGCTGCACATTGCATGTAGTTGCTGGGATCATGAGCAAGTGGCGGCGACAACATATGATTGACTTCGATGGTGGTGCTATTCGTGCACCCGGTCTCGAGCTTCATGTTTTAAATCTAGGTCTAACCGAAAATGATTATACCTGGCAATGACGATGTTTTTGCGTTATTATCTTGTTGAAAGCATTGCTTGGATATGTTTGGATTGGTTCTTCAGGGTGAAAACCTAGAATCTAGCCATTGGTGGTTGGATCAGGTGACGACAACGCTTAAGTGTCGCTCCCTTCCTGAAGAACTTCGTCGTCCTTGTGGTGTCATCAGATGGTTAGTGTGGGCATGGTCATTGTTTTAACAAGATGATACCCCGCACGTTGTTGCGGGAATATTTTGCAATGTATTCAGTGAGAAATGGTTGTATGAAACATGAATATGTAGAGTATAATACGAGAACTGAAACTAAAAAAAGATTTGTGGTGTTTTGTTATTGTATGTAAATTCTCATGATACCCCGCACGTTGTCGCGGAATATGTTTTTTCAAGAGTACTACAATGATGTACCATATTTTTAGGAGGAAGAAGACAATTATAAGAGATTACCTTTCATTGCGAACATCAAGTGTAGTCAACTCCACACCCGAGTTGATCCGAAGATAAGGCGCCATCCGCACACATTACAAACACAATGCAAAGAACATCAAAGTCACGTCTCTGACAAACACCGGTCACCTCGGAGAGCAACAACTTCAACCAGACTTCACTTGCCTACGCACACCAACCACCCTTAAATGCCTAAAAGGAGATGGCGAGTGGGTGGCAGGACTCGGTCCCCGAGAAAGCCATCATTTTGAATCGCGGACATAACCGTGCATTGCACCGAACAAGATATACTCGGACCATAGGCGAGCACCGAAGAATCTCAATATAGAACCTCCAGGTCATGTCTCCCCATACGATACTCCCAACAGAGGAACGACACCAAGACACCACCAACGCCGGTCCGAAAGACCTACGCTTTTGCCGGGGACAGAAACCCAAACTAAAAGGGGGAGATGCCCACATACCTTAGCTACGCCTCCAAGGAGGGAAGTGACACCCACAGGGGTCGTCGCCGTCAGTACCGACAGAAGAAGGACATGATTTTCATCTATGTCGCACATCTCTAATTCTCCCCAGTGGATTGATGCACACTGTCCATGATGGGCAACTTCGCTGCCGCAGCTTCACCTCGTCCTTGTGACCATTAACATCGCAGCACACCAACACTGCATAGCTGAGGGTACGCAGCCCAACTCCCACCTCCCACTCGACCGAGAAAAAAACGCAATTTTGGACCTTCCAACATTTCCAGCATGGCCATGGTCCGCCGGCACCGCATGCAGCCGCTAGCCACCAAACTCTAGGTGGACTGCCACGCATCGGACAGCCTAGAAATCCAGACGCGCGCCACCACCTCGATCACGTGCGCCGGTCCCAGCAAAGGACAACACCACACTATAGGCACCACGTACACCCGACCGCTGCTTGTGCAGTGCCATCACCTAGTTGAGCTAACAGCGCCATGACCACCATCGCCCAGCCGCGCCGCTGCCACCGAATCCCTCGTAGGCTCATCATGAGCCCACACCTGTGCGCCACAGACCTCCGCCGCGACCCCCCTGCCGAGCTCCGCCACTCCTCTGTGTTCCCCGTCATATGCCGCCACATCAAAAGAACCCCATCCGCACCCACCGGATGTCTCACCTCCGCGTGAGGGAAGTTCATGAGGAAGCCAGTCCGGGCGCACTGACCATGCTCGCCAGCTAAGCGGTTAGAGCATCTCCACTCGCTCCTCCAACAGGCCCCCTCGCCGGCGGTGAAAACTCGGCTCAGTCGTGCCCCCAGGTCCTTGTTTATTGCCAGTATATATGGGCCGAAATAACAGCCGGCGAACCTGACCCGAACCCAGCCCCCGGGGGTGCCTGGGGCCGTCCAACGCCAAAAGGCGTGTGGGCCCGCTTTGTCGGCGACAGACAGGCCTATTCCCGCCGTCCCTCCTTTTCCTCCATTTCCTCATTGCTTCCCCCTTCTGCCCCACCGCTCCCGCCATTCTCCTCCCGCTCCCTGCCATCCGACCGCCATGCTGCCGAAGAAGTATCCGGCCCCTCGCCCCGCTGCCGCTGTCGTTTCCACCCAGCCGAAGTAGAGGAAGCCGAGGGCGCAGATGGCAAGACCACCGGGCGTGTCCAACGCCGAGTGGAGGGCGGAGGTTCAGCGCCGGGAGGCTGACACCACCGACCGGCGGAACAGGTTCATCCCCAAGAAGGTCAGGGACGCGGCAACGGCGGCGGCGAAGTAGGCAGACGCGTCTCACGCGGGGATGATCAACCCGCCCGGCCACTGCGCACAAACTACGTGGGGGAGCCAACAGAGCATTGCGTCGCCAGCCAATTTCTCGCCGCCGCCACCGCCCTGGGGTAAGCACCCTCGCTTGGCTACTCCGACGGTGACGCGCACGGTGGTTTCAACCCCAACATCACCTTCCCGCATGGCGCGCCGCCGCGTGCCTCTCCCTCCGGCTAGAACCCCGACCAGCGCACTCCCTCCCCCACGTTCGCCGGCCTGCACACCCAGTACAACTACTCGCCGCCTACGTACTCAACCTCGCCGATGCCACCTCTGCGCCGGGGCACCCTACTCTTCGCACACGCCTCGGCGCCACAGTTCGGCAACCCTGACGCGACCGACGCCGACATGGGCGAGATCATCAGGAGCATCTCAGTTGCCGTCGCCTCCTACCCCGGGTTCCACGCATAAGACGAAACAATGGACACCGCCGTCGACATGCATGAAGAGCTCGACGACGCCGAGGAGGGGGAGGAGGAAGAAGAGGCGGAGGAGAAGATGGAGCCGGCGCCGGCGAGGAAGGGAGAAAGAAGAGGCGGTCGGCCAGTGCCAGGCCGGGCGAGCCGCGCGTCAAGTCGACGTCCAAGGAAGACGAGTGCCTCGCCGAAGCATGGAAGACCGTCAGCACCGAGCCGATCACCGGCTCGAATCAGAACGTCGACACCTACTCTGGAGACGGATCAAGTCGGTGTTCGATGATCGCAAGATGGTCGACCCCTACTTCGCTACCATCCACATGGAGCACGGCGACAAGGCCATGTCGAACCATTGGGTGATCATCCAGGCAGCTTGCAACACATGGCATGGGATCGTCCAGGTGATCGGGGCTCGCCCGGAAAGCGGCGCCAACGTCGAGGGTCAGGTATGTCCAGCCGCCGGCTCACTTCTTTCGCCGTGTACATTGCCAACACTTGTTCTTCGGCTGCGCATATGGTTCAGACGTTCAACATGTATCGCCAGGATAGCAGCGACCAAGAGTTCAAGTTCCTTCACGTGTTCTCCTGGATCGAGTCATGCGAGAAGTGGAAGGAGGTCTGACTCACCCTCGCCAAGGCCAAGGAGACGTACAAGCCGGATGCGCCCGCCTCGGGGGCGGCGAATGGGCGCCCTGATGGCAACAAAAGAGCAAAGACAGCGAGGGACACAACTCCGCTGCCGAACGACTGCAATCGTCGATCGAGCAGTGCATCGCCGACGCCAAGAACAGTGTCGCAAAGAGGAAGGAGAAATCCAACGCTCGGTGGTCGGTGTTGATGACGAAGCACGACGTGAAGCTCGACCTTCTCAGGACCAACGTAGCCGCGAAGAATAGGAACACCGACCTGGCGTTCTTGATGGCGGTAGACATGTCGATGATGGACGAGCAGGTCAAGGCATGGTACCTGGCGGAGCTCGGCCTTATCTTGAACCAGATGCCCAGGCCAACGCCCACGCCGACAACAACGCCGACGCCCAGCCGGAGCGATGAAGCGGTGCCGACGCCGACCACCAGCCCGAGCACAGAAGCCACGTCGATGCCGAGCACGGCTGCGTCCACGCCGACCCCGGCAATGCCACGCCAGAGGAGCCCGCCGTTTGATGCGTTCCTTTGTCTACACGTCCTTCCTTTTGATCGCTGAATTTTCGTGTATGTTTGGTCGCCGAACTATGGCATGGTGATCGCCCAACTGTGTCATGATGATCACCGAACTTGTGGCATTTTTTGGCAACGGAAAAGATAATTTTGAATTTATGGGCGTCTGGGGGCCGAAACCTGGGGGCGCAGCTGGCAACTGGATCGCCCGAGGGCGAAAAAACTGCAAGCGCAAACGCGAAAACACATTCGCCGGATGCGCAGGGGGGCAGAACTAGTGGAGATGCTCTTAGGGGAGCACTACGAGGAGAAGTTCTTTTTGGGCTACGATTTCGTTCTCCAGAGCCGCTCACGCGAGCGGCCGGGAGGAAAGGGAGCGTACAAATTCTTTGCAAACATAACACATTCCATGGGTTTTAAAACAAAGAAACCACATCTTCTTTATCAGGATGAGCCGCTGGTCAACGTGAACTGCGGGGGGGGGGGGGGGGGGGGTGCTTTCTAAGAAATCCCAGTTCGCAGAAGCAAGTGGTATGGTTCAACACTTCCATACAACGGAGCGGGCTTAAATTTGAGGGGCGTATGGCCAATTTCTAGCTGCACTTGTGGCTTGGTGATGCACCATTGTATGATAGATTCTCGAGGTTGTTGGTCACCCCTAGGCCCAAAGTGGTGGACATGTTGGTGGGGAACGATTGGACCCCTAGATTTCCGTGGTCATCGGGCCGAGGGTCGTGAAGGGCTTTTAGAAGCTTGCCGATGAGGCACATGTGTGAGGCTGTCTGAGGAGGACGATACTATTTCATGGAGACTTGAGCCCTCAGGTGAGCTCTCCACGGGCTCCCTCTATAGAGAAATCTTCATGTCGGCAATTAACAGTGCAAGATTAGAGGTATTTGGAAAGCTAGGATCCTCACAAAGATTAAATTCTTTCTCAGGCAGGTAGCCAGGAATAGGATTCCGAGCAAGTATCAATTCCTCAAAGGGCATGTTCTCAGGGCCCCGCGCGCGCGTGTGTGTTGCGTCCACGACGAGAATTGCAATCACATATTGTTCTGTTGCATTGGGGCAAAGTTTTGTGTGGATTGTGATTAAAGACACCACATGTTTGCTCTTGGAAGTTGGAACCCTGTAGGGTTTACCGATTTTCCATCACCTTGTCCAAGAGACTTATGGAAAGGAGCGAAAAATGGCTTCGGTGGTCCTTATGGAATGCTTGAAATAAGGCCTTAATGGTAGTGCCGAGGGACTTTTCATGGATCCCAACATCGGTACAAGGGGGAGCAAGTGGAATTTGTAATCGAGGGGACATCATGTTAGGAGACCAAATGTTCTTGAACAAAAATTACAAGTACGCACGATTTACCAAGGTTCATGCCCCCGATGTGGGTAAAAGCCCTAGTTCCACCTTCCCCTTTTCTTATATATATGTGAAGAGTACAAGAGATTACAGTGCCAGGGTAGGATCTCGACAAGACAGAGAGACTTGATGAGATATATTGGTGGATATTTGGGTGTTAAGCGCGGTTATCCTTCTAGGTGGTCTAGGAAATCTCAGCTAAACTATTGCGTGCGAGAAGTTACCCCTCTACTATGCTCCCCTGTACCCCTTATATAGCACAACTTATGGAAGGTTTCCATGTTGGTGCATGGGGCATACATGGATTGGAGTCGGTCCTATGTCGGTTTACAACATGTTTAAGCCCTTGTTCCATATATGCAGAGTGTTTCCTAATTCCCTATGTGTCATTTGATTAAATGCCTCCTCCGAATGCGGTGAAGAATCTTCTGTTGTCTATGGGATGTCCCGGGTTTTAGGTGCCCAATCTCCCACTGAAGGGAGGAATGCTGAGTAGTAAGTTAACTTATCATTGACAAGAAGGCCTTGTCTTTAATCACCCGACTGACCTTGTGTATAAACTCATTGCTCTTTTACAGCTGTACCATTGTGAAAACAGTAGGAACGGTTACGACCTGACTAGCTCATCAACAAACTTCATGCAAGGAGTGAAGTGCTTCGTGCTGCCTCGAGATGGGATTATACCGGCTACAGGAGCATCCCGTCCTTTAGCTGAGCTATCGCGAGTGCAGTCCAGGAGTGACCCCTCTATGACATGCTTCCCCAAGCGCAGACTTGCATCCACACAACTGTTTATTTTTACATAATCCAAACAACTGTTAGTCAATGATGTTGTTTCCTTTAGATCGCAGGGGGGCTCCTATTAGTCCACGACCTGGCCCATCGCATGGATGGCATGGCGCCCATGTCTCTTTTTTTCGTCGGCCATTCCCACCGCCTCAATCTTCGTCCGCAAACGATTCGGCTGATGTCGTGGCTGCGCGACGGAGGATTATGTTAGTAGGCTCATCATCAAGGTTTAGTAAGGATTGCTTCGCTCCTTTTGATTCAATCTTGTGGGTTGTATGGATTTGGAAATTTCTTCCATTCCTTGCTCCCGGTGGATAAACAATAGATGCCATCAGTAGGATGTTCGCTTGGCATTCAAAAATTAGGGTCCTGATGTTATTGTTTGATTACGAAAATTAGGAGTGTGGGAATATTTCTACTGAAGCATGATCAAATTTATGGTTGTGAACTTACATGTTTAACTCAATGATCAAATTTATGGTTGTGTAGTGATGCTGCAAAAGCATTATCTCAAAGCATTCAAATGGTTCCTTCCACGTAGAAGATATCCAACCTAGATCTCTAGGATGAAAGTGGACATAAAAATATATGTTTTTTGAAATTTGCAAGTGTTATCATGTAATATATTTAATCTTGTCTCCAATGATTTTCTCATATAGTTTATCACATTTATCTCATTATTTGTGTTATCTCTAATGCTTAAAAGATGGTTCTAATACTTCATCAAAAAGCAAATGTTCTTATCAAGAAGAACACGTATAACGAGGCAATGGATGTGTTCATGATGGCTGAGGTATGCTACCTTATGTGATTGTGCTTGTATTACTATAAGAGGCATGAGCATCCTATAAATAGCTACCTTATGTGAACCGTGGGATGGGTAGGTTATTACAAAAAAAAAGATAAGTAGAAATGATTTTCTTACCTTTGTTGATGGAAAATAACTTAGAAGTTTCTGGTTTGAATTCTTTGATTCTTCCAGGTAGTTTCTCGCACTTTACTTGGTTTGTTTCACCAAATATGGCTTTAAAAAGGTACTCTGGTTTCCACTCGGCATCTAAGTCGCTTTGCTACATGGAGGTCATTGGATATTCTTTTATTTTTCTTTCATGAGATAATTGAAGTATTCAAGTAGTGCTGCTTGTAAAAATTAAAATTGTTGCTCTCGTACTATTCAGTTACATCGAAATCCTCATCATCTTTTATGAGATCAATGCCATTCCAGTATTTTGCAAATTGAACCATGAAGTGTCCGCATTGGGTACCCTGCTGTTTTGGCACACAAACTCTGTTAGGTGTTTCTGCTATCCTCGACCAGTTCGGTTCGCCGTTGGCTCGTAGCTCCGCTTCGCCGTAATGCTTCTTCATGAGTGCGTGCATCCTTTTAATCTGTGATTACGGTTTGGTGTTATTGTTGGGTTTTGGCATTAAACAAGGGAATGCAGGAATTGGAAAACCAATTAGAAAACAAGGTTGAATTGACGTACCAGTTCTGGGTGATCCTTATGGTGTGTTTTCCATGTATTCTTTCCGTCTCCGTCTCTGTAATTCAGTGAGTCAAGTATGTCGATGGAGCTCGTGTACTTGTTGAGTACGTACAGTGTGTAGTGTTTAGCTGTGTTGTGAGGTATCATAATCTGCGGTGTTTGGAGACAGAGTGAGTTAAAGTTCATTCTTGTCAGGAGAATTAAATGACATGTAAATGTGCAATCTGTAGGAAAAATGAATTATGTTTCTATATTTCTGTTAACTTACCAGCTTTTTCTTTCAAAGTTCCTCCCCTGTTACAAGGGGTGCAAACTGTTTCAATGCTTCGTCCTCATTGAATTCTGCTAGTCCTCCTTTTCCTCCAATTTTAACACCGAGCACGATCTGCGACCAAATTTTTTTCTACTTTTTAGTACAATCTTTGTAATCACTGAAATGATGCAAGTGTTTTTGTCAAATAGGACTTCATACGTTTGCAAATTCTGCGGGAAGTATGGCTTTATCGATTGTGTTGTATTGTTGCTGCACTGTCCATTCTTCGAACAATGCGTTTGCGATGGATCCCTCCATTTGTCCATGATCTCCTTTCCGTAGCTGTTCCATTATTTGTTTTTCTGTAATCCAATCGGGTCGCTTCGAGCTAATATATACGTTTAGACTGCAAGCAGAAAATTTTTATACATTGGTTAGGTTGGTTTAAAAAGGGGCAACATTTCTTTGTTTTTTTGTTGTGACAAGAGAAAGTACTTACTCTCCGCATTCGTCATGTCCTTCTTGCTGAATAGGTATTCATGAAGTGCTCTGTCTTGGTTCATAAATTTGAGATCTCCTGGGACAAAAGTAGGAATTTTTCCATGTAGCCTTCTTGAAGGCTTTACCGGTCTCTTCTTGACCGAGATTTTCTTGTCTGAGCTGTTCTCAGATGATTGAGGCATTGAATGTTCTCCTGATTCTTGCTGCAAGATTGTCAGATACGGCGTGGGATTTTTGTTGAATTCATAGCTTTCATGGTCATTCAGCCATGTTTTGATTACATCGAATTCAACGCCCATCTTTACATGCTCGTTGTATTCCTCTAGTTGGAGCGGGTTAAGGCTTGAAAGAAATTCATCAACTTCATCGTGCTTTTCCATTGTTTTGGGTTTTAGGAACTCTAGAGAGATGGTGTTGGAGGTGCCTTGCTGATTGCTTGTCGAGCCTGTTTCTTCTTGAAGAAGAACATGTTGTTTCTTTTGCTCGGAAACCTGTTCTTGTGTATTTGGTACGTCGTTGCTTGTGCCATCCTCTTTTAAATCAGTGCCTGTTTGTTCAAGTTGATCTGTGCTCGGGGTATTGCTGTTGATATTTTGCTCGTTCGTTTGCTCTTCAGCATGGTGTGGTATCTTGTCGTCTGGTGGTGGTTGATCTGGTTCTATTGGTGGATCCTTTTCTTCGTGGTCTGTGCAAGATTCTTGGGCGACGACGTGTCTGCTGACATCCATAACCTCTTTGTGTTTACTGGATATATCAATAACTTCATGCTCTTTTGTGGTTGTCGCATGCATAATATGTTCTTTTGGCTCGGGATTTGGTGGAAACTCTTCTAGTACACAACATTCCGTCTGTTGCATTTCCTTGTCTCCCATATCGATTACATACTTCAGCATATCTGTTAGAATCAAAAAATAATAATTAAAAAAAGAATATTACTTCTTCTAGTGTGACAAAATTGTAAGGATTAGTTTCTGAAAAGACTAACCTGTTGTACACTTGATTAATGACAGTTTGGTATTCCCACTGTGTTGACTGATTAGTTGATATAGAAATTTTTCCTCAACTCTGGTACTTGTTCTGGCTCTAAGTTTGCTGCTGTTCCATCATTGGAGTAGTGCTTCAGGTTCATGTACATATAGAATGCGCAGTCCATTCTGCATGTAGAGGAATGGTACTAGTAAGATTGTTGCATTCAAGAAACTGAAAGAAGAGAAGTGTTGGAGCAATGGTAGTGGTAATTGTTGCATTGAAAACACGAAAGAATAGCATTATTTCAGTAATTGTAGTATTGAATCTTGCATTGAAAAAAAGAAAGAAGTGAAATGTTGGAAGTGCTTACATGTCTTCTCCTTGAAGTGGCACCTGCAGTTTGACCCTTTTGAAATGGTCGATGCTTTTTTGTGAAAGCTGTAGCTCTGTGCTTACGTGCTTCCATATTTTCATTAATTTGCTGGTTACATTGTTGAAGAATTCTATTGTGCCTCAATATGCAGTTGAAGAGTCAAGGAGTTCAAAGCCCTGTTTTTGCATATTAACTGTAATGGTGAAGTAATGACTTGTATTTTCGTCTTGCTCAAACCCGCGCAACGAACATGGTAGAAGGAACTGCAAAACAAAAAATAAAAAGAAAATATTTGGAAATCTTCTTATATTTAGAAACATAAAATAAAAAGAGAACTTTTCATAACATATACGCAAGCTGATCTGCTTACCATGCTATAATCTTGCAGTTTTTCGTCTTCTTGCATGTTGAAAAATGATGTAAGCCAGGCAGGTAGTAATTTGTTTCTAATGTGTTCTTGATCATTATTTCTATAGCACATTGGATCTTCGTCGTCGGCTTCCTTCATCGAGTGCTGCTTGTTTTGTCACAGATACACAAAGGGAATTTGTCAGTTCAGTTATAGGGGAAGTTTATCTATTTATAAAGTCATATATATTGTTTTAAACGTGATTATTTTGCCATGATCTTTACTTACAGTGTTGCTTAACGATAGAATCTTTCTCCCTGTGCCATTTAGTTGTTTTCTCAAGATTGTTAGCATGGGCTCGATTGCTTCGGTGCGTACTGATTTACCGACCTTGAAGCTTTCGGCGACATGGCCTAGATTGACATCAAACTTGTTCGTTGTAATGAAAAGCTCATCCCTGCAAAGTATATTTAGAAAAATGTTTTAGTTTACACATGATACAGTCAAAATGACTGTGTGTAATAATGTGTTTTGTGTTAGTTGCATGAACTTACATTTCTCTCTGTGTCCATGGCTTGCATACAGTGTTGTACAGGTCTTCGATGGCTTTGTTGACGGAATCACTATCTTTGTCCCCTTTCTCCATTGTGCCTGCGATGATTTTGAATTTAATATAAATAATTCCAAGTCACAAGATCACAAGATAGCAATTAAGTTTATATTGTCTTGCCTGCTTCAATGCTAGAAGATATGTCATGTCCAGTGTTGTTCCTTTCTTGTTCTTCTTCTGCTTCTTGCGGCATGTTATGTTCTTCTTTTTGCATTGTACCCTTTTGTTCAGTTTTTGCTGCATCCTCATTTGAGTCGTCTGTGTCTTTCTTAGCATCATGCTTTTCCTTGTCAACCGTCGTGTCTTGCTGGTGGTCTTTTCCGTCTTGTTTTTGAGTCTCGACCTGGTTGGCACTGACCTCTCTTCCAGGGGAATGGGCATCGTACGACGGTGTAGGGTTTTCTTCGATGGTTTCTGCTTCTTTCTCTGGAACAATGTGTGTGTCTGCTTCATTGCTTGTATCTCCGTGGTCGCCTTCTTCGTGTTTCTGCGTTATCATTGAAAAAGCATTGAAATAATTTAACTTGCTACTTTATTTCAATTATAGCAGCTGTTATGGGAAAACAGCGAAGCGTTTGGTGCGTTGTTTGAGCTATTATGATTGTGATTAAGTCGTGTAATTTTGTGGATATATTTTGTGCAACTTCACCTATTGAGCTATCGTTGGTGATTCTGACTGTTCCACCCGTTCTTCGTCGAGTGTAGTTTCTTGGGTATCCTCCTGTTCTTTGTTTTGGTGTTCGTCGTCACTGTCATGGTTTTTGTCTTGCAGCTGTTCAATAATAAAGGTGGCTAAGTTTGAGTGCATTTTAGTTCTCATGGAACTACTTTATATTTTCGTAGAATCAGCTTATGTAACTTGACCTCCTCAATCGTTGTTGCTGAATGTTGTGCTTGTTCTTCGTTGAGTGGAGGTTCTTGGGCATCTTCTTCTTCTTTCTTTTGTAGTTCATCGCCGCGGCCTTCGTTTTTGTCTTGTAGCTTTTGAAACACACAGGTGGCTAAGTGGCAGTTTATTTGAGGTTCCACATACCTATTTTATACTTTGATAGGATCAACGTATGTAACTTTACATTTTCAATCGTTGTTGCTGCTGCCGTCTCTGCTGCGTGTTTTTCGGTGAGTGAATATTTTTGGGCTTGGTCTTCTGTTAGGTTGATGACTGCCTTTTGAAGAACATGTTGCCCTTCTTCAGTGTCCTCCTTTTGCTCATTGGTCTCCTCTCTCTGCTATGCAGGAAAGTAGTGAAATGTCAAATGCGTGTTTTTGAACTATAAGTTCATGAAGAGGTATTATGTGATTTCACCTCTGTATTTGTTGTTGTTACTGCTGATTGTTCGTTCAGTGGTGGTTTTGGGTCCTTCTCTTGCTCATTATTTTGCCGTTCATCGTCACTGACCTTGTTTTTTTTCTTGCAGCTGTTCAAACATAGAGGCGGCAAAGTGAGAGTCCATTGGAGTGAATACAAATGTGGTAGGTTGGAGTTTATTTGATTGTGCACGCAGCAATTTTATAATTTCATAGTTGCAGGTTTCGTAAGTTTACCTTTTCAGTCGTTGACGCTGCCGCTGTCTCTGCTACCTGTTGTTTGGTGAGTGAATTTTTTGTGGCTTGGTCTTCAGTGGCATTATTGTCTATTGTTTGAAGAACATGTTCGGGTTCTTCATTGGGCTCCTCTGGTTATGTTTGATGGTCTTGATTGTTGATGGTTTCTTGAGATCTTGTGCCTGCACCAACACAAAAAATATTTAAGAAATGGGTGCATTTCTGACTGTTCAGTTACAATTTTTTATAAGACCTCTATCTCTGGAGTTGCAGGACTGTCTACTGCTTGTACTACGGCTTCTCCTTGTCTCGTGTTGTCCTCTAGTTTTTCTTGTTGAATGTCTATGCCAGTGCTTTTGCTTGCTTCCTCTTCCTGTTTAATAAAAATTGAAATTATAGATTGAACTTCATTTGTGTCTGAGCTTTGTAACCTCACCTCTTCGGATGTTGTTGTTTGAAGTTCTTGATCTTCGAGATCAGCGTACTCATTTGTTTCCTGCATTTGTTCAAAGAAAAGGGTGAGACATCCCTTATAATCTTTGTATTGACGTGGCGGGGTGTATTAGGTAGTTCAGACATCATAAAAATATTTTGAAAAGTGGTTGTTGTTGTTGAATTTTTACCCCCGTGTTGATGACTGGGTTATTTGTGCCTGCATCTACTGTTTCTTTGTCAGGTATAACAGTCTCTTGTTTCTCCTTTGTACTCGTGATGGTGATGTGCAATGTTGTGGCGCTGGAAATCTCTTGTACACAATGTTCCTGTTCTCTGACGCCTTCGTCTGTTTGAGGTTCACTATGGGGTTCAATTTCAACACGGGTTGTCTCTAGGTCTTGCAGTGCTCGTGATACCTGGAGATCAAACAATATGAGTTTGCGGTTCACTTTCTTTCCTGCCATTTATGAGTTTTCGGTGTGGGTAATAGTGGGCTATGGAAGTTTACCTCCTCTTCGTTGTTTTCTTCTTCTTTGTCATTTGTTATGCTAACGGTTGATTGTGGGTTAGGCTCTTGCATTTGGTTGGCGGGGCTGCTGACTTGATTGTTCTTTAGCTGAGCCTATATTTTGTTGGAGGTTTGTCAGTTAACTTATAACTCTATCCGGTTTTCAAAGGAAAAATGGATGTTCATACTGACCTCTTCACAGGTTCTGACGTCGATCGTATCTTGTGCTTGTGTTGGGGTAGTTGTTGTTGTAGCATTGTCTGTTGTGAGGTTGCTTTGTTTGTTGCGTTCATTCGTGTTTTTGGGGTTGTTGACACCATCCTGCTGTTGGAGTTCATCTTGGCCTGGCGTTCTATTGGTACGTTCCTGAAAGCATTGAGGCAGTTCTTTTCAGTTTAGGTATGAAAACAGGGGTTTGCTTTAGGGTGCGTATGGCACCATGCATTAGTATTTACTTACCTGTTTTTGCCGCTTTATCTTGTTCTTGTCAATGCCTATGTCCCTTGATTTTGTTCTTCTCTTCCTCTCTTCGTCTTCTTCTTTTTTTTCTCCTTTCTCTTGGTTCTGTTGTGGCTACGATTTCATTCGTGCGGTCGGCGTCGGCTAGTCTAATTGAGGCTGCTGGATCTGCTTGCTCTAGTGTCTGCAGGGTCGCGTTGTCTGTCAGGTACCTTGTGCAGACTATGTCCTGAAATTGTCTGAGTTGTTCCAATGAATCCATCAGGGAAATTGTTTGTTGCACGACTAGGTTCTTGTTTTTTTCATCCAATATCTTTTCCTTTTCGTTGCATTGGTTTTCATCCTTGGTGGTGTCTGCGGGTATCTGTTCTGCTTCATGGAGTACTTTTTCCAACAATTTGTTTATCCTTTGGAATCTTTCTTCTGCTCCTGTGCTGATGCTTTTGTTTGGTTCCCTGCTTCCACTGGTGCCGACACGTGGTTCACGCCGGCGTTTGGGTGGAGGTGGTAGCAGTTTGGTCGTGTTCTGGTGTTGCTGTTGTTTGCGATGTTCTCCTGCTATCTGGCGAATTGAAGACGAAGTTGATGCTGTGTTGGCATAGAAGATCCTTTCTGTTGTTCCTTTCCATGTCTGCATCGTTTTGGTGGAATGTAGTTGATTAGAATGGAAACCGTTTTCAAAAAGGGAAGGACTGATTTATGTACAATATAGCTATACCTGTATTTTGCCAAATTCATAGTCATCTGGTCGTGCTTTTCCGTCCCTTTTCATGTCTGCTCTAGCTATTTTTGCTAGGTCACTCTCTTTGAGATGGTTTGCTTGTGGTAAGGAGGTCTTGTCCATTGTCTTTGCAATCTTCCGCATTTCTTTTGTGTCGGTTGGCAGCAGCAGGGACTCGAGGTACATGATTACTGGCCCCTGTGCCAAACCATTGACATGCTTTTTGTTCTTTTCTTCCTGAGGCAAATTTCTGTGTTTCTGCCATATCTTGGCTCCTTCCTTAATACATTCGACGATTACCTCGCAGAAATCCATCTTTGCCATCTCTGGATAGTCCATGTCCTCTACCATTATAGCTTGTCGGGCAAAGATAGCGGCGCTTGACCCGCAGACAACGTTGTGGAAAAAAATAAGGAAAAATATTTTGACTGATTTCCTGTTTGACTGTTCGTCATCTAGTTCCACCAATTTTTCTAGCTTCGTGAACAGTTCTTTTGGCTTGAAATCTGTATGTTTGAAGCCAAGGTCTGACATCAGTTCTTTCATTGAAGTTGGGCTCTTCGTTGGCCTTGGTGCTGACTTTTCCGTGCCGTTTGGGTATCCAAACACCTTGTGTATAGCTTCCTTGGTAATCTTGAGTTTCTTATCTTCGGTACCATCACCGAAGGTTATTGTCATGCTTTCTGTGTCCAGGTTGTCGTAGATGTGTGCTGCAAGTGGTCTGCAGATGGAGCCCATTATTTTGCAGTTCTCTATGCTGCCAAATCCTGTCGTCCTAATATCTTGCTTGTGACGGTCTTTAAGTAAATTCCATGCTTTCTTGACATGAGCGAATGCTGCCCCTGCCTTGATTTGGAATTTCTCTTGGTTTGTTTCTTGCTGTTCTTCGTCAACTGTTGGTGCTGCCAATTCTTTTCCGCTTGTCTTTCTCCTCTTTCTGTCCTTCTGTCCTGATTTGTTCTGTTTCAGAAGACAAAAAGAAAGGGTTTCGTTAGAAAGGAACGCTAGATCCTGAGTGCTGAATAGTGGTATTCAAAATTAGTACATAAGTGTGTTTTTACATCGTCGTCATGTTCTGCGTCGCTGTCATGCTCTTCAGCATCATCGCCGTCTATAGGAATGAAATCTGCATCATGTTCCCTGTCATCGTCGTCATCGTTGGTATTTGAACCTTTGCTGTTGGTATCGTCTTGTTCTTTTTCTACCCTTTGTCGTTTGTTTTTCTTCTTGCGTTCACCTTGTTTCTTCGTGGCGGTTGGTGCTGTTGGCGGGAGTACCATTAGAGGTAATGGCTGATGCTGCAAGGTACTAGTGTCGACGATGTTTACAGCATTGTCCTTTTGCTTTTGCTTTTTTGCTCCAGGAGTAAAAACAGTGCTTGTATCTGATTTTCTTTTTTTTCTTGTTGCTAGATGTTTAATCTTATTGAGCCTGGTGTAAGTTATCATTTCTTCCGCAGGTGGTTTGTTCCTCATGTTTTGTTCTGTGTTCTTTTCTGATGAATGAGGAGAGATGCTGCCTGTTTCTGCGCTTTGAATATCACCGTCTTCGTGTCCTGTATAATGACCAGGTAACAAAAAAGGATGTTCTTTTTGTCCGAAAATAATAGATACACATTTAAAATATATATCTTCCATGATTATGCATAAGGAATGTGAAACTCCCAAAGGGTATTTTTACTTTTCTTTTCTTGGGTTAAGATAGGTTATTACTATTGTTACCGATTGAGCTAATCAGGGGATGGAAGAAAATATTAATTATGGTTATGAGTGCAGCTGGGGTAGTGAAGTTAGGGTGAAGCATTTTCTGAGACAAAAATGCACACTCCAGGTGATATTTCATAATGGGAGGAATATCATCAATGATAGTTCAAGATTTATTGGGTAAGTTAAACTGTTTTTGAATTAAAAATAAGATATTGTGCAAACATTTTTAATGTTTTCTATAAAGAAATATATAAAAAGTGGCAGGTAGTTTTATTTGTAGACATAGTTAAGTTATTGTTGTTAAGGATAGCAGTTAAGTTATTAATATCTCAATATAGTTTTTTGTAGATGGACAGTGGAGACTTTTGCTCAAACCTTTGACAGGAGCTTGCTGGATTGCATGCTCTTCAGCAGGGTCTTCGTCAGTATTTTGCTGGGTTTTAGCTTCTTCGTGAGGATTTGTCATTGCTACATAAAAAATGGGCAGGTGTTAGAAGCAGAGTCGAGTGTCACAGGAAAAAACCTGCGTGGTGTGAAAACAAATTTGCATGGATAGAGAGGCACGGGTTGTTTTACCCTAGAAGCACAGGGTACACCTATTCTTTGTTTACGGTATTTCACACCAGAGGCACTTAATTTGAAAAACGGTTACATTGACCGGACAAGGGATGTAGAAAATCTTGTACGGTTATCAGTTTTGGGCTCTCAGTATGCTTGTGGGGTTTGGATCTATCGACGTATTCTAGTTACTGATGTTCCAGGTTTTTTACCTTTGAGCACAAATCGTATGGCGAAAATCCCAGGGCGGAGAGCAGTAGCATTTCTATTAAATCTCATCTCTGCGCTAGTTCAATTTGTTAGGCAAATTGATTTAGCTTATTAGAAAACTCCTTGGTAGCGGTGGCTAGGGTTGCTGTTCCTGGAGGTGGAAAAATAACTACGATCTACCCGGTGGAATGGAGTGGGATAGAATGATAATTACCTTCAGTTACTTGTGCGGTGTTCTTCGCTTACATCCGCTTATTGTGTCGTTGCTCCTTTTTTGTTGCGATTACCGCCGCTGCTGTTGAAGTCCTCACCGTCGGTCGCCGCAGTCGGCGGGGTTATTGGTGTTGTCGCGGGCAGAGTGTGGCTGTTTGTATGTCGGATTTGAGTGTGGTTGGCGAACGCGGTGGCGGTTGTCCGGTGAGGCGAACTCGATTTCGAGCTTGTGTTTGTGTGCAGAAGGAAGGAGGAGAGCGTGCGGGAGTGATGAAGGTTTCGAGATTTACTTTGCGGAAGGGGAAGCAAGCTAGTATAAGAGGGAGGGAGAGATGGAAACCATCGAACCGTCTCTAATCTTCAACCGTCCGTTTGGGAATCAAGATTCATTATGCTTGGCTTCGGGTTTTTTGTGTGCTACAGTATTATTATTATTTTAGTGTTGAGACTGTTAGTGCTGAAGTGGAGCCTCTCTACAGGCATGTGGATGCAGGCACACGAGGCACATAAGTGCAGGGTCTACATGCACGTGGATGAAGCCACAGGAGGCACAGAAGTGTGGATTCTACAGGCACGTAGAGAACCATGGGACAAGCCAATGTCGCGTGAGGCATGTTGATGTAAGCACCGGAGGCGCGAAAATGCAGCTATCACAGGCAGAGACATGCTACTTCTCGAGGTACGGGTATCAACCCTGTGGATGTAGTACAAGAGTGCGTTGGGAGAGGCATGTGTTAGAATGCTCGATTAAAGAGGCATGGTTGTCAAGTTTCAGGAGCGACGCAGGCGTGGCACTGGGACCATGTAAGAGTCACGGTGCAATTTTACGTTAGACACGTGAGGCACGTTGGTTCAGGCACGGAAGGCAGAAAAGGTGAATCCACAACAGGCACGTACGTGTGTTTTCTCAAGTCACGCGTGTGCACTCTCTGGATACACAAACGTGTGGCGGCAGAGGCATGGGTCCGACTACTCGGTTACAGAACCACGTTCGAGAAGTCACGTGAGGTGTGGCATTACGGGGCACGTAAGAGTCTGGGCGAGTGACACGTGAGGCACGTGGGTGCAGGTACGTGTAGGCACAGAAATGAAGGAACCACGTTTGTGAAGTCACGTGGTAGTGCTGAAGTGGAGCCTCTCTACAGGCATGTGGATGCAGGCACACGAGGCACGGAAGTGCAGGTTCCACAGGCACGTTGACGGAGGCACAGGAGGCCAGTGTCGCGTGAGGCACGTTGATGTAAGCACCGGAGGCACGGAAATGAAGCTATCACAAGCGCGGACATGCTGCTTCTTGAGGCACGGGTATCAACCATGTGGATGTAGTACAAGAGTCCGTTGGGAGAGGCATGTGTTAGAATGCTCGGTTAAAGAGGCATGGTTGTGAAGTTTCAGGAGCGACGCGGGCGTGGCACTAGGACCATGCAAGAGTCTCGGCGCATGTTACGTTAGGCACGTGAGGCACGTTGGTTCAGGCACGGAAGGCAGAAAAGGTGAATCCACAACAGGCACGTATGTGTGTTTTCTCAAGTCACGGGTGTGCACTCTCTAGATGTACAAACGTGTGGCGGCAGAGGCATGGGTCCGACTACTCGGTTACAGAACCACGTTCATGAAGTCACGTGAGGTGTGGCATTACGGGGCACGTAAGAGTCTGGGCGAGTGACACGTGAGGCACGTGGGTGCAGGTACATGTAGGCACAGAAATGAAGGCACCACGTTTGTGAAGTCACGTGGTAGTGCTGAAGTGGAGCCTCTCTAAAGGCATGTGGATGCAGGCACACGAGGCACGAAAGTGCAGGTTCTATAGGCACGTTCACGCAGGCACAGGAGGCCACTATCGCATGAGGCACGTGGATGTAAGCAGCGGAGGCACCGAAATGAATCGAACCTAGGCACGGACATGCTGCTTCTCGAGGCACGGGTATCAACCCTGTGGATGTAGTACAAGAGTGCGTTGGGAGAGGCATGTGTTAGAATGCTCGGTTAAAAGGCATGGTTGTGAATTTTAAGGAGCGACGCGGGCGTGGCACCGGGACCATGTAAGATTCATGGCGCATGTTACGTTAAGCACGTGAGGCACGTTGGTTCAGGAACGGAAGGCAGAAAAGGTGAATCCACAACAGGCACGTACGTGTTTTTTTTCATGTCATGGGTGTGCACTCTCTCGATGCACAAACATGTGGCGGCAGAGGCATGGGTCCGACTACTCGGTTACAGAACCACATTCGTGAAGTCACGTGAGGTGTGGCATTACGAGGCACGTAAGAGTCTGGGCGAGTGACACGTGAGGCACGTGGGTGCAGGTACGTGTATGCACAGAAATGAAGGCACCACGTTTGTGAAGTCACGTGGTAGTGCTGAAGTGGAGCCTCTCTACAGGCATGCGGATGCAGGCTCGCGAGGCACGGAAGTGCAGGTTCTACAGGCACGTTGACGCAGGCACAGGAGGCCAGTGTCGCGTGAGGCGCGTGGATGTAAGCAGCGGAGGCACGGAAATGAAGCCAACCCAGGCACGGACATGCTGCTTCTCGAGGCACGGGTATCAACCCTGTGGATGTAGTACAAGAGTGCGTTGGGAGAGGCATGTTTTAGAATTCTCGGTTAAAAGGCATGGTTGTGAAATTTCAGGAGCGACGCGGGCGTGGCACTGGGACCATGTAAGAGTCACGGCGCATGTTACGTTAGGCACGTGAGGCACGTTGGTTCAGGCACGGAAGGCAGAAAAGGTGAATCCACGTGTGTTTTCTCAAGTCACGGGTATGCACTCTCTCGATGCACAAACGTGTGGCGGCAGAGGCATGGGTCCGACTACTCGGTTACAGAACCACGTCCGTGAAGTCACGTGAGGTGTGGCATTACGGGGCACGTAAGAGTCTGGGCGAGTGACACGTGAGGCACGTGGGTGCAGGTATATGTAGGCACAGAAATGAAGGCACGACGTTTGTGAAGTCACGTGGTAGTGCTGAAGTGGAGCCTCTCTACAGGTATGTGGATGCAGGCACACGAGGCACGGAAGTGCAGGTTCTACAGGCACGTTGACGGAGGCACAGGAGGCCAGTGTCGCGTGAGGCGCGTGCATGTAAACAGCGGAGGCATGGAAATGAAGCCAACCCAGGCACAGACATGCTGCTTCTCGAGGCACGGGTATCAACCATGTGGATGTAGTACAAGAGTCCGTTGGGAGAGGCATGTGTTAGAATGCTCGGTTAAAGAGGCATGGTTGTGAAGTTTCAGGAGTGACGCGGGCGTGGCACTAGGACCCTGGAAGAGTCACGGCGCATGTTACGTTAGGCACGTGAGGCACGTTGGTTCAGGCACGGAAGGCAGAAAAGGTGAATCCACGTGTGTTTTCTCAAGTCACGGGTATGCACTCTCTCGATGCACAAACGTGTGGCGGCAGAGGCATGGGTCCGACTACTCGGTTACAGAACCACGTCCGTGAAGTCACGTGAGGTGTGGCATTACGGGGCACGTAAGAGTCTGGGCGAGTGACACGTGAGGCACGTGGGTGCAGGTATATGTAGGCACAGAAATGAAGGCACGACGTTTGTGAAGTCACGTGGTAGTGCTGAAGTGGAGCCTCTCTACAGGTATGTGGATGCAGGCACACGAGGCACGGAAGTGCAGGTTCTACAGGCACGTTGACGGAGGCACAGGAGGCCAGTGTCGCGTGAGGCGCGTGGATGTAAACAGCGGAGGCATGGAAATGAAGCCAACCCAGGCGCAGACATGCTGCTTCTCGAGGCACGGGTATCAACCATGTGGATGTAGTACAAGAGTCCGTTGGGAGAGGCATGTGTTAGAATGCTCGGTTAAAGAGGCATGGTTGTGAAGTTTCAGGAGTGACGCGGGCGTGGCACTAGGACCCTGGAAGAGTCACGGCGCATGTTACGTTAGGCACGTGAGGCACGTTGGTTCAGGCACGGAAGGCAGAAAAGGTGAATCCACAACAGGCACGTATGTGTGTTTTCTCAAGTCACGGGTGTGCACTCTCTGGATGTACAAACGTGTGGCGGCAGAGGCATGGGTCCGACTACTCGGTTACAGAACCACGTTCATGAAGTCACGTGAGGTGTGGCATTACGGGGCACGTAAGAGTCTGGGCGAGTGACACGTGAGGCACGTGGGTGCAGGTACATGTAGGCACAGAAATGAAGGCACCACGTTTGTGCAGTCACGTGGTAGTGCTGAAGTGGAGCCTCTCTAAAGGCATGTGGATGCAGGCACACGAGGCACGGAAGTGCAGGTTCTACAGGCACGTTGACGCAGGCACAGGAGGCCACTGTCGCGTGAGGCACGTGGATGTAAGCAGCGGAGGCACCGAAATGAATCCAACCTAGGCACGGACATGCTGCTTCTCGAGGCACGGGTATCAACCCTGTGGATGTAGTACAAGAGTGCGTTGGGAGAGGCATGTGTTAGAATGCTCGGTTAAAAGGCATGGTTGTGAATTTTAAGGAGCGACGCGGGCGTGGCACCGGGACCATGTAAGATTCATGGCGCATGTTACGTTAAGCACGTGAGGCACGTTGGTTCAGGAACGGAAGGCAGAAAAGGTGAATCCACAACAGGCACGTACGTGTTTTTTTTCAAGTCATGGGTGTGCACTCTCTCGATGCACAAACATGTGGCGGCAGAGGCATGGGTCCGACTACTCGGTTACAGAACCACATTCGTGAAGTCACGTGAGGTGTGGCATTACGGGGCACGTAAGAGTCTGGGCGAGTGACACGTGAGGCACGTGGGTGCAGGTACGTGTATGCACAGAAATGAAGGCACCACGTTTGTGAAGTCACGTGGTAGTGCTGAAGTGGAGCCTCTCTACAGGCATGCGGATGCAGGCTCACGAGGCACGGAAGTGCAGGTTCTACAGGCACGTTGACGCAGGCACAGGAGGCCAGTGTCGCGTGAGGCGCGTGGATGTAAGCAGCGGAGGCACGGAAAGGAAGCCAACCCAGGCACGGACATGCTGCTTCTCGAGGAACGGTTATCAACCCTGTGGATGTAGTACAAGAGTGCGTTGGGAGAGGCATGTTTTAGAATTCTCGGTTAAAAGGCATGGTTGTGAAGTTTCAGGAGCGACGCAGGCGTGGCACTGGGACCATGTAAGAGTCACGGCGCATGTTACGTTAGGCACGTGAGGCACGTTGGTTCAGGCACGGAAGGCAGAAAAGGTGAATCCACGTGTGTTTTCTCAAGTCACGGGTATGCACTCTCTCGATGCACAAACGTGTGGCGGCAGAGGCATGGGTCCGACTACTCGGTTACAGAACCACGTTCGTGAAGTCACGTGAGGTGTGGCATTACGGGGCACGTAAGAGTCTGGGCGACTGACACGTGAGGCACGTGGGTGCAGGTACCTGTAGGCACAGAAATGAAGGCACGACGTTTGTGAAGTCACGTGGTAGTGCTGAAGTGGAGCCTCTCTACAGGCATGCGGATGCAGGCACACGAGGCACGGAAGGCATGGAAATGCTGCTTCTCGAGGCACGGGTATCAACCCTGTGGATGTAGTACAAGAGTGAAGTGGGAGAGGCATGTGTTAGAATGCTCGGTTAAAAGGCATGGTTGTGAAGTTTGAGGAGCGACGCGGGTGTGGCAATGGGACCATGTAAGAGTCACGGCGCATGTTACGTTAGGCACGTGAGGCACGTTGGTTCAGGCACGGAAGGCAAAAAAGGTGAATCCACAACAGGCACGTACGTGTGTTTTCTCAAGTCACGGGTGTGCACTCTCTCTATGCACAAACGTGTGGCGGCAGAGGCATTGGTCCGACTACTCGGTTACAGAACCACGTTCGTGAAGTCATGTGAGGTGTGGTATTATGGGGCACGTAATAGTCTGGGCGAGTGACACGTGAGGCACGTGGGTGCAGGTACGTGGATGCAAAGAAATGAAGGCACCACGTTTGTGAAGTCACGTGGTAGTGCTGAAGTGGAGCCTCTCTACAGGCATGTCGATGCAGGCACACGAGGCACGGAAGTGCAGGTTCTACAGGCACGTTGACGCAGGCACAGGAGGCCAGTGTCGCCTGAGGCGCGTGGATGTAAGCAGCGGAGGCGTGGAAATGAAGCCAACCCAGGCACGGACATGCTGCTTCTCGACGAACGGGTATCAACACTGTGGATGTAGTACAAGAGTGCGTTGGGAGAGGCATGTGTTAGAATGCGCGGTTAAAAGGCTTGGTTGTGAAGTTTCAGGAGCGACGCGGGCGTGGCACTGGGACCATGTAAGAGTCACGGCGCATGCTACGTTAGGCACGTGAGGCACGTTGGTTCAGGCACGGAAGGCAGAAAAGGTGAATCCACAACAGGCACGTACGTGTGTTTTCTCAAGTCACGGGTGTGCACTCTCTCGATGCACGAACGTGTGGCGGCAGAGGCATGGGTCCGACTACTCGGTTACAGAACCATGTTCATGAAGTCACGTGAGGTGTGGCATTACGGGGCACGTAAGAGTCTGGGTGAGTGACACGTGAGGCACGTGGGTGCAGGTACGTGTATTCACAGAAATGAAGGCACCACGTTTGTGAAGTCACGTGGTAGTGCTGAAGTGGAGCCTCTCTATAGGTATGTGGATGCAGGCACACTAGGCACGGAAGTGCAGGTTCTACAGGCACGTTGACGCAGGCACAGGAGGCCAGTGTCGCGTGAGGCGTGTGGATGTAAGCATCGGAGGCACGGAAATGAAGCCAACCCAGGCACAGACATGCTGCTTCTCGAGGCACGGGTATCAACCCTGTGGATGTAGTACAAGAGTGCGTTGGGAGAGGCATGAGTTAGAATGCTCGGTTAAAAGGCATGGTTGTGAAGTTTCAGGAGCGATGCGGGCGTGGCACTGGGACCATGTAAGAGTCACGGTGCATGTTACGTTAGGCACGTGAGGCACGTTGGTTCAGGCACGGAAGGCACAAAGGTGAATCCACAACAGGAACGTACGTATGTTTTCTCAAGTCACGGGTGTGCACTCTTTGAATGCCCAAACGTGTGGCGGCAGAGGCATGGGTCCGTCTACTCGGTTCCAGAACCACGTTCGTGAAGTCACGTGAGGTGTGGCATTACGGGGCATGTAAGAGTCTGGCCGAGTGGCACGTGAGGCACGTGGGTGTAGGTACGTGTAGGCACAGAAATGACGGCACCACATTTGTGAAGTCACGTGGTATTGCTGAAGTGGAGCCTCTCTACAGGCATGCGGATGCAGGCACACGAGGCACGGAAGTGCAGGTTCTACAGGCACGTTGACGGAGGCACAGGAGGCCAGTGTCGCGTGAGGCGCGTGGATGTAAACAGCGGAGGCATGGAAATGAAGCCAACTGAGGCACGGACATGCTGCTTCTCGAGGCACGGGTATCAACCCTGTGGATGTAGTACAAGAGTGCAGTGGGAGAGGCATGTGTTAGAATGCTCGGTTAAAAGGCATGGTTGTGAAGTTTGAGGAGCGACGCGGGCGTGGCAATGGGACCATGTAAGAGTCAGGGCGCATGTTACGTTAGGCACGTGAGGCACGTTGGTTCAGGCACGGAAGGCAACAAAAGGTGAATCCACAACAGGCACGTACGTGTGTTTTCTCAAGTCACGGGTGTGCACTCTCTCGATGCACAAACGTGTGGCGGCAGAGGCATTGGTCCGACTACTCGATTACAGAACCATGTTCATGAAGTCACGTGAGGTGTGGCATTACGGGGCACGTAAGAGTCTGGGCGAGTGACACGTGAGGCACGTGGGTGCAGGTACGTGTATGCACAGAAATGAAGGCACCACGTTTGTGAAGTCACGTGGTAGTGCTGAAGTGGAGCCTCTCTATAGGCATGTGGATGCAGGCACACGAGGCACGGAAGTGCAGGTTCTACAGGCACGTTGACGCAGGCACAGGAGGCCAGTGTCGCGTGAGGCGCGTGGATGTAAGCATCGGAGGCACGGAAATGAAGCCAACCCAGGCACAGACATGCTGCTTCTCGAGGCACGGGTATCAACCCTGTGGATGTAGTACAAGAGTGCGTTGGGAGAGGCATGAGTTAGAATGCTCGGTTAAAAGGCATGGTTATGAAGTTTCAGGAGCGATGCGGGCGTGGCACTGGGACCATGTAAGAGTCACGGTGCATGTTACGTTAGGCACGTGAGGCACGTTGGTTCAGGCATGGAAGGCACAAAGGTGAATCCACAACAGGAACGTACGTATGTTTTCTCAAGTCACGGGTGTGCACTCTCTCGATGCCCAAACGTGTGGCGGCAGAGGCATGGGTCCGTCTACTCGGTTACAGAACCACGTTCGTGAAGTCACGTGAGGTGTGGCATTACGGGGCATGTAAGAGTCTGGCCGAGTGGCACGTGAGGCACGTGGGTGTAGGTACGTGTAGGCACAGAAATGACGGCACCACATTTGTGAAGTCACGTGGTATTGCTGAAGTGGAGCCTCTCTACAGGCATGCGGATGCAGGCACACGAGGCACGGAAGTGCAGGTTCTACAGGCACGTTGACGGAGGCACAGGAGGCCAGTGTCGCGTGAGGCGCGTGGATGTAAACAGCGGAGGCATGGAAATGAAGCCAACTGAGGCACAGACATGCTGCTTCTCGAGGCACGGGTATCAACCCTGTGGATGTAGTACAAGAGTGTAGTGGGAGAGGCATGTGTTAGAATGCTCGGTTAAAAGGCATGGTTGTGAAGTTTGAGGAGCGACGCGGGCGTGGCAATGGGACCATGTAAGAGTCACGGCGCATGTTACGTTAGGCACGTGAGGCACGTTGGTTCAGGCACGAAAGGCAAAAAAGGTGAATCACAACAGGCACGTACGTTTGTTTTCTCAAGTCACGGGTGTGCACTCTCTCCATGCACAAACGTGTGGCGGCAGAGGCATTGGTCCGACTACTCGGTTACAGAACCACGTTCGTGAAGTCATGTGAGGTGTGGTATTACGGGGCACGTAAGAGTCTGGGCGAGTGACACGTGAGCCACGTGGGTGCAGGTACGTGGATGCACAGAAATTAAGGCACCACGATTGTGAAGTCACGTGGTAGTGCTGAAGTGGAGCCTCTCTACAGGCATGTCGATGCAGGCACACGAGGCACGGAAGTGCAGGTTCTACAGGCACGTTGACGCAGGCACAGGAAGCCAGTGTCGCCTGAGGCGCGTGGATGTAAGCAGCGGAGGCGTGGAAATGAAGCCAACCCAGGCACGGACAGGCTGCTTCTCGACGCACGGGTATCAACATTGTGGATGTAGTACAAGAGTGCGTTGGGAGACGCATGTGTTAGAATGCGCGGTTAAAAGGCATGGTTGTGAAGTTTCAGGAGCGACGCGGGCGTGGCACTGGGACCATGTAAGAGTCACGGCGCATGCTACGTTAGGCACGTGAGGCACGTTGGTTCAGGCACGGAAGGCAGAAAAGGTGAATCCACAACAGGCACGTACGTGTGTTTTCTCAAGTCACGGGTATGCACTCTCTCGATGCACAAACGTGTGGCGGCAGAGGCATGGGTCCGACTATGGTTACAGAACCACGTTCATGAAGTCACGTGAGGTGTGGCATTACGGGGCACGTAAGAGTCTGGGCGAGTGACACGTGAGGCACGTGGGTGCAGGTACGTGTATGCACAGAAATGAAGGCACCACGTTTGTGAAGTCACGTGGTAGTGCTGAAGTGGAGCCTCTCTATAGGCATGTGGATGTAGGCACACGAGGCACGGAAGTGCAGGTTCTACAGGCACGTTGACGCAGGCACAGGAGGCCAGTATCGCGTGAGGCGCGTGGATGTAAGCATCGGAGGCATGGAAATGAAGCCAACCCAGGCACAGACATGCTGCTTCTCGAGGCACGGGTATCAACCCTGTGGATGTAGTACAAGAGTGCGTTGGGAGAGGCATGAGTTAGAATGCTCGGTTAAAAGGCATGGTTGTGAAGTTTCAGGAGCGATGCGGGCGTGGCATTGGGACCATGTAAGAGTCACGGCGCATGTTACGTTAGGCACGTGAGGCACGTTGGTTCAGGCACGGAAGGCAGAAAAGGTGAATCCACAACAGGAACATACGTATGTTTTCTCAAGTCACGGGTGTGCACTCTCTCGATGCCCAACCGTGTGGCGGCAGAGGCATGGGTCCGGCTACTCGGTTACAGAACCACGTTCGTGAAGTCACGTAAGGTGTGGCATTACGGGGCATGTAAGAGTCTGGGCGAGTGGCACGTGAGGCACGTGGGTGCAGGTACGTGTAGGCACAGAAATGACGGCACCACATTTGTGAAGTCACGTGGTAGTGCTGAAGTGGAGCCTCTCTACAGGCATGCGGATGCAGGCACACGAGGCACGGAAGTGCAGGTTCTATAGGCACGTTGACGGAGGCACAGGAGGCCAGTGTCGCGTGAGGCGCGTGGATGTAAGCAGCGGAGGCATGAAAATGAAGCCAACCCAGGCACGGACATGCTGCTTCTCGAGGCACGGGTATCAACCCTGTGGATGTAGTACAAGAGTGCGTTGGGAGAGGCATGTGTTAGAATGCTCGGTTAAAAGGCATGGTCGTGAAGTTTCAGAAGCGACGCGGGCGTGGCACTGGGACCATGTAAGAGTCACGGCGCATGTTACGTTAGGCACGTGAGGCACGTTGGTTCAGGCACAGAAGGCAGAAAAGGTGAATCCACAACAGGCACGTACGTGTGTTTTCTCAAGTCACGGGTGTGCACTCTCTGGATGCACAAACGTGTGGCGGCGGAGGCATGGGTCCGACTACTCGGTTACAGAACCACGTTCGTGAAGTCTAGTGAGGTGTGGCATTACGGGGCAGGTAAGACTCTGGGCGAGTGACACGTGAGGCACGTGGGTGCAGGTACGTGTAGGCACAGAAATGAAGGCACCACGTTTGTGAAGTCACGTGGTAGTGCTGAAGTGGAGCCTCTCTACAGGCATGTGGATGCAGGCACACGAGGCACATAAGTGCAGGTTCTACAGGCACGTAGACGCAAGCACAGGAGGCCAGTGTCGCTTGAGGCGCGTGGATGTAAGCAGCGGAGCCACGGAAATGAAGCCAACCCAGGCACGGACATGCTGCTTCTCGAGGCACGGGTATCAACCCTGTGGATGTGGTACAAGAGTGCGTTGGGAGAGGCACGTGTTAGAATGCTCGGTTAAAAGGCATGGTTGCGAAGTTTCAGGAGCGACGCGGGCGTGGCACTGGGAAAATGTAAGAGTCACGGCGCGTGTTACGTTAGGCACGTGAGGCACGTTGGTTCAGGCACGAAAGGCAGAAAAGGTGAATCCACAACAGGCACGTACGTGTGTTTGCTCAAGTCACGGGTGTGTACTCTCTGGATGCACATACGTGTGGCGGCAGAGGCATGGGTCCGGCTACTCGGTTACAGAACCACGTTCGTGAAGTCACATGAGGTGTGGCATTACGGGGAACGTAAGAGTCTGGGCGAGTGACACGTGAGGCACGTGGGTGCAGGTACGTGTATGCACAGAAATGAAGGCACCACGTTTGTGAAGTCACATGGTAGTGCTGAAGTGGAGCCTCTCTACAGGCATGTGGATGGAGGCACACGAGGCACGGAAGTGCAGGTTCTACAGGCTCGTTGACGCAGGCAAAGGAGGCCAGTGCCGCGTGAGGCGCGTGGATGTAAGCAGCGGAGGCACGGAAATGAAGCCAACCCAGGCACGGACATGCTGCTTCTCGAGGCACGGGTATCAACCCTGTGGATGTAGTACAAGAGTGCGTTGGGAGAGGCATGTGTTAGAATGCTCGGTTAAAAGGCATGGTTGTGAAGTTTCAGGAGCGACGTGGGCGTGGCACTGGGACCATGTAAGAGTCATTGCGCATGTTACGTTAGGCACGTGAGGCACGTTGGTTCAGGCACGGAAGGCAGAAAAGGTGAATCCACAACAGGCACGTACGTGTGTTTTCTCAAGTCACGGGTGTGCACTCTCTGGATGCACAAACGTGTGGCGGCAGAGGCATGGGTCCGACTACTCGGTTACAGAACCACGTTCGTGAAGTCACGTGAGGTGTGGCATTACGGGGCACGTAAGAGTCTGGGCGAGTGACACGTGAGGCACGTGGGTGCAGGTACATGTATGGACAGAAATGAAGGCACCACGTTTGTGAAGTCACGTGGTAGTTTTGAAGTGGAGCCTCTCTAGAGGCATGTGGATGGAGGCACACGAGGCACGGAAGTGTAGGTTCTACAGGCACGTAGACGTAGGCACTGGAGGCCAGTGTCGCGTGAGGCGCGTGGATGTAAGCAGCGGAGGCACGGGAAGCCAACCCAGGTACGGACATGCTGCTTCTCGAGGCACGGGTATCAACCCAGTGGATGTAGTACAAGAGTGCGTTGGGAGAGACACGTGTTAGAATGCTCGGTTAAAAGGCATGGTTGTGAAGTTTCAGGAGCGACGCGGGCGTGGAACTGGGACAATGTAAGAGTCACGGCGCATGTTACGTTAAGCACGTGAGGCACGTTGGTTCAGGCACGGAAGGCAGAAAGGGTGAATCCACAACAGGCACGTACGTGTGTTTTCTCAAGTCACGGGTGTGTGCTCTCGGGATGCACATACGTGTGGCGGCAGAGGCATGGGTCCGACTACTCGGTTACAGAACCACGTTCGTGAAGTCTCGTGAGGTGTGGTATTACGGGGCACGTAAGAGTCTGGGCGAGTGACACGTGAGGCACATGGGTGTACGCACATGAGGCAGGCCTTTGAATGTACAGGAGGCACGGATTCTGGTACAGGAGGCACTGAAGTAAAAACACTGCAGTGACGGACATGAGGCACTTAACTTGAAAATAGTTACAATCAATCAAGGGACAACGGGCGTAAAAAATCTGGTGTAATTACCAAGTTTGAGCTCTCAGTATGCTCGTAGTATTTGAATCGTTTGAGGTATTATAGTTAGTGATGTGGCAGGAGTAGTACTTTTAAGCACATATCGTGCTGTGAAAATTCCGTAGCGGGGAGCAGTAGCGTTATTAAATGTCATGTGTACGGTACTTCAATTTTTTAGACAAGTTGATTTTGGATAGTGCAAAACTCGGATTTTTGTGGTGGCTGGGATTGTTGTCCCTGGAAATGGACAAATCACTATGATCTACCTCGGGGAATGCAATGGGATAGATTGTTATTTACATTCGGTTGCTTGTGTTCGGCTTCTCGCTTCCATCAGTCTATTCTGTCTGTTCGTCTTTTTTTGTTGTGATCTCCGCCGGCGGTGTTGAAGTCTTTGCTTCATCGCCGTCGGGTGGGTACTTTGTGTTGTTGGGCGCCCCGTTTGACGGTGTGTATCTCGAAGTGGGAGGGTGGTTGGCGAAGCGTGGTGGCGGTTGTTTTGCGAGGGGAACTCTACTTGGAATTTGGCCCCATGTACTGAACCTAGGAGGAGACCTTGTGTGAGTGTGAAATGTTTCGAGATTTTGCTGTGGAAGAGAAGAAGGAAGAGAGTAGTGCAGGTGGGAGAGATGGAAATGATGGAACCCTCTGTAATCTTCGACGGTCTGATTTTAGTATCAAGATTCGTGTCGCCTGGCTTTTTTTTGTTCGCTATAGCATCTTAATAGACGTGTGAGGCATGGAACACCAGGCTCTACAGGCACCGACGTTCGAATTATAGAGGCACTGGTATCAACTCTGTGGATGCACAAATGTGTGGTGGCAGGGGCATGCATCTGAAGATGTACTCAGAGAGTCACGGTTGTGAAGTCTTTAGAGTTACGAGCGTGTGTCACCACGGGCACGTGAGAGTGATGCGTTGGGAAGTTTGGTAGTAGAGGCATCGGTGCGAATAGTACTCAGAGAGTATCGCTTGTGAGTCCACATGTGTGAAGTCTGTGCAGCATTGGTCGTGTGGTAGTAGCGCCGTGCGCCGGGAAAGGTGCGAGCAATAACATTTGTTACGTGCTTAATCGGACGATTTGACGGTTGCTTTTTCCCGGCAACCGCAAGCACTACCACTCGGCGGTTGCCTAGACGCACAGCAACAACGAGCGCATGTCTTCCGCCCTCACTACCACGACGAGGCCACGTCCAACCGCCTCCTCCACGACCCAGACCTTGGCACAAAAGGGCAACTGCGCTTCCATAGCCGCTCAATCCCGAAAACACTATTGCCGTTCCATCTCAACTAGCATCTCCTCACAATCTCTGTGTCAAGGCGGTCATCGCTGGAGGAGGATAATGGCGGAGGAACCATCTGCCAAGCGTCCTCGTGGTGAGACGTCCGACCAGAGCACTGAGGTCGACGACGTTCAGGTCCCCGGTCAGAAGCACGAGTACAAAGTGCACCTCCAGGAGGTTGACATCAACGGCAAGGAAAATCTGGATGTCATATGCACCAGCAATCCTGAGGAAGCCGACAAGATGATCAGCATGATCCTGAAGAGGGTTTGCGGCTTGTACCCTCAGTACATCGGCGTTGATGTCGAGTATACCAGGGAGGACGAACCTCCGGAGAGGGCAGCGGTTCTACAATTATGCGTGGAGGAACTCTGTTTGGTATATCACATCACCGCGGCAACAAAATGGTGAACCATCCTACAGTTTCAACCACTCCATGCTTCTGTTTAATTAGCTTTTCACCCTAAAATTTGATTAAATTGGTTTATTGACTTGATGTATCAGTGAAGTTTCTGAAGTAGATGCAGCAGAATAGATTTTGAACTTGACTCACCAGATCAGTTTATGTATTTGATGCACTAGGTTAATTTATGGATTTTGACGTACGAGATTATTTTCTGAACTTGATGTTCTAGTGTACTTTCTGTTCTAGTGTAGTTTCTATATTTCATGTTCTAGTGTAGTTCAGTTTATTGAATTGATGTGTTAACGTGGCTAAGAAGTAGATAGGTAATTGATTCAAGTGTAAATACCAAAAATTAAAATAACATGCTGTGCTTGTATTTTATTTCTGAACTCTACATAGCAGTTTCTGACATTTTTTCGTCCATGAATTATACGTACTATATAAGCATGTACTTGATCGATACTTGATGGATCCACCTTAAATGTGTCATCCCCCCTACTGGCCCAAGAGCCTGCGCCCGTTCCTGAAGGAGGACAGGTTCTACACCTTTGCCGACTTCAGTATTGATGGTGACAAAGAGATGCTGCGAAGTTCTGGTTTGGAGATCAACCCTGACAAGTACATCGACATCCAGCGCAAATGGAGAGTTCCTTTCAAGGGAAGAAAGAGGTACCACTCTTTGGCTGATGTTGCAGGGAGTGTGATCCACCCATTCTACAAACAGATGAAGGATAAGATTGATAGGGTTGAAGACCATAAACTGTGGGGGATCAGCCCACTCCCAAATTACCTCATTGAGTATGCAGCGATAGATGCGTACGCCACCTACGAGTCGTGGAAGAGAATTGAAAACATCAGAGAAGGTCTGGAGAGTGCAAAAGAGGCAGAGAAGAATTATGACGATCCTTACTACGGATACTAGTGATGACGAAAACATAGAAAACTGGTCATGGAGTTGCTTGTGTTTATGCTTGTCCTTTCTATTGTATCAGGTTCGTAGTTTACTTCTGTTAGAACGAAGCAGTTTCTAATGTCATCTGTATCAGGTTAAACAAGTTTCCTTATTGTAACATCCCAAATTTTCAATTTGGAATGTTATACATAGATCATTCATGCATATCATATTTTATTGCATTTCATTTCGCGATCCGCAAAATCCTAAGCAACTCAAGGACCCTCGGAGAGAGTTGGGGATTTCATTGTTTTCATATTTGAATTTTATCAAAATTTGAAACGAGGATTTTGATTTTAATTATTTTTCTCTCCGAAAATATTTCATATTAAAATATATGAGAGGATATAATATGACTTCTCCAAAATAATTGAAATATTGGAGGAAAAATATTAAAATCAAATATTTGATTTTATTCGGATTTTATTGTTATTTTATTTGCATTAGAAAAATTGCACGTTTTTTCAAAATTGCATTTTAGGCCAAAAAAATGGTCATCTCGTTCTAAATATTTTATTTAGACGGTGAAAAATTGTTTTGGTATTTTTAGATTTTTATTTTATTTTCTAGGATTTATTTGAGTTCCGGCGAAATTATGTAAAAAATAATAATCTCAGCGCCCGACTGGGCCGAAGCCCAGCCGAGCCGGCCCGCTAGCCCCGCGCCGCCGTCTCCTTCCAGGAGACCGGGAGGCCGCCGCCGCCCGACCCCGAGTCCGGCCGGGACTCCTCCCCGCGCCGCCTTGCCCCCTCCCCCAAGCAAGCCCCCTCCTTAAATGCCCCGCCTCGGACCCCCCACCACCACCAACCCCGCCGCCTGCCTCGCCCCGCCCGCCGCGCCGCCGCCGCCGCCTAGCCGCGCCGCACCGCCGCCCTTTGCCGCGCGCCGCCGCTGCCGCGCGCCGCCCCGCGCACCCCACCGCCGCAGCCCCGCCTCGCCGGAGCCGCCCTGCCTCGCCGGAGGTATACGCCGCCACCGCCGCCGTTCGGTTTTATTCTAAAACCGATCCGGTTTTTTTTAAAACCCTAGTTCGTTATTTGTTTAGATCGGTTCGCCGGTTTTTCTCGGTTTAGTTTATATAGCGGACGTTAGTCCGTACGTTCGTTTTAACGAACGGTTTTCGCTCGTTAGTTACAGACAACGAACGTTCGTTCGTTAGCCTGTTCGTAGGTTTTCTTTTTCTCGGATTTTTCGTGATTATTTTCGATTGCGATTTCTGATCCGATTTTCGTTTCAGTTTATCTTTTCGCTCGTTTATCGGAATCAGGCGATTCAAGCGCCTAGATTTTCGTCTCGAAACCCTCTTTCTGCTTAATCAACTTGAACAAGATTTTGGTACTGTAAAATTTGACTTTAGTTCAGATTAGTAAACGGATCTTGTTTCTTTCGCAGTTTGAGTTTCGTTGCTCCGTTTGATTTGATTCTTTTTGCAAACCGGAGTTCTTAAGTTAAACTTTCTGGTCAATTCTTATTATTTTAGTTTTGCCCATGCATCTTTGGTTGATTGATTATGTATGCTATTGTTTGTTTGCGATAGAATTCCCGGAGTGCGAAGCGTGCTACTACGAGTCCCTAGGTTTTGCGGACCGTCAGCAAGGCAAGTAAAACATTGATCATACTTCTTCCATACCCAGTTTTTATGCATTAGTTTCAATCCTCAAACATTGCATGATTAGGATGTGATTAACATGTGGGTTGGGAACTAGTTGATGAGGTAGAACCTATTGCCCTGTTATATTCAAACCTTGGGAGTTACTTCTACGTATTGCTTATATTGCTATGCTATGCTCGTAGACGTGGATTGGGTTGAGTGTACCCATGACAGATGTGAGATTGTTAATTAATGGTTCAACTTAAGGTGGCAACTTTAATACACATCTGGGTGGATTGCTTGTCGGGCACCTGGAGAATCCAGTGTTGTCCTAGGATATCCCGGAGTACCCGTGTGATCATCCTAAGGTCCGCCACCCAGGCTCAAAGGGAACTGAGATATTTTCATGCTAGAAACTTCCGTGTGCAGCCACAAGCTATTATGGGCTCTAGCATAGTTGAGTAAGTTGCATGAGCTCTTGAAGAGGTGGATCAGCAGGTAGAGGGATGTAGGTTTGGTATGGTCTGCCCGGAGTAAAGAGTTAATGTTTCTGAAAGACTGTGTCTCGGTCATCCGTTTCTCAAACACCTTGTAGTGCGAGAAATCCAACGGAGGAGATCGAGTCTTGTGGGGAAAAGTGCGCAAACCTCTGCAGAGTGTACAATCTAATCATGGTTAGCCGTGTCCCCGGTTATGGACAATCTTGAGTATCTAGTACTTGGAGTATCCTAAGTATCTCATCACTCTAAATTAATATTGTTGGGTTGATAATTACTTTAATTGGGATTGAGTTGGAGGAACCTTCTCAATAATGTTTCAACTACCATGATAGTTAAATAAAATCTATTCCTTTGTTGTAGGGAAAAATTGGCTTTTCGCAAAAACTATAACCATAGAGCTTTCCACCAGCCAAATATGCATGTAGTGATAGCATTATTCTGTTCTTGCTCTACTGTGTTATATTGCCAGCATATTCCATGTGCTGACCCGTTTTCGGGCTGCAACGTATTATGTTGCAGACTTTTCAGACGAGGAGTAAGGTTCGTTAGGTCGTTGCCGTGCAGCTCAGCTATGCCGTTGGAGTTGATGGACTCACTTTATCTTCCAAGCCTTCCGCTGTTATCGTATTAGATGGCCTTAAGCCATATTTATTGTAATAAGTTCTCTTTTGAGACATTCGATGTAATAAGTGTGTGATTGCTACTCTGTTATAAATCCTTCGAGTACTGTGTGTGTCAGCATTACCGATCCAGGGATGACACTGAAGCACAGAGACTTGACCGTTTGAGGTCGGGTCGCTACAAGATGGTATCAGAGCACACGCTGAGTGTAGGACACGACCACTAAGATAAGCCATAGGTCACTCTTCTCTACTCATTTCTGACTCCTCTCCATTTTCTACTCTTTAGGATGGCGGATTTGAAGAACAAGTTTGCACAACCGGATGAAGACACACCCTTTGGACGCCACTTGAAGGAAGTCACTAGGTACTTGAACATCGGAATACCAAGCTTCACCGGGACGTACAACGCCACCTTACCAGAAGAGGAGCGCTGGATGATTCAAGTTCAAGTTCCAGGAAGGACGTTCTCGCCAACCACTAAGCCCATAGAATTTTCTTTTGAAGCACCCACCTGGAGTCTAGGCAAGAGCATGGCAGCCCACATTACCATGGGACGCATTGGAGAAGTCTACAACAAGGATCTTAAGGACACTATCTATCAGATATGTGGGCGCCGAGATGAGCAATGGGAGATGATCAGCACCAAGAAGGACAGGTCCATTGCAGCTTTCATCCAGGAGTTAAACCAGCACATTCGACGCCAGGAGAATCAGATGTGCGCAGACATGATAGATTTGAAGAAGGCGAAGACAAGGATCATCGAGCTGGAAGAAGAACTCAAGTCTACATGCGATGGATATGAGGAGGAAATTGCAACACTATTGGAGTAGAATGACGACCTGATAAAGAAGATCGGAGTATTCATGGGAGATCCCGCGCCGGGAGGAGAGGACGACGATTCCACTTGCCCGGAGAACTACATCATCATCGACGACACCGACTCCGACCCCAGTGATGATGACTTTGAAGACGAAGCTGGAGCAGACATCATGGAGTCCTCTACCGATCAAAATTTCTAGATGACCACCAAATGATAGTAGTATTCCCCCATGTATATAGTAGTAGTTGAGCACTTTTACGATAGTTCTAGACCGTTTGTATGCCCTTGCTTGATTGATTGAGTGAAATGATTGTGTTTGTCTCATGTGCATATGGGTAGTGCTTTCTCACTAGACCCCTTTTCTATTCTAATCTCTTCCCTCTAAACCCGCCAGATGCCTCCGAGACGTGACACCGGATTTGCCTTCCTGCCAGAGCTTACCCAGTTGATCCAGCAGCAGAATGCCTTGATGCAATTGTTAGTCCAGAACCAAGGCAACAACAACAACAACAACAACCCGCCTCTAGTTGACAACTTAGCTCGCTTCCTGAGGTTGCAGCCGCCGGTGTTTTCCATTAGCACCGAGCCTATAGTTGCTGATGATTGGCTACACCGTATTGGAAGGGAGTTGACCACCGCACGATGCACAGATGCTGAGAAGGTGCGCTTTGCCGCACATCAATTGGATGGACCAGCAGCCTCATGGTGGGAGAATTATACGGCCACTTTCCCCATAGCCAACGTCACTTGGGATCAGTTTCAGCAAGCTTTCCGCACAACCCATGTCTCAACTGGAGCTATGAATATGAAGAAGCATGAGTTTCGCAACTTACGCCAGGGGAACCGTACTGTGGCTCAGTACGTGGATGAGTTTAGCAAGTTATCTCGCTATGCCCCTGATGATGTGGCCACAGATGCCGCGAAGCAGGAGAAGTTTATGGAAGGGCTGAATGATGAGATGAGCATGCAGTTGATGGTGGCAACATTCAACAACTACCAGGAGTTGGTAGATAAGGCTCTTATGATTGAAGGGAAGCAGCAGCAAATTGAGAGCCGTAAGAGGAAGTATGGGCAAGGGAGGTATAACTCAGGAGCTCAGCAGAAGCCTCGCCTAACCCCGAACTCGGGAGGACTTGTTCATAACCATGGAGGTCATAACCACACCGGAGGAAGTTCGCATAACCACAATGGTTCTAAGAATGGGACTGGGAACGGAACAAACAACAATCAGAACCGCCCCAATCCAGCCACACCCGCCAAGAGAGATCTAAGTCACATTACTTGCTTTAAGTGCGGGAAGACTGGACACTATGCCACGGAGTGCCCTGAAGCGAAGAATGGAAACGGCAATGGGAGCGCTGGGAAGAAGCCCAATCCATTCAACAAAGGACAAGTGAACCACGTTAACGTGGAGGAGGTTGAAGAGCAGCCAGACGCGGTTATAGGTAAGTTTTTGGTTAAGTCTTTTACCGCCCTTGTTCTTTTTGATACTGGTGCATCGCATTCATACATATCAAGGGGATTCGTGGATAAGTTTAAACTACCAACCCAAACCCTTAGGACCCCTCTGTTAGTGAGTTCACCTGGAGCAGAGTATATGGCTAGTCGATGGTGCGACCAGATACCCTTAACCATTGGTAGCCATGTTTTTCCGTCCGACCTAATAATCTTGGAGTCACAAGGATTGGATGTGATATTAGGCATGGACTGGATGTCAAAGTATGGAGGAAGCATTGACTGTGCTAGTAAGTCGATTTATCTCACCACCCCGGAGGGAAAAAGGATTAAGTATGTATCTAGGCATGCGCCTAGGAGGAGCCAAGTAAATACCCTCACGGGAGTTGTTCAGGAGGAAGTGCCTGTAGTGAAGGATTACCCGGATGTTTTTCCAGAGGAGTTACCAGGCATGCCACCGGATCGAGACATCGAGTTTTTGATAGAGCTATTGCCAGGTACAGGGCCAATATCAAAGAGACCCTATCGGATGCCCGCAAATGATCTGGAGGAGATTAAGAAGCAGATCAAGGAGTTATTGGAGAAAGGTTACATTCGACGGAGTTCATCACCATGGGGAGCCCCAGTGCTTTTGGTTGAGAAGAAGGATAAGTCTCTAAGAATGGTTGTTGATTATCGTGCGTTAAATGAGGTGACGATCAAGAACAAATACCCACTGCCGATGATCAATGATTTGTTTGACCAACTGCAAGGAGCTAAGGTGTTTTCAAAGATCGATCTGCGATCAGGATATCACCAGTTGAAGATTCGAGAGAAGGATATACCAAAGACAGCATTCACCACACGGTACGGGTTGTATGAATATACGGTCATGTCATTTGGACTGACTAACGCCCCTGCCTACTTCATGAGCATGATGAACAAAGTGTTCATGGAATATTTGGATAAGTTTGTTGTGGTGTTCATTGATGATATAATGGTATACTCGAAGAATGAGGAGGAGCACAAAGAGCATTTGCGTTTAGTTCTCGAGAAACTCAGGGAACACCAGTTATGCCAAGTTCAGCAAATGCGAGTTTTGGTTGAAGGAAGTCGGATTCCTTGGACATGTTATATCAGGAGAAGGTATAGCGGTAGACCCCACCAAGGTTCAGTCAGTCACTGTAGCGAGATCCGCAGTTTTCTTGGACTCGCGGGATACTACCGAAGATTCATTGAGAATTTTTCCAAGATTGCGAAGCCAATGACGGAGTTATTGAAGAAGGATACCAAGTTTAAATGGACGGAAGAATGTGAGGCAAGTTTTCAGGAGTTAAAGAAACGTTTGACTACAGCCCCAGTGCTGATTTTGCCGGATATACGCAAGGATTTTCAAGTGTATTGCAATGCCTCTCGCCTAGGACTTGGAAGTGTGCTTATGCAGGACGGAAGAGTTGTTTTGTATGCCTCACGACAACTAAAACCGCACGAATTGAATTATGCCACGCATGATTTGGAGTTAGCAGCCGTAGTGCATGCGTTAAAGACTTGGAGACATTATCTTATTGGAAACCGTTGTGATGTGTACACGGATCATAAGAGTTTGAAGTACATTTTCACACAGAAGGAGTTGAACCTTAGGCAGATGAGATGGTTGGAGCTTATAAAGGATTATGACATGAAGCTTCACTATCATCCAGGCAAGGCCAATGTCATAGCAGACGCTTTGAGTCGGAAGAGTTATGCTAACACCCTAGTGAGCACAGGATTACCAAAGGAGTTAGCAGAGGATCTCAGAGAACTTCGATTGGAGATTGTTCCTATAGGTTTTGTTGCAACAATGGAGGTTCAGTCTACATTGTTAGGAAAGATTCGAGAAGCTCGGAAGGATGACAAAGAGATTGCCGAGATAAAAGAGAGAATGAGCAAAGGAAAGGCCAAAGGTTTTCGTGAGGATGAGCACGACACCTTATGGTTTGAGGACCGTGTTTATGTGCCCAATAACACAGAGATCAGGAAGTTAATACTTCAGGAGGCTCATGACTCACCATACTCGATACACCCCGGAAACACCAAGATGTATTTGGATTTGAAGGAACGTTTCTGGTGGACAGGTATGAAGAAGGATATTGCTGAGTATGTAGCCATATGTGATGTATGTCAGAGAGTGAAGGCGGAACATCAAAAGCCAGCAGGATTGTTACAGCCTATGCCGCTACCCGAATGGAAGTGGCATAAACTTGGCATGGATTTTATCACCGGATTGCCCAGGACCAAATCAGGATATGATTCTATATGGGTAGTAGTTGATCGCTTGACCAAAGTAGCTCACTTTATCCCAGTGAAAACAACTTATACAAGTGTGAAGTTGGCCAAGATATATATGACCAGGATCGTATGTCTGCATGGAGTTCCGAGGACCATCGTATCAGATAGAGGAACACAGTTTACCTCAAAGTTTTGGCATCAGCTGCACCAGACTTTGGGAACGAGATTGGAGTTCAGTACAGCATTTCACCCGCAGACGGATGGACAGACCGAGAGAGTCAACCAGATTCTGGAGGACATGTTGAGGGCCTGTGCGCTAGATTATGGATCTAGTTGGGATGACAATTTGCCCTACGCGGAGTTCTCATACAACAATAGCTACCAAGCCAGTTTGAAGATGGCACCGTTCGAAGCCCTGTATGGACGAAGGTGCAGAACACCGTTGATGTGGGATGAAGTTGGAGACCGACAGTTGTTTGGACCAGACTTGATCAAGGAGTCTGAAGAGAAAGTTAAGTTGATCCGAGATAGACTGAAGGTAGCTCAGTCCAGGCAGAAGAGTTATGCAGATTCGAAACGCAAGGAGGTAACCTATGAAATTGGAGACAGAGCATATCTGCGAGTATCACCCTTGCGAGGAGTGAAACGTTTTGGAGTTAAGGGAAAGTTAGCCCCGAGATTTGTAGGACCGTATCGTGTTTTGGAACGTATGGGAGAAGTTGCCTACAAGTTGGAGTTACCTGAAGGACTGTCAGGAGTTCATGATGTATTTCATGTTTCACAGCTGAAGAAGTGTCATGCTGAGATGGCCGATATACCGTTAAGAGATACAGTACCCTTGGAGGCGATTCAGTTGGACAGTGATTTGACCTATGAAGAGAAGCCAATCAGGATTCTTGAATTTGCCAGCCGAGTCACCCGCAGCAAGGTTATCAAGTTTTGCAAAGTTCAGTGAAGCCACCATACCGAGGATGAAGTCACCTGGGAACGAGAGGATGATCTTCGCAAAGACCACCCACAACTATTTTCTAGCCAACCTGAATCTCGAGGGCGAGATTCATCTTAAGGGGGGTAGGTTTGTAACATCCCAAATTTTCAATTTGGAATGTTATACATAGATCATTCATGCATATCATATTTTATTGCATTTCGTTTCGCGATCCTCAAAATCCTAAGCAACTCAAGGACCCTCGGAGAGAGTTGGGGATTTCATTGTTTTCATATTTGAATTTTATCAAATATTGAAACGAGGATTTTGATTCTAATTATTTTTCTCTCCGAAAATATTTCATATTAAAATATATGAGAGGAGATAATATGACTTCTTAAAAATAATTGAAATATTGGAGGAAAAATATTGAAATCAAATATTTGATTTTATTCGGGTTTTATTGCTATTTTACTTGCATTAGAAAAATTGCACGTTTTTCAAAATTGCATTTTAGGGCACAAAAAAATGTTCATCTCGTTCTAAATAGTTTATTTAGACAGTGAAAATTTGTTTTGGTATTTTTAGATTTTTATTTTATTTTCTAGGATTTATTTGAGTTCCGGCGTAATGATTTAAAAAAAATCTCAGCGCTCGACTGGGCCGAAGCCCAACCGAGCCGGCCCGCTAGCCCCGCGCCACCGTCTCCTTCCAGGAGACCGGGAGGCCGCCGCTGCCCGACCCCGAGTCCGGCCGGGACTCCTCCCCGCGCTGCCTTGCCCCCTCCCCCAAGCAAGCCCCCTCCTTAAATACCCCGCCCCGGACCCCCCACCACCAACCCCGCCGCCTGCCTCGCCTCGCCCGCAGCGCCGCCGCCGCCTAGCCGCGTCGCGCCGCCGCCCTTTGCCGCGCACCACCGCTCGTCGTTGCTGCCCCGCGCCGCCCCGCGCACCCTGCCGCCGCAGCCACGCCTCGCCGGAGGTATACGCCGCCACCGCCGCCGTTCGGTTTTATTCTAAAACCGAACCGTTTTTTTTAAACCCTAGTTCGTTATTTTTTTAGATCGGTTCGCCCATTTTTCTCGGTTTAGTTTATATAGCCGACGTTCGTCCGTACGTTCGTTTTAACGAACGGTTTTTGCTCGTTAGTTATTGACAACAAACGTTCATTCGTTAGCCTATTCGTCAGTTTTCTTTTTCTCGGAATTTCCGCGATTATTTTCGATCGTGATTTCTGATCCGATTTTTGTTTCAGTTTATCTTTTCGCTCGTTTATCGGAATCAGGCGATTCAAGCGCCTAGATTTTCGTCTCGAAACCCTCTTTCTGTTTAATCAACTTGAACAAGATTTTAGTACGGTAAAATTTGACTTTAGTTCTTATTAGTAAACGGATCTTGTTTCTTTCGCAGTTTGAGTTTCGTTGCTCCGTTTGATTTGATTCTTTTTGCAAACCGGAGTTCTTAAGTTGAACTTTCTGGTCAATTCTTCTTATTTGAGTTTTGCCCGTGCATCTTTGCTTGATTGCTTATGTATGCTATTGTTTGTTTGCAATAGAATTCCCGGAGTGCGAAGCGTGCTACTACGAGTCCCTAGGTTTTGCGTATCGTCAGCAAGGCAAGTAACACATTGATCATACTCTTTCCATACCCAGTTTTAATGCATTAGTTTCAATCCTCAAACATTGCTTGATTAGGATGTGATTAACATGTGGGTTGGGAAGTAGTTGATGAGGTAGAACCTATTGCCCTGTTATATTCAAACCTGGGGAGTTACTTCTACGTATTGCTTATATTGCTATGCTATGCTCGTAGATGTGGATTGGGTTTGAGTGTATCCATGACAGATGTGTGATTGTTAATTAATGGTTCAACTTAAGGTGGCAACTTTAATACACATCTGGGTGGATTGCTTGTCGGGCACCTGGAGAATCCAGTGTTGTCCTAGGATATCATGGAGTACCCGTGTGATCATCCTAAGGTCCGCCACCCAGGCTCAAAGGGAACTGAGATATTTTCATGCTGGAAACTTCCGTGTGCAGCCACAAGCTATTATGGGCTCTAGCATACTTGAGTAAGTTTCATGAGCTCTTAAAGAGGTGGATCAGCAGGTAGAGGGATGTAGGTTTGGTATGGTCTGCCTGGAGTAAAGAGTTAATGTTTCTGAAAGACTGTGTCTCGGTCATCCGTTTCTCAAACACCTTGTAGTGCGAGTAATCCAACGGAGGAGATCGAGTCTTCTGGGGAAAAGTGTGCAAACCTCTGCAGAGGGTACACTCTAATCATGGTTAGCCATGTCCCCGGTTATGGACAATCTTGAGTATCTAGTACTTGGAGTATCCTAAGTATCTTTTTTTTTGAGTATCCTAAGTATCTCATCACTCTAAATTAATATTGTTGGGTTGATAATTACTTTAATTGGGATTGAGTTGGAGGAAACTTCTCAATAATGTTTCAACTACCATGATAGTTAAATAAAATCTATTCCTTTGTTGCAGGGAAAAATTGGCTTTTCGCAAAAACTATAACCATAGAGCTTTCCACCAGCCAAATATGCATGTAGTGATAGCATTATTCTGTTCTTGCTTTACTGTGTTATATTGCCTGCATATTCCATGTGCTGACCCGTTTTCGGGCTGCAACGTATTATGTTGCAGCCTTTTCAGACGAGGAGTAAGGTTCGTTAGGTCGTTGCCGTGCAGCTCAGTTATGCCGTTGGAGTTGATGGACTCACTTTATCTTCCAAGCCTTCCGATGTTATCGTATTAGATGGCCTTAAGCCATATTTATTGTAATAAGTTCTCTTTTGAGACATTCGATGTAATAAGTGTGTGATTGCTACTCTGTTATAATTCCCTCAAGTACTGTGTGTGTCAGCATTACCGATCCCGGGATGACACTGAAGCACAGAGACTTGACCGTTTGAGGTCGGGTTGCTACACTTATGTCAAGTTGTAGTTTGTTTATGTGATTGAGCAAGTTATTTAGCTTGCTAAGTACTTTGTTTATTCAGCAATCATGTGATTTTGAAGTAGTAATGTTGTTTTTACTCTAAAAATAACAAAATGCAAAGCAGTCTTTTTGCGCTGAGTACATTTTAGTTGTGCACACAAGCGCGGCTTCATTAGGAGTGGCAAGAGTGGTATGGGTCAGAATACGCAGTTTGAGAGGCACAGGTTTGCAGTCTCTAGAGCCACCGGCGTGTGTTACTACAGGGGCGGAGGCACGTGGACGGAGTAGCAGAGTTGAGCTCCGAATACATAGTTACAAGGTCACGGTTTGGAAGTGTGCAGAGTCAAGGTTGTGCGACACCATGGGGCATGTAAGAGTCATGGAAAGTTTCATGTGAGAGAGGCACGTGGATCCAGGTACGCAAGGCACGGGATTGCGACTTCTCGATGCACTGGTATCAACGTTGTGGGTGCACAATAGTGTGGTCTCAGAGGCATGTGTTGGAATGCTCGGTTAGAGATGCACTGTTGTGACATTGGTGAAGAGACATGGGCATGGTACCGTGACCATGTAAGAGTCGCGGGGCATGACATGTTAGGCACGTGGATGCAGTTACGGAAGGCACGGAGGTGAAGACCCAAGAAGCACGGAAGTGGGTTTTTTGTTGTTGCGAACAGCTATCAATCCTGTGGATGTTCAAAAGTGTGATACCAGAGGCATGCTTCCGAATACGCAGTTAGGGAGTCACGGTTGTGAAGCCTCTAGAGAGTCACGCGTGTCTGGCATCACAGGCATGGAGTGGTGTGGGGCTTTGAGAGGCATCACTAGCCCTTAACCCTCTGGATGCATGGTGGTGTGGCCGGAGAGGCTTGCTTGCTAATACTGAGGTAGGAAGGCACCATTGTGGATGCACATGTGTGAGGTCTCTAACGGCGCGAGTGGGTGGCACCACATGCATTTGTTTGAATACTCATTTAGAGAGCCACGTTTGTACTCACGCCAGACTCATGCTGTAGGTTGGTGGCATTCGGCAGCACACGGTCAAACTCAAACAAAAACGGGCGCACAGTTCTACTGCGTCTTATCGAATAGTGCTTTTGAGTCAAAGTGCAATCACCATTTCATGTACACCATCTTTGTCAATATCTGCAATTACCTGTAGAAGGGTGCGATTACCCTGGAATTTCAGCTCACACTTTCGGAAAGCTCGATAGTATCGTATTCCGCTCGTATGCTCTCGTTATGTAATAGAATACCTTTTACCATTCATCAAGTGAACGTAGCCCTTTCGTAGTCTATGCCCCTTTATTCTTAAGTGGGGGAATCCCCTGAAAGCCGGTGATCGAGTGAGTTTTTTCCAGGAAGCTAGTTCTTTAGGGCTTAAATGCGCCGCTTGTCGGCTGGAACTCCGAACGACCCTTATACTGTTTTGCTTTCTGCTGCTTCTTGTTCTGCTTTGCCGAGAGAAAGATTCACCGGGGAACTTCATGATTTTTAGTTTTCTATCAACGATTGCCCTTGGGTCCCGAACTCCATATGGGGAAGGAACGTTGTTGTTTGCGAGGTCTCGATCATTTACATGGACCCAGCAACATACATCTATCACCTAGGCATAACTGCCAACATCAGTATGCAGAAAGAATCTGTTTAGAATGGTTTAGAGTCGGAACCAAGGCAAGATATCCAGGATTCCGTATAGTAGAGGAACGAACACACTGGGCTTTCCCTTTCTTCATACATATATGAAATACGTATGTGGAGTTCCCTAGAATTTCATGTGATTTAGTAAACTGAATATAGATTCCATGATTGCTAGATCGATCCAGAGGGATTGATGAAGAGTGAGCTGATAATGGAATTTTTCTTTGATAAACAGGAAACTTAAGATTAAGATGCTCCGGAATGGAAACGATGGAATGTCCACAATACCTGGATTTAGTCAGATCCAATTCGAGGGATTTCAGAAAGGGGGAATGTTTGTGAAACATCAAAGTCACCGGCGGTCACGCGTGAGTAGTATGTAGAGTCACGGCGTGTCGACGTGATGCACGTATGTCTAGGGACGGACTTGGGGCATGGTCATCAACCGCCTGGATTGATAGTTGTGAAGTGTCTAGGGGCACCAGCTTGTGTTCGAATGCTTGGTTACTGAAGAATCAAGGAACTACATCAATAAAAATAGTCTGTTGCTTCATTATTACAGTATGATGTGCGGTTAAACCGTCTTCTGATGTTTCGATGGAGCTAGGCTCATTCGCTTATCAACAAATTTTTATTCCGTGATGTCGTCGTAGATCTTTCTATAATCTCATCGACCATTTTGCTGGGTTCGATTGTATTCTGATCGCTAAATAGTAGCTTGCACAGTTGTTGTGCTTTCCATTGTTCCGTGCCATCCTATAAAAAGTTTAGTGAAAAAAAGGAGAAAAACCACATCAGTATTAGGTCATGCAGTTGTATGATATCTAGCAGATTTATTGCGAGTTTTAAGTGAAAACTTACGTCAGAATTATCTATCTCTTCGACGAAGTGGTTGCCATCAAAGAGATGCGCGAACCTTGGAACAACAAACAGGGTTTCACCTTTGTTCACCTTTGGAACGCCCTATAAAAATTCAACATACCATCTAGTCTTTTCCTTTTCGAATTTTTCACCCAGTAATATTTCGTATACTTCTTTAAACCTGGAACCTGGGAATTGCATTTTGTTTTTGTTTTAGAGAGACATGTAGTGTAATTTGTAAAACTGAAAGATGGCGTTATTTACAATTCTTACCAGTTTGTCTTTATGGTTGTGGTATTTGTTATGCTCCTTTTCTTTGATGGCTTCGTTGTTTTCCATGTTAGCAATCTGCTTAATTAGTTTGCCATCATGCACGTGTCGATCACGTTGATTTTTCAGGTATTCTTGCTTCTTCAATTCTTCAAGAGAGGTTTCTTTAGGTTCGATGATTTGAAGCTTCCTTCTATATCTATCGAGCACCAATAGTGTGTATCGGTCTTCCTTTTCAAATTTCATGAATACCTGTGGGACAAAAGTTTTATTGTTAGAGCAGAGTTTAGAATATAGTATTCTGTTTGAAATGCTTATTTTTATTTTGTTGTATGGAAAACGCTATTACCATTTTTGCTGTTTTGAGCTTCTCTGATTGACATTTCTTAAGGAACAAAGGAACCAAGACATCCTTTCTCGTGTGAAATCATTTCTGAAGTTCTTCATAGATTTTCTTTTATCCTTTAAACCCAGAATGTGCTGCAGGCAACAAATAAAAAATGATAAAAATGAGTTAGAAAAAATAGACCGGTACCAAGAGATTAAACAATAGTTCGAAAAAGATGAGTTTATATGATCACTGTAATTTTTTTTGAAATTTACCTCTGCAAAGCTTGGGCCTAATAATAGTCTATGTCTTTTGTGTATAGTTTGGTTGCTGCTTTCCCATGCTTCTGCTAACTCATCGAGCACCTTCTTTTCCATTCCTTGACGTTTTTTCTTATTTGCAGGCCCAAATATTTCCTTTAGCTTTGATCCAGTAAGAGTTGTGCTTTTGCTCTGTGATTGATCTCTCGAGAATACTACTTTTTTGCTTACATACAGGGCAGTAGAAGAAATTTTTGTTGAGAAAGTCATTAACTAAGTAAGCTGATAAACAGGAATTTAAGGTTCTTTCCAGTTTCCTTTCTGATTTGTGTGATTGCTGCCTAACTTTAACTAATTTGAGGTGTAAAAGGAACCAAGTTACCTTTTTAATTCATCCTGTCATGTGTCACTCATGACTATGTTGTAGAGCTCGTTTGCCTTATCCACGTGTAGAAACGAATGCCGGTGTTGCGGGTATTTCTTGCTGCTCTCTGATTGATGCTGGTTTTTTTGTCTCGCTCTGTCAAAGCAGATAAAAAATTATGGCTGTTGTTTCAAAAAAATATTTGAAGCTCTAGTAATGTTGACGGATGGTAAAAATGAAAATAGTTATATTACCTTTCATGGGTGAAAAAAGGTTTGTAGTCTTTGGTTTGTAATCTTTGAGTTTTCCAGGAAGTTGATGGTCCTTTATTTGGTTGGTTTTTACCGAATATGAGTGTGTATATGTACTCCGGTTTCCATTAAGCATCGACCTTGCTGGGCAGCAGGCATGTGAAAATGTATGGTTTATAGTTACGTGTTGTTCACAATTGTTAATAAACTAACTACGGTAATAAAGAAATCAAGTTATTTGACGTGTATGTAGTGGTAACTTACATGAAAATCCTCTCTGTCCTTGACCAGTTCTTTCCCATTATAGTATTTCGCAAATTGGGCCGTGAAGTGACCGCATTGTGTTCCTTCTTGCTTTGGTGTGCAGACCCTGTGAGGCCTTTCTGCTATCCTTTCCCAGTCTGGTTCGTTCTTGTGTTTTAGTCCGTGGTGCTTGTTCATCAGCACAGACATCCTTCTCATCTGTTATTGCATTATGGTTTTGTTGTTTGGGTGCGGCATTGAGGAAAGTAAAAGTATCATACTATCATGAGGAAACAAGGAAATCAATGTACAAAAAGTACGTACCAGGTCTTCTCGATGCACGTGGTGTTGACTCCAAGACAAATCTACGTAGTTTATTTAGTTCAGTGAGTCAAGGATGTCGATGCTATCTCTGTACTTGTTCAGTACATAGAGCGTGTAGTGGTTGTTTGTGTGATGAGGTATCATGATCTACGTTGAGAGAGGAGATCATTGTTGATGTAAAAATTGAATTTCATTTTATCGTTGAAGCTCAAAGAGAATAGGTCATGTGCTAAGTAATAATACTGAACTTACCATCTTCGAATGGAGGATGTCTTTATCTCCCACGAGGAGTTCAAATCCTTTTAGTGCTTCGTCCTCGTCGAATTCTGATAGCTCTCCGTTATCATAACTGAGACCGAGCACCAGCTTCAAGAAAGAGAGTGTGTGGTTTTATTTAAATATTCTATCGTAGTAATGGCGGTGGTGTTTTTGTGGGTGAGGTATGCATACATTTGCGAAACCTGCAGGGAGTACAGTTGTGTCATCTGGGTTGAATTGTTCTTGTTCTTTCCATTCCTCTAGTAACGCGTTTAGCATGGAGCCCTCCATCTGTGTTTCTTCTTTTCCTGCTTGTTCCATGAAGGATTTTGCTGAAATGCAGTCTTCTCGGTTTGAGCTTTTATATTTATATAGCACTTGTCTGCAAGGAGGGTTTGGAAGTAGGTGAGTGAATTGTTAGTTGGATGTTAGAGAATCTGTAGCTCTCTGTAATTGTTTCCATGGAACTAGGAGAATCTGCTTACCCTGCGCATTCTCTCTGTCCTTGCCAATTCATCAGATATCTATAGAGTTGTATGGCCTTTTCTCCGTAAATTAAATCTCCAGGAACAAGTGATGCAACCTTGACTTTCCCAGGTTCCTTGCTTGGTCGTTTGAATGGCCTCTTAATTGAGATTATGTTTGCTGAGCTGATCTCTGATGATTGAATCGTTGAGGGTTTTGGGGATCTTGTTTGTACTCTTGCAAGATGCCTTGCCTTTTTCTTGTCGTGACCTAACTGCGCCTGCTCATTAGGCTGCCTAGGTGTTGGTGATTCCTTTTGTGTGCTGTTGTTTTTGATGCTCGGTTCTACTGAGATTGCAGCATCGTGTTTCCTCTTTTCAAGTATCTTTTCTGTTAAATCCTTCTCTTTCCGCTTCTTTTCTTCTTGTGCATGTTTCACCTCGGGTGATGTTCCTGGTTTGCGATCTTCGTCAATAGGGTTCTTGTTCTGTTTGGAAAGCTCTTGTTGGCTAGTTGGTACGCTCTTTGTCCTGTTATCACCTTCTAAGGTAGAGCATGTTATGTCTTCTGTCTTCTTATCTGGGGGTGGTCTGTCTGGTTCTATCAGTGGATCTTTCCGTTTGACTTCCTTTTGTAAATCAGTGTCTGGCTGCGCGTGTTGTTCCCTCTGTAAACCAGCATCTGTCTGGGCTTGTTCTTCCGTGAGTGCTTCTTCAGACGCTTTGGTGGTATCCTTGCTGCTCACATGATAATCTTCTTTCTCCTCATCGTTGCTTGTGTCATTAATGTCAATAACTTGTATCTCTTGAGCGCTCGTCCCAATGTGCTCGGGAGTTGGAGGAATCTCTTCTTGAATGATGTCACAATGTATTCGTTGCATTTCACTGTCTTCCATATCGACCTCAGAGTTCAGCAAATCTGTTAAAATAAAAAATAAAAAATTATTGGTGTGTCTCTGAAAATTATATAAGTAGAATTTTACTTTGTTGTCTTCAGAAAGAGAAACCTTTGGTGTAGTTGATTAATGACAGTGCGGCCGTATCTCTGTATTGGCTGATTATTTGATAGAGAATTTTCTTCCTCAACTCCGGGACTTGTTCTTCTGTTAGGTACACTGTTTCTCCACCGTCGGTGTAGTGCTTTGCGTTCATGAACATATAGGACGTACAGTCGAGTCTACAGGTAGAAGGATGATTGGTTATTGTCGTTGTCCAAAGATGGTTGGGCAGTTTAGGTGAAGTTGTCCTAACGTCCTATGTTTTTTATGGATTGCATTAATAATTTAATTGTTACAGTGAGTAAGGAAAAGGAGAAAGGTTTGTAGTGCTTACGTTCCTCCCTGAAGTGGCACCTGCATTTTGACCTTTTCGAAATGGTCAATACTACTTGGAGACAGCTGGAGCAATTTGCTTACTTGCTTCCATATCCTCTTTACTCTGCTTGTTACTGTGTTGAAGTAATCCATTGTGCCTTGATATTCAACTGGTAAAGAGTCAAGGAGTTCAAAGCGCTCTTTTTTCATGTTTATTGTAACAACGAAGTAGTGGCCCACAACTCCTTCTCGAACAGGCCCACCTATGCAAACTGGTAGAAAGAACTGCAAAATGCAAAATAAATAAATAAGGGATCCTTCTTGGATTTAGTCATGATTTGTTGATCGTTAGACGAAATTGTAGTGCCGAGATTGTATTTCTTATCTGTAACATGAGATGTGCTTACTATGTCGAAATCTTGTAGTTGCTCTCCTTCTTCCAGATCAAGGAATCTTTTAAGCCTTTTAGGCATTGTCTTGTCTCTGACGTGTGCTTCGTCTTTATTTTTGAACTCCAATGGATCTTCGTGGTTGGCCATGCGTATTGATGCCTGCTTTTTTGTCACATGTGCGTACAAGAGATTTGTAAATTCAATTGTACAGAAAGGTTGATTGATCGATAGAGTGATATTCATTGTTGAAACTTGAGGTTTACTTACGGTGCTGTATGTTGATAGAATCTTTCTGTTTGTGCCCCTAAATTGCTTTTTCAACATCTGTAGCATGACTGCCATGGTTTCGCTGCGCACTGCCTTTCCAGTCTCGAAGCTTTCTGCCATGAGGCTGACCGTTACTGTTGACGTCTCTCTATTTACTAAAATCTCGTGCCTGCAACATATATATATGTGTAATTATTTATTTATATTTATAGGTATACATGTAAAATGATTAAGGGAGAAAATCATTGGAAGAACATAATTCGTTGGTGGTAACATGAACTTACCCTTTGTCCTTATTCGCTGTCATGACGTTGTTGTACAGGCGTTCGATCCCTTCATCTTTTGTGCCTTCTTCGATGGCCAGGTTTTGTATGATCAATGGTTCACGTTCTGTTTGAGTGCCGTCCTGGCTTACCGTTGTGTTTGTGGCGGCAACATCTTTTACAGCACAATGTTTGTTGTCTGATGGTGCGGCCTTTTTCTTGTTGTTGTCTGACTCTCTCTCTGGAATGTTTGCTGCATGGTCTTCCAATGCACCGTGGCCCTTTGCTTCTTTGCTTGTGTCTGCGTGCGTGTCTTGTTGAGGTTTCTGCGTTATCGTGCAAAAGCGTGGTTAAAAAAAATTAAATATGGTCGTTATTTTCATTGTAGTTTAGTGTCTGTTCCCTAAGAAAAATACTCAAATGTTTAGTGTGTCTTTGAATTTTTTTTGTAGCTTCACCTTTTCAGTCGTTTCCGCCGGTGCTGCCTCTTCGAGGTTTTCTTCTTTGAGTGGAGGTTTTTGGAGCTCCTTTGGATTTTTTCGTTTTGTTCATCCGTGGTGTCGTCATTTTTGTCTTGTGGCTGTTGAGACATAGAGGTAGGTAAATGAGATTGCATTTGTGTCTTTGTTCACTCAAATATCTAATTTCCTTAAAAGCAGGTTATCTCACTTCACCTTTTCAGTCTTTTGCGTCGACATTGGCATCCCTGTTATTTCTTGCTCGGACAACGAAGGTTTTCTGGCTTGGTCTACGGCGGTTACGATGTCCGTTGTTGGAAGAACATCTTCTGCTTGTTCCATTCCCTTGTGTTGTTGTGTTTGTTGGTCTTGAATATTGGTGCTCTCCTCTGTTTCTTGCATCTGTCGGAACGCAAAAAAGTAATTAAAATGTGTCTATGTTTCTTTCTGGTGGGTGCATTTTTTTATATGCTATAGAAAGAGGTTTTGTAGCTTGACCTCTACATTCAATCTCTCTTTTGCCGTTCCTGTCACTTCTTCTCTGTCTTCTGGAGTTTTTGTACATTGTCGTGCGGTAGCAGCACTTTCTATCGTTTCTTGAGGCCCACCTTCTGCTTCATTTGTTTCTTTCTTCTATTCAATCAAAAAATGTAAATAAAGTTTAGACTTCATCTATGCATGCATAACTTTTTTGTTTTAACGTTGTAGGAGCAGGTGCGTGTAGCTTTACCTCATTGGTCTTCGATGCTGGTGGCATGTCTTCACATGAAGACTGCTCTTTGGTCGGCGTACTAGGTACCATTTTAGTCGCCATTTGCCCTTGTTTTTTGGTTTGTTCTGTTTGTACTCTTTGTTGTTCTTCGGCCTTACCGTCCTCGTTTGTTTCCTGCGTTTCATGAAAAAGGAAAAGCATGATTCATTGCTTGTAATTCTTGTATTACTGTGACAGGTTGTGCTGGGCAGTACATTTCTTATAAATTTTGGAAAAATGGTTCTTGTTGAATTTTACCTTTGCGCCGGTTGTTGGGATATCTGTTTGTGCGTCCACTTTTTCTTTGCTTTGTATACCAGCCTCGGGTGTGTCACCAGGTGCAGTGTCTGAGGCTTTCTCCCCTGTATTGGTCATCTGAAATGCTCTTGTGCTGAAGAGCTCTTCTATATCAACTTTCTGTTTTGCATGGGCATCCTCTTCTCTTTGCTGTGCTTGTAATACCTGATAGATGAAACAATATGAGTTGACGGTATTTGGGCAAAGTGGGTTTGGAAGTTTTACCTCTTCTTTGTTGTTTTCTTCTTGTTTTTGTGCCGTGCTGTTAACGGTCGATGCTAGATCAGCCCGTGCCTCGTTTGCGGGAGCGTTGATATGATACTTGTCCGGCTGAGGGTATATTTTGTTGCAGATTTGTCAGTTAACTTAAGACCGTTTCTAGTTTAGAGAGAAGAGACTTTTTAGAAAGAAGAGACTGATTTTTTATACTCACGTCTTTGCTGCCTCCGATCCTATTCGTCCCTTGTACTACTCCTGTTGACGCTCTTGAGGGAGCATCATCTGTTGTTGGGTTGCTTGTTCTATTGCTTCCATCCTCTTGCTCGGTGTTCTTGACGACATGCTGCTGTTGGCCTTTATGTTTCGGTGGCGTTCTGTTGCCGTGTCCCTGACAGAATCGAAGACAGATTTTTTAAGTTCAAGTTTGAAAGCATCGCTTTCGAGTCACATGGATGATGTATTTGTTCTCACTTACCTATTTCTCATCTTGATTCTCTGCTTCTGCAGCTACTTTTCTACCTTGTTCTTGCTGTCCTTCGGCACTTGCTGTATTGGTTGATACGTGCTCCTTGCTTTGCTCTTTTTGCACCTTGTTATGTTCTTTTGTCTCCCTCTGGCTAATTCTCGAGGTCTGTGTTCTTGATTTTGTTATTCTTTTCTTCCTTTCATGTTTGTTTGTTGGTCTTGTTCTTCCTTCTTCCTTTTTCTCCTCCTCCTGGTTCTGCTGTGGCTGCGACTACTTACGTGTGGTTGCCATGTACAAGTGCAGCTGTGGCTCTTGCGTCTGCTCCATCCTGCAACTTCAGTGTCGTCTCTTTTGGTAAGCTCACTCTGCAAACAATGTCCTGAAATTTTCTAAGTTGTTCGAGAGAATCAATTAGGGCCGTTGTTTGTTGCACCACTGAGTTCTTCATGTTTTCATCTAATTCCTCCTCTTGTTCGCTGCATTGGTGTCCAGCCCTGGTCTTTATTCCCGGTATCTGTTTTGTTTCGTCGAGTACTTGTTTCAACGTTTCTTCTATCCTTCCGAATATTTCATATGATCCTGTGCTGGTGCCTGTGACTGGTTCCTTGCTTCCACTCGTGCTGACATGTGCTTCGTCCCTGGCGCTTGGTTGGAGGTGGTAGTAGCTTGGTCGTCTGCTGGTGCTCCTGTTGTTGTGCTGGTATCATCTGTATTGAATACGAAGGTGTTGCTGTGCTGGCATAGAAGATCCTCTCTGCTGTTCCTTTCCATGTCTGCATTGTTTCGGCAGAATGGAATTGGTTAGACTGGAAACCGTTTTTATAAGGGATAATGCATATATATTCAATAGGGCTATACCTTTATCTTGCCAAATTCATAGTCATCTGGTCGTGCTTTTCCGTCCCTTTTCATGTCTGCTCTAGCTATTTTCTTTAGGTCACTCTCTTTAGGTGGTTTGCTCGCGGTAATGATGTCTTGTCCATTGTCTTTGCAATCTTGCGCATTTCTATTGTGTCGGTCGGCAGCAGCAGGGAGTCGAGGTACATTATTACTGGTCCCTGTGCCAAACCATTGAGATGCTTTTTGTTCTTTTCTTCCTGAGGCAACAACCTGTGCTTCTGCCATATCTTGGCTCCTTCCTTAATACTTTCGACGATTACCTCGCAGAAATCCATCTTTGCCATTTCTGGATAGTCCAAGTCCTTGACCATAATGGCTTGTTTGCTGAAGGTAGGGGAGGTTGTTCCACAGACAACGTTGTGGAAAAAATAAGGAAAAATATTTTAACTGATTTCCTGTTTGATTGTTCGTCATCTACTTTCACCAATTTTTGTAGTTCTTTAAACAGATCGTCGTGATGGAAATCCATTTTCTTGAGGCCAAGTTCTGTGATCAGTTCTTTCATTGAAGTTGGGCTCTTCTCTGGCCTTGGTGCTGACTTTTCCGTGCCGTTTGGGTATCCGAACACCTTGTGTATAGCTTCCTTGGTAATCTTGATTTCTTCCAGCTGATCAGCATCACCGAATGTTATTGTCATGCTTTCTGTGTCCAGGTTGTCATAGATGTGTGCTGCAAGCGGTCTGCAGATGGAGCGCTTTATTTGGCATTCCTCTATGCTTCCAAACCCGGCCGTCCTAACAACTTGCCGGTGACGTTCTTCTAGTAAGTTCCATGCTCTATTGACCTGATCAAATGCTGCTCCTGCCTTGATTTCGCATTTTTCCTTATTTGTTGTTGCCTCATGTTCATCATCCGTTGGTGCTTCCAATTCTTTTCCACTTGTCTTTATCCTCTTTGTCCGCTTCTGTCTTGGTTTTCCCTCTGTAGAAAACGAGTGTTTTGTAATAGAGGATGGTTTGGTTTTCATGGGTGAAAAGCAGTAGGAAAAATCTGTAGAGAAAATGTGTTTTACATCATTGTTGCTGTCCTCTGTGGCGCCACCGTTATCCCCTGCGGCGTCATTGCCCTCTGCACGAATGAGATCATCATCATGTTTTGCGCCATCGCCGTCGTCGGCAGCATCACGCTCTGACTCTTTGCTGGCATCATCGTCGTCTTCTTCCAACCGTTGTCTTTTGTTTTTCTTCTTGGTTTTAGTTAGTTCTTTCTTGACCCCTGTAACTGCTGGCGGGAGCACCATTAGAGGTCTTGGCTGCTGCTGCTGCAAGGTAGCAATGTCGCTGATGAGTTGAGTTTTGTCCTTTATCTTTTGTCTTTTTGTTCTAGGAGGAACGTCAGTCTTGGTTTCTAATGTCCTCTCTTTTTGTAGCTCCCTGCTCGAAGTTGATGCTGGCACTTGCTTGGGTGCTTCATTGTCCATGTTCCGCTTCTTTCTTTTTTCTAACGGATCAGGAGAGATGAGTGGTTTTTCTGGATATGCACTATTAAGTTCAGACAAAATCGTTTCAATATCTCCTCCTGGACATCCATCACCTTCACGATGATTATGTAACAAAAGGATTACGTAGCAAAATCGAAATAAATGGGATATAGTTTTAAAACCATGTCTTCCACGACTGCACAAAAAGAATCTGAAACTTAATCTACATAGATTCATAAGATAGCCCTTTTCTTTCATTTCCTGAGCTAAAAAGGCGATCAACCCATTGTTTTCTTGTTATATCAAGTCTTCCTCCTAACTCTTGGTTTGTCCAATCAGTGATGGAAATTAGGGTCAGGTGTGAGCAGTATGGCTGCTGTCAAGTCCATATCAGTGAGGGGAAGTCTTTTTTATAGGGAAAAAACACTACAAATGATATTCTGTAAATATAATTGTAAGGTTTAGAGGGTAAGATAAAATGTTCTCGAATGAATAATGATACACATAGTGTGTGAAAAATTTCATCGAAGTGTAATTTCCCAAGATTGTGTGGACGTAAGTGGTTAACTTACTACTGCTGCTACATAGTTTTTGTTATATGGTTTGTGTGAGCCTTTTATAGTACCTTGCTGCACGGCAGGCTGTTCTGCAGGTACCCTGTTTTCCTTATTACCATTCCTTGCTGCGTAAAAATGCCCAGGCGTTAGTAGCAGTAGAAGCAAAATTTAATTTCACAGCAAAAAGAGGAGATGCATCCCGTGGACAAAAAAACGGCACTGTCGGAGAGGCACAGATTGTTTCACGCTATAAGCACACAGCTAGATCTATTATTGGAGCACGGATGTTGATATGAGAGAGGCACATAATTTGAAACAGATACAATCAACGGATATATAGAATCTCCTGTAAATAGCAGGTTTTGAATTTAAGGATGCTCTCATGGTTCGAATCTAGAGCGCTGTCCTAGATAGTTCTGGCATGCACAATACGTTTTAGGCAAATATCTTGCGAGCAGATTTCTGTGGCGGATAGGGGTAGCATCCTATAGCACGCGTGTCTACCTTATTTCAATTTTGCTAGAAAAGTCTAAACAGACTTTTTGGAAACGCGGTTTTGTGTGGCGGTTAGGGTTCATGTCCGTCAAAAAGGGGGAAATCGCTTTGATCGAACTGTGGTAATGGAATGTAATGGATTAATACTTTTTTACCTTTGATTGCTTGTGAGGGATTCGTCGCATCCATCGGCTGCTTTTTCTCCTTGCTCTCTGTTGGTACCTCCGCCGCGAGCAGGGGTCGTCGCCGTCAGTCGCTGCCGCCACCAGGAGAGGATTTTTATGCTTTCGCGGGCACCCACCGACTGTCTGTATCTCGAAGTGGATGGCGGCTGGTGGGTGAGGCGAACGCGACTTGGATTTTTGGTTGGTCTGCTGGATTGGACAATGCGGGAAGAAGGGGAGAGGAGGGTGTTCGAGAGAGGGGAACTGGTGAAGTGTTCGAAATTTTCGGTGCGAAAGCAAAAGGAAGAAAGGAGTGGAGGAAGAGAGGGAAATGGTCGAACCGTCGCGAATCTTCGACCGTCCGGTTTCACATCAAGATTGGTGTAACTTTCTGTGGGCTTCGATGGGCTTGTTTTTTTCCTTGCGTGCTCAACTGCGGGAGCGGTTTTTTATTTTAGTGTGGTGACATCCACGTGGGCATGGTTTGGTGTTACCCAGAGTCACGTTCATGCCTGCGCGTGTTATAGACGTTTTCTATGACGTTCCACGATGAGCCGCATGGAAGTGAGGCCACCAGCGCTCACGCTCCTATGGAAATGGCGAAGCGTCTCAAATCTTCGACCGTCCGTTTGGACATCAAGATTGGTGAAACTTTCTGTGTACTTCCATGAGCTTGTTTTTTGCTTGCCATCTTAACTGTTAGTCGGTGGGATGTTAGCATTTTTTTGATTTTAGTGTTTTTGTGTGATCCACATGGGCATGGCTTGGCGTTACTCAGAGTTACGTTCATGGTTCTTTGTGTTCCAAACGATTCCGCTCGCCAGTTCATTTGGAGAGGCATGGACATGAACTCATGGGAAGCATGTTAACACATTGGTCAGAGTCAAGTTACCACGGTTGTATGCTTTTGGTATTTCCAAATGATTCCGCTCGCTCGTTCTCTTGGAGAGGAATGGACGTGAAAACGGCGGGGGCAAGTATTGTTATTAGCCAGAGTCACGTTTGTCCACGCGTGTGTTACATGCATTTTCTCTGGCGAGTCACTGTGAGGTGCGTGGAAGTGAAGCCGAGTTGGCACTGTGTTGCCAATGCAACAGGCACACTCCTGACGCTGCGTATGGAAATGTTTTCCTTGTCAACTCGTTCCTTTTTTGTGGAGAGTCGCGGTGGTGCGTTCCAGGGAGGCACTGTTTGTTATTAGAGAGAGTCACGTTTCATGGTTCTTTGTGTTCCAAACGATTCCGCTTGCCAGTTCATTTGGAGAGGCATGTACATGAACTCATGGGAAGCATGTTAACGCATTGGTCAGAGTCAAGTTACCACGGTTGTATGCTTTTGGTATTTCCAAATGATTCCGCTCACTCGTTCTCTTGGAGAGGAATGGACGTGAAAACGGCGGAGGCAAGTATTGTTACTAGCCAGAGTCACGTTTGTCCACGCGTGTGCTACATGCATTTTCTCTGGCGAGTCACTGTGAGGTGCGTGGAAGTGAAGCCGAGTTGGCACTGTGTTGCTAATGCAACAGGCACACTACTGACGCTGTGTATGGAAATGTTTTCCTTCCTTTTTTGTGGATAGTCGCGGTGGTGCGTTCCAGGGAGGCACTGTTGGTTATTAAGGAGCGTCACGTTCGTGCCTGCGTGTGTTACGGACGTTTTCACTAAGGTGTCACCTCGAGAAGCGTGCAAGTTAATTCGCGGTTATAGTAAGATTTTTATATAAATATCATTTCAAAAAATGGCAATAGATAATAGTATGAATTCGACAGTAATTTCTCTGGAATACAGACAGACGTACACAGTAAGTTAACTGTGTTTGAGGTGTTTTTTATTGAATATATACAGACCATTTGAAAGAAGTTGAGTGGTTGTACTGTGGACGAACGCACGGGGAGACGAAATGATAGTACTTGTGTTTCCCAGGCCTGCAGAGTTCGAGGTATTTAAGAGAGATGGTGAGAACTCGAGGCGTCGGTTACTCTGTTTGACCGTCTGACCGGTGTGCATGTGTTATAAAAAGGTACCTACTCATGGAACACTCCACGTCCACAATTCTCCAGAGACAAGCACCTCTTTCTAGCTGGTAGCTCCTTGCTTGCCCCATGGCAGGTAAGAGGGTTTCTGGGTGTTCAAGCAACCACGCAGCGAGGACCAAAGCCGCGGAAAGAAGGGAGAGGTGCCGCCGCTACGCTATAGCGGCGGCAGGGATATCCTGCCCCGTTGCACAGGTGTCCAACGATCTCTCACGTGGAGGCGAATCCTCCCACAAGCGCATTCGCCATGGAGACGATCTCGGCAAGATGGCAGTACCGAATTCCTTAGCCAGCGACGACGTGCTCGATGAGCTAATTAAGCAGCAACAGTTCATCGCTCGCCTGCAGAAGTTGGTGCAGCAGCGCAATGCCTCTGTGGAGAAGTCCACTGCTCTCATATTTCGATCTCTGTGTGAGAATGAGAAGCTTCTCAAAGAGCTCCAACAGAAGGATCAGGAGGCCGCCCGCTAGAAGAATCTGTATGAGCAGAGCCATGCGTTGGTGCAGAAGCTGTCGGGCGAAGTGGAGCAGCTTATGGATGAGAAGGCTGAGGTCCTCATCAAGTACAAGAGCCTGGTTGAGGATTCGTATGCTGCTGTGAAGGAAGGTCATGAGGCGAGGAAGAAGCAGATTGAGGATGCGCTCGCCCACCAGCCGATCAAGAACGTTGCTGGAGTGTAGGAAGAGAGCTTGAAGCGTGTGTTTTTTCGTTGCGTTGGGGCATGTGGCCTTTTGTACTTACATGAATCTGTAAAGCATTTATGTGTTGCATTGTCGTCGTGTTGTTTTGTTCGTTGGTACATGTAGATGAGTAGGCTCTGGGCATGGATGTCGCTTGTTAGCGTCGGTCGTGAAGTGAATACAGCCGCGGTTCTGTACCAGGCAGCGACATGAGTTGTGTACTGACAATGGCGTGGACGTTCGTGGTACTGTTAAGGGTCACAGGCACGGGTGTGAAGCGCTAAGAGGCATGTTGCTATATAATATGGAGTCACGCTCCCCTGTGTTTTTGTTCCGAGTGCTTCCGCCAGACTCTATCAGAAGGAGAGGCACGGCCGGTGAGGCATAGCTTTTCATTACGCACAGTCACGTTCGTTTCTTTAACCCAGTGGAATGGGTTGAGACGCCAACACTTACTGTTGATCTGTTGTTAAAAGCTTGTTTCCTTGTTTTCAAAAGCACAGTCACGCTTCTTTCTTGATGTTTCGTATATTCCTCGATAAAGGCGTGGACTCGATTAGATGGAGAGGCACGGGCATGGTGTGGTGTTATATAGAGTCACGCTCGTCTGTGTTTGCGTTCCGAACAATTCCGTTGACTCGATCAGATGGAAACCCAGCGGAAAGGCATCATATGGTCTTACTCACAGTCACGTTCGTTTCTTTAATTGCAGAAACCGAGCGGAAAGGGTTCAGGTGTGAACACTCACTGTTTACTCGGTGAGGCATGGAATGGCTTGTTCAAGAGAAGCTGCTGTGGTGTATTCTTTTCCCGGTGGTGGGTCCCAGGATGTGACGGCGTGGTATTGTGAAGAGTCACGTTATGTTGTTTTCGTGTTCCAAATGATTCCGTTGAACCGTTCACAACGGCAGGCATATCCGTGCAGCGCGAAGAGGCATGGTTATGCTTTACCAAGAGTCACATCCGTGCGTTTATCGCGGAAACCCAACGGTTCAACAGGCGTCTCTTCGTACCTCGGGAGTGAACGCCACGTGGCGCCGCTCCAGAGACCTAATGGTCCGACGAGCGTCTCCTTCGGTGACGCCTCTCTGGCTCGTCGCCCGAGGCCAGGCTCCGGCTATTTAAGGTGGATGGACGGAGGCTCGAAACCCTACCCACATTCTAATCCTCCCTTCGTCTGCCGGCAGGCCTTCCATTCCTCTTGCTCATCTCTATTCACTGACCATCTCCACCATGGCTGGGCAAAAGGAGACTACTCCGGACCGCCGTGCCCTGTCGCGGGAGGAGATCCCGGCTCGTGAGGGTTCCTCGTCTGTAAGTTCACCCTGTTTCTGCTTCTCCTTCATTCGTTTTTTGTTTCTTTCGGCTGCTTTGATTTAGTTTGTGAAACATCAATTATTGTGGTCAGCTGACTCCTAATTTGATGTGGGTGTGTCTTGCTGATACTGATTTACAGTTAGTTGGAGCTACTCTCATTAACCTGGTCAATGGGATGAATGCCTTGGTTTCACTTGCAAAGGTTGACAGAACGTACAAGGAGTTGCTGGAGGTCACCTACGAGTGGCAGCAGTTCTACCAGGAAACAAGCGAAGATTTGGAGAAGGCCAATGCCACGATCGTAGAAATTATGGCTGTGAGGAGCAATCTCCTTGAAGAGCACACCCGGTCGTTGCAAAAATCGGCCGCAACTGTGAAGCGACATGACGAGAATATGAAGGCGCTGAAGGAGGAGATTGATGAACTGCGCCGGGAGCAAACCAGCAAGAAGGTCAATGGGGACTAGATATACAGCAGCGTTCCTGGCTGTTGTGTGCGTCTGTTGTTGTTAAGCAATGGAGTGGAGTTTGTTACCTTGTCTTGTGAAATTTCGGTGTCAGTCTACTTTGTTAACAAAATGTATTTTGGTTTCGAGTATCATTGTAATTAGGCGCCGTTACTTATGATGCACGGGACGTGAAGTCTCTGCAGCCACGGTTGTGAACCTAGTATTGTAATGACTTGCGTACTGATGTAGGCGTGTACGTTCGTGGCTTTTGTGTGTTGCAGTGTTTCGGGTCACGGACATGGGCTTGCACCCCACAAACTCATGGTGTGGTTTTATATAGAGTCACGTTCGCCTGTATTTGTGTTCGAAATGATTCCGTTGACTCGTTCAGAAAAATAGGCACGTACGCAGGTGAATCCCATGGGGGCATGGTTTCGTCTTTCGCATAGTCACGTTCGTACGTTTATCATGGAAAGAAAGCAGAATGGGTTTAGATGTTAACGCTAGCTGTTTACTTTGTGAGTGGCCGATTCGAGAGTCGAGTTGTTTAAAAGCGTAAGTTCCTTGTTTTTAAAAGCCACGGTTCTGTACTGAGTTGCGTCGCGCTTCTTTTATTAGAAGCACGGGGGTGAAGTGAATACAGCCGCGGTTCTGTACCAGCCAGCGACATGAGTTGTGTACTGACAATGGCGTGGACGTTCGTGGTAATGTTAAGGCTCACAGGCACGGGCGTGAAGCGCTAAGAGGCATGGTGCCGTATGATATAGAGTCACGTTCCCCTGTGTTTCTGTTCCGAGTGCTTCCGTCGATTCTATCAGAAGGAGATGCACGGCCGGTGAGCCCACAGAGGCATAGCTTTGCATTACGCACAGTCACGTTCGTTTCTTTAACCCAGCGAAATGGGTTGAGACGCCAACACTTACTGTTGAATCTGTGAGGCACCGAATGGCCTATGTGATAGACGCTGTTTTTAAAAGTTTGTTTCCTTGTTTTCAAAAGCACAGTCACGCTTCTTTCTTGATGTTTCGTATATTACTCGATAGAGGCGTGGACTCGATTTGATGGGAGAGGTACGGGCATGGTGTGGTACTATATAAAGTCACGCTTGTCTGTGTTTGCGTTCCCGAATAATTCCGTTGACTCGATCAGATGGAAACCCAGCGGAAAGGCATCGGTTGGTCTTACTCACAGTCACGTTCGTTTCTTTAACTGCGGAAACCGAGCGGAAAGGGTTCAGGTGTGAACACTCACTGTTTACTCGGTGATGCACGGAATGGCTTGTTCGAGAGAAGCTGCTGTGGTGCATTCTTTGCACAGTGGTGGGTCCCAGGAAGTGACGGCGTGGTATTGTGAAGAGTCATGTTATGTTGTTTTCGTGTTCCAAATGATTCCGTTGAACCGTTCGCAACGGCAGACACGTCCGTGCAGCGCGAAGAGGCATGGTTATTCTTTACCGAGTCACATTCGTGTGTTTATCGCGGAAACCCAACAGTTTGACGGGCGTCTCTTTGTATTCGGGAGTGAACGCCACATGGCGCCGCTCCAGAAACCTAATGGTCCGACGGGCGTCTCCTCCGGTGATGCCGCCCTGGCTCGTCGCCCGAGGCCAGGCTCCGGCTATTTAAGCAGGACGGGGTCTCGAAACCCTAGCCACATGCTACTCCTCTCTTCGTCCGCCGCCAGGCCTTCCACTCCTGTTGCTCATCACTATTCACTGACCATCTCCGCCATGGCTAGGCAGAAGGAGACTACTCCGGACCGCCGTGCCCTGTCGCGGGAGGAGATCCCGGCTCGTGAGGGTTCCTCGTATGTAAGTTCACCCTGTTTCTGCTTCTCCTTCATTCGTTTTTCTTTCTTTCGGCTGCTTTGATTTAGTTTGTGACACATGAATTATTGTGGTCAGCTGACTCCTAATTTGATGTGGGCGTGTCTTGCTGATACTGATTTACAGTAAGTTGGAGGTAGGGTTAGTCTGCGTCATGGTCTTGAACAGAAGTCCCCTGCTGTAAGAATTGGGAGCAGCTGTGGCTCGAAAGAGAAGGGGATGGTGAGCGGGGGCGGCGACGGCAAGTTGCTGTGAGGTCCTTGTTAGTTTACTCTCAATAACCTGGTCGATGAGATGAATACTTTGGTTTCAATTCCAAAGGCTGACAAAACGTACGAGCAGCTGCTGGAGATCACCCTACGCATGGAAGAAGCTTTGCGAGGAAACAAAGGAAGATTTGGGAGAAGGCGAATGCCAGGATCGTAGAAATTACGGCTGAGACGAGAAATCTCCTTGAGAGGCACATCCGGTCGTTGCAGGAATCGGCCGCAGGTGTGAAGCGACATGACGAGAATATGAAGGCGCTGAAGAAGGAGATTGATGAACTGCGCCGGGAGCAAACCAGCAACAAGGTCGGTGGGGACTAGGTATACAGCAGCGTCCCTGGCTGTTGTGTGCGTCTGGTGTTGTTAAGCAGTGGAGTGGAGTTTCTTACCTTGTCTTGTGAAATTTCGCTGTCAGCTACCTTGCTAACAAAATGTATTTTGGTTTCGAGTATCGTTGTAATTAGGCGCCATTACTTATGATGCACGGGACGTGAAGTCTCTGCATCCACGGTTGTGAACCTAGTATTGTAATGACTTGTGTACTGATGAAGGCGTGTACGTTCGTGGCTTTTCTGTGTTGCAGTGTTTCGGGTCACAGACACGGGCTTGCATCCCACAGATTCATGTTGTGGTTTTATATAGAGTCACGTTCGCCTGTATTTGTGTTCGAAATGTTTCCGTTGACTCGTTGAGAAAAATAGGCACGTACGCAGGTGAATCCCATGGGGGAATGGTTTCGTCTTTCGCATAGTCACGTTCGTACGTTTATCATGGAAAGAAAGCAGAATGGGTTTAGATGTTAACGCTAGCTGTTTACTTTGTGAGATTCGAGAGTCGAGTTGTTTAAAAGCATAAGTTACTTGTTTGTAAAAGCCACGGTTCTGTACTGAGTTACGTCGCGCTTCTTTTATTAGAAGCACGGACGTGAAGTGAATATAGCCGCGGACGATGACTTGTGCACTGACGATGGCGTGGACGTTCGTGGCAGTGTTAAGGGTCACAGGCACGGGCGTGAAGCGCTAAAAGGCATGCTACCGTATAATATAGAGTCACTTTCCCGTGTGTTTGAATTCCGAATGATTCCGTATAATATAGACGGAGAGGCACGGGCGTTCAGCGCACAAAGGCACCGTCAGGTTCTTTCTTTAATTGGGGAGACCCACCGGAATTGGTTCAGATGTGAACACCCACTGTTTACTCTGTGAGGCACGGAATGGCCGATTTGAGAGACGCTGGTGTGGTATATTCTTCGCACGGTCATGGGTCCAAGGAAGGCACGGCGTTTTATTGTGTAGAGTGACGTTAGTTTGTCTTGGTGTTCCAGATGGCGTGGTTTTATGTAGAGTCACGTTTGCCTGTATTTGTGTTCGAAATGATTCCGTTGACTAGTTCCGTAGAAGAGGCACGGACATGAATGCCATCAGGGCATGGTTGGGTCTGTCGGAGAGTCACGTTTCGTAAGTTTATTGTTGAAACAAAGCGGAATGGGTTTAGGTGTTAACGCTAAATGTTTACTTGCAAGTGTCCGGTTCGAGAGTCGAGGTGTTAGAAAGCGTAATTTCCTTGTTTTTAAAAGCCACGGCTCTGTGCTGAGTTGCGTGGCGCTTCTTTTATTAGAAGCACGGGCATGAAGTGCCTACAGCTACGGTTCTGTACCAGGTAGCGACATGACTTGTGCACTGACGATGGCGTCGACATTCATAGCAGTGTTAAGGGTCACAGGCATGGGCGTGAAGCGCTAAAAGGCATGCTGCCCTATAATATAGAGTCACGCTCCTGTGTGTTTGTGTTCCGAATGATTCTGTCGACTCGATCAGACGGAGAGGCACCGCCGTTCAGCACACAAAGGTTCTTTAATTGGGGAGACCCAGCGGAATTGGTTCAGATGTGAATACCCACTGTTTACTCTGTGAAGCACGGAATGGCCTATTCGATAGACGCTTGTGTGGTATATTCTTCGCACGGTTATGGGTCCCAGGAAGGCATGGCGTCGCATTGTGTAGAGTGACGTTAGTTTGTCTTGGTGTTCCAAATGATTCTGTTGAATCGTTCACACTGAAAGGCACAACTATGAAGTCAGTAGAGGCACGGTGTGTTGATTGCAGAAACCCCACCGATCGACGGGCGTCTCCTCGTATTCGGTGTGAACGCCGCTCCGGAAACCGAAGGGTCCGACGTGCGTTTCCTCCGGTGACGCCGCTCTGGAGGAGGTGGAGGTATTTAATAGAGTGAACGACATGAGTCGGTGCTGCGGAATAAAAAAGGACCGACGGCCATCTCATTCGTCGGTGAAGTGAACGCCGCGTGTCACCGTTCCGGCTCATCGCCCGAGGTCAAGAAGCAGTTATTTAAGCTGAGCGGCGTCCGCCACCACTAGACATCATCCTGCTTCTCCCTCTTTCGCCGGCAATCTTAGGAAATCACCCATCTTCCTCTTTTCGTTTGTGACGTTCCCTGCCATGGTTTGGCACAAGATAACTACTTATGCGATGCATACTCCCGAGCGTCGCTTTCAGTTGCAGGAGGACATCCGTTCGACGCGCGCCGCTCGGGTCGCAGCGGGAATGTCTCCGGACTCGCCGGGGCCGGAGGAGATTGGGCAGGTGGAGGAAGTGGAGGGGGATGCGTCGGAGCTCATGTAGGGAGTTGATCCAGTGGGGGGAGATGTGATGGAGGAAGAGAAGGGGGGTGATCCAGTGGGGGGAGATGTCATGGAGGAAGAGGAGGGGGTGACAACGATGAGGAGGAGGACGAGGAAGGAATGGACGAGGATGAGGAGGACGACGAGGAAGGAGTGGACGAGGACGACGAGGACGACGAGGAAGGCGTGGACGAGGATGACGAGGACGACGAGGAAGGCTTGGACGAGGATGACGAGGAAGTCAAGGAAGGCTTGGACGAGGATGACGAGGACGACGAGGAAGGCGTGGACGAGGATGATGAGGACGACGAGGAAGGCTTGGACGAGGATGACGAGGACGTCGAGGAAGGCCTGGACGAGGATGACGAGGACGACGAGGAAGTTGTGCACGAGGACGACGAGGACGAGGAGGAGGGAGATGACGAGGACAACGAGGAGGCTGGTGACGAGGAAGACGAGGACGACGAGGAGTGGGGTGACGAGGAAGACGAGGTGGAGTTCTATCTCGGTGAGTCGGCTTTGATGGCGGAGCAGACCGCTATCCTGGAGTCCATCCAAGATGAGGCATATGTGGAGTCCAACCGGCGCTTCCTCCGGGAAGAACATGCGAAGACCGATGTGCTCTTCGACGAGCTGGATGCGGAGCAGGAGGCAGAGGCCAACGACGTCGATGTCAGAATGGAGATAGTGGACATCTCCGACGACGAGGAGTAGTGTAATTTTCTTGGTAGATGTTTGCTTTTCCATGGTTTTTATGCTTTGCATGTTTTGTGTGTCTGTAAAGGTTGAACACTGTCAAGCAATCGTCGATGTGAGGCACGTGCGTGCAGGCGGTGGAGGCATCTAATTGCAGTCTGTACAAGCACGGACCTCGTTGAAGCCTCCACAGAGCCAGCTATCAACTCCCTGGATGCACAAAAGTGTGGTGGCAGAGGCATGGCTGTGAACACTCAGGTGAAAAGACACATTTGTGAAGTCTCTGGATCCACGACAGTGTGTCTCCAGCGGAACGTAAAAGCCACGGCTCGTGGCACGTGAGGCACAAGGGTGCAGGCTCCGGAGGCACCGAAGTCTAGTCTCTATAGGCACGTACGATTGTCAACCCTCTAAATGCACAAAATTTTGGTGGCAGAGGCATGGATCAGAATACTCAGCTATGGAGGCACGGGTGTGTATTCTCTGCAATCACAAGGGTCACGGCAAGTGCCATGTGAGGCACGTGTATTGAAACACCAGAGGCGCGGAAATGAAGCCTCTTAGGCACGAGTGTTAGCCCAATGGATGCACAAAAGTGTGGTGGCAGAGGCATGGGTGAGAATGCTCTGTTGGAGAGGCACCGTTGTGAGCTCTCTGGACCCGCGGGAGTCTGGCTCCACGGGCACCTAACAGTCATGGCTTATGTCAGCTATAGAGGCACGTAGATGCACGCGCCGGAGGCACTGTTGGGGAGTCACTACATGCACGGGCGTGGCGTTTCTCCAGGCCTGACTCAGCATAAACCCTCTCTGGGTGCAGAAAAGTGTGAGCAGAAGGCGCCGAAGTAAGGGCTCTACATGCACGTGTACCAACCTTCTTGATACTCAGTTAGAAAAGCACGGTTGTGAAGTTTCTAGACAAAGTCTGACCTTAAGACGAAGAACAGCCGTCATGTCACGAGACACACGGTTTTATTGGCCAACCAATCACGGACTTGCTCCGGTATTGGAAAGGTTCCCACTGACGATTTCATTATCAGTGGGAAGATGGTACTATACTAACAAATAGTCAGTGTCGTGACGGTAAAATACTCAGAATCTTTCCGCTGAAACATTGACGTTTGCACAGTTACAACACTTTCATTTGCATAGTTACAACACTTTCTAATCAAGGATTGTTATGGCAAGCTTACAGATGGTACAAAATATTACAAGGGTTGTCTGTTCATGTTCAGACGAAACGCACGTTCAAAAGGGCGCAACAACATGTAACCCTACAAGCTTGGACAACTTACTCCAGCTCTGTGTTCAGCAGTCACACCTGAATGGGTCCGTCAAATCCAGGTATTCAACACGCGTGAGTTTTAAGTAAAAGAACCGGTGCTTGCACGCTCCTGATAATATAAGGCGAGCATTTTCAGAAGCCTTTTTGTGCCACAGAAGATCCTTTTGATGCTTTTCGTAAAATTCTTCCGTGAAGTCTTGGTGGAAGTGATAGTTAAGCCTCATGGTCTCAAGCTTGCTTGCACTCAGAACAAAGAATCTCACAAATTCAATGTTTACCAAGCAGGGTTCATAGTCATCCAGCATTACTATCTTCAGACGAAAGTCATCTCGTTTGACAAACGGTCGGTGCTTATGACGCCATGTATTTGTTTCTCCGCAACAGAGTCCTCCCTAGATGTACATGAAGAACGTAAATACTTAAGCTCTAAAAACAGAGATTCTGTCGAAAGAGCATCCAGTGTAAGGTATTTATTGGATTTTTTGTAGATACGGGTGTATGTAATACTAAAACATGTCTAGCCACGGGTGTATCAATTTACAGACGAATGTAAGACAAGCCTTTTAAGACATACGGTAGAAGTAGTACAGTATGCATGTTATGGGCTTTCAATGTGTGTGAGAATCATCACCTCAATAAACAAGTTCTCAAGGCTTCCAAAGCATTGCATTAGGGAAACGCCCACGTCCACTTCAAAACACATCTTGATGAGCAAAGTCTTGACCGTTTGAAGCACTGCTGTCAGGCTGACTGCCGGCAAACCCTGCATGGTGCACGCACAACGATTTTAAAAATTGAACAAAAGGTTCTATTACATGAAATTTGTTTACTCGGACAAATGCAGCTGAAAACTAGGTACCTGGATAACTGTAGGGTTACGCGTGACCTTGGATTCAGAGAAAAAATCATGGAATTTGGCCACAGTCTCTAGTTTAGGTGCAGACATGACAGTTATCTGCAAGTTGCTGCTGAGAACATCGTTAAGCAACCGCTGAAGTGACGGGCATCCTCTATAACAAGTTCGCCATGTCCACAGCGAATTCCAATGCTTACAAGGTTACGTGAGTTTATTCTTATGTAGCGGCTTTCCATATTCCAAGTAAGCAGTAGGCACCAGAGTGCGGGGCAACTAGAGTGGATGATGCTTTCAACCGAGATGTCTGATATACGAATGTCCATAAGTGAAAGTCTCTTGAGCAGTGGTAGTTTAAGAGCCTGAACGTAACTGTCTGGTATTTGGCAAAGAGCAAAGGTGGCGGTGTGTAGGGAGGATGCAAACGGAGAGAAGGACGCCGGTGCAAAAGGCACAGATGATGGGTGTGTCAGTGGTCGTACGACACACTCTCTCACGAAATCTGGGAACATGTAATAGAACTCGAGCACCTGGAGATTGTTCGGTTTGGATGATTTCAACCAGGCGTCGACGGCGGAGGGTCTGGATTGGAGGTAGCACGCCGGTATGCAGAGACGGTGAACTGCGCCCACATGGGCGGAGAGGATGGCATCCTGAAGGGTCGTATCGTTAGTGCCAGATTTGTGAGGGCACCGAGTTCCGAAGTGCCTTTCGCGGGCGGGCTCCCAGGTAGGAGGTGCCATGGAGATTTTCTCGATATGAACTGTTTCTAGTGGCTTAAAAAGACGAGCGGCAGGGATCTCACGGCAGTCGAGATTCAGAGGAGCGGTGGGCCATAAAGGACGCCATCGACGAGCGAGGATGCGAGTGTGGATGCTATCCCTGATGGGGAGACAAGAGATATTCTCACCCAGGATGACGTCCGGGAGATCGCTGATGCGGTCCGGACGAGTTTTTTTCCCGTGCTCCTCAGATCCGGTGGGCGAACCCTCACCGGTCCCTGCCGGTACCACCAAACACCCAGAGGAATGCATCGTCGGTGGCACGAGCCTTGCCCTCTTGGTACTAGAAGAGTTGGACTCCATCTAGGACCGACGGGTGCGGTAGATCTGGAAAGACGGTTTGGAGGACGGAGGTGTTGCAAAACACCATTTATCAAAAAAAAAGTAGTATTTTTTAAGTGATGTCATTGTGAGAACAGTGACATCGGACAGTGGCAACAACCCGTAATCCATGCCTCCAGTTGATTCACGCACATGCCTCTCCGAGCAGCGTGTCACTACAAACAGCACGGACGCACGATCACAACTCTTCTTTTTGACATGGGACGCACGACCGCAAGTCTTCTTCCTAATATGTGACCGTGGCCCCGCTTGCTCGACCAACGTGCCTATCTGAGTACACGACTCAGCTGAAATAAGGACAACTGGGAGGCACGACCGTCCCCTCTTATAATACATGACCGTGCCTTGACTAACTTCACGGTTGTGCCTCTCTTACTGCACAAAGTCATCTAAGCTAATCATAGCACAGAGGCATGACCATGAGTCTTGTTAACACAAGACTGAACCTGCACTAGGTTCAAGTGCCTCTCTGAGCAAACATGTTGAACCGAGAGACACACCCACAACAACAACAACAGCGACGACAACCATGTTTAGGATCGCATCTGCTTTCAGTACCATAGTCTAAATAAGAATTTGAACTAATAAGTTCTATTAGGTATGTACTATGAGGATTTGAACTGCACTCATAGTTTGAAATAACACACGTACGATACTTAACTTAATACCACAGTAGTTAAAATTTATGTGGTGTAATGCCATCCCTCCATCACCATACACATATCGCGTCATTCCGTTTTTTTGTAAAGACCGGTGATCACAACTGAGAGCGAGTCCTGCACGCGCACAGTGTGCCACTGGATACTGATGAGTACAACGCAATCAACTGTCAGCCTAGCTGCATCTGCAAAAGCAGAAATCCCGGTGATCGCCATCCTTCCATCTTTGTGTATACAGTAGGTTCCAGGCAAATCAACGCTGCTGAAAATTTGTACAAGCCTGATGCTGCCTTTGAGAGGAAAATATCCAAGCTTCATCCTAAGATCATTGATAACAATAGCTGGGATTTTCTGTACAATAACAAATTATTCTGGCATTAGATTACAAAGACATGCATGTTGACTGTGGTTTAGAGAAAGAAAAAAGACGTACCAAACGGTCTGTGTGAACGTTGGTGAAACATAGACGGTGCACAAAGGTAATGGCAGGGATGTGTTTAGCATTTAGGACTAGTTTAATCATGCAAGCCATGTCGATATAGGAAAGTTTTATGCCCCGGGTGTAGACTGTCTCGTCTATGTAGCTCCTTTCCGATAAACTGAGGCCTTCAAGGGCTAAATAAATACAACCATGTATTAGCCACTACGTGTGAAGAAATGAATAGAGCAGTTAAAACTAAAATAAACGAATATTGGCTTTTAAAAAGGAAATTACAGTTTTAAACTACATTGTGAGTACAAAGAAAGATTTAATACATTATATCACAGAGATTAAGCACATAAATATAAACGGCATACCACAGTAAAATTATAATAGATAAATGTCAAACCAGAACAAATATTGATAAGCGATTAGAACGTACCAACGGAAGGTTTGGGAAACGCTTTGTGACCTCCTCGAGATTCACTCAACATCAAGTCATTGGGAAAGAAGAAATCTTCTGCTTGCAAATACAATTGTATAATATCACCATAAAACAGATCATAGTCACGTATCAACTTTTCCCATCCAGGTCCATGAAACTTAGACCTGTGGTTGCCATCTGTAAACTTAATCCTGTAAGACAATTCCTCAGTAGTGGCGAACACAAGGTCAAAATCTCCGTCTCCAAAACCATCCTCGAAAGCTTCATATTTCCATAAAGAGATCAAAGAAAGGACCTGGTTCTGGTAGTAGCATGGGACATACTGCATAAAAGTAAAATTAAGACAAAGGTATATAAATGTTTTACTGATTTTCAGAAGAAAAAAATGCATGAAAGAGTTTTTTTTCCATGAAATTTCTTGGCTTTCACGCACGGGCACAGGCAACATCTATGACATTTAATTAAACCTATACAAAACAATTGAACTTCTAATAACATCAAGGCATATAAAATAAAAACAAGCATGCGTAGTATAGTTTGCTCCGAAGGAATACGTGTGGTTGCTGACTGCGGAATAAAGATAACTGTAACAAATACAGTGACGAAGGTTTTTTACTGGCCACGCGTGATTTGGTAGCAAAACTTACCAGGCATGACTCATAACAACGAGGCAAAGACACAATCAAGAAAGATTGAGCAACATCAGATTCAACACTGGGACAGTTGAGGTTCCTGCAAACATCACACGCCATCTTTGTCTGCGAGATGTCACAATATATAACACTCGGGTTCATTAATTATTAAAGAAAAATTTATTTCAACACTCCGCTGATGGTACAAAGAATTAAAGGACTGTATAGCACTGATACACGCTTATTTCAACGAGTAAGAAAGAGCGGAGCGAATGCTGATATGGTGATATCCATTGATGTTAGTGTCTCTGTAAGAACACACACACACCTCTTCAAATCTATAAGCTCTAGCAGGGAACTAGCTGAAAGAAAATCAACTGTTGTCCTCCAAGATTATTCCCCTATAGAACCTCTTCAAAGGGGTAGGATATTAACACAAAAACTAAAATTAAGAGGGTAACATACAACAAGAATCCATCTAAAAAAAGACAGTGCTCAACGCGTAAGTATTAAGCAGAGGGGAAATTTTTTACTGTATTTCAGAGCAAGTGGGAGAATCGTAGATCCATCTATGCGGACTGTAGAGTGAGGAAGACGAAGCAAGAAAGACGGAAGGAACCAGAGAAGGGGAGCGGAAGAGCAAGTGACTCGGGAGGGAAGACGCACATAACGATGTATTTATGGAGTAATTATGGAGAGGGAAGAAATTTTGTGTACTCGCTCGCCAAAGCTGAAACTACTGACAACATTAAATGGCTCCTTGCCATCCTAGGGCAAAAAGAGTGCGTGGGAGGGGGTGGGGGTTGGTGGGTCTGGCGAGTAGGTGGAGTATTTGGTCGAGCCGGACCATGTCGAAGTCCCTCGCTTTCATTTCCCCTCTCGCTCTCTCACTATATCTCTTCCTCTCTCTCTCTCTCTCGCCTCTCGAATTCGACGCCGCCTACGGCATCGCATCTGCTCGCATCCTTTGGGCCATGTCGACACAAAAGTTCGGACAAGAGGGGAGGAAGGAAGGCTTGAACTTCCTTGAACTGGATTTTGATATCTATGTAGGTGATTTCCTGCTACATGCGGAGTGTTGAACTGGGGTTTGTTTTCCAAACAAAAGATCTGAGCTCTAAACATTCATGTGTCCTTGTAGGAGAACCCTGACACCATCGAAGACCATGATTTCTATGGCAAAGAGCTCGACCGTCCTCTCTACTGTGTTCTTCACGATACCAAGCCTCTCAGTAGTGTGGCTTTTGAAGGAAGTGACACGGGGAGGAGGTTCTTCGGCTGTGCTGTGAAAGTTAGTCACTTTCGAAAATCCGAGTTACTTTCTTGTTGAATCAAACTGTTGGGATATAGGACTTGTAGTCTACCAAAGAATAATGATTTCTTCTTGTGTTTTCAAGTTGATTGTAGGAAACATTGTGTAGTCCTTTTACTTTACATAAAAGGGTAAAGGTCACTACTTATTTTACATCATTGAACACAAAAGAAGTGATCTAGACACTCTCATGTTTGTTTAAAAATGGGACTTCTGTTTAATAGTCAGTATATTCTTAAAAAAACTCTCTAAATAAGTTGTCTGCAGAGGTAGCTCCAGATTAATTCAAGCTGGCTTAAAAGAAACTAAGTACAATTATGAAATAACTCCGTGGACAAGGTGGGCGAAGCACCATAATTAGTGTTGTGGGTACCTAACTATTGAAGTGCCACATTGCACAAACACGGTTCATAGTTAGTTGAATGAGGTTATAAAGGAAGTCTATGTGAACTTTATTATATTCCAGAGCTTCTGCAGCAGTGTATTAATAGTCTATGTTTATTTTGTTCCTTTTTTGTTCGCGGAGAGGCGTGAACTGTGGAGTCGTCGAATGGGTTGACCGCCCATGGCCTATCATTATGCAGAGGTGCCTACTCAAGCTCTGGGGATGTTAGATGAGAGCAATGATGATAGGCAAGCAAAGGATGAACAGATAAGCAGGCTTAAAATGGATAATGAACAAGTGAACCTTAAACTTGAGAATCTTGTTGCAGATGTGGAAAGAACTAATGTAACTACCATGAAGATTGATAGGCAGAAGAAGCAGATGGGTATCGTTGATAAAGGCGTCAAGCTCATTCAGAGGTCTCTCACAAGTGCCATTCATAATCTTATGGACGACAAGGGTGAGATTAAGCTGGACAGGGATTTTCTGAAGGAGGAGGTGCATAAGCTGAAGGAGAATAGAAAGAAGATGCAAAGCGTCATCTGTGATCTTTTGGGGCAAGGGTTTGCGAACACTGATGACCTCCTGATGGTCAAGGCTATCCTCGAACAATGATCATTAACAGTTGCCTTCTTTTGAAATGTTGCAAGGGATACTCGTCTAGTATAAGTTTATGCTTGGACATGGTTACTTGACTAAAGGCATGTATCTCATTTTTTGCAATCTTTCAGAGGGTGTGTGACGGTCTACACACATCAAATATTGATCTCCTGAATATTTTTATTTTAAATGAAACATGCTGCTAGCGAGGCACATCCGACAATCTTTCGTCTTGGATCGTTCCACGAGACATGGGTTACTGTAATCTAGCAAGTCACAGATGTCGCTTTGGCAGGCATGGGGCACCATGCCTCTGGTGACGTGGCACTGACTTGTTAAAGGCACGGTCCTATGTCAGACAGGAGCGCCGCACTAGCACTGACACACATAAAATCTACAATCTACAGAGTCGCGCTTACTCCTGAAGCCGACGCACGCCAGTGCCGACTCAATTGTTTGTACTCAGACATAAACTCGTAAATGGAAATGCGTTTACACGAAAGGCACGTACAGTCTGAGGTCGCTGGGAGCACGGTTTGAGATTAAGCAGAGCCACGGCCATGTGCACGTACAGTCTGCCACGAAAGGAGGCAGTGCCGTCTGGTCACTGCAGACGCACTGGTTTACATGCACTAGATGCACGTTCCTTGCAGAACAGGCAAGGCCGTGCCTCTTCTCTGCCAAATGTTTTTGTTCCCTGTCGACGACCGCACAAGAATGTTTTTGTAGCATCACGATAGTGACATAAAACTATCAAATTTTCAGAACAGCGGGTGCATAGCACAAAAGCATTGTTATAACAAGCTTACAAAACGGTGCAAAAGGCTTCAGCCATGTTTAGACATAACACAGAATCAGATTGGTGCAACAACATCTAACTGTACTAGCTTGAGGAACTAACTACAGCCCTGTGTCCAGCAGGCACAAGTGAACGGATCTGACAAATCCAGGCATTCAACACGCCTGTGTTTCAAATCCAAGCACAGATGATTGCAGCATGCTGATAACTTGAGATGGGCGCGTGTGGAAACTTTATTCTCCCACAGGAACAAATTTTGTTGCTGTTCGTAAAATTCTTGCGTGAAATCCGAGGGAAAGCGAAACTAAATCCTCATGGTCTCTAGCTCCGTTGCCTTCAGAATAAAGAACCTCACAAACTTAGTGTTCTTCCCGCTTTTTTCATAATCTTCCAGCGTTACTGTCTTTAAATGAATGATGTGTTCTTTGAGAAACGCACGGTGCTTGCGATGCCAAATATTTCTTGCACCATCAGGAACGTTTCCTCCCTGAAAACACATAAAGGTTGAAAGATACTCAAGATCTATGGAAGGACAAAATGAACGATAAATTTCATGAGCCCCGTCCCAATCAGTTCGTCGAACATTTCCCTAGATACGGATGTATGTATAATAATAAAAGAAACATGCCTAGACATAGGGTGTATCCATTGCAAACAAAATGTAAGATAAGCTTTTTGAGATGCAAGGAGTGCTGCACTATGCATGGTATGACCTTTTCATTGGGCATGAGAATCATCACCTGAACAAACAAGTTCTCCAGATTTGGAAGGCACTTAAGCAAGTGAATGACCAGGTCCACTTTATAAGTCATGGCCAAAAACAAGGTTTTGACAGATTACCGCATTGTAGATAGGCTGGCCGTCGCCAAATCCTTCACATAACATGGAAAATAAAACATAAAATTATTAGAACAAAAGGTTGGATGACATGAAACTACTTTCTCAAGGAAATGCAGCTGGAATTATTGTGAAATGTCAGTACCATAAGACCTGTGGAGTCAAGCGAGATCCTGAATTTGCCCAATGTCTCCAGTTTGGGTGCAGAGACGATGAATACCTCCATGTTATTGCTCTAGAGATTGTGGATCAACCTTTGAAGTGAGGGGGCATCCTCGATGATGAATTTTCCTTTCTCACCACGGATGCCAATGCTTACAAGGTTAGGGGAATTTATTGTGATCCGATGCCTTTCTCTATTGCAAACAAGCAGCAGGCACTCGAGTGCAGGGCAACTAGAGTTGATCATGCTTTGCAACGAGAAGTCTGATATATCAACCTCAACAAGCGAAAGTCTCTTGACCAGTGGTTGTTCAAGTACCTCTACATAATGGTCTGGTATCTGGCAACACGCGAAGCTCACAGTGCACAGAGACCTGGAAAACCGAAAGACGGACTTCGGTAGTGAGGGCGTAGATGAAGAGCATGTGTGCGATAGTTTGACAGTTTCTTTCACAAATCGTGGAAACCTGTAGTAAAACTCAAGCACCTGGATATTGTTCAATCTGGGGGACTCAAGCCAGGCGTGGAAAGTAGAGGGTCTGCATTGGAGGTAGCACGCCGGTATACAAAGGCGGAGAACTGCGCCCACATGGCTGGAGAGGATGGACTCTGGAAGGCAAGAACCATCACCAAGAACAGTTTTTCCCTGATGCCAAGTTCCGATGTATCATATGCGAGCAAGCTCCTCACTGTAGGCAGAGACCCTACTAATGATCTCGACATGAACTATTTCTAGGGCGTTAAAAAGACGAGCGACAGGGATCTCACGGCAGTCAAGATTCAGAGGAGTGGTCGGCCAAACAGGACGCCAACGACGTGCGAGCATCCGAGTGCGGATGCCCTCCCTAGTGGAGAGACGGGAGATGACCTCACCGAGGATGGTGTCCGGGAGGTCGCTGATGCGGTCCGGACCAGACTGCTCTTCCTGATCCTCGGATCCGGTAGGCGCACCCTCGCCGCTCCCAGCCGCTACCGCCAAACCACCAGAGGACGGCGTCGCTGGTGGTGCGAGCTTCGCCCTCTTGGTGCATGGCGCACCGGAGTGGATCTCCATCTCCGTATCTGTTGCTGGGATCGCGCTGCCTGCGAGCGCCGCTATATGTGGCGTGGATCTGAAAATCCCAAGGAAAAGGGTGTGTCTAGGGTTTCGAGACGCCGTCCGTTGGCCTTAAATAGCCGGAGCCTGGCCTCGGGCGACGAGCCAGAGCAGCGTCGCCGGAGGGGACGCCCGTCGGACCCTTGGGTTTCTGGAGCGGCGCCACATGGCGTTCACACCCGAATACGAGGAGACACCCATCGAAACATAACTTGGGACGGGAGGGAAGGGGAGAAGAGTGGAGGGATCCGTTCGAAATGATTCCGTTCACTCTATCACCAGGAGAGGCACGGTATGGCGGCCCAGGCAGGCATGCTTGCGTTTTACGTGGGGTCACGTTCGTGCGTTTATAGCGGAAACCCGCGGCAGCCGCCTCATCCTTGATTCAGTGTTTCAGGTCACAGGCACGGGCATGAAGCGCTCAAAGGCATGGTCGGTGGTATTACATAGAGTCACGCTAGCCTGTGCCTCTGTCAGACAAAGGTGCACGGGCGTTTAGCCCACGGAGATGAACCTTTGTCTTACGCACAGCCACGGATGTTTACTCTGCGAGGCACGGATTGGCCTATAAGAGAGACGCTATTTTTAAAAGCTTATTTCCTTGTATTTAAGAGCACGGACATGCAGTCCATACAGACACCGTTCCGTACTGAATTGTATCACGCTTCTTTCTTGAAAAAGGCGTCGACGTTCGTGGCTGTCTGTGTTTCAGTGTCAAGGGTCACAAGCACGGGTATACAGCCCTCAAAGGCATGTCCATCGGAGGGTATTCTGATTGTATTCTGAATGAGTCGGTTGGCTCGGTCAAAAGGAGAGGCATGGACATCAAGCCCTCGGAGGCATAGTTTGTTCTTACTCGAAGTCACGTTTGTGTGTTTATTACGGAAACCTAATAGATTCGGGCGACTGTCCTTGTTAGAATTGTTTTCGTTGCATGATTTTAACTCAAATGCACGAAGGCGACTTGATATGTTTAGTAGCGTCACGGTCCTTTACGCATGAAGACGACTTTCTGTGTGTCAGTGTTTCAGGTCACAGGCACGGTTGTCAAGCCCACAAATGCACGAAGGCGACTTTATATGTTTAGTAGCGTCACTGTCCTTTACGCGTGTCGGTGTTTCAGGTCACAGGCACGGTTGTCAAGCCCACAAACGCATGTCATGTAATTATCCAGAGTCACCTTCGTGTCTCTTTGTGTTCCAAATGCATCCGTTGACTATATTACCAGGACAGGCACGGTCGGGATGTCGAGGGAGGCATGCTTGTGTTTTATGCGGAGCCACGTTCGTGCGTTGATTGCGGAAACACAACGTTTCGACGGGCATCTCCACCTACTCGGATGTGAACTCCACGTGGCGCCGCCACGGAAACCCAAGGGTCCGATGGACGTCTCCTCCGGTGACACTGGTCTAGCTCGTCGCTCGAGGCCATGCTCCGGTTATTTATGGCGGACGGACGGAGTTTCAAAACCCTAGCCACACACTCTTCCTTCCTCTGCCCGCCGCCAAGCCATTCATTCCTCTTGCTGCTCTCTATCCTGACCCTCTCCGCCATGGCTGGTCAGGAGGAGACTACTGCGGAACCCAGTGTCCAGACACTGTAGGAGATCCGGGCTGACGAGGGTTCCTCATCTGTAAGTTCACTCTGCTTCCACTTCATTCGTTTTTTCTTTCCTTCGGCTACTTGGTTTAGTTGTGAAACGTGAATAAGCCAGACGAAGTCTCGAAACCCTAGCCACATCCCCTTCGTCCTTTTGTCCGCCTCCAGGCCATCCACTCCTCTTGCTACTCTCTATCATGACACTCTCAGCCACGGCTGTGCAGAAGGAGACTCCTCTAGAGCACCATGTCCAGTCGCAGGAGAAGATCTCGGCTGGCGAGGGTTCCTCATCTGTGAGTTCGCTCTGCTTCGGCTTCATTCATTTTTTCTTTCTTTCGGCTACTTGATTTAGTTGTGAAACATGGATCATTGTGGTGAGCTTCATCCTAATGTTGATGAGGGTGCGTCATGCCATCAATCTGACATCTTCTCCTTTGACCTGCTGAAGAACCTGTTCAATACTATGGAAGACTTCGTGAAGATATCCACGAAGTTGGACGACGAGAACAAAGCCATCATTGCACTTCTGATGGATGAGAAGGCGCAGCTCGAACTTCAGCGTGGTAAGCTGAAGTTGGAATCATACGTTATGAAGAAACAGATCGAGGAACTTCGCGCCGAGCAACCAAAAAAGAAGTCTTGCCACACTAAGTAGACAACAGCGACCCTGATCCTCGTATCTGAAGCTCTTAAGTAGTGCACTAAAAGTTTCTTATTTTGTCTTCCGTTACCTCGTGCCGTCAGTAACTTTGATAAAAATGTGTTTTACTTTCCTGGGTCACGTTCATTCCAAGTTTATGGGTACAGATGAACATTAACGTAATGGCCAGTTCTAGAGACGTTGTTTTTAAAAGCACGGACGTGAAGTCTCTGCAGCCAAAGTTTTTGAACCAACTAGAGTCATGTCTTGTGCACACATGAAGGCGTGGACATTCCTGCCTTTCTTTGTTTCAGTGTTTCGGGTCACAAGAAGCCATAGTCGGTGGTATTACATAGAGTCACGCTAGATGTGACTCTATTAGACGGAGACGCACGGGCGTTTAGTGTTAAGGGTCACAGGCACGAGCATAAAATGCTCAAAGGCATGGTCGGTGGTATTACGGACACCGAACTGTTGTTAATAGAAGTTCACAAGATATGAACTCTCTACGGACACAATTGCGTACTGAGTTGGTCATGCTTTTTTCTTGATGTTACATATATTATTCGATAGAAGCGTGGAGGTTTGTCGTTGTATGTGTCACAATGTTAAGGTTCACAGGCACGGGCGTACAGTCCTCAAAGGCATGGTGTTGTATTATATAGAGTCACGCTGGCCTGTCTTTGTGTTCCGAATGATTCCGTCCACTCGATCAGATGAAGAAGCACGGTCGTTAAGCCCACAAAGGCAAAGCTTTGTATTACGCACAGTCAGGTTCGTTCTTTAATTGCGGAGACCCAGCGGAATTGGTTATATTGAGAACACCCACTGTTTACTCTATGAGGCACGGAATGGCTTATTCGAAAGACGCTGGTCTGGTATATTGCCCGCACGATCGTGAGTCCCAGAAAGTCACAGCGTGCCATTGTGTAGAATCACGTTAGTTTGTCTACGTGTTCCAAATGAATCCGTTGAACTGTCCGCGAGCACAGGCACCGCCATGATGCCCAGACAGGCATGGTTATACTTTACATGGGGTCACGTTCATGCGTTTATAGAGGAAACCCGCGGCAGCCGCCTCATCCTTGATTCAGTGTTTCGGGTCACAGGCACGGGCATGAAGAGCTCAAAGGCATGGTCGGTGGTATTACATAGAGTCACGCTAGCCTGTGACTCTATCAGACGAAGATGCACGGGCGTTTAGCCCACGGAGATGAGCCTTTGTCTTACACACAGCCATGGACGTTTACTCTGCGAGGCACGGATTGGCTTATAAGAGAGACGCTGTTTTTAAAAGCTTACTTCCTTGTATTTAAGAGCATGGACGTGCAGTCCATACAGACACCGTTCCGTACTGAATTGTGTCACGCTTCTTTCGTGATAAAGGCGTCGACGTTCGTGGCTGTTTGTGTTTCAGTGTCAAGGGTCACAAGCACGGGCATACAACCCTCAAAGGCATGGCGTGCTATTATATAGAGTCACGCACAAGGGTTTTCTGATTGTATTCTGAATGAGTCGGTGGGCTCGGTCAAAAGGAGAGGCATGGACATCAAGCCCTCGGAGGCATAGATTGTTCTTACTCGGAGTCACGTTTGTGTGTTTATTATGGAAACCTAATAGATTCGGGCGACAGTCCTTGTTAGAATTGTTTTCGTTGCATGATTTTAACTCAAATGCACGAAGGTGACTTGATATGTTTAGTAGCGTCACCGTCCTTTACGCGTGAAGATGACTTTCTGTGTGTCGGTGTTTCAGGTCACAGGCACGGTTGTCAAGCCCACAAATGCACGAAGGCGACTTTATATGTTTAGTAGTGTCAGTGTCCTTTACGCGTGTCAGTGTTTCAGGTCACAGGCACGGTTGTCAAGCCCACAAACGCATGTCATGTAAATATCCAGAGTCACCTTCGTGTCTCTTTGTGTTCCAAATGCATCTGTTGATTATATTACCAGGACAGGCATGGTCGGGATGTTGAGGGAGATATGCTTGTGTTTTACGCGGAGCCACGTTCGTGCGTTGATTGTGGAAACACAACGTTTCGACGGGCGTCTCCACCTACTCGGGTGTGAAATCCACGTGGCGCCGCCACGGAAACCCAAGGGTCCGATGGACGTCTCCTCCGGTGTCGCTAGTCTAGCTCGTCGCCCGAGGCCAGGCTCCGGCTATTTATGGCGGACGGACGGAGTTTCAAAACCCTAGCCACACACTCTTCCATCCTCTGCCCGCCGCCAGGCCATTCATTCCTCTTGCTGCTCTCTATCCTGACCCTCTCCGCCATGGCTGGTCAGGAGGAGACTTCTGCGGAACCCAGTGTCCAGACACTACAGGAGATCCAGGCTGATGAGGGTTCCTCATCTGTAAGTTCACTCTGCTTCCGCTTCATTCGTTTTTTCTTTCCTTCGGCTACTTGGTTTAGTTGTGAAACGTGAATAAGCCAGACGGAGTCTCGAAACCCTAGCCACATCCCCTTCGTCCTTTTGTCCGCCTCCAGGCCATCCACTCCTCTTGCTGTTCTCTATCCTGACACTCTCAGCCACGGCTGTGCAGAAGGAGACTCCTCCAGAGCGCCATGTCCAGTCGCAGGAGAAGATCTCGGCTGGCGAGGGTTCCTCATCTGTGAGTTCGCTCTGCTTTGGCTTCATTCGTTTTTTCCTTCTTTCGGCTACTTGATTTAGTTGTGAAACATGGATCATTCTGGTGAGCTTCATCCTAATGTTGATGAGGGTGCATCCTGCCATCAATCTGACATCTTCTCCTTTGACCAGCTGAAGAACCTGGTCAATACTGTGGAAGACTTCGTGAAGATATCCACGAAGTTGGACGACAAGAACAAAGCCATCATTACACTTCTGATGGATGAGAAGGCACAGCTCGAACTTCAGCGCGATAAGCTGAAGCAAGAATCATAAATTATGAAGAAACAGATCGAGGAACTTCGCACCGAGCAGAAGTCTCGCCACACTAAGTAGACAGCAGCGACCCTGATTCTCGTATCTGAAGCTGTTAAGTAGTGCACTAAAAGTTTCTTATTTTGTCTTCCGTTACCTCGTGCTGTCAGTAACTTTGATAACAAATGTGTTTTACTTTCCTGAGTCACGTTCATTCCAAGTTTATGGGTACAGATGAACATTAACGTAATGGCCAGTTCCAGAGACGTTGTTTTTAAAAGCACGGACGTGAAGTCTCTGCAGCCAAAGTTTATGAACCAACTAGATTCATGTCTTGTGCACACATGAAGGCGTGGACATTCCTGCCTTTCTTTGTTTCAGTGTTTCGGGTCACAAGAAGCCATAGTCGGTGGTATTACATAGAGTCACGCTAGCCTGTGACTCTATTAGACAGAGACGCACGGGCGTTTACTGTTAAGGGTCACAGGCACGAGCATAAAACGCTCAAAGGCATGGTCGGTGGTATTACGGACACGAACTCTTGTTAATAAAAGTTCACAAGATATGAACTCTCTACGGACACAATTGCGTACTGAGTTGGGTCGCGCTTTTTTCTTGATGTTACGTATATTATTCGATAGAAGCGTGGAGGTTTGTCGTTGTATGTGTCACAGTGTTAAGGTTCACAGGCACGGGCGTACAGTCCTCAAAGGCATGGTATTGTATTATATAGAGTCACCCTGGCCTGTCTTTGTGTTCCGAATGATTCCGTCCACTCGATCAGATGAAGAAGCACGGTCGTTAAGCCCACAAAGGCAAAGCTTTGTCTTACGCACAGTCACGTTCGTTCTTTAATTGCGGAGACCCAGCGGAATTGGTTATATTGAGAACACCCACTATTTACTCTGTGAGGCACGGAATGGCTTATTCGAGAGACGCTGGTCTGGTATATTGCTCGCACGGTCGTGAGTCCCAGAAATTCACGGTGTGCCATTGTGTAGAATCACGTTAGTTTGTCTACGTGTTCCAAATGAATCCGATGAACTGTCCGCGAGCACAGGCACCGCCATGAAGCCCAGACAGGCATGGTTATGCTTTACATGGGGTCACGTTCGTGCGTTTATAGCGGAAACCCGCGGCAGCCGCCTCATCCTTTATTCAGTGTTTCGGGTCACAAGCACGGACATGAAGCACTCAAAGGCATGGTCGGTGGTATTACATAGAGTCACGCTAGCCTGTGACTCTATCAGACGAAAAAGTACGGGCGTTTGGCCCACGGAGATGAACCTTTGTCTTACACACAGCCACGGACGTTTACTCTGCGAGGCATGGATTGGCCTATAAGAGAGACGATGTTTTTAAAAGCTTATTTCCTTGTATTTAAGAGCACGGACGTGCAGTCCATACAGACACGTTCCGTACAGAATTGTGTCACGCTTCTTTCTTGAGAAAGGCGTCGACATTCGTGGTTGTCTGTCTTTCAGTGTCAAGGGTCACAAGCACGGGCATACAACCCTCAAAGGCATGGCGTGCTATTATATAGAGTCACGCGCAAGGGTTTTCTAATTGTATTCCGAATGAGTCGATGGGCTCGGTCAAAAGGAGAGGCATGGACATCAAGCCCTCGGAGGCATAGTTTGTTCTTACTCGGAGTCACGTTTGTGCGTTTATTATGGAAACCTAATAGATTCGGGATACTGTCCTTGTTAGAATTGTTTTTGTTGCATGATTTTATCTCAAATGCAAGAAGGCGACTTGATATGTTTAGTAGCGTCACGGTCCTTTACGCATGAAGACAAGTTTCTGTGTGTCAGTGTTTCAGGTCACAGGCACGGTTGTCAAGCCCACAAATGCATGAAGGCGACTTCATATGTTTATTAGCGTCACTATCCTTTACGCGTGTCAGTGTTTCAGGTCATAGGCACGGTTGTCAAGCCCACAAACGTATGTCATGTAATTATCCAGAGTCACCTTCGTGTCTCTTTGTGTTCCAAATGCATCCGTTGACTATATTACCAGGACAGGCACGGTCGGGATGTCGAGGGAGGCATGCTTGTGTTTTATGCGGAGCCACGTTCGTGCGTTGATTGCAGAAACACAACGTTTCGACTGGCGTCTCCACCTACTCGAGTGTGAACTCCACGTGGCACTGCCACGGAAACCCAAGGGTCCGACGGACGTCTCCTCTGGTGACGCCGGTCTGGCTCGTCACCCGAGGCCATGCTCCGGCTATTTATGGCGGACGGACGGAGTTTCGAAACCCTAGCCACACACGCTTCAATCCTCTGCCGGCTGCCAGGCCATTCATTCCTCTTGCTGCTCTCTATCCTGACCCTCTCCGCCATGGCTGGTCAGGAGGAGACTACTGCGGAACCCAGTGTCCAGACACTGCAGGAGATCCAGGCTGACGAGGGTTCCTCATCTGTAAGTTCACTCTGCTTCCGCTTCATTCATTTTTTTCTTTCCTTCGGCTACTTGGTTTAGTTGTGAAACGTGAATAAGCCACACGGAGTCTCGAAACCCTAGCCACATCCCCTTCGTCCTTTTGTCCGCCTCCAGGCCATCCACTCCTCTTGCTCTTCTCTATCCTGACACTCTCAGCCACGGCTGTGCAGAAGGAGACTCCTCCAGAGCGCCATGTCCTGTCGCAGGAGAAGATCTCGGCTGGCGAGGGTTCCTCATCTGTGAGTTCGCTCTGCTTCCGCTTCATTCGTTTTTTCTTTCCTTCGGCTACTTGATTTAGTTGTGAAACATGGATCATTGTGGTGAGCTTCATCCTAATGTTGATGAGGGTGCGTCCTGCCATCAATATGACATCTTCTCCTTTGACCAGCTGAAGAACCTGTTCAATACTGTGGAAGACTTCGTGAAGATATCCACGAAGTTGGACGACGAGAACAAAGCAATCATTGCACTTCTGATGGATGAGAAGGCGCAGCTCGAACTTCAGTGCGATAAGCTGAAGCTGGAATCATACATTATGAAGAAATAGATTGAGGAACTTCGCGCCGAGCAACCAAAAAAGAAGTCTCGCCGGACTAAGTAGACAGCAGCGACCCTGATTCTCGTATTCTCAGATTCGGCTGTGAACGCCACATGCCGTTGCTCCGGAAATCCAGTGGTCCGACGGGCGTCTCCTCAATAAATAGTGTTGGTACCCTAGCTAATAACAACATATATCAACATTGGTCCTAGTTGCAGCTTCACAGGACCACTTATGCCACACATGGAGCACAGCCTCGGTGCATGGTTTTTTTCGTGTGTCTGTGTCTGGATAAATGTCTTAAGGAAAGGCAAATTGGTTCGGCTGAACACACTGCATCAACCGAACTGGCTAGACCCTTTACCTCACACCCGCACGGCCCAGGTTCGAATCCCCGTGTGGCAATTGGAAATGCCAATTTTTTTCTATGGGTACCGACACGTGGGGTCCCCTTGTCATCCACTCAAACGCGCCACCACATCTACCACATTTGGCTAAGTGCACATAGTACTCCACATCATTTTCAACTTCTTCGTCCCCTTCTCGACAAGCGCCGCCGCCGCCAGCTCCCGACAACGCATCTCTTCGCCGCCGGATCTGCGCGGCCGCCGCCAACTCCGACAAGTAGGTGAGATCTCCCCTCATCCCCCTCGCGAATCTTCTTCCCTTCCCAAACCGCATGCGTCTCCCTCCGGGCGCAGATCTGATTCAGAAATTTTATTTGATTCATGCGGTAGATGATTTGTTGATGGATATGATGGTTCTTTGATAGATTGATGGATGTCGCAGTGTAGGATCTGAGCCGTACCAGGGAAAAGAGAGGAAGCACCGTGTATTGTACTATGGTAGCGTACAATTCAACTTAGAGTTCAATATGTTCTGTGTAGAATGGAGGAAGCACCGTGTCGACTGTGCAAGTCACGGTGCCAGACCAGCCTTTGTACTGCCACGCTGTTCGGCATCTACTTCCAGCCTACTTTTGTTTTTGCAGCGGTAACAATTTATATGAACCTTCTGACAGTTCATTAATTTTGTTTTTTATTGCTATTTCCACTAATGCATTGTGTTTGTTATTTGTTTTTATCTTGCACAGATCGTCCCATGCAATGTGAGATTGGCATTCAATGAGCTCGTCGGAGACACCGTGACCTTCGACGCTCTTGGGGGGCGTACACTATGCAGGTCGATAAGGGGCGAACGATAACCCAGATTGGAGGAGATGAATGGGATCGTTTCATCGCCCGCTTGCGTCTTAGTGGGGGTGAATTGATCAGCTTCTCCTTCAGAGGAGAAAGGCCCAGGATTTCTGTTATCTATCTGAATTTGATTTCCGATAGTGAGGATGAAGTTCATGAGGAGGACGATGGTGAGGATTCAGATGATGATGAGATCCCACTTGATGAAGCACTCTATGCCCAAAGACTGAGGCTGAGCGGTGCAACCTCTGGGACATGCTTCCGCTACGTGAAGACTACGTCGGGATGCCATTCGTGACCCGCCTCACAAGGACGAATGTTAAACAACATCTCATGGTATGTTACTTACTGTGGTAATTACATGATATGCATGCTTAATAAGTGTACTAGTTGATATGATATGCATGTTGTAGTACTGTGATGATATGCCATGTGTAGAATTCATTTAGTGCAGAATTATTTATGGTATGCATGTGTTGTAGTAATGCGATATATCCTTATGTAGTGTAGTAATATGCGATGATATGGTTAGTGTACGTAGTAAACTAATGATATGCTTAATTACTGTAGTAATTTGATGATTAGCGTCTAGTGTAGTGATGTGATGATATATATGCTCAGTGTTGAATCCAATGATATATGTGTCTTCAAGTGTATGATTTGCTGATAATTGCACGTGACATGCTCATATATCATATCAACTGTTTTCAGAAATTACCTAAGAGGTTATCTGTTAGTTGTGGCATCGAGACGCATGAAGAAGGCATGGCTGCTGGACTACGCCTTACCAGAACGGGCTCCATCACCACCTGTGCCTACGCAGTGGACACTGACGGTCGCACTGTCTTCAACCGGGCGGGGTGGAAGAAGTTCCTTCATGGCAAGAATCTTCGGGTAGGTTAGGGCATCCTACTCACTGTTGCGAACACCCGTCGCCGTGACTTGAGGATGATGATCACCATCAACCTCATTTAGAACTGGCTGGGCCATGTTTCAATGTGAAATGAACTTGGTATGTTAGCTCTTGTTTCCAAGTACTTGTCGTGTATTACCGTACCTATCTATCTATATATATCTAGGTTCAGTAAATGGGCCATGTATCGCTGTGAAATGAACTTGTTATGTTTGGGGCTTGTTTTGCTGTTGCCCCAGCGGTTATTTGAGACTTCCTTCAACTTGAAACTGTCTTGACTTGTTGTTGGATGCTTGGTGTTGTTGCTTTATTTGAGACTTCCCTCAATCCTATGGATGAGAAGGCGAAGGCGAAGCTCGACCTTCAGTACGACAAGCTCAAGCTGGACACATACGTTATGACAAGCTCAAGCTGGACACAGGCACGGGCATGAAGCGCTCAAAGGCATGGTCGGTAGTATTATTACATAGACTCACGCTAGCCTGTGACTCTATCAAACGGAGATGCACAGGCGTTTGGCTCACAGAGCTGAACCTTTGTCTTACGCAAAGGCATCGTGTGGTATTATATAGAGTCATGTTCGCTTGTATCTGTTTTCCGAATGATTCCGTTGACTCGTTTAGACGGAGAGGCACGGGTGAGAAGCCCATCGAGGCATACTTTAGTATTAGAGAGAGTCACATTCATGCGTTTATTGCGCAAACCGAACAGAATTGGGTTCTGATATGAACACTCGTTGTTTACTTTGTGTGGCAATGAGTGGCAGATTAGAGAGACGCTGTTTTTGAAGCGCTCAAAAGGCATGGTCGATGGTATTACATAGGCTCACGGAGATGGACAGGCATTTAGCCCACAGAGCTGAACCTTTGTCTTACGCACAGCCACAGGCGTTTTCTCTGTGAGGCACGGAATGGCCTATGCGAGGGGCGCTATTTTTAAAATCTTATTTCCTTGTATTTAAAAGCACGGACGTGAACTCCCTACGGACACGGTTCTGTATTGAGTTGCATCATCCTTCTTTCTTGATGTTACGTATATTATTTGATATAAAAGGCGTAGACGTTCATGGCTATCTATATTTCCTTGTATTTAAAAGATAGCGACGGCACGCTTTTAAACAAAGCACAAGCACAGTGGTTCCACGACAAGCACGTCTCAATTTGCAGAAACAGCACTATCGTGATTCTACAGGACACTATGTTCTAGGTTGTGCAACCATGTTTCCACCCAAACGTTCACCACAGGGTCATGGACATACACAGAGGAAGAGTCATGCAGTGATAACAGACGCATAGTCTTACAGGTGCAGGAGGCACGAGGAGGCATGTAGATTAACATCACCACAAATGAAACAGATTATACATGCGCACGCATATAGAGAGATGCATAAAAAGTGGACTACAAGAGATAAACTAAGTTGGTAATACTAAACGACCGGTGGTATTAATTAATAATGGAAATTAACGACATGCATACAATATTAGTGTCAAATTTATAGTAGAGCACACACAATAAATAGAAGTCCTGATCATGATAGATCGACTGGGTCACTGGAAACTCAAAAGTAGTAGTAGCTAGCATAAATATATAGAACTTGCCTCCAAGCATGTGGGATGTGGCTTGCAGCAAATGAATGGAGAGCCAAGGCAAGGACCTAATCAAGGCGCCCGAGCTTGTGCCCTTGGATGTCCAGAGGTTGGACGAGAAGTGGGGGCGGCGTCGGCGAGGTGGATGTACTCCTGAACGAGCTTCGCCAAAGTTTGTCTATGGTCGAAGTAGGCCGCCATGGTCGACTCGTGGACGGCGCTGCAGGTGTCCTCGTAAACAATCTGTCCGTAGATCTGGCTGAACTTGTCGATGTCATCATGCATGATGAGGTGCTGCGCGGCGAGAGCGACCTCCAGGTGTTCCTCCGGCGGCGTGCCGACCGGGAGCTGCAGGGCCATCAGCGCGCGAATGAGATCGTTCCCATGGAGGCCACCGATCCGGGTCGCGGAAGCCGAGTCGGAGGCTCGGCCTTTACGGAGGAGACGCATGGAATGGAGGCGAGCAGTCAGGTCCTTCACCTTGCTGTTGGCGAAGCTGAACTTGTGAATGAAGTCTTCCAGTGCACCCTTGAGCCAGGCGGCAAAGCTCGCGTCGAAGAAGGAACGCGCCGTGGTGGACATCAGCAGCCCCTGGAGGCGCTGCAGCGTGTTGGGCTGGGGGTTGCTCTCCCAGACCACCTCGATAAGACGTACGGTGGTCGCCTGAATCGCCTCCATGGCCGATCTCTCACTGTCTCGCTCTTGCTCTAATGGCCAGATAGTTGGATCAGAGCAGAAGAAGATGGATGGTGTCGCTTTTAAGCAAAGCACAAGCACAGCGGTTCCACGTCAAGCACGTCTCGATTTGCAGAAACAACACTGTCATGGTTCTACAAGACACTATTTTCTAGACTGTGCAGCGTGTTTCCACCCAAAACGTTCACCACAGAGTCACGGACATGCACAAAGGAAGTGTCGTGCAGTGACAACAGACGCACCCTCTTACAGGTACAAGAGGCACACCCGCCTCTGTATTGTAAAATACTTTAGCTAACGAGTTATTTGGAGAGGCACGACCGTCACATCACACGTGACTGCGTGTTCCAGATGATTTTAGCCGCTCGCTCTATTCACAAAAGGAAATCCAAACATACAGACGGTGCACAAAATCATGAAAACTTGATAGTTTTTTGAGCTTGTAAGTTGCTTCACGGCTGAAGAGCACAAAAACAAGTTCCTGACAACCTTACAGGCAATGGATAAAGTACAAGCTCGAAGTCCAAACTGAAAAGCACGCAACAACACCTATCTCTGACAGCCGAATAACCGTTTTCAACATCCACAGGTCAATGGATCCGGCAAATCCATGATTGGACACTGGTTTGTCCAGGTGTGTAGTTTTAAATCCAAGTTCATATGCCTACAATACCCTGACAATATAAGATGAGCACGTCTAGAAGCCTTGTTGCCCCATTGAAGCACCTCTTCTTGATGTTCATAAAATCCTTCAGTGATGTTGTATGGGTGGGAGAGAAACTTAAGCCTCATAGTCTCTAACTCCTTTGCGTTCCGAACAAAGAACGTTGCAAATTCAATGTTTTTGTTGCAGTGTACATATTTTTCCAGCGTTACTGTCTTCAGGCGAATGTCATGCTGTTTGAGAAACACCCGGTGCTTGTGGCGCCACTTATTTGTTACACCTTCCTCGCGGCATACTCCTCCCTGAAAATGCATGAAGAGTGAGAATACTCGAGGACTACGAAGGGAGATAGAGGCCTCGAATATAGTACTCTATGCATTGTATGTGCTTTCAATGTGTCTGGAAATCGTTACCTCGATAAACAGGTTCTCTAGGCTAGGAAAGCATCGCATCAAGGCAACAACCTTGTTCAGATTTAATGACATGTGGATAAGCAAGGTCTTGACAGATTGAACTGCCATTGATAGGCTGACTACAGACAAAGCCTGCGACAAGCATATATCATAAAATTAGCTGGATAAAAGGTCGCGTGACATGAAACTTCGGCACTGCAAAGAATGCAAGTAAAGAGTATAGTGCAAAAGGTGAGTACCTCGATAACTGTAGAGCCAAAAACAATCTTGGATTCAGGAAATCCTTCATAAAAATTACCCAAACACTCAAGCTTAGGTGCAGAAAATTCAGTTATCTACAAGTGCCGGCTCTGAATATCGTGAATCAATCGTTTAAGTGAGGGCGCATCCTCAACAACAAGTTCACCATTCTCACAAAGGATACATATGACTTCAACTTTGCCTGAGTTTATTATGATGCAGTGGTCCAAGTTATTGCAAACAAGCAGGAGCCAATCGAGGGCAGGGCAACCATGGCTGATTATGCTTTGCAGTGAGACGTCCGATATATCAACTTCCAAAAACGAAAGCCTCTTGATGAGTGGAAGTTTAAATGCTCGTGCATACTTATCAGGTATCTGGCAAAGAGCAAATGTGACGGTGTATAGTGAGGAGGAAAACAGCAGCGTGGAAGTCGGCGGTGAGGGCACGGACGAAGAGGTTTTGTGTGGTAGTGTGATGGTTTTTCCCACAAAACCTGTGAACATGTAATAGAACTCGAGAACCTGGAGATTCTTCAGTCTTGGGGATCGAAGCCAGGCGTTAACTGTAGAGGGTCTTTAGTGGAGGTAGCACGCCGGAATGTAGAGATGATGAACTGTGCCCCCATGACCGGAGAGGATGGCTACCGGAAAGCACGAACTATCAACGTCAGGTTGAAAACTACACCGAGTTCCAAAATATTTAATGCGAATGACATCCTTACTGGGGAGCATGGACAGTACGTCGATATGAACTGTTTCTAGGGGCTTAAAAACACGACCGACAGGGATCTCACTATAGTCGAGATTCAGAGGAGCGGTGCGCCATAAAGGACGCCACCGACGTGCGAGGATTTGAGTGCGAACGCCTTCCTTAGTGGACAGATGGGAGATCACCTCACCGAGGATGGCGTCCGGGAGGTCGCTGATGCGGTCCAGACCAGACTGCTTTTCTTGATCCTCGGATCCAGTAGGCGCACCCTCGCCGCTTTGAGCCGCTACCGCCAGACCACCAGAGGAAGGCGTCGCCGGTGGCGCGAGCCTCGCCCTCTAGGTGCTCGGGGCACCGGAGTAGACCTCCATCTCCGTCTCCATTGCTGGGATCGCGCCGCCTGCGAGCGCCGCTATATGTGGCGTGGATCTGGACAGACGGTGGATCTGGAGAAATGGACTAGCCTGTCAATCCACGAAATGACTTAAATACCCACGACGAGGAGCGGAGGGGTCCAGATTAATTACTTCTTCTATTTTTCTTTCTGACACGAGGGCCCGGGTTAAGTACTACTTGTAGCAAGTCAATGGTAGATGGGTGCTTGAAACATTAAATAAAACCACGGCTTTCAAGGTACGAAATGCACTGTTGCACACGCAGACCAGGCACGGGCGTGCCCCTTAGTGCTTTAATTATTTATAGCACACATTCACTAGAAGAATCTGTTCGACGTCGGAAGCACGGTGGACTCGGTAGGAAAGAGAGGCACGCACGTGACGCCCACGAAGGCATGGGCTAGCACTCTCTGCAGCCACAGTTATGTACGTTTGTGACTCTCTGTGTTTTAGTCATTAGGGTCACAGGCACAGGCGTCAAATCCACAAAGGCATCGTGTGGTATTATATAGAGTCATGTTCGCTTGTGTTTGTGTTCCGAATGATTCAGACGACTCGTTCAGACGGAGAGGCGTGGACGAGAAGCCCATGGTGGCATACTTTAGTATTAGGTAGGGTCACAATCATGTGTTTATTGCGCATGGTCGATGGTATTACATAGAGTCATGCTCGCCTATGAGACTCGACCAGACGGAGATGCATGACCGTCTAGCCCACGGAACTGAACCATTGACTTACGCACAGCCATGGGCGTTTACTCTATGAGGCATGGAATTGCCTATATGAGAGACGCTAATTTTAAAAGCTCATTTCCTTTTATTTAAAAGCATAGACGTTAAGTCCGTACAGACACGGTTCAGTACCGAGTTGCGTCACGCTTCTTTCTTGATAAAGACGTCGACGTTCGTGGCTATCTGTGTTTTAGTGTCAAGGGTCACAAGCACGGGCATACATCCCTCGAAGGAATGACGTGCTATTATATAGAGTCACGCACAAAGGTTTTCTCATTGTGTTCCGAATGAGTCGGTGGACTCGGTCAAAAGGAGAGGCACGGACGTCCAGCCCACCGCGGCATGATTTGTTCCTACCCGGAGTCACGTTTGTGCGTTTATTACGAAAACCTAGTAGAATCGGGCGACTGTCCTTGTTACAATTATTTTTGTTGTAATATTTTTAACTCAAATGCACGAAAGGTGACTTTGTATGTTTAGTAGCGTCACGATCCTTTACGCACGAAGACGACTTTTTGTGTGTCAGTGTTTCAGGTCACAGGCACGGTTGTCAAACTCACAAACGCATGACGTGTAATTATCCAGAGTCACCTTGGTGTCTCTTTGTGTTCCAAATGCATCCGTTGACTATATTACCAGAACAGGCACCGTCGGGATTGCGATGGAGGCATGCTTGTGTTTTGTGCGGAGCCACGTTCATGCGTTGATTGCAGAAACACAACGTTTCGACGGGCGTCTCCACATATTCGGGTGTGAATGCCACGTGGCGATGCCACGGAAACCCAAGGGTCCGACGGACGTCTCCTCCAGTGACGCCGGTCTGGCTCGTCGCCAGAGGCCAGGCTCCGGCTATTTAAGGCGGACGGACGGTGTCTCGAAACCCTAGCCACCCCCTCTTTCTTGGACTGTCCAGATCCATGCCACATAAATCGGCGCTCGCAGGCGGCGCGATCCCAGCAATGAAAATGGAGATGGAGGTCAACTCCGGTGCCCCGAGCACCAAGAGGGTGAGGCTCGCGCCACCGGCGACGCCTTCCTCTGGTGGTTTGGCGGTAGCGGCTGGAAGCGGCGAGGGTGCGCCTGCTGGATCCGAGGATCAAGAAGAGCAGTCTGGTCCAGATCGCATCAGCGACCTCCCGGACGGTGTCCTCGGTGAGATCATATCCCGTCTGTCCACTAAGGAAGGCGTTCGCACTCAAATCCTCGCACGTCGATGGCGCCCTGTTTGGCGCGCCGCTCCTCTGAATCTGGACTGCCGTGAGATCCCTGTCCCACGTCTTTTTAACCCTCTAGATCAAGTACATTTCGAGTTGGTCACCACGAACTCTGCCACACCAGAGGAACTCGTCCGCGTAACATACACTGGAACTTTTTTTAGAGGAGAACAATCGGTGAAGATAATTCCTATGATGATTCGTACCTTCCAGAGGCCATCCTCTCCGGGCGTCAGAATGTAGTTCGCCGCCTCTGCATTTCGGCGTCCTACCTCCACTGCAGGCACTCCATAGTCGACGACTGGCTTCGATCCCTAAGACTGAACAATCTCCAGGTGCTCGAGTTTTACTACCTGCTCCCACCATGCTTGAGACAACATGACATAGGGCCATTCTCATGCCCTTCGCTCATGCCATCACCACCAGCATTAAACCCTTAGATTTCCTCCTCTCTCCAAACCATCGCCTTTGCTCTTTGCAAGTTACCAGACAATTATGTATGGGTGCTTAAACTACCACTGCTCAGGAGACTCTCGCTAATAGATGTTGATGTATCAGACGTCTCATTACAAAGCATCATCAGCTCTACTTCTCCTACACTTGAGTCTCTGCTGCTTGTTTGGACAGTCAGGCACCATTGCATCAGAATAAACTCACCTAACCTTATAAGCATCGGCATTTCTGGTTACTATGGGAAAATTATTATAGAAGATGCCTCGTCACTTCAACCGTTGCTTTGTGATGGTGATTGCAAAAAGTTGCGGATAGTTATCACCTCTGCACCTAAACTGCAGGTCATGGGCAAATTATCTAATATTTTCTGTGAATCCAGCGTCACAAATGACCGTATAATTATTCAGGTACTGACTTTCAACAATACTTTCACCTCCATTCATTGGTACGAACAAGTTCCATGCAATTCAACCTTTACTCTACTAATATTATGTTTTATTATACATGAAGTGTTTGCCGATAGTCAGCACGTCCACAGCGGTTCATTCTATCAAGACATTGTCTATCAGCATGGATTATGACCTGCACGCAGTCTTTTCCTTGGTGGAACACTCCCGGAGCTTGGAAAACTTGTATATCGAGGTGATGCTTCTCACACAAATTGTAAAACACATACCATGCATGGTGTAGAACTCCATTCAACAAAAAAAACGTCACTTACATTTATATGTAATGGACAAAGGTGTATTTAGTCATGGACCAGTATTAGGACAAAACTAAAAAAAGCTTTTATTACAACAGAGGTTATAGAATTATTCCTTCACTTGCTCTCCCAGCAGAATCACTCTTTATGGAGCTTAACCATTTCAAATCTTCATGTTTATTCAGGAAATAGCCTCTAATGAAGAAAGTCTTGCGAACGACTGTTCTTGCAAGCACCATCATGACATTCGTTTGAAGTCACTAACGCTGGAAAGCTATGTTCAATGCGAGAAAAGCATTCGGTTTGCGACATTCTTTATTCTCAACGTAGCACAGCTGCAGACTATGAGGATCAAGTTTCTTCTTCACGAAGACTTCACGGAAGAATTCTAAAAACAGCAACAAGACGTGCATCAGTGGGACAAAAAGGCTTCTAAACATGCTTGCCTTAGGTTGTCGCCAAGTTGCAACCACGGGAACTTGGATCTAAGGCACGCATGTGTTGAGCACCTGGATTTAAAGGATCCATTCACTTGTAAGTGCTGAAAACAGTGCTGGAGTGAGATGTTGCCGCCACTTTCCGGTTTGGAATTTACGTAGGTGTGGTGAAACAATGCCCGTACCTTTTTTGCTCAATCTGTAACCTTGCCAACAGCGAACTCGGTATTTCGGTCGATGGCTAAACGGTCTTTTGCTCATGCCGTACATTTCATTAACTAAAAGGGCTTCAAGTCTCTGTAGCCACGGCTATGTACATTTGTGACTTTCTGTGTTTCAGTGATAAGGGTCACAGGCACGGGCGTCAAATCCGCAAAGGCATCGTGTGGTATTATATAGAGTCATGCTCGCTTGTGCTAGTGTTTGTGTTCCGAATGATTCAGTGAACCACGGTTTGTCAGCAAACACACAGACGATCATGTCTTCGTAGAAAAGTGATTTGAGACACACTGTTCTACCTGTCACACAGGCACGACCATGGCAAACGCACGGTTTGCCACGAACCACACAATGGTCGTGAAGTGATACGACGCGCACTGTTCTACATGCCACACAGGCACGCCCGTGATTCCACGTGCTTCAGTAGCACGTAAAGACGTAATTCTTTCACAGGAAATGTCGGGAACCTACTGCCAGGCACTATATCCATCTATAAAATAGAAACGCAAACACAACCGTGACCCGTTGTGTTTGCAATCTTTGCATCACAGAAGCACCGCGTGAAGGCACATGAAGTATGGTTGGACACGCATCGCAAGCACGATTATGCACATGAGGTACGGTTAGGCACAGTGCAGGGACATAATTGCAGATGCCACCGCTGTTACGCGTTTTTTAAAAGCACGGTCTTGCACTCTCTGTGTTTCAGTGTTTCAGTCATTAGGGTCACAGCCACGGGCGTCAAATCTATTAAATAGAGTCATGTTCACTTGTGTTTGTGTTCCGATTGATTCTGTCGACTCGTTCAGATGGAGAAGCACAGACGAGCAGCCCATGAAGGCATACTTTAGTATTAGGCAGGGTCACAATCATACGTTTATTGCGCATGGTCGATGGTATTACACAGAGCCATGCTCGCCTGTGAGACTCGATCAGACGAAGATGCACGGGCGTCTAGCCCACGGAACTGAACCTTTGTCTTACGCATAGCCACGGGCGTTTACTCTATGAAGCACAAAATTGCCTATATGAGAGACACTGATTTTAAAAGCTTATTTCCTTGTATTTAAAAGCACAGACGTGAAGTCCATACAGACACGGTTCCGTACGTTCTTTCTTGATAAAGGCGTCGACGTTCGTGACTATCTGTGTTTCAGTGTCAAGGGTCACAAGCACGGGCATACTACCCTCAAAGGATTTCTAATTATATAGAGTCACACACACAGGTTTTCTAATTGTATTCTGAATGAGTCGATGGACTTGGTCAGTCAGAGAGGCACAGACGACAAGCCTACGGAGGCATGGTTTGTTCTTACCCGAAGTCACGTTTGTGCGTTTATTAGGGAAACCCAATAGAATCAGGGGACTATCGTTGTTACAATTGTTTTCATTGTAAGATTTCAAGTCAAATGCACGAAGGCGACTTTATATGTTTAGTACCGTCACGGTCCTTTACGCATGAAGACGACTTTCTGTGTGTCAGTGTTTCAGGTCACAGGCACGGTTGTCAAGCCCACAAACGCATGACCTGTAACTATCCAGAGTCACCTTCGTGTCTGTTTGTGTCACCAGGAGAGGCACGGTCGGGATGCCGGGGGAGGCATGCTTGTGTTTTACGTGGAGCCACGTTCGTGTCTTGATTGAGGAAACCCAACGTTTTGATGAGCGTCTCCTCCTATTCGGGTGTGAACGACACGTGGCCCCACTCCAGAAACCCAAGGGTCCGACGAGCGTCTCCTCCCGTGACGCCTCTCTGGCTCGTCGCCCGAGGCCAGCTCTGGCTATTTAAGCCGGACGGAGTCTCGAAACCCTAGCCACCCACTCTTCCCCCCTCTGCCCGCCGCCAGGTCATCCATTCCTCTTGCTGCTCTCTATCCCCACCCTCTCCGCCATGGCTGGTCAGGAGGAGACTACTGCGGAACCCTTTAGCCAGACACTGCATGAGATCAAGAATGGCAAGTGTTCCTCATCTGTAAGTTCACTCTACTTCCGCTTCAATCGTTTTACCTTTCCGTCGGCTACTTGATTTAGTTGTGAAACGTGAATGAGCCAGACGGAATCTCGAAACCCTAACCACATCCCCTTCCTACTTTTTGTCCGCCTCCAGGCCATCCACTCCTCTTGCTGTTTTCTATCCTGACACTCTCAGCCATGGCTGTGCAGGATGACACTACTCAGCAGATCTCGGCTGTCGAGGCTATCTCATCTGTAAGTTCTCTCTGCTTCCGCTTCATCCATTTTTTCTTTCTATCCGCTACTTGATTTAGATGTGAAACGTGGATTATTGTGGCGAGCTTCCTCCAAAGTTGATGAGGGTATGTCCTGCCATCAATCTGACACCTTCTGCTTTGTCCAGGTGCAGAATATGCTCGAGGATCTCCTGGAGAGAGCCACGAAGTTGGACGAGGAGAACAAAGCCACCATTGCACATCTTATGAATGAGAAAGCGCAGCTCGTCCTTCAGCGCGACCAGCTGAAGCTGGAATCATACGTTATGAAAAAACAGATAGAGGAACTTCGTACCGAGCAACCAAAAAAGAAGTCTCGCCGGACTAAGTAGACAACAGCGACCTTGATCATCGTATCTGAAGCTACTAAGCAGTGCACTGAAAGTTTCTTATTTTGTCTTGCGTTACCTCGTGTGGTCAGTAACTTTGATAGTTTTGCTTTCCTGGGTCACGTTCATTCCAAGTTTATGGGTACAGATGTGAACATTAACGTAATGGCCCATTCGAGAGATGATGTTTTTAATAACACGGACGTGAAGTCTCTGCAGCCAAGGTTCTTTGTGATAGCTACAGTCATGTCTTGTGCACTCACGAAGGTGTGGACGTTCGTGCCTTTCTTTGTTTCGGTGTTTCGGGTCACAGGCACGGGCATAAAATGCTCAAAGGCATGGTCGTTGTGTTTACTCTGTGAGGCACGGAATGACCTATGTGAGATAGCCTGTTTTTAAAAGTTTATTTCCTTCGATTTAAAAGAACGGATGTGAACTCCCTACGTACATGGTTCCTTATTGAGCTGCGTCACGTTTCTTTCTTGATGTTACGTATATTGTTCGATAAAGGCGTGGACATCGTGGCTGTCTGTGTTTCAGTGTTAAGGGTCACAGGCACAGGCATAAAACGCTCAAAGGCATGGTCGGTGGTATTACATGGAGTCATGCTCACGGATCAAGAGGAAGCACGGTCGCCGCTTCCTTCCGCTCCGACGACAAGCACACCACGAGAAGGCGGCGTCGCCGGCGGAGACACTCTGGACCCCTTGGCGGCACACCACGAGCAGCGCATTCCATCTTCACCTCCATTGCTGCGGTGGCACCGCCTACGACCAGTGTTCGCTGGATCTGGAAGAGGCAAGACGAGAAGCCCATGGAGGCATACTTTAGTATTAGGCAGAGTCACGTTCATTCGTTTATTATACAAACTGTACATTTCATTAGCTAAACGGGCTTGAAGTCTCTGCAGCCACGGTTATGTGCGTTTGTGACTTTCTATATTTTAGTGATAAGGGTCATAGACACGGGCATCAAATCCACAAAGGCATCACGTGGTATTATATAGAGTCATGTTCGCTTGTGTCTGTTTTCTGAATGATTCTGCTACTCGTTTAGATGGAGAGGCACGGACGAGAAGCCCATGGAGGCATACTTGAGTATTAGGCAGAGTCATGTTCGTGCGTTTACTGCAGAAACATAACAGAATTGGATTCAGATGTGAACCCTCACTGTGTACTTTGTGAGGCAATCAATGACCAATCCGAGAGACACTGTCCTTAAAAGCACGGGCAAGAACTCTCAGCAACCACGATTCCGTACAAAAGAGCCACTATCAAACGCATGGAAGTCATGCAACGAGGGCCACACATTTAGTAGTAGAAAAAGCACTTTATCAGCTGGGGTTGCTCCTTTGCTACGTGCACAGTAGGGTGGCTGTGGAAGGCACGTTATTCAAGCAGAGAACGAACATCACGATGCCAGGACAAGGTTAAAAGCATGGTTGTGAGTCTGCAGTGTCACGGCTAGAATCCTCGAGACACATTTCGGTGTGGCCAGTTGAGTAGAAACTCGGTTGTGCGGTAACCAGAAGCACTACGTAACGCCCTGCAAAACAGGTTTGGTTCACCGTTGTGGTGGCTCTCTATGCTTTCAGCTCTTTTCATCTCTCCTGTGTCGCAGCAGAGACGCATGGTTGTATTGTTACACCATCCAACTTCATAAAGAAAGGGCTGCAAACATTTACAAACAAACATATCACCCTTATAATATTTTCCCAACTGAGTAATAAAAATACCTAAAAAAGAAAAATCTATTATGCTTACATTTGCTTTGTTTCTACAACTGCACCAAATAAACTTACAAGCCGTTTTTTATAACCACAGTACGAGGACCAGAAACAGTGCAGTGGCTCAAATGCAGCTCCATCAGTGCAAGGCTCAACTGCAGCTCCTCAGTGTGTATGGCAGGTACATCCGAGAAGCAACGCTCTACCTGCAACACAGACACGGTTGTGCATGCATTGTGTGCATGACAGGTACATATATAAGACAAGCACCGTCGTACATACAACACAGCACGGTTACACATGCAGCGCGCATCTCTCCACTGAAACATTAAATCTACTTTATGTCTCTTACCCTTGGTGCCACAGCATTTTATGGTCCTTCGGCCCATACAAAGCCGCAAAACCACACATTTCCTTCATGACTGCACGCAACACAAAAACAGACAAGCCTACACACGGTGCAAAGACTAAAACAGTTGTCTGATAAAGTTTACATAAACCCAAGCTCAAAAGAACATAAAAACAAATAACTCCATACACCTGGACAACTAACACAAGGCCTGATTTCAGCATCCACACCTGAACGGAACCGTCAAATCCAGGTATTCAACACTCCTCTTTCTTAAATGCGGACGCGCGTGGCTGCAACTTGATGATAATCTAAGACGTGCACGTTTACAAGCCCTTCTATGCCACTCCAGAACCCTTTGTTGCTTTTCGTAAAATACTCCCGTGAACTCTGCGGGAGGGGAGGTAAACTTAATGGTCATGGTCTCCAGATCCTTTGCACTAAGAACAAAGAACATCGCAAATTCAGCGTAACTCCCAGAGCGAACATAATCTTCCAGCGATACTGTCTTCAGACAAACGTCGTGATCTTTGAGAAACTGCCGGTACTTACGACGCCATTTGTTTTTTTCACCATGAGAAATCAACGATCCCTAAAATATAAATGATAGGTTGAAAATACTTAGTGTCTATAAAAAGAGATACAGACCATCAAAAAACCGAATGCAACAATTAGTTCTACCACCTCCGTAACAAGAAGTTAGACATAGAATTGTCTATATATGGATGTATACAACAATAAATCATGTGTAGATACGGGTGCATCAATTTCAGTCAAAATTAAGACAAGCATTTCAAAAAGGAACGAGTACTACAGAATGCAAATTTCTGAAGATCATCACCTCAACAAACAAGTTCTCCAGTTTTGGAAAGCATTGCAGCAATTCAACGACGGTGTCCACCTTATAATACATGTAGATAAGCAAGGTCTTGACAGATTGACGCATTGTTGTTAGACTGACTGCCTTCAAACCCTTGATGAAAATTAACAGAAGATGCATCACAAAACTAATAGCATAAAGGTTGGATGAAATCAAACTTGTTTCCTCACAAATAAAGTTAAGCTGGAGTATCATAAAAACTCAATACCTCAAGACACGTGAGACGACATGGATACAGTTCAGACGCAGAGACAGCGGTTACCTCCAAGTCCTGACTCTGCATGAAGAATAGAACATAGACCATCAAATTAATAGAACAAACATCGGAACAAGTACAGCACTGTTCCAGTATTAAGGAAAGTCAGTACCTCAAGACACGTCGAGGGAGACACAAACACGAATTCACCCAACGTCTCCAGTTTAGGTGCAGAGACAACAGTTATCGAACAGTCGTCAACCAGACAATCAACAATCAACCGTCGAAGCGAAGGGGCATCCTCAACAATGAGTTCTCCGTGTGGACAATAAATGCCAATGCTTACAAGGTTAATGAGTTTATTGTGACGCGACGACCTCCTCTATTGCAAACAAGCAGGAGAGACTCAAGTGTAGGGCAACTAGAGTGGATTATGCTTTGCAGCGACGCGTCTGATATATCAACAGCCACAAGCGAGAGTCTTTTCACCAGTGGTAGCTTAAGCGTCCCTATGTAATTGTCTGGTATTTGGCAAAGAGCAAAGCCGAGGGTGTGGAGAGAGGAGGAAAACCGAAACACGGACTCCGGTGCCGAGGGCGTAGTTGAAGTGCAAAGATCCAATAGAGTTACCTCTTGCGTCAGAAATTCTGGGAAGAGGTAGTAGAACTCAAGAACCTGGATATTGTTCAACTTCCAGGATCGGAGCCAGGCATCAACGGTGGAGGGCCTACACTGTAGGTAGCACGCCGGAATAGAGCGGCGGCTAACCGATCCAGCATGGCCGGACAGAATGGATTCCGGAAGACTGACAACAGGATTTCGACAGAGCCGCATTCCGGAATAGCATTTGCGAACGGGCTCCTTGGTGAAGGCGCACAGATGAGATATGGTCTCGATATGACCTTTTCCACCATCGTTAAAAAGACGAGGGTCAGAGATCTCGCGGAAGTCGAGATTCAGAGGAGCGATGGGCCACAAAGGACGCCAGCGACGTGCGAGGATTCGAGTACGGATGCCATCCTTGATGGGAAGACGAGAGATGATCTCACCTAGGACGCCGTCGGCGAGATCGCTGATGCGGTCCGCACGACATCCCTCTTCTTCCTCATCGGATCGGGAGGGAGCACGGTCACCGCTTCCATCCCCTCCGACGACCAGCACACCACCAGAAAGCGGCATCGCTGGTGGCGCCACTCTCGACCTCTTGATGCTACGAGCAGCGCTTTCCATTTCCACCTCCGTTGCTGGGGTGGCGCCGCCCACGACCAGTGCTCACTGAGGTGGATCTAGAGAAATGGATTACAACCTATTAATCCACGAGACGGCTTAAATACCCACGACGGGGAGCGGAGGGGTCCAGATTAATTACTTCTTCTATTTTTCTTTCTGATAGGGGGGCCCGGGTTAAGTACTACTCCTAGCAAGTCAATGGTAGGTGACTGCTTGAAACATTAAATAGAACCACGGCTTTCAAGGTACGAGATGCACTGTTGCACACGCAGACCAGGCACGGGCGTGCCTGTCCGTGTTTTAATTATTTACGGCACACATTCAATAGAAGAATCCGTTTGACGCCGGAAGCATGGTTCTACAGTCATCTTGCCTCTACGAGCAACAAAATTTTCCACGGACACATTCACATTTAAGTCAATAGAAGATTCAAGGCCGTGCCTCTGCTTTGCAAATGATTCTGCTGAAATGCTCCTGTCACGGCTTGTCACATACCAAACACACGGTACGGCTTGGCATTGTCACGTACCAGACACAGGGTCCTGCCTTTGGCATTGGGACGCACTGTTCTACATGCCACACAGGCATGTAGAACAATTCGTGTCTACGTTCGTGTCTCTTTGTGTTCCAGATGATTCCGTTGACTCAGGAGAGGCACGGTATGGAGGCCCAGAGAGGCATGCTTGCGTTTTACGTGGGATCAAAATTATCACAGGCACGGGCATGAAGCGCGTAAAGGCATGGTCGGTGGTATTACATAGAGTCACGCTAACCTTTGTCTTACGCACAGCCACGGGCATTTACTCTGTGAGGCACGGAATGGCCTATACGAGAGACCCTGTTTTTAAAAGTGTATTTCCTTGTACGGGCATAAGCACGTGGATACAGCATAGAGGCACGGGCGTTTACTCTGTGTTACAATTGTTTTCGTTGTAAGATTTTAACTCAAATGCATGAACCGTCAAGTGTGTCAGTGTTTCAAGTCAGAGGTCACCTTCGTGTCTCTTTGTGCTCCAAATGCATCCGTTGATCTATAACCAGGAGTGGCACGGTAAAGTTGCTCAGAGAGGCATGCTTTTGTTTTATGTGGAGTCACGTTCGTGCATTAATTGCGGAAACCCAACGTTTCAACGGGTGTCTCCTCGTATTCGGGTGCGAACGCCATGTGGCACCGCTCCGGAAACCCAAGGATCCGACAGGCGTCTCCTCCGGTGTCGCCGCTCTGGCTCATAGCCCGAGGCCAGCTCCGGCTACTTAAGCCGGACGGGGTCTCGAAACCCTAGCCACACACTCTTCCCCCCTCTGCCCGCCGTCAGGCCATCCATTCCTCTTGCTGATCTCCATCCTGACCCTCGCTACCATGGCTGCGCAGGAGGACACTACTGCGGAACCCCGTTCCCAGACACTGGAGGGGATCAAGGCTAGCGAGGGTTCCTCATCTGTAAGTTGACTCTGCTTCCGCTTCTTTCCTTTTTTCTTTCCTTCGGCTACTTGATTTAGTTGTGAAACGTGAATAAGCCAGACGGAATCTCGAAACCCTAGCCACACCCCCTTCATCCTTTTATCCGCCTCCAGGCTATCCACTCCTCTTGCTGTTCTCTACCCTGACACTCTCCGCCATGGCTGTGCAGGATGACACTACTCCAGAGAGCCGTGTCCTGAGGCAGGAGGAAATCTCCGCTGGCCAGGCTTCCTCATCTGTAAGTTCACTCTGCTTCCATTTCATTCATTTTTTCTTTCTTTCGGCTACCCGCATTTGTTGTGGAACGTGGATCATTGTGGTGAACTTCATCCTAAGTTGATGAAGTGCGTCCTGCCATCAATCTCACACCTTCTCTTTTGTCCAGGTGAAAAACTGGTGGGAGGCTACGGAAGCTCACCTCTTGAAGATCGTGGAGATATCGACGAGGTTGTATGATCTTCTGGATGAGAAGACGAAGGCGAAGCTCAAACTTGAGTACGGCAAGCTCACGCTGGAGACATACGTTATGATAAAAGAGGTCAAGGAACTTCGCGCCCAGCGACCCTGATCGTTGTATCTGAAGCAATTAAGGAGTGGACTAAAAAGTTTCTTATTTTGTCTTGCGTCACCTTGTAGTCAGTAACTTTAATAAAAAATGTGTTTTGGTTTCCTGGGTCAAGTTTATGGGTACAAATGTGAACATTAACGTAATGGCCAATTCGAGAGGCGTTGTTTTTAAAAGCATGGGTGTGAAGTCTGTGCAGCCAAGGTTCTTTGTACCAACTAGAGTCATGTCTTGTGCACACATGAAGGCGTGGACATTCCTACCTTTCTTTGTTTAAGTGTTTTGGGTCACAGGCACGGGCATGAAGCGCTCAAAAGCATGGTCGGTGGTAGCCTGTGACTCTATCAGACGGACACGCACGGGCGTTAAGCCCACAGAGGCACCCAATGGCCTATGTGAGGGACGCTGTTTTTAAAATCTTATTTCCTTGAATATAAAAGCACGGACGTGAACTCCCTACGGACACGGTTCCGTATTGAGTTGTGTCACACATCTTTCTTGATGTTACGTATATTATTTCGATATAAAATGCGTGGACGTTCGTGGCTATCTGTATTTCATTGTTTCACAGTGAAGCACGGGCACAGTTTTAAACAAAGCACAAGCACGTCTCGATTTGCAGAAACAGCACTGTCGTGGTTCTACAGGACGCTATGTTCTAGGCTGTGCAGCATGTTTCCACCCAAACGTTCACCACAGGGTCACGGACATACACAGAGGAAGTGTCGTGCAGTGATAAAAACGCACAGTCTTACAGGTACAAGAGGCACGAGGAGGCACATTGATTAACATCATCAGAAATTAATCAGATTATACATGCGCACGCATATAGAGAGATGCATCAAAAGTGGACTACAAGAGATAAACTAAGTTGGTAATAGTAAACAATCAATGGTATTAACTAATAATGGAACTTAGCAACAGGCATACAACATTAGACTCAAACTTATAGTAGAACACACATAGTACTTAGAAGTCCTGATCATGACAGATCGACTGGGTCACTGAAAACTCAAAAGTAGTAACAAGTCAATGCTAGGTGGCTGCTTGAAACGTCAAATAGAGTCACGGCTTTGATGGTACGAGATGCACTGTTGTACTTGCAGACCAGGCACGTGCGTGCCCCTCTGTGATTTAATTATTTACCGCACACATTCACAAAGCGTGCCTATCTTTGTGAATCTTTTCCACGCCGGAAGCACGATTCTACATCCATCTTCCCTCTGCAAGCGGCAAAATTTTCCACGGGCACGTTGACAATGAAGTCACTTGAAGATTCAAGGCCGTGCCTCTGCTTTGCAGATGATTCTGCTAAAACGCGGCCAAAACCAAGTGAATGAAGTGATGGCAGAAGATTCAAGGCCGTGCCTCTGCTTTGCAGATGATTCTGCTAAAATGCGGACAAAACCAAGTGAATGAACTGATGGCAAACCACGGCTTTTCAAGAACGAGACACACGGTCCTGCCTTCGACATTGTAAAGCACTATTCTACATGCCACACACAGGCATAGCCGTAATTCCACGTGCTTTAGTAGCATGTAAAGACGTGATTCTCTCACAGCAAACGCCGTGAACCTACTGCCAGACACTATATCCATTTGTGAAACAGAAAAACAAACACAACCGTGACCCATTTAGTTTGAAATCTTTGCATGACAGAAGCACAGCGTGAAGGCACATGAGGCACGGTTGGACACGCATCGCAAGCACGGTTATTTGAATTACTTACAGTCATGCATTCATAACAGAAGAACATGCGTTAGAACAGGCGAGGCACAGTTACCACGAAAGCCATGGTTATGCAGCCCCAGAAGCACGACCCAGATTTTGTGCTTAAAAACGTTTTCGCTCCATAACGGCGGGCGTGACCATGCAACCGTGAGAGTCACGGTTGAACACTCACCGGTTGCATGGCCGTGGCTGCGTGTGCCCTTAGGTTATCTTTATCTCTCTGTCACGCAGCAGAGAAGCATGCTTGTATGCTTACAACATCCACGTTCAGAAACCGACGCGGCTGCGGAAAATAACAAGGAAACCTGTGCCTCTGATATTTTTGTCCGCCGAGTAAAAAATACATAAAGAAGCAAAAGGCGTTCTTATTTAAATTTGTTTTGTTTCTATAAATGCAGCAAATTAACTTACAAGACATTCTTATAACCACAGCACAAGAAAATAAACAATCAACAACTGCCCTCCCTCCCCACCAATTGCTTGCTATTTCATCGCCCCATGTGCGGCCTTGTTTTTGAATGTTCAGCGATCCATTCTTCCTTCTCGACCCTTGTGCAACCCCACCCTTTTGCGTAGCTATTCAACCTATTTACCTGTAATATTCATACATAAAAACAAAGCGAAAGATTGCGGTCATCACTGTTTTTTGCTTACGTCCTGTTTAAGCTGCATTATTACCTTTTAATTTTTCTATTCGTACTGTTCTCCAGTACCAAAAAGTCTCCACTCAGACCTTTCCTTTATGAAAATGGACTGCGTAGATTCCGTGCCTTGTCCCGGGATTCCCTGCATGCATTCTGTGTGCTTGGCTTGTGCGATATTTGATTCTGGCGTAGATGCAAGACTTTGGTAAATGCTCCCTACTGTCAGTGAGGTCGTTGGAGTTGCTGGCGTCTGACGTCTTCCTCCTGGGCTTGGAGTGCATTGTCCTGAGCCGCTTGATGTCCTCGATGGTGTTGTCGGTGTTGTCGGCCATTTCACTGACCTTCCCTTCTTCTCCTGCTGCGATTTCCTCTTTTCCTCTTCAATCCTCATCCTCTCCTGGACTTCTGGGTTATCCGGGCAGTTTGTTTTCCTGTGACCCTTTACTCTACAACGGCCGCACTTGGATGCGGCTTTGTTGCCTTTTCCTTTCTTCTCAGAACCGGCTTTGATTCGATCTCCTTTTTTCGTACCCTTTGAGCCACTCATGGGAGGGTTCTTGAGAGTTTCGGCAAGAATGCATGTGTCTGGTTCCTCAGCAAGTGCCGCCATGACTTTTCTTTTCATATCGACCGTACACTCACGCAGCACATGGTATGCCTTCTCTTTTCTGCAAGCATTTGAACAGATATCCAACAAACTCAGCGTAAGCGAGGCCGAATCTCATAGTTTCATAGTATTGTGCAGTCATGCTATCACCTTGACTTGTAGACAGAACTTTCAGACTCTCTGATAGATTCCTGGTCCATCTGGGGATGACAAAGGATTTTGGAAGTTGATCGATCATGCATGTTTGGTCCATCACCTTAAGCACATGGCAGCACTGAATGCCATCCCTACTCATTTTCTTGCAGCTGCAACTGTATATTTCTTTTTGCTCATCCACATCTACCCTGAACTCAGACCTGTCAAATTCCTCGCCCAGATATGGTTTCCACACTTTTTCTCCAGGCTCAGTAATCTTTTTAAAAAAATATTGCCTCCCCTTTGCCAGGTCAGAGCACTTGAAGTAAGTCCGGTTCCGTAGCTCCAGCTGGAATTTCCTGAAAATTTCATTCGTGTATACTTGACTTGCTTGTCTTTCAATCGAAAAACCCGTCTCTAGTGATGGCGCCTTCTCTTCTGTTCGGTGTCTTTTCTTGTCAAGCGTGGCGAGGCAATTTTGCTGAATCGTGTGATACGCATTAACAAACCTTTTTATAGTGTCCTTGTGGTCGACGTAATTCTTCCACATCGAATTCGTGCTCTCATTGCGAGTGGTTGTTGACGAGAAAGGATAGAAACAGTCCTTGAAGTAGGCCGGCAGCCAAAACTTTTGGAGTTCCCATAGCGTGTTCAGGTGTTTGTTGCCTTCCGCCTTGTGCAGAGAAATTGCTGCTTTCCAGGCACGCTCAAACTCGTCTTGATCTAGTGAGTTTTTGACGATTCGAAATATATCATCAGACATCCCTGGGTGTTGCGCAAACACTGCTGCATTATTTTCCTTCAGGTTCTTCCTAATATGCCACCAGCAGAACCTGTGCCTCGTCCTCGGAAGAGCTTCCTTTATTGCAGTCTTCATCGCCTGGTCCTGGTCTGTTATTATGTATTTCGGCTCTTTACCTCCCATTACCTCGACAAACGTGCTTAGGAGCCACTTGAATGACCCTATTTTCTCATCCTTCAAAAGGCCTACTCCAAACAGGACGGTCGACCCGTGGTTGTCGACACCTATAATTGGTGCAAATGGCAAGCCATATATATTTGTAGAGAATGTCGTGTCAAAAGACACGAAATCTCCATATAGATCATTATTCATCTTACACAAGGAGTTTGTCCAGAACAGGCTGCGCACTACATTGTTCTCTGTCTCTTCCACCTGGTGGAATCCCGGCCTCCGCCTTTGCATATCAGCAAACAGTTTCATGGTGTCTGCGATATCAGCGCCGCGCTCTCCAGCCCTGTCCCGGCATGCAATGTTGCTTATGTCAATCGTGTCAAACATAACTTCTCGCCTCGGTTTCCCCATGGCAGTAAAAATCTGCATAACCTTCCTTGGTTCTAACCTCGCCTTCTGCAGCACTTGTATAAAGAATTTCTCCTGATGTGTCATCTTCATATAGCATCTCATGAACTTCAGCATCCAATCAGATGGGTGAAGCTGGTGGTTGTGCTCTAGACACACGTTCTTCAAATACCACTTCCTCCTATCTGTATCCCTCTTGGCTGTTATTTGGACTGGGCAGCTTGTCCGGATCAAGCAGTTGCTCCTTCTCTCCTTAACATGTCTCTCAGTTATTTTACTATGCCCTTCCTTGGTGCACTGAAACACCTGCTTGTCAAGCTGCTGATCATATGTCGATCTTCTGCTCGTTGATCACTTGGTAGCAAAGCCAACCTTTCTAGCATATCTGCAGAAAAACAAAAAGCACTCGTCCAATGATCCGAATACCATACCACCCTCTCGTTCGAGCGCTTCGGTGACCTCCTGAATCGTTGGGTATATGCCTTCTTTAAACATGACGTCCATTTCTTTCTCTACAATGGTTGGCGGCGCCATGATGATTCTATCTACCGTGTCTTCGTTCGTCTTATCGCATTCACTTCTGATGACATCAGTCTCAACGCCAGCCACAGGTCCACTTACGGCGGAGCTACTGCTGCTCTGTTGTTTGTCACACGCAGCAGCGTCATTTCTGCATGGCATGGTCAAATACATAAATGAGTCTGCCTCTCCAATGTTGCATTGTGCAATGCTGCTCCCTGTTTCTCCGGCACTCGTGCAACCAAGAGACTGTGCTGCTTCTACCATGCAATCTGTGCTGGCGCTGTATGGTACTTGCTGCTGTGAACATTGCGTTTCCTTCGAAATGGATGGAGAACTATGATATTTCTTTCCCTCATCTGTTATCCCCTCCGCCAAATCCTCAACACATGGCAAGAAACAGAATTAGATGTCCAGAGCAGCTTATGCATTTTTTTAATTTCTAAACAAAAGATTTATATGACTCATCAGGGCTCATCTGGTATACCAAAACCAGACCTGTGCCTCTTCACCGAGTATAAGCGGTACACCAGAGGCACTGTTCACATTACACCCAGCAGCACGAATGTGACCATGCTACACACACATCTGCACAAAGAGGAACGGGTGTGCTTCTGTTTACACCATACAACCGGAGAGGCACAACAACATCCTATATAACAGAACAACTGCACATACAGCCGTACAAGACGGACAGTCGTCCTCCTGTTTTGCACTTTACCCTGTTCTCCCATAAAACTGTTTGTGTGTTGAATTGAAAAAGCATAGTTCCGACGTCACCTTTGTTTTCCCATGCCTCTCTTGTCCAGCAAATCTTGGCGACAACCTCCGTGCATTGGTGATTTTGCTGACGATTTTGAATGCCATCGGAGATCCTTTAGAAGGACCCCTCATGTTGAACGCCACAGGTGATCCTTTCAAAGGACCTTGCCTTATGTTTTCATCGATCCATGGACTACTGCGATACTTAATTCCTTCCTCATACACCTGCGTGTAAAAGATACTGCAATTTAAATATACCAGACGAAAACAAAGAAAAAATTGCTCACAAAAAAATATACATTTGCTTTAAATGTTGTTGCACGTTCGTATATGATGTCACCTGTATTGCTTTGTGATGCTGCTGTATGGTAGAGCTTATTGCTCCTATGTTTGATTTTGTCGTTGGGCTCTTCTTGCTTGTGCAAACCGTACCGAATCCTTCAACACCAATGCTTTTGTTGCCAATGATCCTTCTGCTTGCATCAAAGGAAATTCTGTTACCATGTACCTCTTCATTATGACCGCCTACAAATGTTGGGCCGTCACAACGCCCGCTCTGCGCCTTTGTGGGCATCTGTATCTTCAAACCAAAAAATAATTAGAGGCACGTGCGACTAAAACTTCCACGAACGTTAAAACCAGCGTTTGAAGTTTTCGTCGTTACCTGCACAATCTGCTTAGTGGAGTCTCTGCTGCTTAGAATGCTCCTCTTGGCAGGTGTATGTTGCACACCATGCTCCTAGTTGGGACATTTGCCAAGAACTTGTATCTCACTCTTGACTCCAATTATTCCAGCCTGCATGGCATGTGCGTGTTTGACAGCATTTGCATCCTTGATCTTCTTCTCGTTTTGTAGTAAAAAAAAATCTTCCACCTCTTGATACTCAACTGCAGAGTAGATGCACAGGATAAACAGATATTACAGCATTCATCCAGGATATATAAATCATTTTTGTTGTTGTTAATGATGTACTATTTGGTGTTCTCAGTGGTTACACCTTGACAGCAAACGTCCCAGAAATAAAAGACCAAACATTAATATTCAACTGCCTTACTATTACCTGCCTCCCATAACCCTTGCCGATGTCATTCAAAGACCGACCGTCCCTGTTGTCCTGACCAGATGACGCACTCCTGAACATCTGCCCCGAAAAAGAGACGTGATAAATATAATGGTTATAAACCTGCAGTATCAGTGTTGAAACTTTTCAAAGTCGATATCAACAGAAATATATTTTTAGTTCTATACAATTAACATATATAAATATATACATATATTAATTTTTAATTAAACTACAACCTCAACCAAAGTGAGATCCTCTGATGCTAATTTGCTTGTGCAACACTTAACACAAAGATAACCATGAAACCTAACAAAAGTAACAACCTCGTATTACAAGGACGAGAGGATACAAAACAAAAAACAAACTCATATCAAAGCTACAGTGTAAAACTAAACAGTTTTATTCTATGAATCCCGACCACAACAAATTCATCAACGAATTGAATCTCGTGTATCAGGAATCGCCACGCAAAAGGTGCGTTGATAAATTTTTTACTAACCTTTGATTGCCGAATCTTATGCGCTGATTGTTCAGAAATTGTGGGGGGATCTGCTTCCCTGCAGTTTCTCAGCGATCCCCTTCAATGATTTTGAATCTCGGAGAGAGAGAAAAGAGAAAGAGAGAGAGAGAGAGAGAGAGAAAGAAAGAGAGAGGCTACTTTGTTTTTTTGCGTGCAGGAGAAGACTAACCTGATAGGTGGGGTGAGTTTTGCGACGCATGAGAGATGGGCATGTTTCTTGGGCATGACGAGATGTGGTAGGTCGACTTCACCTGACCGTCGACGACACTAACAAGTGGGCTCTCAGTTACTAATTCCTCTAAGTTTCTCACTAACTTGTGGGGTCGGCCTTATATGAGTCCTACGAGGAGTACCTCCATCTGAGGTGAGAAAATGTGGTAGGTGGACTTCAAACTCATACTGACATGTGGGCTCTCAAATAGTTCCTCCAAGTATTTGACTAACTTGTGGAGTCGTCCGCAGATGAGTCCCAGATCTCTCTCCATCTAGCATCGGTGGCGACAGGAGAGCTCTCCAAAGGAAAGCCAATCCTGATCCCTCCGCAGAGTTCGCTCGTCACTGAAAAATTATCGGTATCCTTCATCTCACTCGCCGTGGATCTCCTGTTCAGGTAATCCATTGCATCCTCACCATGATTATGCCACCGATTCAATGTTTGAACAAAAAAATTACCGGTGCTAGCAATTCCGCGGGCTGCGTACACACCGCATGTGCGCAACACAACACGTGGGGCGCGATTTGAATATCGGTTCCGGATCCAATTATCTTCAGCTGGTCCGTGCTCAAACTGTTGCACCGTCTTAACAGCAGAGAGGTTATGGATTTAAAATTAGGACTCAGCTAACCTCACTTTAATCATGCCAACTGCATGCTTGCACCGTGGTTTTGCTAACTTGAGTTATATCTCCAGCCATGCAAAACTTAAGCACTCGTCTTAGCTAACCAACTAGAGACAGGACAAATTATTTGTATAGATCTGCAATCTATAGTAGAGATCCAAAGGATTTACGTCCGGTTTTGCAAAGCAGTTACTAACTCAGAGTTAGAACCCGTCTTAGCTAACCAACCTGTTGATGATGGTCTCACATGGACTGCTAACAACTGTCTCACATAGCTGACCTAGTAACGATGACGTCTCATGACCTCTTATGTAGAGTTCGATGAGATGGACTCCACCCCATAGCTGTCGGAGACTCAGTCTCAGTCTGTCGATGGCACGGAGATTGTCACCCAAGATTTCATGGTTCATGACCAACTAGAGACAGAGAGACTAATGATCGAGTTAAAATGTGCAGCGCACAAAAAGCTTGTTGAGGAGTACAGGACAAAAAAGCAGCTTGCTGCCTCGAAGTAGGTGTTTTTTATCATGCATCTCGCGTGTGTCGTTGAAATTTCTTTGGAAATCACTGCCTCTCATTATAGCTGCATTTTTAATCACAGCTTAAATATTTATCTCTGTTTTGCTGACTCGGCGTTTATATGTAAGCTTCTGCCAGAAAAGCATGTGGTTCAACAATACATTTGCTAAAGGTCATTTCTTATCTTTGTCCACAGAGCTGCTGCAATGGGTGAATACGAAGAAGAGTTCAGCACACAACTTAGCTTCCAGAAATTCATTTCTGTCTGTGAAAAGCTAACAGAACCACAAAAACAGCTTGTCAGAGATATTGGTTTTGGATACCTTCTAGATCTGTGCTGTCGCGAGCTTCCAAGGTGTTTCGTTCGCTGGCTTCTCCGCTATTTTGATTGCCCTTCCAGGTGTTTCATACTGCCTAGTGGATATAGATTCCTTATCAACTCGTACACTATGCACCGGATCTTAGGAATTCCACTGGGCGGGCAGATTATCCCTAGAAAATGCACAGAATCTTTCAGATGTCAGGTTAAGTCTGAAACTCGGTGTGCTGGGCACGCTCCAAACATTAGAGAGTTAACTGATCTCATAACCCCAGAGCTGACAGGAGAAGTATTTCAACGGGTTTTCGTGATGTTTGCAACAGCGGTATTTCTATGCCCAACGACATATGATTGCGTTAGCCCCGACTATTTAGCCGCTCTAGAAGCACCAGCAAGTAACATATCATCATATGATTGGTCCAATGCTGTCACATAGAAACTGGTGGCATCACTCCAGACCTTCAAGGACAAAGGATTCGCAGGCGCCCTGTGTGGCTGCCTCCTGATTCCAGTGGTTCGTTCACTAACTTGTACACTTCTTTATACCCACAAGCAGCTACAAGAACATGATTAATTTTTACCTCTTCCCCACTTGCAGATAACATATTTTGAGTACCTGGATGCGAAGATTGTGGACCTAGAACCTGACACTCCTGCAAGACTTGTCATGTGGGACACAGAGGCCCTTAAGAATTATGCTAACATAGACAGCCTGTCAACAGAGGACGGAATTTTTGGGAAACACATGGTGAGTCAACTTTTCATCATTTTCCTTTGGCGAACTTTTCGACTCAACATAATGACTTAGCTGCCATGTATTAATTTCACTTGACTGTAATTCTTTCCTTCCACATGGTAGCTGAAAGACATTAGGCGCACGCCTTTCCAACCACCGCCTGGCTTTCAGGCGCCATTTTTCCAAATGAGTCCCAGACTAGAAGCCTACATAGAAGAATTTGTGCCTCAAGAAAATTTTTGTTCCGTAAGTGATTTCCAGCCTCTGCACCTGATTTTATGTTTGAAATGATGTTCCCTAAGTTTTTACGAAACAGATACATGTCCTACTGTGTTCATCCAGACAGTTTCCTATAGTACGTTAGTTGTGCTTTTGTGTTAAAACCAGAAGTGCTTCCTATAGGACGTTAGCTCTGCTTTTGTGTTAAAACCAGAAGTGCTTCCTATAGTACGTTAGCTGTGCTTTTGTCTTTAAACTAGAAGTGCTTCCTATAGTACGTTAGTTGTGCTTTTGTGTTAAATATAAAAGTGCTTCCTATATTACCTTAGCTGTGCCTTTATGTTAAAACCAGAAGTGCTTCCTATAGGACGTTAGCCGTACTTTTGTGTTAAATATAGAAGTGCTTCCTATAGTACGTTAACTGTGCTTTTGTGTTAAATATAAAAGTGCTTCCTATAGGACGTTATCTATGCCTTTGTGTTAAAACCAGAAGTGCTTCCTATAGGACGTTATCTGTGCTTTTGTGTTAAAACCAGAACTGCTTCCTATAATACGTTAGCCGTGCTTTTGTGTTACATATAAAAGTGCTTCCTATAGTACATTAACTGTGCATTTGTGTTAGATATACAAGTGCCTCCTATAGTACGTTAGCTGTGCTTTGGTGTTAAAACTAGAAGTGCTTCCTATAGTACGTTAGTCGTGCCTTTGCGTTAAAACTAACAGTGCTTCCTATAGTACGTTAGCTGTGCTTTTGTGTTAAAACTAGAAGTGCTTTCATATAATACGTTACTCGTGCCTTTGCGTTAAAACTAACAGTGCTTCCTATAGTACGTTAGCTGTGCTTTTGTGTTAAAACTAGAAGTGCTTCCTATAATACGTTAGTTGTGCCTTTGCGTTAAATATAGAAGTGCTCCCTATAGTACGTTACCTGTGCTTTTGTGTTAGAACTACAGGTACTTCCTATAGAACGTTAACTGTGCCTTTGTGTTAAATATAGAAGTGCTCCCTATCGTACGTCATCTGTCCTTTTTGTGTTAAAACTACAAGTGCTTCCTATAGTACGTTAACTGTGCCTTTGTGTTAAATATAGAAGTGCTTCCTATAGTACGTTAGCTGTGCCTTTGTGTTAAATATAGCACTGCTTCCCTATGACGGTAGATCAACCATGCTTCGTAAGGTACGTCGATTGTGCTCTTTCAAGGAATGTGTTCACCATGATTCATGGACTTTGTTAGCCGTGCTTCCCGCAGCACACCATGTGTCCTTCTGCGCACATTATTCCATGCCCTTTCTGCAATTATTGACACAACGTACAGTAGTTCACAAGATATTTTTCATTTTCGGTATTAATAACTTCTTTTCATTCTCGGTGTTAATAATATCTGATGGTTTTTCTTTCAATTCCAGGCCAAGATGAAAATTTCCAAAGTTATCAATGAAATGTACACAGAACTTTTCTCGCGGTTTCAACCAGTTCTCGAGCAGAAATTGGAGAAGCTCCTTTCACTTGGTAGGGATCTTAGTGCAAAAGAAACCAAGACCAGAGACCAGGGCGTTTATTGTAACTTGCAACAGGACAACTCAAATGAAAAAGAAACTTTTTCATCACTCCCTTCAACATATTCTACGCTTCCAAGTTCTAGCACGACAAGCAGTCAAAGTTCTTCCAGCAGTGGCTCAACCAGTGTCCTTCATGCCACATCATACTCCCTGGAAAATTTAAAGGGTTGCTGTGATACCCCTGACCCAGAATCCCAGAATCCGTACGACAAAGAGCAGTCCCAAATTCGTCTATCTTCACGCCTAAAATCATCAACCCAGATTAAGTTGCTACTGGAAGTGAATAGGATCGACCACAACAAAGAGGACATTGATGAACAAGCCAAGATTCATCTGGACAAAGTGCATAACCATCTGCACAACTGCCTTGATGGCTTGCCGGTCCATGAGCCCTTCGTGTCAACATCCGAGATGTTGGAGAGCGGGGCAATTATAATGACAGGTGAAAATTCATTTGAGTGTTCTGTACCGATTGAAACCCAAAATTCTGCTGGAGGATCTGCAGACCACAACTCTCTGACAAGCCCACTTGAAAAACTCTTGGGGGAAACAGCAAAACCTACTACAACAGAAACATCAGCCTCGCACTCTGCGGTTGACAAACAATTACTGACTGATCCAATCTCAACAGATACACTTGGAGCACCTGTTTATCACGTTGGGAAAACGTCACCAACTACTGCACGGTCCAGCGCTTCTAACAGCGCTCACAACAACTCTTCAACCAACACAAAGAGCCTCACTGTATCCCAGCCTGCACAAAAATCAAACAATGTCACTGGACAACATTCTTCTTCGCTGCGGGAAGATAAGGTCCATCTTGTTTCAACTTTGAGTGACGAGAAGAACATTGCTGAAACAGAATGCACAAGAGTTACTTCCTCCCTTGCTCCTACAGTAGAAGTCCCCAGTGATTCTGCCAGCGGTTCTGGCTCAGTACTGGACACGGGAAAAGCAATTCCATCCACTAGTGATGCTCCACTGGTTGCTGCACCATCTGTCAATGCAGAAGACAATAACATTGCAGAAGAACATGAACAGTGTATGAAGCAACCACCAATTGATCCCACAGACAGCGTCCCTATTACCACAAGCGCACATCCGCCAGAACCGGAACCACAAATGGCAGCTCACAAGAGGTCCTTAAAGCAGTCAGAAGATCCAGGTAACAAGAGTACAGCGCCTCCTATGAAAAGAGTTAGGATACTGGAGCCTCCACATAATTCAACAGAAACTGCAAACAACCAGTCTCTACAAGCTGACAACCACAGAGGCCTCCTTAATTGTGGATTCATTGATGATGATCAAATATGGTCTGACCCATCTATCTATGAACAACTTGACAGAGTCATTGAACAAAAAAAGAAACAACCCTTTCATAACCAAGTAGCATCACAACAATGCCAACCTGCTACTGTCTCACACTTGGCCAAGAATTCAAGCTCGTCAGCTAGATCTTCCCTTTCTAACTATCCAGAGCCACCTATACCCAGCAGATCAGGATCAATGTCAGGCGGTAGCCACCTCACACAGGCCTTTGATACGTCATACTCTACAGGTTTAACTCAAACTGTCTTGTCCCAAAGTTTACCAGCAACTCCCTTGTCCCAACACTACAACCAACCAGCTCCTAGTATCAAAAACCACTTCTACCGACATCCTGGTCCTCAGAATAAAGGCGGTTCAAACAAAAGCCAACGCTCACCATATGCGATGAACAACCAAAGTCACAAGCAGTACCAGCAACAAACCACTGTCCGTGATGCCCACTACCCCCAACACAATGATGCTCAGAATAACAGCACTACACGGTGCCGACAACGCCAACCTCAAGAGCAGAACAATCAGCAACCACACAGAGGCAGGTCTAATGGGCAAAGTTACAGTGCCTTGCAACAACAGTTCAACAGCATGCAGTATTCCGGCCATCCTCTCCAGCATTTTCCAACAGAAATTCCTTCAAGCTCAACCGGTGATCCAACTGTCAAAACATTAGAACTGCGCATGCAGCACCAACCACAACGCCTAATGTTCAAAAGAAACAACAATTATAATGAGGGTCGTCTGCAAATTAGTAATGGTCAATTGAACTCCGGTGGTCATGTCCTCCAGCCTCATCAACATCATTCTGAGCTAGAACAGACTCGATTCGCTGACCAAGGGAATGACCATCAAGATCACTGCCAACTTTTGGAAATAAGAGATTCCACAAACGAGGAGAAAGAAGTGTATGAAACAATCATCGACAATACGCCAGGTATCAAGCAAAATGATAGGTAATGAATTCGTTGTTCCTGTTACAGTAAAGTTTTGGTCCCTTCATTTACTAATGCAATATATTCTGCCTGAAGCTATCATATTCAAGTGTTTCCGCTCGATTCTTCGACTGTTGAAATTGAATACTAATCATTTCCTCTTATGTTAAAAAAGAAAATCTTACGATTTAAAATTCATTTGTTTTTTTTTCACAGCAAGAGGATATTCTCCGTCGATCGACGTTGGGCCGATCATCGAACTTTAGGTTTGTCAATGAAGGTATACGGATATATCAACTCATTCGTGGTCGATGCTTACTCAGTGTTGCTGATGAAAGAACAATTCTACGCAACGCCAGCATTTGTGCACAAGCATATAATGTACATGGACGCTTCTGTAAGTTCTTGCTTCTCATAAATAATAATAACAAACCACATTTACTACTACTACCACACTCAGTGACACAGCTTCAATTTTCTGCAGGATAAATTTAAAGTTCTAGGAGCAAGCACAGAACTACTCAAGGAACACATTGTGGAAAAACTATTGGGTACAGGCTGCCCAACAAATGTAACATCGTGAGTTCACCCTACTCACTCTATCTGCCCAGTGTCCGTCTTTGATTCTACAAGTTTTTCTTGTTACAATGATATTATTCCCTGTTAATTGTTTTAGGTCTTAATACCTGTGAGAAAGGATCCACATTTTATCTACCTCATCATCGTGAATCTTGCAATGCGTCGCTTCGAAATTCTGTGTCCTTATATCAATTGCGACGGTATAAAGGAACACTCGGACATTGTCATCGAAAACTTCAAGAGAGCTTACCATTCTGCTTACAACAACTATCCTCACACCATGGCCTCCTTTCATGTCAAACCTGTGCAGAGTGTATGTAACTCAGACAGAGAGTAAGTTTCTTTTAACTGTAGCTCTACCTCATTTAAACCATGCATCTTTTTGTTCCACTACACATCCCATACCTACTATTCACCTTCTAATCACAGACATTAATGCTCTCAATTTTCAGGGATGACAGTGCTATTTACACCATGCATTTGATGCCGCTCATTAATTTGAATAATAATTCATTTTTTATCAATAATGTAAGTTCACTCTCATGGACAACACATCAACATACGTTCATCCAAGCCAGCTGAACATTAAGTTTTACAATAAATTTTATTAATTTGCACGGTTATGTGTTTGCAGATCCATGTGAAACCGATGAGAGAACAACTAACTTACAAAATGATAACATCCAACCACAACACAGGCCATGTATTTGAGGCACTGAGCATCATCCTCAACAAGCACAATATCCGTCGTGAAAGAAGAAGAGTTGGAAGAAGATGACTACTGCTTAAATGTGCCTTAATTTAGCTGGAGTCATCCGAACATTGTTTCAACCAGCCATGTCGACTCATATGTAATCACAACAATGTTTCACCTATTTTTGTGTCCATCCAAGATATCTGCTATGGATCCCGTTAAACACAGTTGTGCGTTCAAATGGTCAAGTCTTAAATTCCTGAACAGCAAACATTTACAAATAAGAATCATATTTTTTCCAAAAGTTCTAAACATGATATCCAAGACATCACTTCCTTGCACTAGAACACCACTCACTTCAATAAGACATAATAAAAGAAACAATTGAAACACAGAGGAAAAACACTATCAATTCGTAAGCATCTGACGAAGGAGCTAAATGACTCACCTCGAGTAATCCGGGTCACAGAGGCACTATCGTGCCTCTTATCCACGTAGAACGTGCCTGTCTTACCATGGACAACTAAGCTGACACACAAAAGTGCGCCACCAGTTAACACAGGACCGTCCCCTCTCGACAGCTTAACACCGGTCCCTCTCCAAGCCAAATGAGTCATGGAAGCACGACCATGGCTCAAGTTAACAAAAGAAGAACCATCCTCTGTGATAGACGACTAAACTGAAAAAATACCAGAACAGAAGAACGACCGTGACTTCAACTGTAAAAGGTCCGTGACCTCACAAGTTTCAACGACGAGTCTCTCTCAGCAAATAAGTGAAAGCAAACGTTTCGGAAGAAAGGCACTACCATGCCTTTGATTAACATCGTAGACGTCCCTCTCCGAGCGAACGTGTAAGAGAAAGCATTTGCGAACAACAGACAGAACTCTGACTCAACATAACATAGCACATGCCTCCACTAACTAGACAGACGTGACTTCACTAGCAGACTAACTAGAAATATTACAGAACATACAACCATGACAGTGACTCATACTAACATAACGCAGTGCCTCTCCGAATTTAATACCCAAAGGAAGGATAACGCCTCTACCAAACATACAACAATGCATCCAATGCCTTCACGGCCATGCCTTTCAAAATCAAAGTACCACCACAATAATAGAAACACAGAAACGCAACCGTCGATAACACAATACTCCCACAACAAGTATCACACTGGATTACCGTGCCTAAAACAGACAACATATACTGACACAGACAACATATATTGAAACAGACAGCAAAGTGAGAAAATCTGAATAATCTTAAACACACTCAAGCTCTGCATAAAAACATTTCAAACACACAACCACAACCATATATTCAATATAAAAACAACCGTGCCAAACACAATACAAACACAAAGCAAAAGTAAAGCCCCTACCTGTCAGTGAAGAAGCTAGCAAACTAATAAGACCAGAGCATGCCTTACCTAAAACAAAAACAATGCCTCCCTGAACAAACGACTGTGCGCTGCCTAGAATCACGAAAGTGCACATCTGAGTGCTCCCCTTAATACATATCATCTTATACCAACTCGTAGCAACAAATCATAGAGGAAAATATTCTTGAAGGCACCCAATCAAGAAAAACATGATGGAACGAAAATAAACTTAAATTTCCAAACTAGTCAACTCCATCCGGTTCAAAATAAAACAACCAAAATTACAAATTCATTAGTCTATGTAATATTACCCCATACAATAACTATCAAATAACCAATTCATCACACAATCCATCTTGCCAGCACTTCCACCTGGACTACTCCTCAGAAACGTCCTCGCCATCTGAGATCAGGAAGACAGCGACGATGCAGGATGTCCCTCATCGACAGAAACCGGCGATATAGCCCATAGCTCACATACCCTTCCTAAAGGAAAAGCAAATGAAAACATGAATATACAAAAAAAACAAGTACTGTTCTAGCAACAAAGGCAGAAACTAACGAAAATGAAATCTTCACTTATAGTAGCTCCATATTTCAGGTGATCAAAAGTAAGTGGCTTCCAATCCCAGTAGTGACGAAGAAGTTCTGGAAAAGATGACTCCAGCTTCGAATAAGATTCGTCAATGATGGCTCCTGCTAAGTCCTCCATGGAGTCTCTTTCTTCGCCGCCTTTGATCATAAACTTCTCTTGGATGTCGATGTGGTACCCTTCTGGAATTCTGATGAAATCTTAAAAAGAGCATCTCTAATATTCCTGACACCCACACTAGAGAAAGTTATACCTCTATTCTCAAGGAAATCCTTCAGAGCAGGGCACTCCGTCCTGGCCCTGCAGAAGTGATAGAGCAAAACGCGATTCCGCATAGCCAGTTGCATGACGGCGACTTTTCTACGCCCGTAACAATCCTTTCGCGTGAACTCCATGCCGAGACCAAAAAACTTGTGCTTCTCCTCGCGCAACCAGTCCTCGTACAAGCCAATGATCTCCTCCACCTTGCCAGGCTCGTTGGTGTCCACACGTCGAGCTTCGTGTTACCATCGGCAACTATAGGATGGTACTCGGTGGTGTTCAAAAATTCGTCCATGGCAACGAGCAGCAAGGTGCCAATGGAGATTCCTGAGACCCTCCGACAAGGTTGTGGAGTGGCGAGGAGGGTGGGAACTGACTGATTTTCTGTGGCTACAATACGACGTGAAGACCTCACGAACACGGCCAGTATTTAACCTTGGCGAGGGACGTTTGAGTTACAATGCGCATTAACGTGTGAACTAGGAACAGCGAATAGACGGTTGTGCTTCCGAAGCTCATAAAACCATGCACTTCGTAAAGTCACGGCTGTGCACAAATATTTGATGCCGTGGAGAAATCGAGGAGCCTCTAACTTTATTTTACGGTAACTGACACACTGAATAGTCACATCGAACAGCCGGCACATCAGTCATCAATTCCTCCTTTGAACAAAGACCACCGACGGAAGAATCCAATGAAGCAAACAAACAGCCAGCCGTGCACCTTAGATCTGAAGGCCAAAACTCATTCGTGCCTCATGTACCTAGATTCACAACATCTGTCCCTCGATAGTCAAGGCTGGTTTCACGTGAGGCCCGGGTATGCAGGCACAAGATGCACATACGTGTCTTATCAGGCACGGGTATGCAGGCACACAACGCACATACGTGTCTATTCCATAGGCACGGGTATCACCACAGGCACGTAGAGATACAGGCAGCAACTCGCCGGAAACACGTGACTGCAGGCAACGAAGGCACGGAAACGTAGCCTCTACAGGCACGTCCTTCGGCTTGGCAAGGCACGAGTACGGCCTTGCAATTAACGTTCTCGAGCCACGGCTACACACCCTCTGCGTACAGACATGGAATTGAAGCTTCTCCGACGCACAAGCACGGTTTTCGAATTGGCATTCTCGAGGCACAGATACAAATCCTCTACATACAAATCCTCTGGATGCAAAAAAGAGAGGTGGCAGAGGCATCGGTAAGAACACTCTGTCCGAGAGGCACAGTACCAAAATCTCAAGAGGGACAGCCATGTGACACCGCAGACACATAGACTCGTGATATGTATCACGTGAACATACATCAAATACAAACAGCGAATCAACAGGAGAAGTGAAAGAGCCACAGTTTTACAGTGTCCAGAGGCACGAGCATGTAGAAGAACAGGCACGACGAGTCACAGCCACCGCATCCCCTCACGTACGGGCGTCTGGCACAACAGGCATGTAGAGTCACAGCCAGCGTGTCTCCTGAGACAAGCGAATGCAGGTACGGATGCACGGAACTGAAGCGTATACAGGCATGGAATTGCGGCTTTTGGCACACAAGTACGGCTTTGGAATTGGTGGTCTCGAGGCACGGGTACAAACCACCTGGACGCACAAAAGAGTGGTGGCAGAGGCACGGTTGTGTAGTCTGAAGAGAAACTGCCGTGTGACACCACCACATAGAGACAAGAAACTGAAAATGTTGCCTCGTACGTTACCAGACGTGCCTCTCTTGTGCGAATGTGTAAAACACAACAATACAAACACAAACAAATGGCAGTGAATATAAGCCAAACAAAAAAACACGCTTCTCCCAAACAATACATACGCGTCCACTCACGGACGGGCGTCTGGCACCAGAGGCACGTAGAGTCACAACCAGCATGACGCCTGACACACGCAAATGCACGTACAGGAGACACAGAATAACAGCGTATGCAGGCACGGAATTGCGGCTTCTCATAGTTGTCGAGGAACGGGTACAAACCACCTGGATGCACAAAAGAGTGCTCGAAAAGGCACGGTTGTGTAGTGTCAAGAGGAACTGCCGTGTGAAACCAGCACGTTACAGACATGGCGTGTGTCACGGATGTATAGACGGAAAGAAGCCATGGAAGTGAAGCCTGAACAGACACGGATGTCCGGATTCTTGAGGCACGGTCCTAAAGCAGACAAAGACACGAAACTAAAATGTTGCCTCGTACGTTAGCAGAGGTGCCTCTCTTGTGCGAACGTGTAAAAGACAACAATACAAACACAAACAAATGGCACTGAATATAAGCCAAACACAAAGCGCGATTCTCCCAAACAATACATATGCGCCACTTCAACAGGTTCTCTAAATATACATGAACTCGCGCAAACATCAACAATGAACTTGTAGCATGAAAACACATAAGAAATTATATTCACATAACATGACACGGTACTCCATAGGTTTGAACTGTCTAAAAGTACTCATTAATTATAGAAAAAAAGGAAATGAAAGTCTTCCAGGAGTCCATTCTGCTCAGACCACCGGGACCATTCTACTCAGTTGCAGTTCTGCTCAGAAGCATCAACGGTGTCTAGGGTCGGGAAGACAACGAGGATGCATCATGTCCTTCATAGACAGAACTCGGCGGTAGAGCTCGTAGCTGACATACCCATCCTAATACAAAAAGCGGATGAGAATAAAGATATATGTAAAGGGGAAAAGTACTATTGTTGCAATAAAACAAAAATATAAAGACAAAAATCATAAAAAACGAAATTTTCACTTACGGTTGCCGCATATTTCAGGTGCTCAAGGGAAAGCGGCTTCCATTCCCAGTAGTCATGCAGACCTTGTGGAAAAGATGACTTCATACTCAAGTAAGATTTGTTTATGACGGCTCCTGCCAAATCTACCATGGAATCCCTTAGATTGCCTCCTTTGATCATGAGCTCCTCTTGAAGGTCGATGTGACACTCTCTTGGGATTTTGAGGTAACTGTTTGCGAAAATTAGAACATCCCTATCATTCCTGACGTCGACACTAGCGAAAATTATACCTTTGTTCCGAAGGAAATCCTTCAGAGCAGCGCACTCCGTCCTGGCCTTGCAAAAGTGATAGACAAGAACATGCTTGCACATCGCCAGTTGCATAACGGCGACTTTTCTACTACGATCAAAATAATCCTCTCGTGTGTACTCCAGATCAAGACCAACAAACTTGTACCTGTCCTCACGCAGCCATTCCTCATAGAGAGTAAGAATCTCCTCCACCTTGTAGGGCTCGTTAGTGTACAACACCTCGAGCTTGGTATTACCATCAGCATCTATAAAGAGACGCTCAGTAGTGTTCCTGAAGTCGTCCATGGAACCGAGGCTGAGACGATAATGGAGTTTGACTGTGCTTCTCGTACGAGGCGAGGATGACGGGAGCTAACTGCACTTCTCTGCAGAGAATAAGACATGATAACCTCCCGGAATAGACGACTACTTAACCTTGGGGAGAGATGACTCGGTTACCATGCACCCATTAAATTGCATCGGGAACGGTGTGAATGGACGGTTGTGCTTCTGCAGCTTATGAAACCATGCACTTCAAAAGTCACGACTGCCACCCTGTAATCGAGGAGCCCCTAGATTAACTCTAGCACGGTATCTGGCACAATAAATACTAACAATAAATAGCCATCCCATCGGTCACCAGCACATCTTTTGACCGAGAGAACAATGAGAGGAAGCAAACAAGATGACCCTGTCGTACAAATACTACACAGGGACTGAACAAAAAAAGAAGCACGGTTCGGCCAGCACAAAAGCCACACACGTGCCTCCACTTTGCTTTAAAGACAAACCTCAGTGATATCAACGGACCTGCATCTCTATGTCTGCATACCACCGAAAACATTGCCAAAACAAAAGCACGTCCATGCTTCTCACATACAAATAACTGTGGGCTATCATAGATATTCCCGCCTGAACCCAACGTACATGAAAACAGTGGCTCCCTGGGTCAACGACTGCTTGAAAAAAAATTGCAATGACAGAGTCACGAACCGTGACTCCATTCCAGATACAAAAGTGCCTCTCATTAGGAACCATCATGCCTCCCCTCAATTTGGCTCCCCCGACATATCGACCATGCCTCTCCTGATACAACGACCGTGCATCTAATAACATCATCACGGTTCCTCTCCTAAAGACACACCCAACCATATCTGATTAAACATGTGATTAAAAAAATTAAAACATAGAAGCACGAGTATGCTTTTCAGCATGTATAACCGTGCCTCACAAAAAGTATGTGAGGCAGGATAGGCACGTAAAAGACTCCGCTCAGAGGCAGCACAGCTGGAGAACTATAATGGGAGGCAGCTGGACGAGTCAAACATCTCGTGTCCCCATAACACCTCGGAATGCACGCAGACCATCTACAACCAGCATTCATTCCATTTCACAGAATAAAAAATAAAACAAGAAGCACTCATTACTACTCTTGCTCTCTCTCGTCTCCTTTATATTTCAATAAGCTCCGACTCCCTCAGCCACAACACAACTCATTTGCCTTCTCCGTCGCCTGCTTCTAGGGTTCGTGCTTCTTCTCTGTCTCCTGCTTCTAGGGTTCGTGCTTCTAACTCGCACATAATCGATTAATTTCTAAGCCATACTTCTCTCGTAGATTGCTGGCCGTGGGTGCTTGCCCTAAGCTTCCCATCACAACCATCTGCCTAATCCGTCCACCTACTTCTAGGGTTCGTGCTTCTTCCCCGCACACAGTCTCATTTCAAACAAGTTATTGTAGAGTTTTTATTGGGTCTCTTGATTAACTTCTAAGCCGTGCTTCTCTCATAGATTTTGCTAGCCGTGTGCGCTTGCCCTAAGCTTCCCCTACCCAAATCTCCGTTCGTCAACCCTCGTTCTTCTTCTGTCCCAGGTAAAAAGCATATGCGTAAGCAGCATGCTCCAATCCGTATTTACGTTTTACGTTTAGGTTTTTCATTTGATAGTTATTGAAGCATCAGATCCGGTACAACGACTTCATTCTCTAAAGGAATATAAAAACCATTTGAAAATCTAAACAAGTGTTATAAACTCTATCATACTGCTTTTCTCAAAGGAGTAGATGAGAAGATTTCTGGTAAATTTGTAGTTGTTGCCTGCCTTCAATATGGCTAACATATTTGAAGCTAGTCGTTGTCTACCTTCCACGTTGAAGCTTGTTTTTAAATTGTTATGATATTCTTGTTTTCTTAACATAGTTTTTCTGAATTATTTAGGTATGATTTGCCCTACCTGCCGCCAAACCAGGCGGCCCTTGCGAACCACACCCTGAAGTTCTCCAGGAGTTTGAGGTTATTCTTGATGAAAATTGCTGGAGCCGCATGGTTAGTAAGCATCACTAACAAATTAGTTGCTTACAACACAGTAAAAATCGTCACTGTCACTCATACCCCCTTGCACCTACACTAGGTTCCCCTGCTGCCACTTCTTCGCACCTGCCTTGTGTTTTCATTTTCCATTAGTTTGCCTGCCTATGCCCTGATTAATATAGTCCATTAGTTTTGCCTGCCTATGCATTGATTACTATAATGCATCTTCAGTTCTAATTAAAATTAGTCAATATATGCCAAAAATCTGTGTCCATTAATTTATAATAGAATTATGTTGTTATCTGTAATTCTTATCAAAAATTCATATCCAATTTAAGAAGACTTTTAACATTAATAGTACACGAGTTCAAATTTATACTTATAGGTTGTTATTTGCACTATTTTTTCCAGTATGTACCTTGTAATGTCAGAGCTTTTCTCGCTGAATACATTGAAGAGAGGAAGAAAGAAGCAAGAAAATTGCGTAAACAGTAGGTAAAGCCAGCCCTTCTTACACATGAAGGAAGGTCTTACAATGCTTTGTTTAAGCATAGGGCGAACTACACAAAGTTCTGCGGTGGTGAGTGGAACATCTTTGCGGCTGATTATGAACTTCGTGCTGGAGACCGCATAGAATTTGAACTACCAGACGAGGGTCTCAATCTCGAAATACAAACATATTGGGATAACAAAAGGCTGCTTCCATTACCCCACGTTGGTAGATATTTAATATTACAAACTTATCTTCTTTCGTTATATTTTTATATTAGAAACTTATCTTCTTTCGCTGTAATTTTATATGCATGAATCGAACTGAATAATATTAACCCCGTGTTGGATATAACTTTGTCTAACTTTAAAAGCTTTTTCTTTTTCTAGCTCTCGACGATCTTTCTTCTGACGATTTCGACCATGTTCACTACTGTGTCTACTCTAAGGATATTGAGCTTACCTACGACCAGACACGATTCTTTCTACAACGCCTTTTCGGAGATACTTTCATCCGTTGTCATCCATTTGTCCATGTCTTGACTCACACTAACACCAAAGACTACGTCATGGTTGGTTACAACTGTGCTTGTTAAAATACCAAACGTATTTTGCTCATATGTAATATAAACAATACTGACGTAATATTGCTTATATGTAAAATTATAAAGAACCTATTTATTCAAACCTAAAACAACAAAACTTCCGTTGTTCTCTTAATATGTTGTTTTATCTGTTTACACACAAACGTGAACATGCCAGGAATTATATTACTTCCAATATGGAATTTCTTAATGTTTGTGCACTCACCATATTCAGACATTCTTTTATTTATTGTCCATGTGACAAATCAACGGTTTTAATTTCTATTTAATTTCGATTTTCTTCTAGAAAATTCCGAGGAGCGTTGTCTCAACACTGAAGAGATGGGTGTACATGCCAACCAATGGCAGGGTAACCCTTGAAGCTCCTGATGAACCTACACATGTCATCACTCCTTCATCGTACTACATCTCCAAAAACGACGACAGGATGGTAATAGAGAAGTCTTCTTTCAGAGACTTCATATCAGCTGCATCCTTCGTTGAAAAGAACGTTGTTCTAATCACTTTCAAAGAGCGCCATGACCTTTCTGCGTCCATCATCATTCAGCGCATTATGTAGATTCCGTCGGAACCAGCACCTAAAATGGAAGCAAATAGTGTATCTCCTAGAATGTTCAACGCTCGTTTCATGATGATGCCTCCAGGAGCAAAACACTGATTACTATAAGTTTGCTAGTTAGGACGGTAGAGTAATTTAATTATTATGGACCATGTGCTTGCTTGAACTATCAGAATGATCTTTTGCAACTTATGTAGCTCTTACAGACACTCAACTTGCTGTTTCAACCATCGGAATGATCCTTTGAAACAAATGCTGTTTGAACTATCGAAATGATCCATTCGAAAAAATGTAGTTCTTATCCTTTGAAAAGTTCACAATTCAAAAAACCAAAAAACAAATAGATTCATTTTAAAAAATCAAACGAAACAAATCAGTTTGTGATTCAAAACCTCTAGCAATGCCATGTTATCAAACTTATTCAAACCATCTAGTGAAACATATCTCAATTAAAAACCAAACAGGACTCTGTTTTCAAGTCCAAACTATATTTACTTCAACTTTTCCTAAACACACACTTGTGCACCGAATAACATAAAAACCGTGCCTCCCTAACCAAGGAAGATTATTAATTGAAAAAAACGTTTTCACAACAAAGGCACGACCATGCATCTGCTGAGTGTTCTACCGTTTACACGACTACTTTCACAGCCAAAGATGGATCACGCGGGAAGCACGCAACGAATAAAAAAATTCAATGAACAAGAAAAGTGAAAATCTTAAAAAAACAGATAAAACAAACCCCTGTTTCCGAAATTATACGCCTGGAACCGCCGCGTGACTAGCAACTTCTCCTTGGCGGTTTCCTATTTTGCACGACAAAATAACCCTTTCACTTTTTCGACTCCATTTCATCCTCTTCCTCGAAAGTTTCTCGCCGGCCGCAATTCACCACCGCATACCTCCAGCCATGGACGACGGGAAACTAACAACACTCACCGAACACATCACTACCCACGGTACAACCGTGCTCGAGGTGGTGTACACCAACGACCCAAGGACCGTGGAGCAGATCATCAAAAAGTACGAAGAATGGCTAAAGGAGGAGAAGAACAAGTTCGTCGGCCTCGACCTCGAGTACACACGTAAGAGCGGTTACATACGACAAGGGATCGCCGTCGTCCAACTTGCCATGCGCGAGCATGTCCTTGTATACCACTACTACAGATCCGAGCGCTCCCAGGCGTTAGTTGACTTCCTGCAACGGAAAGCGGTAACTTTCACTAGCGTCGACACCAGGAATGACAAGACCATGCTTGCCCGTGCATGGATCAAAATTCCAGACGAGCACCACGTCGACATCCAGAGGCTATTCTGCATCAAGGGTGGTGGAGAAAGGGACTCCATGGCTGACCTTGCAGCGGCCATCATCGACCCCTCATACAAGAACATGAAGAAATCATTCCCAAAGGAGAAGCACCAGTTCTGGGAGTGGAAGCCACTTTGCCCAATACACCTTGAGTACGCGGCAAAGGACGGGTATGTTAGCTACGAGTTGTACCGTAGAATCCTAATCATCAAGAACGGGCTACGTCACCTGCACCAACAACCAATGAAAGAAAGACTCCGCCCACGTAAGAGCAATGACGAGGGATCTTCCAGCGGCTGGAAGCGCCGGAAGGGAAACAGTGGTTGGTAAATTGCGAGAAAATGGATGTCTACATTAAACTAGTAGGAACTACTATTATCATAATTTAGATTGTATGAACCTATGTTGTAAATATGTTTGTTGTTGCTCAAAGATGCTGTGTGTATTGTATTACTATTTTACGTTTGAACTTTGAACACAGTGGTGTGCTGATGTACAAATGCATACTACGTTTTGCATGTCTAAATGCAATTAGTAAATTATGTCCCAGTACTGAGCAAGCATATATTGTATCCATGATTATAGAATGGGAGATATCTCGCACGATATTGTATTATAATTTTCATACTCAACCTTTACAAGATGCATCGTGCATTTACAAGAATATGTGATGATATCGTTGTAAACTTTCAGTACAATGCTTATTAAACATTGGCGTGAACAATTCATAAATATTGCAGAAGATCATTCGGTACACAGTCACAAGCGACGAGAACTTTGTTACTTTAACCACATTGAAAAAAATCCTTGCCTCCATTTCACATCAAACACCGCTCCGTCCATTCAGAACATCCTTGCTATTGCACACAGGTTCCTCTCCGTACACCAGTTCTGCACGATGCCACAAAACTAAACTACTGTGTGCAACTGACCTATGTACAAGCGTGACTCACTAAGTGTCTACTCAATCCATGCCTGTGGTGCCACGCACCCGTGACCCTAGAGACTACACACCTGTGCATCATTAACTGAGCCCCTCTCACCAGATATTCGGACCGATGCCTCTACTGTCGTACATCCGTGCCTCTAGAATCTTGACAGCAGCAAGAGGGTTCAAAACCGTGCCTCCACACAACCGTGCTTGTACTGACTGCACTTCCGTGCCTCTGTTTGCTTGATCAACGTGCCTCACATGAAACCCACAGTAACTCTACGTGCTCCTCACGCGTGATCGCCAATGCAACTTTGGTGTTGCACAGACGCGTCTCTCAGTATACCCGTACGTCCACAACCGTGCTTGTACTGACTATAATTCCATGCCTCCATTTTGCTCAATCCATGTGCCTCACATAAAACCAACAGTAACTCTACGTACTACACACACACGTGCCTCTCGCATGAAACCCATAGTATCTCGCCCATACAACTTTGGCGCTGCACACACGTACCTCTCAATATACCCGTGCCTCCTCACGACCGTGCCTGCACTGACTTCAATTCTGTGCCTTCATTTGCTTAATCCACGTGCCTCACATAAAAGAGATGCACAGCCGTGCCTCAGAGTAAACAACACACGTGCCTCTACTGTATTGATAACTATGAGCCCAATTAAATAACATCCGTCCAAAAAACATATTTAAAAGAGATGCACAGTCATACCTCTTCTACAAACATACAACAGCAATGAACACTTAGGTTCATATCGTTTCATATATCTAGATAACATTAAACCGTAGCATAATTTTTAAACAAAATCCATTTATGTTCAAAGGCTATAACTAACATCACTGCGGCAGAAGATTCAAGATAACAACAAGCCTCCCATCACGCTCTTTGAAAGTTATCAGCACCAAGCTGTTTACTTCAATAGACGATGCCTGGAGAAAATCACTGAAACCTTCCTGTTTGAACACCAATCTACTCCCCAAGCCAATGAAGTAGGAGCAAGGAGTGCTCACATATATATCATCATCACCAGATTCCAAAGTAACTTCAAGGGTAAAACGCCAGTCCTAGGAAAAGTCACAAACTCCTCACAACAATACCAGGAATAACCTAACAAAACACATCAAGCTATCAGAAATAGAACAAAAATTCAAAACTATAAATAGAAGAGATAATAAAAATAAATAATCAAACAGAAACAAAGAAAAAATAGTGGAAAAAATCTGACCATATGATGACCATTAACATTCATGGAATCAATCCTGTGAACAAAAGGACAACAGGGTATGTAGACATCATCAAAGAGTTGACACCTCATGAAATACATCTGCTGATAATTAAGAAAAACACCACGGGTGTAATAACAACTCCCAACAAGTTCCATCTCGGAGTCGCTCAAACCATCAAGAGCGACAAAATATAATTACACAGGCTCAAGGGAATAGAAAAATCATCATGTGCAATAAAACAAGCTAAAAACTTCCTTAAAAATAAACCTTACCAACAGACGGTAAAGGAGACAACGCATCTCCACGACCAACATGATAAAAATCAATACCAATCCATGTTCCATAATGTTCAAGCCTAATGGTCATTATATCACGAGGACGAACACCATAATCACTGACCAATCGTTCCCAGGAAGGACCATGGAATTTGCTCCTCAACCGACCATGACTAAACAGAACACCATACAAATAACCCTCATCGCACTGAAAAGCAAATTAGTATCTTCGTCACCCCTCCTTATGGCTAAAGCCCTACACTCCTCGATGTAACGAGCAAGATGAGCTCTAACACTGCACGGAACATACTGCACAACAAATCAAAACAAGGATCATAATCAAAACCTAAACAGCATGAGCAGCACCAAAAGAAATAAGCGTGTGTGCCAAAAATTGAACAATTATAAAATGATATTCTTACAACACGCCTCCAACAACGCCGATCCAGGACCACACTGAACCCATCTACAGAAGAATCAACAGAAGAACACGGGCCACCAGGCATACGGCAAAAAGGACAAGCCATAACTGCAAGGAACACAATGATTATCAAGAACTAATCCCACAAAACCCAGTTGAAACTTGACATCTGATAGTGTTGGTAGTCCCCACCCGTAACTACCCCATAAATCTCCATATCCCGAAAATATAATGGGAACAAAAAGAGAAACGAGAAAGGGAAACAGGGAACCCACGAAGGTAACCGGTAGGGAACGGCGATCACGCAAACGGGAAGCGCGGTCGACGCTAAAGAAGGACCGCCGTAAGAGCAGGCAACAAGCGCGGCGGCCGGGACAGGGGCCGTCGTAACCACGCGACAAGAGCGGCGGCCGCGACGGGCAGAGCCGACGGCAAAGAAAGAACAGTGCTCCACGACGGTTCGCCCACACCTGAGAGAAACAGATCTCAAAACAGATCAAAAGGAAAAACCAGAAAGGGAAACCGCAAACCGGAAAACACGGGAGACGTCGTGTGCGTGACAAGTGTCGCGCGCGAAGCGCCTCGGAAAAGTCTCCCGACCGCTCCGCGCATGACACTTGGCGCGCGGGGAGCGCTCCCCGACTAATCGTTGCGAGGAGTGCTCCTCAATTAGTGATTTCGTCCACCTCATCCCACCACTTCTATCTTTCGCCCACTGATACGTCTCCGTCGTATCTACTTTTCCAAACACTTTTGACCTTGTTTTGGACTCTAACTTGCATGATTTGAATGGAACTAACCTGGACTGACGCTGTTTTCAGCAGACTTTCCATGGTGTTATTTATGTGCAGAAACAAAAGTTCTCGGAATGACCTGAAACTCCACGGAACGTCTATTTGGACATAATAAAAAATCCTTGCAAAAGATGAAGACCAGGGGGCCCACACCCTGTCCACGAGGGTGGAGGGCGCGCCTGCCCCCCTAGGGCGCGCCCCCTACCTCGTGGGCCCCCTGGAGCTCCTCCGACCTCAACTCCAACTCTATATTTTTCTTTCGGGGAGAAAAAAATCAAAGAGAAGAATTCATCGCGTTTTACGATATGGAGCCGCCGCCAAGCCCTAAAACCTCTCGGGAGGACTGATCTGGACTCCGTTCGGGGCTCCGGAGAAGGGGATCCGTCGCCGTCGTCATCATCAACCATCCTCCATCACCAATTTCATGATGCTCACCGCCGTCCGTGAGTAATTCCATCGTAGGCTTGCTGGACGGTGATGGGTTGGATGAGATCTATCATGTAATCGAGTTAGTTTTGTTAGGGTTTGATCCCTAGTATCCACTATGTTCTGAGATTGATGTTGCTATGACTTTGCTATGCTTAATGCTTGTCACTAGGGCCCGAGTGCCATGATTTTAGATCTGAACTTATTATGTTTTCATGAATATGTGTGAGTTCTTGATCCTATCTTGCAAGCCTATAGTCACCTACTATGTGTTATGATCCGGCAACCCCGAAGTGACAATAATCGGGACCACTCCCGGTGATGACCGTAGTTTGTGGAGTTCATGTATTCACTATGTGCTAATGCTTTGTTCCGGTACTCTATTAAAAGGAGGCCTTAATATCCCTTAGTTTCCATTAGGACCCCGCTGCCATGGGAGGGTAGGACAAAAGATGTCATGCAAGTTCTTTTCCATAAGCACGGATGACTATATTCGGAATACATGCCTACATTACATTGATGAATTGGAGGTAGTTCTGTGTCACCCTATGTTATGACCGTTACATGATGAACCGCATCCGGCATAATTCTCCATCACCGATCGAATGCCTACAAGCTTTTCACATATTGTTCTTCGCTTATTTACTTTTCCGTTGCTACTGTTACAATCGCTACAAAACACCAAAAATATTACTTTTGCTACTGTTACCTTTGTTACCGTTACCACTACTATCATATTACTTTGCTACTAAATACTTTGCTGCAGATACTAAGTTATCCAGGTGTGGTTGAATTGACAACTCAACTGCTAATACTTGAGAATATTCTTTGGCTCCCCTTGTGTCGAATCAATAAATTTGGGTTGAATACTCTACCCTCGAAAACTGTTGCGATCCCCTATACTTGTGTGTTAACAAGACTATTTTCTGGCGCCGTTGTCGGGGAGCATAGCTCTATTCTTTGAGTCACTTGGGATTTATATCTGCTGGTCACTGTGAAGAACTTGAAAGACGCTAAGACAACAATTTATCCCTCAACTACGAGGGGAGGTAAGGAACTGCCATCTAGCTCTGCACTTGATTCACCTTCTGTTTTGAGTAAGCTTGCGACACCTAAACCTACTTCTGCTATTCGTTCTGATATGTCGCATGTTATTGATGATGCCACTTCTGCTATGCATGATACTTATGATGAAACTACTTCTATGCTTGATACTATTGTGCCACTTAGTGAATTTTTTGATGAACAAATTGCTAGGGCTAGAGAGAAAGAAATTATTGAAACTGATTATATTGATGAAAGTGATGATGAAGATTTGCCTGTTATTCCTAAGGGTTATGTTTTTGATAAAGAAGCTTCTTTAGCTAATTTAGCTTGCAAAGATAGATATGAACTCAAGAGGTTATTAGCTAAATGGAAGCAGCAATCTCTTAATGCTAGAATGAAACCTGACCCTGCTTTTGCTACTTCACCTATCTGTGTTCCCGATAAGGATTATGAATTCTCTGTTGATCCTGATATGATTACTTTGGTTGAATCTGATCCTTTTCATGGCTATGAATCTGAAACTGTTGTGGCACATCTTACTAAATTAAATGATATAGCCGCCCTGTTCACTAATGATGAGAGATCTCGCTACTTTTATATCCTTAAAATATTTCCGTTCTCATTAAAGGGTGATGCTAAGATATGGTTTAATTATCTTGATCCTGGTTTGTGCGTAGTCCCCAAGATATGATTTATTACTTCTCTGCTAAATATTTCTCTGCTCATAAGAAACAAGCTGCTTTGAGGGAAATATACAATTTTGTGCAAATTGAAGAAGAGAGTCTCCCACAAGCTTGGGGTGGCTTCTCAAGTTACTTAATGCTTTGCCTGATCATCCTCTTAAGAAAAATGAAATACTTGATATCTTTTATAATGGACTAACTGATGCTTCCAGAGATTACCTAGATAGTTGTGCTGGTTCTGTTTTCAGGGAAAGAACACCGGATGAAGCTGAAATTCTATTGAATAATATGTTGACAAATGAAAATAATTGGACACTTCCGGAGCCAGCTCCTGAGCCAACTCCTGAGCCTATTCCTAAACCAACTCCGAAGAAGAGAGGTGTTCTATTCCTCAGTCCTGAAGATATGCAAGAGGCAAAGAAATCTATGAAAGAAAAGGGTATTAAAGCTGAAGATGTTAAGAATTTACCTCCTATTGAAGAAATACACGGTCTTAATTTACCGCCTATTGAAGAAATATGTGATCCTAATCCATTACCTATTGAAAAAACACATGGTCTTGATAACCCGACACAGGTAGTAAAGGTAAATTCTCTCTATAGATTTGATGAAGGTGATATTCCTCACTATAAGTCTGCTAGACAATGCTTAGAAGAGTTTGATAATTTTATTGTCAAACAAGAAAACTTCAATGCTTATTTTGGTAGACAATTGAAATACAATTCCGATAAGCTTGAACACTTGGGTGATTACATGGCTAGAGTTAAAGGTGAACTTAAACTCATTACTAAACATGCTTCTATGGTTACCACTCAAGTAGAACAAGTACTTAAGGCTCAAAATGATTTGCTCAATGAAATGAATAGTAAGAAAAAATGATTATGCTGTTAGAGTGGCTACTAGAACTGGTAGAATGACTCAGGAACCTTTGTATCCTGAAGGCCACCCTAGGAGAATTGAACAAGATTCTCAGAGAAATAATATTGATGCACCTAGTTCCTCTAAAAGGAAGAAAAAGAAAAATGATAGGACTTTGCATACTTCTAGTGAACCTATTGCCGAACCACCCGAGAATCCAAATGATATTTCTATTTCTGATGCTGAACCACAATCTGGTAATGAACATGAACCTAGTGAAAATGTTCATGATGATGTTCATGATGATGCTCAACCTAGTAATGATAATTATGTAGAAATTGAACCTGTTGTTGATCTTGATAACCCACAATCAAAGAATCAACGTTATGATAAGAGAAACTTTGTTGCTAGGAAACACGGTAAAGAAAGGGAACCTTGGGTTCAGAATCCCATGCCTTTTCCTCCCAAACCATCCAAGAAAAAGGATGATGAGGATTTTGAGCGCTTTGCTGAAATGATTAGACCTATCTTTTTGCGTATGCGATTAACTCATATGCTCAAAATGAATCCTTATGCTAAGTATATGAAATATATTGTTACAAATAAAGAAAGATACCGGAAGCTGAGATTTCCACCATGCTTGCTAATTATACTTTTAAGGGTGGAATACCAAAGAAACTTGGAGATCCAGGAGTACCTACTATACCATGCTCCATTAAAAGAAATTATGTTATGTGATCTTGGAGCCGGTGTTAGTGTTATGCCTCTCTCTTTATATCGTAGACTTGATTTGAATAAGTTGACACCTACTGAAATATCTTTGCAAATGGCTGATAAATCAACTGCTATACCTGTCGGTATTTGTGAGGATGTGCCTGTTGTAGTTGCAAACGTTACTATTTTAACGGACTTTGTTATTCTTGATATTCCTGACGACGATAGTATGTCTATTATTCTTGGAAGACCCTTTTTGAATACTGCAGGGGCTGTTATTGATTGCCACAAAGGCAATGTCACTTTTCATGTTAATGGTAATGAGCATACGGTACACTTTCCAAGGAAACAACCTCAAGTTCATAGTATCAACTCTATTGGAAAAATTCCATCGATTATATTTGGAGGTTTTGAATTCCCTCCTCCTACTGTCAAGAAGAAATATGATATTCTTATTATTGGGGATGTGCATATCCCCGTTGAGGTAACATAGTGTTATTCGAAATTTCTCCGGTTACATGTTAGTCGGAATGAGTTTGTTAACAAGACCTGATCAACCTTGTTAGTGGATTCTTTTTTATGAGCATGAGATGGATGAAACTAGAAGGCACAACCTTCTGTACCCTCTTTCTACTTTCTGTTATTCAGTTGAAATAAAGTAAAAATAGTATTTTTCTGTCTGTTTTCTGATTTATCTGTGCAATATAAAAATACCCCGAAAATAAAAGTTCTCCAAATGCCCTGAAATTGGAATATGATTTTTTTCTAGAATATTTGAGAATATCTGGCACTGAGAACACAGCAGGAGGGGCAAGCACCTGGCCACGAGGGTGGAGGGCGCGCCCTACCCCCCAGGGCGCGCCCCCTACCTCGTGGGCCCACGGTGGCCCCCCTCCACTTATTCCTGCACCCATACACTCCTTCTTCCTCACACAAACACCAATATCCAGCTCAAGCACGAGTTCTAGCTCATTTTGCTGTGATTTTCGATCTCCTTGCTCAAAGCACCTCTCACAAAACTGTTTGGAGAGATTCTTCCTTGGTATGTGACTCCTCCATTGGTCCAATTAGTTTTTGTTCTAGTGTTCTATTCATTGCAAATTTGTGCTGCCTAGGTGACCATGTTCTTGAGCTTGCATGTCAAATTTATATGGTTCCAAGTAGTTCTAATGCTTGATATAGTCTCTAGGCACTTGTAGGAGTAGTTGCTATCAATTTTGTTGAGCTTGGTTCATTTTTGTTTGAAGTTACTAAAAATTTCAGAATATTTCAGAAAATAATGAAGAGATTTTTGAGGGGCTCATCGAGCCGAAGCTCGAAGGAAAAGCAAAGTGAAGAAGCACAGAGGCCCAAATATAATTTGCCTCGCACCGCGGAGGTTCGGCCGTGTGAATGGCCTTCCGATGATTTCTTGAGAAAAGCTGGGATTTATGATGATTTCTATTCATTGGCCGAGAATGCTGGCCTCACCGACTTCCTCCGCGACCAACGTCATCAGTATCTCTTACTCACTAATACTTTTGTGCAAAACTTCTACTATTTTCCTAAAGAAACACCTCCTTCAGTAGAGTTTCATTTATATGATGTTGTTAAGAAGATGCCACTAGATGAATTTTGCAAGGTTTGCAAAATACCCTTCGAGGGTACCTTAGATGAACCACATCGTAAAGATGTGGACGGGTTTATTGACACCATTACTGTGGGGGAAACCAGGAAGGTTTCCGATGCAAGAATCACTAGCATACATTTTCCTGTTTTACGCTACTTTGCTATATTTGCCAGTCGTTGCTTAATTGGTCGCGGAAACTGTGGAAACCTTAGTGTTCCTGATATTATCATTTTGCTCCATCATTTATATTCCGATAACACTGTTAGTATGGGCGGTATTATTGCTAAACGGTTGAGTCTGAACCGTACTAAGGATCCCATCTTTGGAGGTATTTATGCTTCGCGCCTTGCTGCATATTATAACATACCTATTAGGCTCTATGAGAAAGAAGAAAAATTGCTGCCCAATGCTTATTTAGATTATAAAAGTATGGTAGCACATGACTTTATTGTTAAGAATAAGGAAGGGGAGCTTAAATACAAATTGTTCTTTGATAAACATCATCCTGAGACTATTACCTTGCCTGCTCCTTCCTTGTTTAATTTATCTGAAGGTCCGTATCTCGTTCCGTGGGCGGCCGTTCAAGCCTACTGGAACCCTACACCAGCCCGGAGTCGGAACCACAATTTGAGCCGCCACGACAGTCTGATTACTTTTGGGATCCGGAGATGACTGCCAGCCAGTGGCAGTCAGAGTCCTCTTCAGCTCAGTACGACCCCAGCTACAACTACGGATATCCACCAGGCCATCCTTGGCAATAAACCAACTTAGGCCAAAAGCCTAAGCTTGGGGGAGTACGTATCTCTCACCGACATTACATTCATGTTCACACACTCATTGCTAGATGTCGGTGCTCATACTCTTTCAATGTAATATCCATGCTAGTTTATTTTCCTTTTTATGCTTTCTTCTTGCGTGTTTGTTAAACCTTAAGAAAAACCCCAAAAAATTAGTGTAACTTTTAGTTAGTTTACTTTTCTTGCTGTAGTAGTAATAATCAAAAAGAAAACCCAAAAAGATTTCCCGTTCTTCTTTTGCTTGTTGGGAGCTTTCCCGTGTAAATAGTTTTATTTCTTTTCTTTTCTTTGGGGGTCGTAGGAGAAGACCATGATTAAATTGTTGAAGTGGCTCTTATATGCATTATTGTTGATTTAACCAAGAGCCCATATTTCCTTGTCTTCTCCTGTTTATTGAATGCTCGCAGATTCCAGCTTAGTCCAATGCACGTGCACTCTTATTATTTTCACATCGTTCGGTCATGCAAGTGAAAGGCAATTATGACGATATATGATGGACTGAGTGAGATGAGAAAAGCTGGTATGAACTCGACCTCTCTTGTTTTTGTAAATATGATGAGTTCATCATTCCTGATTCAGCCTATTATGAATAAACATGTTTGCAATGACAATTAGAGATCATAGTTGCTTATGCCATGCTTGATTAGCTATGAGTTATAATGGTTTACCTTGCGTGCCAACATGCTATTAAAATGGTTGTGATGTGGTATAGTGGGATGGTATCCTCCTTTGAATGATTTAAGTGACTCGACTTGGCACATGTTCACACATGTAGTTGAAACAAATCAACATAGCCTTCATGATATTTATGTTCATGGTGGATTATATCCTACTCATGCTTGCACTCAATGTTTATTAATTTTAATGCATGTTCATGACTGTTGTCGCTCTCTAGTTGGTCGCTTCCCAGTCTTTTGCTAGCCTTCACTTGTACTAAGCGGGAATACTGCTTGTGCATCCAATCCCTTAAACCCCAAAGTTATTCCATATGAGTCCACTATACCTTCCTATATGCTGTATTTACCTGCCGTTTCAAGTAAATTTGTATGTGCCAAACTCTAAACCTTCAAATAAACATTCTGTTTTGTATGCTCGAATAGCTCATGTATCAACTAGGGCTGCCCTTATCTTCCATGTTAGGCGGGTTATTCTCAAGAGGAGTGGACTCCGCTCCTCATTCACGAGAAAATGGCTGGTCACCGGGATGCCCAGTCCCATGCTTTATGCAAACTAAATAAAAATAATTGCAAACAAAACTCCCCCTGGGACGGTTGCTAGTTGGAGACACTCGTTGTTTCGAGCAAGTCATGGATTGATGCTTGTTGGTGGAGGGGGAGTATAAACTTTACCATTCTGTTTGGGAACCGCCTATAATGTGTGTAGCATGGAAGATATCGCCATCTCTCATTTGTTATGTTGACAATCAAAGTATGCCGCTCAAAATATTATTTATCTCTATTTCAAAACCGAGATCTAGCACCTCTACAAATCCCTGCTTCCCTCTGCGAAGGGCCTATCTATTTACTTTTATGTTGAGTCATCACCCTCTTATTAAAAAGCACTAGCTGGAGAGCGCAGCAGTCATTTGCATTCATTACTATTAATTTATATTGGGTATGACTATGACCGGATCTCTTTTAGCATGAATTACAATGTCTAGCCAGTCCATGATCTTTAAAGGTGCTCTGCATTTATGTTTTGCGGTCTTAGAAAGGGCTAGCGAGATACCATCTTATTATATCATATTATGATTGTTTTGAGAAAGTGTTGTCATCCGAGATTTATTATTATTGCTCGCTAGTTGATTATGCCATTGATATGAGTAAACATGAGACCTAATGGTTATTGTGAATGTGGTTAGTCATAATCTTTGCTGAAAACTTGAATGCTGGCTTTACATATTTACAACAACAAGAGCAAATAGAGTTTGTAAAACTTTTTCTTTATCACTTTCAGTTTATCAACTGAATTGCTTGAGGACAAGCAAAGGTTTAAGATTGGGGGAGTTGATACATCTCCGTCGTATCTACTTTTCCAAACACTTTTGCCCTTGTTTTGGACTCTAACTTGCATGATTTGAATGGAACTAACCTGGACCGACGCTGTTTTCAGCAGACTTTCCATGGTGTTATTTATGTGCAGAAACAAAAGTTCTCGGAATGACCTGAAACTCCACGGAACGTCTATTTGGAAATAATAAAAAAATCCTTGCAAAAGATGAAGACCAGGGGGCCCACACCCTGTCCACGAGGGTGGAGGGCACGCCTGCCCCCCTAGGGCGCGCCCCCCTACCTTGTGGGCCCCCTGGAGCTCCTCTGACCTCAACTCCAACTCTATATATTTGCTTTCGTGGAGAAAAAAATCAGAGAGAAGAATTCATCGCGTTTTACGATACGAAGCCGCTGCCAAGCCCTAAAACCTCTCAGGAGGGCTGATCTGGAGTCCGCTCGGGGCTCCGGAGAGGGGGATTTGTCGCCGTCATCATCATCAACCATCCTCCATCACTAATTTCATGATGCGCACCGCCGTGCATGAGTAATTCCATCGTAGGCTTGCTAGACGGTGATGGGTTGGATGAGATCTATCATGTAATTGAGTTAGTTTTGTTAGGGTTTGATCCCTAGTATCCACTATGTTCTGAGATTGATGTTGCTATGACTTTGCTATGCTTAATGCTTGTCACTAGGGCCCGAGTGCCATGATTTCAGATCTGAACCTATTGTGTTTTCATGAATATATGTGAGTTCTTGATCCTATCTTGCAAGTCTATAGTCACCTACTATGTGTTATGATCCGGCAACCCCGAAGTGACAATAATCGGGACCACTCCCGGTGATGACCATAGTTTGAGGAGTTCATGTATTCACTATGTACTAATGCTTTGTTCCGGTACTCTATTAAAAGGAGGCCTTAATATCCCTTAGTTTCCATTAGGACCCCGCTGCCACGGGAGGGTAGGACAAAAGATGTCATGCAAGTTCTTTTCCATAAGCATGTATGACTATATTCGGAATACATGCCTACATTACATTGATGAATTGGAGCTAGTTCTGTGTCACCCTATGTTATTACTGTTACATGATGAACCGCATCCGGCATAATTCTCCATCATCGATCCAATGCCTACGAGCTTTTCACATATTGTTCTTCGCTTATTTACTTTTCCGTTGCTACTGTTACAATCACTACAAAACCCAAAAATATTACTTTTGCTACCGTTACCGTTACTTCCATATTACTTTGCTACTAAATACTTTGCTGCAGATACTAAGTTATCGAGGTGTGGTTGAATTGACAACTCAACTTCTAACACTTGAGAATATTCTTTGGCTCCCCTTGCGTCGAATCAATAAATTTGGGTTGAATACTCTACCCTCGAAAACTGTTGCGATCCCCTATACTTGTGGGTTATCACCCACCTTTCACATCACGTCACAGTGGCGTATTTGGGTCGGCCCATTAAAGCCTACATTCACTCGATCCTCCCGACGCCTGCTCCCTCACGTTCAAATAAACCTGGGCATTTAATGGTTATCGGTTTATTTGTGCAAGATACAAGAAGAAGATTAATGATCTTGTTAAGTAGCATGTTGAGAGTGCAGATCTGATCTCTTGATGCCAATGTCTTCAGTTCGTCATTGAGGAGGAGGACGGCAAGGGCGTGAGGAGGGGGTCATCACCGGGGGACACCGTATCGGTTTGAGGTAGAGAGCCTAACTCCCAGAAGCTTAGGACATGAGTGAAGGTGTTAATCAAGAATAGAGATTCTTAGTAGCAGTGCGGCCATACAGGTATGTATGTCATTTACTTGGATTATCCACGGTGTAGTCTGATGGTAATTTGTCTACTTACTACAGTTTGCGGATTCTTCCACAACTTCACGTTATGCTTTCAGACTTAAAGTTTCGGGGATAGTTTGGAAGTTGTAATCAAGGCATTATAATTGCTCTATGTTATTCTTAATTTCATTTATCATCACCTTAGGCTACTCGAACTGTCGGCCATGCTTTGTGATTAAACAATTCTTGACTGATTAAATCCATTTGACAGCTGCAAGTGCAATGCAAGTGTTTAATTGTGCTCCATGAACAGCAAGCTCATTTGGGGAATGTATTCTAACTATGACCCAAGCAGTCATACAAGTGGATCTGCACATATTATTATCAAGGTATTGACTCATCTTTTAATTTTCTTTGCCACTCCAAAATAATTGGATTTCTCTGGTTTTATCTCTCATGTGAGCATTTTGATTTCTGATTTCTAGAAGCTTGATAAGAAAAATGAAAAATAATAACTAGAGAACATTAACCAGGCAGGAGGAGAGGGAAGAAGGGAGAAAAAGAAAGGAAATGCATAGTAATATTTATTGATTAAAGAGTTATAGCAACGCACCTGCTTAACTATATGTAAAGATCTCTCTATATATTTGATAGCAATATAGGTGTAGTGGTAGTAATAATGGAGACGGCGTACTATACTATCTGTTAGCGAGTGAGCGTTTGAATTGCTGTTGATGTGCACTGTACATGGGCTTGGCCACTGGGATCGTGAGATGAGATCGACCGACTAAATGATTGCGTATTTGTTTTGTTCTTAATTTAACATTGTGGCAGGTTGCGAGCCAGATGCGCTATCGACGGCGATGGCGAGTTTGGATTGGGAAGGCGAAGATGAGAAGATAGTTGGGGAGGACGAGGGTATAAAATAGACAATATCATCTGATGTGCGCAAGGATCCTAATGGTATATGTTTGACGTGATTGGTGCTAAACTACTAAGATATGCGGTGGCGCGAGGTGGGGGCCAGCACGTGTGCGAGGTGACTCCCCCAAGATCCCTGTTATTGCCTCCAGGATTGGTCCGTCCCTCTTCCCATAGGTCGACGCCGGTCGGTGTGCTCCTGGTTTCTACTGAAGTATAGGCGACCATGAGGGCACGTATGGGTGTGTACATGGAAAGGAGCACTATGATCATGCTCGATTTGCTTCGAGCAGGAAGACTATGCATCAATTCCATTGCCATCTGTGAGATCTCCCTCTTCAAGGATGCGCAACATTCAAACATGGTCAGTACCACCACCCTCTTGTCTTCCTCTCCCTCCATGCATGGTGCTCGACGTCAATGTTAGGGTATAGGGTGCCTTTGGTCCCTCTTGTATGGGTGGATAGGTTGATGTGTTTTGTTCTTTCTTTCTTTGTTGCCACGTAGGCTGCAGGACGAGGTGCACACCTACACAATGAGAAGTGCATATGCCGACTCATCTCAGAGACCCGAACTTCAAGAACCGCCACATACACCTAGTCAAGGTCAGGTGCTAACAAAAAATAATAGCTTTGATTTGATTTTCTTTAGCTTGTTTATTAGTTGTCTCTTACTGTTTCCTGACATTACCTCAGTTTGGCCCTCAAATACACATGTAATTTGGTTTGTATAGAAACATCCAATGAATTTAAGAGATGGCCGTGGTCTTTGCTTCTATGAAATAGTTTTCAATTGAAGAACTTGAATTTTGGGAGCCTACTATTCATAATGTGCTATCGCTTTTGAAGAAAACACATAATCTGGTTGGTATATCACAACAGTTAATTGCAGAAGGTTTACGTCTGCAGAATCTTGACCATTATGCAGCATGGTTATCCATTTGCTACCTCTACTTCCTATGATAGAGATGTTCTACCTGCAACTGAGAAAATGAAGGAAATATGCCCTAGAGGCAATAATAAAGTTGTTATTTATATTTCCATATATCATGATAAATGTTTATTATTCATGCTAGAATTCTATTAACCGAAAACTTAGTACATGTGTGAATACATAGACAAAACAGAGTGTCCCTAGTATGTCTCTACTTGACTAGCTCATTAATCAAAGATGGTTATGTTTCCTAACCATAGACATGCGTTGTCATTTGATGAACGGGATCACATCATTAGAGAATGATGTGAGGGACAAGACCCATCCGTTAGCTTAGCACTATGATCGTTTAGTTTATTGCTATTGCTTTCTTCATGACTTATACATGTTCCCATGACTATGAGATTATGCAACTCCCGAATACCGGAGGAACACTTAGTGTGCTATCAAACATCACAACGTAACTGGGTGATTATAAAGATGCTCTACAGATGTCTCCGATGGTGTTTGTTAAGTTGGAATAGATCGAGATTAGGATTTGCCACTCCGATTGTCGGAGAGATATCTCTGGGCCCTCTCGGTAATGCACATCACTATAAGCCTTATAAGCAATGTGACTAAAGAGTTAGTTGCGGGATGATGCACCACGGAACGAGTAAAGAGACTTTCCGGTAACGGGATTGAACTAGGTATGATGATATCAACGATCGAATCTCGGGCAAGCAACATACCGATGATAAAGGGAACAACGTATGTTGTTGTGCGGTTTGACCGATAAAGATATTTCGTAGAATATCTAGGAAGCAATATGAACATCCAGGTTCCGCTGTTGGTAATTCACCGGAGAAGTGTCTCGGTCATGTCTACATAGTTCTCTAACCCGTAGGGTCCGCACGCTTAACGTTCGAAGGCGATTTATGAGTTTATGTGATTTCATGTACCGAAGGTTGTTCGGAGTCCCGAATGAGATCACGGACGTGATGAGGAGTCTCGAAATGATCGAGACATAAAGATTGATATATTGCACCATGTTGTTCGGACACCGGAAGTGTTCCGGAGAGTTTCGGATAAAACTGGAGTGCTGTAGGGTTACCGGAACCCCCCCCAGGGGGAAGTTAATAGGCCACCATGGGCCTTAGAGGAGAGAGGGCCGGCCAGGAGGTGGCGCCCCCCCCCCCAGTCCGAATTGGACAAGGGGTGGGGCCGGCGCCCCTCTCCTTCCTTCTCTCCCCTTCCCCCTTCCTTCCCCTCCTTGTTGGACTAGGAAAGGGGGGAACCTACTCCTAGTAGGAGTAGGGTTCCCCCCTAGTAGGAGTAGGATTGCCCCCTTGGGCGCGCCCCTTGAGGCCGGCCGGCCCCCTCCTCCCCTCCTTTATTTACGGGGGAGGGGGCACCCCATAGACACACAAGTTGATCTTTAGCTGTGTGCGGTGCCCCCCTCCATAGTTTTACACCTCGATCATATCGTCGTAGTGTTCAGGCAAAGCCCTGCGCCGGTAACTTCATCATCATCATCACCACGCCGTCATGCTGACGGAACTCTCCCTCGGCCTCAGCTGGATCTAGAGTTCGAGGGACGTCACTGAGCTGAACGTGTGCAGATCGCAGAGGTGACGTGCGTTCGGTACTTGATCGATTGGATCACGAAGACGTTCGACTACATCAACTGCGTTACTTAATGCTTCCACTTTTGGTCTACGAGGGTACGTGGACACACTCTCCCCGCTCGTTGATATACTTCTCCTAGATAGATCTTGCGGGATCGTAGGAATTTTTTTGAAATACTACGTTCCCCAACAGTGGCATCCGAGCCAGGTCTATGCGTAGATGTTATATGCACGAGTAGAACACAAAGAGTTGTGGGTGATAATAGTCATATTGCTTACCAGCAACGTCTTTCTTTGATTCGGCGGTATTGTTGGATGAAGCGGCCCGGACCGTCATTAGGTGACCACATTCATGAGACTGGTTCTACCGACGTGCTTTGCACACAGGTGGCTGGCGGGTGTCTGTTTCTCCAACTTTAGTTGAATCGAGTTTGACTATGCCCGGTCCTTGTTGAAGGTTAAAACAACATACTTGACGAAAAATCGTTGTGGTTTTGATGCGTAGGTAAGAATGGTTCTTGCTAGCAGCCCGTAGCAGCCACGTAAAACTTGCAACAATAAAGTAGAGGACGTCTAACTTGTTTTTGCAGGGCATGTTGTGATGTGATATGGTCAAGACGTGATGAGATATAAATTGTTGTATGAGATGATCTTGTTTTGTTAAAGTTATCGGCAACTGGCAGGAGCCTTATGGTTGTCTCTTTATTGCATAAGATGCAAGCGCCATATAATTGCTTTACTTTATCGCTATGCGATAGCAATAGTTGCAAAAGAAATAGTTGGCGAGACAACCATGTGAAGACACGTTGATAAAGATCAAGATGATGGAGATCATGGTGTCATGCCGATGACGATGGAGATCATGACGGTACGTTGGAGATGGAGATCAAAGGCACAAGATGATGATGGCCATATCATGTCACATATTTTGATTGCATGTGATGTTTATCTTTTATGCATCTTATTTTGCTTAGTCCGATGGTAGCATTATGAGATGATCCCTTACTAAAATTTCAAGGTATAAGTGTTCTCCCTGAGTATGCACCGTTGCGACAGTTCTTCGTGTTGAGACACCACGTGATGATCGGATGTGATAAGCTCTACGTTCACATACAACGGGTGCAAGCCAGTTTTGCACATGCAGAATACTCGGGTTAAACTTGACGAGCCTAGCATATGCAGATATGGCCTCGGAACACTGAGACCGAAAGGTTGAACGTGAATCATATAGTAGATATGATCAACATAGTGATGTTCACCATTGAAAGCTACTCCATCTCACGTGATGATCGGACATGGTTTAGTTCATATGGATCGCGTGATCATTTGGATGACTAGAGGGATGTCTATCTAAGTGGGAGTTCTTAAGTAATATGATTAATTTAACTTAAATTTATCATGAACTTAGTCCTGATAGTATTTGCATATCTATGTTGTAGACAATTGCTCGCATATAGCTTCCTCGTTTTATTTATGATATGTTCCTAGAGAAAACTAAGTTGAAAGTTGATAGTAGCAATGATACGGACTAGGTCCATGATCTGAGGATTATCCTCATTGATGCACAGAAGAATTATGTCCTTGATGCACCGCTAGGTGACAGAACTATTGCAGGAGCAAATGCAGACGTTATGAACGTTTGACAAGCTCGGTATGATGACTACTTGATAGTTTAGTGCACCATGCTTTACGACTTAGAACCGGGACTTCAAAAATGTTTTGAAACGCCATGGAGCATATGAGATGTTCCAAGAGTTGAAAGTGGTATTTCAGACTCATGCCCGAGTCGAGAGGTATGAGACCTCTGACAAGTATTTTTGCCTACAAGATGGAGGAGAATAGCTCAACCAGTGAGCATGTGCTCAGAATGTCTGAGTACTACAATCGCTTGAATCAAGTGGGACTTAATCTTCCAGATAAGATAGTGATTGACAGAGAGCTCTAGTCACTATCACCAAGTTACTGAAACTTCATGATGAACTATAATATGCAAGGGATGATGAAAACGATTCCCTGAGCTCTTCGCGATGCTGAAATCGGTGAAGGTAGAAATCAAGAAAAGCATCAAGTGTTGATGGTTGACAAGACCACTAGTTTCAAGTAAAAGGGCAAGGGGAAGAAAGGGAACTTCAAGAAGAATGACAAGCAAGTTGCCACTCCCATGAAGAAGCCCAAAGCTAGACCCAAGCGTAAAACTGAGTGCTTCTACGCAAGGAAATAGTCACTAGAAGCGGAACTGCCCCAAATACTTGGCGGATAAGAAGGATGGCAAACTGAACAAAAGTATATATGATATACATGTTATTGATGTGTACTTTACTAGTATTCATAGTAGCCCCTGGGTATTTGATACTGGTTCAGTTGCTATGATTAGTAACTTGAAACAGGAGTTATAAAATGAACAGAGACTAGTTGAGGGCAAGGTGAAGATGTGTGTTGGAAGTGATTCCAAGGTTGATAAGATCACCATCGCACACTCCCTTTACCTTCGGGATTAGTGTTGAACCTAAAATAAATGTTATTTGGTGTTTGCGTTGAGCATAATATGATTGGATCATGTTTAGTGCAATACGGTTATTCATTTAAGTCAAAGAATAATTGTTATTATGATTACATGAATAAAACCTTCTGTGGTCATACACCCAAGGTGGATGGTTTATTGAATCTCGATTGTAGTGATACACATATTCATAATATTGAAGCCAAAAGATGCAAGGTTAATAATGATAGTGCAACTTATTTGTGGCACTGCCGTTTAGGTCATATTGGTGTAAAGCGCATGAAGAAAATCCATGCTGGTGTGCTTTTCGAATCACTTGATTATGAATCACTTGAAGATTGCGAACCATGCCTCATGGGCAAGATGACTAAGACTCCGTTCTCCGGAACAATGGAGCGAGCCACTGACTTATTGGAAATAATACATACCAATGTATGCGGTCGGATGAGTGTTGAGGCTTGCGGCGGGTATCGTTATTTTCTGACCTTCATAGATGATTTGAGCAGATATGGGTATATCTACTTAATGAAACACAAGTCTGAAACATTTGAAAGGTTCAAAGAATTTCAGAGTGAAGTTGAGAATCATCGTAACAAGAAAATAAAGTTTCTACGATCTGATCGCGGAGGCGAATATTTGAGTTACGAGTTTGGCCTTCATTTGACACAATGTGGAATAGTTTCGCAACTCACGCCGCCTGGAACACCACAGCGTAATGGTGTGTCCGAATGTCGTAACCGTACTTTATTAGATATGGTGCGATCTATGGTGTCTCTTACCGATTTACCACTATCATTTTGGGGTTATGCATTAGAGACAGCTGCATTCACGTTAAATAGGGCACCGTCTAAAAATCTGTTGAGACGACACCGTATGAACTGTGGTTTAGCAAGAAACCTAAGCTGTTGTTTCTTAAAGTTTGGGGTTGCGATGCTTATGTGAATAAGTTTCAGCCTGATAAGCTCAAACCCAAATCGGAGAAGTGCGTCTTCATAGGATACCCAAACGAAACTGTTGGGTACACCTTCTATCACAGATCCGAAGGCAAGATATTTGTTGCTAAGAGTGGATCCTTTCTAGAGAAGGAGTTTCTCTCGAAAGAAGTGAGTGGGAGGAAAGTAGAACTTGATGAGGTAATTGTACCTTCTCTCGAATTGGAAAGTAGCTCATCACTGAAATCAGTTCGAGTGATTCCTACACCAATTAGTGAGGAAGTTAATGATGATGATCATGAAACTTCAGATCAAGTTACTACCGAAGTTCGTAGGTCAACCAGAGTACGATCCGAACCAGAGTGGTACGGTAATCCTATTCTGGAAGTCATGTTGCTAGACCATGATGAACCTACGAACTATGAGGAAGCGATGATGAGCCCAGATTCTGACAGATGGCTTGAGTCCATGAAATCTGAGATAGAATCCATGTATGAGAACAATGTGTGGACTTTGGTGGACTTGCCCGATGATCGGCAAACCATTGAGAATAAATGGAACTTCAAGAGGAAGATGGACGCTGATAGTAGTGTTACTATCTACAAAGCTCGACTTGTCGAAAAGGGTTTTTTGACAAATTCAAGATGTTGACTATGATGAGATTTTCTCACTCGTAGCGATGCTTAAAGTCCGTCCAAATCATGTTAGCAATTTCCACATTTTATGAAATCTGGCAAATGGATGTCAAAACGGCATTCCTTAATGGATTTCTTAAAGAAGAGTTGTATATGATGCAACAAGAAGGTTTTGTCAATCCTAAAGGTGCTAACAAAATGTGTAAGCTCCAGCGATCCATCTATGGACTGGTGCAAGCATCTCGGAGTTGGAATATACGCTTTGATGAGTTGATTAAAGCATATAGTTTTATACAGACTTGCAGTGAAGCCTGTATTTACAAGAAAGTGAGTGGGAGCGCTACAGCCTTTCTGATAAGTATATGTAAATGACATATTGTTGATCGGAAATGATGTAGAATTTTCTGGAAAGCATAAAGGAGTGTTTGAAAGGAGTTTTTCAAAGAAAGGCCTCGGTGAAGATGCTTACATATTGAGCATCAAGATCTATAGAGATAGATCAAGATGCTTGATAAAAAATTTCAATGAGTACATACCTTGACAAGATTTTTAAGTAGTTCAAAATGGAACAGTCAAAAAAGGAGTTCTTGCCTATGTTGCAAGGTGTGAAGTTGAGTAAGACTCAAAACTCGACCACGGCAGAAAATAGAAAGAGAATGAAACTCATTCCCTATGCCTCAGCCATAGGTTCTATAAAGTATGCTATGTTGTGTACCAAACCTATTGTGTACCTTGCCATGAGTTTGGCAAGGGTGTACGATATTGATCCAGGAGTGGATCATTGGACAACGGTCAAAATTATCCTTAGTGGTATAAGGAGATATTTCTCGGTTATGGAGGTGATAAAGAGTTCATCGTAAAGAGCTACACCGATGCAAGCTTTTACACCGATCCAGATGACTCTGAGTCTCAATCTGGATACATATTGAAAGTGGGAGCAATTAGCTAGAGTAGCTCCATGTAGTGCATTGTAGACATCGAAAATTTGCAAAATACATACGGCTCTGAATGTGACAGACCCATTGACCAAGCTTCTCTCACAAGCAAAACATGATCACACCTTAGTACTCTTTGTTGTTAATCACATAGCGATGTGAACTAGATTATTGACTCTAGTAAAACCCTTTGGGTATTAGTCACATGGCGATGTGAACTAATCACATGGTGATGTGAACTCTTGATGTTAAATCACATGGCGATGTAAACTAGATTATTGACTCTAGTGCAAGTGGGAGACTGAAGGAAATATGCCCTAGAGGCAATAATAAAGTTGTTATTTATATTTCCTTATATCATGATAAATGTTTATTATTCATGCTAGAATTGTATTAACCGGAAACTTAGTACATGTGTGAATACATAGACAAAACAGAGTGTCCCTAGTATGCCTCTACTTGACTAGCTCGTTAATCAAAGATGGTTATGTTTCCTGACCATAGACATGTGTTGTCATTTGATGAACGGGATCACATCATTAGAGAATGATGTGATGGACAAGACCCATCCGTTAGCTTAGCACTATGATCGTTTAGTTTATTGCTATTGCTTTCTTCATGACTTATACATGTTCCTATGACTATGAGATTATGCAACTCCCGAATACCGGAGGAACACTTAGTGTGCTATCAAACGTCACAACATAACTGGGTGATTATAAAGATGCTCTACAGGTGTCTCCGATGGTGTTTGTTGAGTTGGCATAGATCGAGATTAGGATTTGTCACTCCAATTGTCGGAGAGGTATCTCTGGGCCCTCTCGGTAATGCACATCACTATAAGCCTTGCAAGCATTGTGACTAATGAGTTAGTTGCGGGATGATGCACTACGGAACGAGTAAAGAGACTTGCCGGTAACGAGATTGAACTAGGTATGATGATACCGACGATCGAATCTCGGGCAAGTAACATATGACAAAGGGAACAACATATGTTGTTGTGCGGTTTGACCGATAAAGATCTTCGCAGAATATGTAGGAACTAATATGAGCATCCAGGTTCCGCTGTTGGTTATTGACCGGAGAAGTGTCTTGGTCATGTCCACATAGTTTTCAAACCCGTAGGGTCCGCACGCTTAACGTTCGATGACGATTGGTATTATGAGTTTATGTGATTTGATGTACCGAAGGTTGTTCGGAGTCCCGGATGAGATCACGGACATGACAAGGAGTCTCGAAATGATCGAGACATAAAAATTGATATATTGGACCATGTTGTTCGGACACCGGAAGTGTTCCGGAGAGTTTCGGATAAAACCGGAGTGCCGAAGGGTTATTGGAACCCCCTTGGGGAAGTTAATGGGCCAACATAGGCCTTAGAGGAGAGAGGGCCGGCCAGGAGGTGGCGCGCACCCCCCAGTCCGAATTGGACAAGGGGTGGAGGTGGCGCCCCCCTCCTTCCTTCTCTCCCCTTCCTCCTTCCTTCCCCTCCTTGTTGGACTAGGAAAGGTGGGAACCTACTCTAGTAGGAGTAGGATTCCCCCCCCTTGGGCGCGCCCCTTGAGGCCGGCCGGCCCCCTCCTCCCCTCCTTTATATACGGGGGAGGGGGCACCCCATAGACACACAAGTTGATCTTTAGTCGTGTGCGGTGCCCCCCTCCATAGTTTTATACCTCGGTCATATCGTCGTGGTGCTTAGGCGAAGCCCTGTGCCGGTAACTTTATCATCACTGTCACCACGCCGTCGTGCTGACGGAACTCTCCCTCGGCCTCAGCTGGATCTAGAGTTCGAGGGACGTCACCGAGCTGAACGTGTGCAGATCGCGGAGGTGCCGTGCGTTCGGTACTTGATCGGTTGGATCGCGAAGACGTTCGACTACATCAACCGCGTTACTTAACGCTTCCGCTTTCGGTCTACGAGGGCACGTGGACACAGTCTCCCCGCTCGTTGCTATACTTCTCCTAGATAGATTTTGCGGGATCGTAGGAATTTTTTTGAAATACTACGTTCCCCAACAGAAAATGGATACTAATTTAGTCTTGTATAAATGTGATTCTATTATTGTATACACTGGAGCACTTCACATTAAATTTCTATCCCAGCCAGAGTTGACAGTCAGTTTGTGCACCGGTTGAGTTAGCCACAGCTGCTGTGCAGCTCACTGGTTATGTGCTCGCTTGGATGTTACAATTAATAATCTCATTTGAGCTCTAGGTGTACATTAATTTTTTCCTAATTAGATGGCCAATGATTAGTCAAACATAGTTGGTGTTCACCGATACTGTACATATCTGATTGTATTAGTGTCAATTCTTTGGTATCCTGCAGGGAAGAACTCCTCGTCGAGCGCCTCATGCGGAGAGGCTTTGAGAAGTTAGGTTTTCCTCGAGGAGGAGATTCTAACCAGAATAAACATTCTAGCCCAAAGCTCCAACTCATATGGGGACCAACAATGTACCATTTTGATGATCTCCCATTCCCTGTGAGCAACTTGACAGAGGTATACACACTGTTTAGAAAGTTAGGAGCTCCATTCATTTTGATTGGTCGGTAAATTGTAAGGTTGGTGGCTATTGTTCATGAAAAAGGGTCATGTCCAGCAAAAGAGCATAAACCTCCTGTAAATATTGAGGTTCATATTTCTAAATTTATTTTCTCAATACAAACTTAGAGCCTGGCATAAAAAACCAAAAGCATGTTTATATCAAGATGTAATGCATTCCCAGCCTGAAGTGATGTTTTCCAGTTTGATTGATTTTATTTCTAGCCAAATTACAAAGTGACTAGATCTCTCTCAAAGTTGCAATCAGGAGTTCTTGCGAATGGTTAGATTGACTTTTATTTCTTTTTCTAGGCTATGAGGTCTGACTGTGCTTGCAGATTGGAATTGTTGGAAACCTTGCATTCCTGATCTAGCTAACAAAGATGTATGCTTCGGACAATTAACATTCAAGCATTAGCATACTTATACCCTAGGTGCAACACACGGGCTGATTAGTTCAAATTTATTTGTTTTAAGGGTTTTGGTAGGGATGGTGTATGTGGCACTTAGAAAAATGCTCTAAAAAATTAATATTTTTTCTTCATGTCTTGCTTGTGCACTGCATAATTATATTGTCCACAAATAACATACAACAGTAATACGTTTCTATCTACCAATGCATACTTGCATTGCAAGTCTATACAAATTAGGTGTTGTGATACGGATGAGCCGTCACAGGCAAGGAGGGGGGGTGTTAGCCTACCGCAGAGGGTGGGTGAAGACGAAGGGGAGAAGTAATAGGATGGCACATGCAGAATCCAACTGGTACGAAAACATGTAGATGAATGACGTATGGTCCTACCATAGCATTCACTAAATAAAAGTATATAAGAATATTTGGATAATATGTATCCTACTTTTTAGGTAGTGTGTATTTTTTTAATTATATTGTTTTATACGTACAAATATGAAGGTATTTTTAAATTATAAAAAACTATGGACTCACATACAATTTGTTCGTATAGCTTGCTTTGAAATACTATATAAACATACTGAATGATAAAGTAGTATATATACTGCCACACGATAGTATATGTGACATGAGGGTAACTACCTTTGGGTGGAGGATATATGTTGGAAGGACTTCAGACATTAATATCTAATTGAATCAGGCATGTGCGCGCCAGGGAGGGAAGAGGAGAGAAACTTTGACATTTTTCATGCTTTGGACGAACATTTTTATTCATAACTTCCTTTTTCCACGGGAACACATGAGCGTGATGCTGTTGTGGTAGAGCCTAGGATAAAGGGTGGGTCCAGTATAGAACCATGAGGTACTAGCACTAAGATGGGAATGCAGTTGCCGCCCTTATCCCTTGCTGCTAGCCGGCCATGGTGACGTCGATCACTTGCTCACTTAAAACACAAGTTGATGGATTTTAGTGAATAAATTTGAGGGTTTAGAGTGAACGGGATGGGGCTTGGGGTTGGTTTACTTAGTTACGGATCTGCCTTCTTGGTGTTGGGGGCATCATGGGCGGCGCATGCCTCCTTCCCTTTGATGGCGGTGGTCGAACAACACGAACACATGGGGAGGGGATCATGGCGGAGAGAGGGGCAGGCATTACTGGGGATTCCTCCTTGACGGCCCATGAGGAAGTACAATGCGAAGGAGAGAGTGTGCCATGGTGAAACATGGATGGGCGTCATCCTGCTTTAAATGAGAGGGCTCCAACATGAAATGTCCCGCTACGACGGGAAACCGAGCAGGAAGGGGAGGGTCTGGGGAAAGGAGAGGGAGCGTCGTGGGTGAGTTTTTTTTTTTTCATTAGGACCGCGTGTTGGACATAAAATCACGGATAGTCCGGACAGCCACATTTCTTCCTCACATATGGGCTAGATATATAACCTGTAACAACGCACGGGCATTCTACTGGTACTGGAGTAGTACTTCGGTTCGGGCACGTAATTAGCTGCACACGGCACATACCATCGCTACAAGCGCGTGCAAGCATGCATACACGGACGTCCTATGAGGGAATTGACCTCGACCGCTTGACCGTGAAGAGTCGTAGCTGCACGCGGGACAAGGAACAAAATTTGGGAGCAACTAGTTGACGAGCGCTCCTTCGGGAGCCTCGCAACGATCAGCGTCACTTGGCATGCTCTAAGCCGCCGCCACGTGTCGCACTCTGGACGCTCCCTCAGGATTTTATTTTTTTTATTTTTTCGCACGTGTTTCTGGCTTTTCAAACATTTTTTCTGGTTTTTTTTGACTTTTTTGTTTTTCGCCGGTCTTTCTTAGCTTTTGGATCAAAAAGAAAAAAATTGCGCAAAAAAACGCGTTTTTTTCTTCCGCAGAGGCACGGTTTTGCTTCTGCGAGAGGCATGGTTTTGCTTTTGCGAGAGGCACAGCCATGCCTCTCGAAAACGGAAAAAAATGAGTTTTCTTTTTTTTTCTTCGCCGGAGGCAAGGTTTTGCTTTCGCGAGAGGCACGACCATGCCTCTCAGAAACAGAAAAAAAACGTGTCTTCTGTTTTTTTTCTTTCACGAAAGGCATGGTTTTGCTTCCACGAGTGGCACGGTTGTGCTTTCGCGAGAGGCACGGTCGTGCCTCTCGGAAAGGAAAAAAACGCGTTTTCTGCTTTTTTTGCTTCCGCGAGAGGCATGGCTGTTCCTCTCGGAAACGAAAAAAACGTGTTTTCTGTTTTTTTTTCTTTCCATGAAAGGCACGGTTTTACTTTCGTGATAATTTCGCGAGAGACACGGTCGTACCTCTTTTGAAAAGGAAAAAAACCATGCTACCAGTTCATTTTTTCGACCGGTTTTTTTCATGAAAAAATGTTCGTCAAAACTTATCGTCATGGGATCTAATTTTGAAGACCTCGACGCGAGGAATCCAACGGTGAAAAAGGATCGAGATTTGAACGCACGGTTTAAGAGATAAAAACGTTTTGAATAAAAGGATCTATGAAAAATGAAAAATTTTCAAGTTGCGACAAGTAGCGCACATGCAGCACGCCACTTGTCACAACCTGGGGAAATGGGAGTGATCTTTGCAAGAAGTACTCCTCAATTAGTGATTTTGCGAACAAACCTGTGGTTGGATGGTTGGAAGGACTGTGGTATCCACAGCCCACCAGGGTTCAAGTCCTGGTGCTCGTATTTATTATTGAATTTATTTCAGAATTTCCGGCGATGCGCATTCAGCAGGAGGAGACGTTCCCGTCGATGACGGGGTGCCTACGGTGACTTTCGAAGGTGCTCATAGGGATAGAATGTGCATGTGTGCATTCATAGAGGTGAGTGTATCCATATGTATATGAACGCTTGTGTCTGTACTATGCTTAAAAAAAATTTAATGATTTCGACGAATTGTGCTTACATATACCAGATCATGGACCCCTCCCAGGCTGGGGCCCTAGGCGGTCGCCTCTCCGGCCATACGCCAGGGCCGGCCCTGTTGACGGCTACGAATGAAGAAAGCACCGTGATGTTAAGTCAGGTTTATAGGCACTTAAAAGACATGTTACCTCTGTACCAAATTGATTGTCTTTTATTTGTCTAAATACGAATGTATCTAACACTAAATCGTGTCTACGTATCTAGACAAATATGAGACAACTAATTCGAAACGGAGGGAGTGTTTCAACTTTAGCATCAAACCAAACCATACGGGACAAGTTCAGACACCACAAGTGTATTTACCTAAAAAAAGCATAACACTAAAGGGAAACGTTTACACACGGTCGACCGGCTAAGTTTTCGGCCGGTCCGCACCGCTTACTCATGCACACGCATCGTCCTCTGGTCCACGAGCTCCGCTCCCCCTCTCCCTCCATCTGTAGGTGCTTGCCACCCCTCCCATCCCCCACCGGTGACAAGCTATTCCGGCCAGCCATGGCGGCTCGTCAAGTAGTTGGTGCTCCTCCGCCATGGCAGCTCCTCGGTCCCAGCGCCACATGCAGCACCCACTTCCCCTTTTTTCTGCCCTGGGGGTTCATTGTGTCTCTGCTCCTTCGCCAACCCCCCGGACCACACCGGTGTTGATGCTGGCGACGACGACTAGCCGCTGCTGCTACCACGCCGTAGTGCAAGCTCCAAACCAAGTGTGCGGATGAGATGCTGGAACCGGCTCGGAGGGAGCTGCAATCAGCAGCAAATTTTGCTACAAGTGGGTTTTTGTTTTGCTGGAATCAGTAACTTTTTTCTATGCTTTGTAATAGGTGTTGTTTTTTGCTGGAACCAACTTCAATTTTTGCTACCACCGTATATGTTCTTTGCTACAATCATGTTTTCAATTTTTGTTTTTTTGTTGGATCCATCTCGTTTTACTGAAACCAGTTACAATTTTTTGCTACCACCGTCCTTGTTTTTTGCTGCCACTGTCTTTGATTTTTTGCTACCAACTCCTCTTTTTGATTTTTTGCTGGATCCATCTCTTTTGCTGGAACCAACAAATTAGTTTTGCTACATACAACATCGTTTTTTGCTGGAATCAATTGACCGTCGGCGCGACAGAGCTGCAAAGTGGCAAACATGGCGGAAAAATGCTACAAATAGTGCATAAATTTGCTACCGGCGGCATGTTTATTTGCTGGAACTAGTCGAGCGTCGACGCAACGGAGCTGCGTCCAGCAACATAATTTGCTACATCTCGCATCTATTTTTGTTGGAGCGAGCACCGGCTTTGAATGGCCACACGACGTCATCGGAGTTATTACCACGGGCAGCTCGGGATGCTGGAACCGGCGGCCGAGGTTGCCATTACCACGACGGTGAAGCTACAAACGACCACATGATGCTTCGGACAACGACGTCTCTGTACTGAATCGGACGCAGCAGGCCTGCTTGCGACGACGACGACCTGTTGAAGGAGAGCAGATGGCCGGCGAGCACGGGCGGCCGGGAGCGACGAGCGCTGGTGCGCCATTGGCCGGCAAGCACGGGCAGCCAAGGACGAGCACCCACAACGGCGAGCGCGTAGTCCGCCATGGATGAAAGTTGACTGTTAACGCAGAGCCAGACGCGAAGGGGATAAGATGATGGGACGAAATTAACGGTTGGAGGTGGCCTAATCTGTAGCTAATCCTACGGCTGGGGGCCGACCGGCCGAAATTTTGGCCGGTGCGCCGGCGCCCAGCAGTCGCCAACACTAAATCAAGTTCTATCTGCAACCCATAAGCTGAAGTACTGACCTGAAACGGCGTGGTTAAGAGGGTCCGGCCCCACAGCTCGTTGTCTTCGATGTTGTAGGCCGTCATCATTGGCTGGCCGGTGAGGTCAATCAGCAGGATTGGTGCCCAAAACACCTGCAGGTCATGCGTGCCAATGTCTTGAGGGGGGAAGTCCTGCTGCAGCGTCGGGCGGTTCAAGAGCACGGCGAGGGCGTATATCACCAGAGCGTCGCTGGATAGGAACGCCAACCATATGCATAATCTTGCCCAGGGTTGGATGTGAAACTTACGCGCAAAACCCAACACCGCTGGCGGTAAGGCCAGATCAACACCACGGAAATGGTTTTTTGGAGTTGGGTAATTGAGTACAGTATGTACGACAAATCTTCTCTTTTTTAATGGTGCTCGGCACCATGCTAAAGTCTTTTTTTTTAGGTTCGGCTTGCTAAAACCAATTCCCTGCTCTTGGTATACCTACTTGCATGATTACCAAAGAGACCACTTTCATACAGCTGCTCGTTGGCAGATTTGGACAAAAGGTATTACGGCAGTTCTTGCTTGTCCCAAGCAGCCAAGCTGGACATGTCGGCCAGTTTAATTTCTAGGACTATGTTCTCGATGGCAAGCTCTCGATGGTCCTCAAGCTTTGTTTTGCAACTAGACGTAATATATATAGCATAGAAATATGAGTAAATTTAATTTTCTCCCTGCCAGCTTTTACTCCATTTAGGAAAGGTTTTCTACTACCTTTGTAAACTTTTATAAGACGTTTTAGCACACTATTTTAGTGATTTATGAGGGGTCCTGAAACGTGGTGTGAAAAACAAAATGAAATACTATCTTTTATCGAAATCTGCCTAGTTAAGCTGAACAACTCAACTCAAAGAAAAAATCTGCTTAGTTGGATACAACTTCTTTTCGCACAATCGCCGGGTCTATGTAAAAGCTGGCGTGGGCCCTGAAACGTGGCGTGGTGTGGAAAACAAATCGTAATACTACCTTTTTTTTAAAATCATCTTCGTTGAGCTGAACAACTCAACTCCAAAAAAAAATCTGCTTAGTTGGATACAACTTTTTCGCACGGTCGTTGGGTCTATGTATGCATCCCTTTGTCTTGACGAGTTCATTTTTCACATCACGGAGCTACTTGTTCGTTTCTTTCACCTCATTTTTCTTCACAATATTTGCTTTCGGCTGCCGCATCATATTAGACATAATTGCATCGACGCTTTACCTGACAAAAGAACCACTCGAGGAGTTATGGTCCCTTGACACCCCAAGTATAGCTACGGAGGACAGAAGAGGCCTAATGATCATAGTGCGGCTCAAGCCTGCAACTCTGTGTAGCACAGCACCACTTTGGGGGACAAGACGTAGACTCCTCTTCGTACTCCTCCTGTTCTTTTTACCCTACGTATAACTATTTTCAGTTTTCCCGCATATCTTCAAAATCTATTTTGGCCTAGGTTACCCTCATCAACTTTCATAACCGCGCATGACCTCTCATAGTGCATTTACCTCCATGGGACAGTGAGGAAGGGCTGCAAGTGGGAAGAGAGAGGGCACTGAGGAGGGTGAGGAGACGTGATGAGGTAGGGTCGTGTTTCTAATTAGCAGGTGCTCCAGGATGCCTCAATGTTGTTCTAGTGAAAACAATGTAAATTGGGGTGGATATTTGTCGTTGATCTGACCGAGGTGCCATAATGCTAGCAAGCGTCACAATCGGCATTTGTAACAATGGGCGTATATGGCAGCGAAATAACAGGTTAACGTACACTTGCGAGAGTCAAACAACATTATTGTTTTGACCTTGTTCGGTAACTACTCCATAGTGTGGCCTAGCCCCTTTGAGGGACCTAGCTTTGATTACAATTTGTCTACACGATACAACTTCAATGCTGATCCTTCTTGTTCGACCGGGGTGATCCTAAACCCACTATCCGAATAGATGTGTGGAACTCAACATTCACGCGAGTTTGTTTTCAATAGAAACCTGAACCTCATAGATAACCTTCATGAGAGCGTGGAGCAAAATTGGACGATTTCTTTGCGTAATTCTTTTTTGTACGAAAAACTAGCTTTTACTAATTTTAAAATTTCATGTATTTCAAATCTAGCATTCATGACTATATAAATTCAACATATCTCAATATATTTGAAAACAAATATTTATGATCTCTAAAAATGGTTTACATGCAAAATCTTTTTTTATATAATTACTACAAATTTTAAAGGAGATCATTTTATATAATTACTACAAACTTTAAAAGAGACAAATCAATATCAAATATTTTAAAAAATATAATCAATAAGTGGAGTAAATAGCGAAAAAGCAAAAAGGAGGAGTAAAGAAAATTAAAATAAAAAAGACCTGATACTAGACCGGCCTAACTATGTAGGACAGAGGATTCTTGTGCAGTGCGGTTTGCAAGAAAAAATATTTGAGAGAGAAGGTTTGCAAAATTTGGGGAAACGTTGATACCGTGTGAGGGTAGGCTGACCACTCTGGGCCGAGTAATTCATATATATTTTACAAAAGTAGTCACTGGTTATCTATTAATAGATTTTAAATGAAACTAATTTTATTAATGGAGAGAATTTATAAATATAATGAAAATTCATGTAACTATAAATAAACTTTTACGGAATTTTAAAACATGGGCAACTCATATTTTAAAATGGCTCACTAAAGAGAGAAAATATTCATATACTCCCTCCTCGCAAAATTGTGGTGCATATATTTGTTTTCAAAATTCAAACTTGGACTGAGTTATAGGAAAATATGAACATTTACAATACCGGATACATACCATACAAAAATATATTTCATGACAAATCCTTTGGTGTGTAATTGTCGATAGTTTTATATGAATTTGGTCAATGTTTAAAAAGTTTGGCTCTTGATAAAACTTATCTGCATTATAATTTGGCAAGAAAGAAAGTATATTAATCTTTTCAAGACAGGTTTTCGTGTAATTTTGGAAAAATTTACATTTTTACCCTAACAAACAAAAAGGAAAAGGGAAAGTGGTGGGAGAAATTGAGAAGAACAGAGAAGAAAGAACACGGGAAAAATGAAAAAAAAAATTGCACCTATGGATCGGTCCAGCAGCAACAGAAGCGCTTCTATCTTCTGCAGTGGGTAATATATAGGAATAGGGGAGCGCAGAGCATACCATAGTTCACATTCTCGAGTTTTCTCCTAACGTTGAAAAAAAAGGTTTCTCCTTAAATAATCGAGCACGGCTACCTAATGCCAAATTTCGAAAGAGAAGTGTATATCTTCACTATGTATACAAGTGTTACGACGTCATGCCAAATGTAAAAGGAGTATCTCATTATATATGTATACACGTATAACTAGGATTAATAGTAATTCTCCATGCCTTTGCATGAGAAAGTGGGAATTCGATCGTTACATGTATATGTGTAGATGCATGCATGATTTGCTGCTGCTCGTACATAAAATACACGTTTTCTAGAGCTGGTATTTATATTGGCCACTGGTTCTGTGGCCTTATTCATTCACGTGTCGTGCTGGCTCGTAGGCAGTGCGTAACTCGTCTGTCAATCACGAGTTCACCCTGGAGCAGCTGAGCCTGATCTGCCCCTGCGTCCCCGTCTTGGGTGCGATGTTGCCCATCTTGATCATGGCCGTCGTGAAGGCGCTGCTGAACGCCGCCGGGTTGGACGCGAAGTTCCGGACGGTGTTGTCGGTGGTGTCGTTGTTGAAGAGCACCTGGTCAGAATGCAGGAGCCCCTTCTGTGACATGAGGTTGGTGTAGTAGACGTTGTCGAACGTGTTGGCCGTCGTCGTGTCCAGGTTCGCCAGGTTGTTGTCGCCGTTGGACCGGGGGCAGTTGGGCCGGAGAGATGTGGCGAAGGTCGTGTCGATGTTAGTCTCATTGTAGATCCTGTCCTTGAAGGTCCCGCACTGCGCCTGGCCGATGGTGTGCGCGCCCGAGAGAGCCACCATGTCGACCGTTGTCAGGTTCTTCTTGCGGAACGCGTCCTCAAGATCTGTCCGGCTAGATGTAGGGCCTGGGAGGTCGCTGTTTGCCTCCGGCACGTTTGCATCTAGGGAATCTCTTCTCCCCAGAGGGACTGTCCATGACGGCCCTCCAAGCTGCGCGCGAAGGGTACGAAACAAAAAAGCAAACAAACGGTTAACGATATGGCCTAAGAGATGCCGAGCATCCAGCCAGTGATGTAACATGATCGTATGATGATCTTACGGCGACGACGGAGTCACGGGCGGCGACGGTGAGGATGTCGGCGCAGGAGACGGTCTGGCTGCAGATGGCCTCGATCTGCGTCTTGATGCTGTCGATGACTTCGAAGCCCCGCAGCGACCCGTTGTTGGGGAGAGCGTTTTGTTCCATGCCAGACAGTAGAACAGACGCGTCACAGCCCTGCACATCACATACGTATAGTGTTTATTGCAAGCAAAAGCAAAACAAAACAGTGTATGTAACGGCTATCAGGCTATGCATGTGGCCCACTTACTTGGACGAAGCAGTCGTGGAAGTGCAGCCGGAGCAGCGACGCGCCCATGCGGGTGTCGCTGCTCACGGCGGCCATGACGCCGCTCTTGATGGTGGCCAGGGCCCTGGGGCATGACGTGTCGTAGAACGTCGGCGACAGCTGCGCCGACGCCACCGTGGCCAGAGCCACTAGCACCACAAGAGAAAGGCAAGAGGCGGAGGCGGCCATGGTTAGTAGCTAGGTGCAAGAGCAAAGCTACGCCAGCTTACTAGCTACCTGCACTTCTTAGTTCTTACTGGTGGAGTGGTGGTGGCTTAGTGGCTTGTGCAAGAGAGTGGTGCATAGCATGCATATTTATAGCCAAAGATTTAGCTCACGTGCACCTTCAGATCGCTCCCAGTCTCCGACTAGCGATAGCTCATCCAAAATTTAGGTCACATTAGTCCAACGTTAGTCTCTGACTCCCGTTCGATCCATCGGGTATACTGCGAGCTTCCAGCTTGAGCGATTTCTCTTGGCGTATTCGTGGCAGCTTCCAGCTTGAGCCGCTACCGCCAACACCAACACCTGCATTTTCCTTGCAACAGGGCCAACTTGAGCGATCTCTCTTGGCGTTTATCACGCAAAAATCGGCAAAACATTGAACGATCTCTCTTTTTTCATCACCTCCATGCTAGCGGACGCCTGGAGCCATGTGTGCGCGCACACCAACCTTTTGGCCTTACGTGCGAATAGTAGTGTGGGGAGTCAGCGTTATTCCAAGGCGATTCACTTCGTTTTGACCGGTGCGCAGTCATCTTGCGCTCCCGTCGCCTTCGGCCAACACGGACAATTCAGCAGCTGGGTCACGACCTTCAAGTAGCTATCTGTTCTCTAACACCAGGTGACCATACATGGATCAATCAAGGCTAGGCTTAGCAATAACATCAAGTGCAATGATGGAGCAGACGAATATAACATCGACTGAGACTTGGTTAAGTACCAGTCGCGTGAGATTTACCAATCCCATAGCAATAAACAAATCATCCATCGGTAGTTCAATCCAAACGCTGGGAAGGCGTGGCCAAGGCGCCATGGGTTGTATAGCATAACATACCCCAGGTGAGGCTAGGTTTTTGGATCGGGTTCGCAAAAGCCCAACCTAAAAATGCCAAGCCAGGGCTTAGCCCGGTGTTGTCTTATCACAAAGAAAGGCTATTTTTTATTTTAAATAATTGGTCCCAGGAAGGAAAAATGAATAACTATACCTTTTAAGCATATTTTAGGAAAGATCTAAAAAACAATCATTTCATAGCCTTTTCCGAGCTTCTGAGAGGAAAGTGAGGCCAAGCCGGTTCGACTGCCGGGTTGCTCACGCCTAAGTCTATCTACTTGTAGTTGAGTATTTTATACAACCATCAACTTTGTTTTGGTCTAACTTAACCTTCTAACTCTTAGAACAATGACGACATCTTGTAGCGCAAAGAGGAAGGTCGATGTAACGACGGTGCTGGCCTCCCAAAAGCACATGATATTGAGGAAGGGCCGCAAGTGACAGGGGAGATGCCGACGGAGGGTGAGGAGACGAGACAGGTAGGGTCTTGCTTCATACCATGTGCTCTACGATGCCTCGGTGTTGTAGTAGTGAAAAACAACATAAATTAAGGGTGGATTGCCGTCACTGATCTAGACAACGTGCTGCAATGTTAGCAACCATAATCGACAATTGTAAGAATGGGCGTATATGATAGTCGTGCAATGGGTCGACGCATACATGCGAGAGTGGGATAACGATGTTTATTAACTAGGTACGTGCACAACAGCAAAATGGGTGTGTCGTTGACCCTTGATGAGTGTAACCTCCGGTATAGATTGAGATTGTCAACCCAGAACCATGTCGCCAGACGATCGGTCAACTTGATACGAATTCCATGGTGGTCCTTGTCTGAATCAACCGATGGAAGAAAATAAACTGAACCCCACTCTCCGAATGGAAGCCCGAAGCTCAACCTTCACCGAGTCTGTTTTTAATTGGAAGCCTTAATCTTGAAGAGAACCTTTGTTTTCCTAGTACAAAACTCTTCATGAGTTTTTGTATTCGCGTCCCAAAGAGGGAACCTCGCACTGCAAAGATAACCAATTCTTCATGATTCCTTTACGGGTGGAAGAAACCCAAACAGATTTGATGAAATAATAATTATTTTTAAATCTAGGTAGCAATCGCCATAAACAATTTTTTAGCTCATGTACTGTTCCTCAATCTACAATGTTTCTTGAAATCTTTACGGCCACAACAAAATCATCATCCCATCTAGTTAATGATGATGCATTAACCTTTTTTTGCGAAAAATGATGCATTAACCTTGACCCATATGAAGAAATATTTCAACATCGAATAAACTCAGTTGTTATGTAGGTGTGTTACACATTCTGTCACATGTCACTGACGGAGAAACTAGATTTTTTCACTGAAAAATTTTCAGTTCGTGTATACTAAATAAATGTCCATGCTACTAGTGAGTTTTTTTGGTAGAATTGGACAGTTTCATGTGTAATTTTTTCATATGCAAAACTATCTTTTAACTAATTTTGAAACGTTCATGTACTTCAAAACAACGTTCAGGACTATAAAAAAAGTCCACCTCTCTGAAGAAACTGATTATGTATTTTAGAATAAAATATTCATGTGTTTGACAAAAAATATTTACAACTTCTAAGATTTTTTTTCACATTCGCACAAATATTTATATAAAACTATCTGAATTTTAAATGAAATTAGTTAAATAATAATGTTAAATATAGCAATTAAAATAAAAATGAAACAGAAGCAATATGTAATATTTTTGTGAAAAATCAAATAATAAGTGAAGTAATAGTGACAAAACAAATAATGATGAATAATGTTGGTTAAATAATTTATTTGCTTAGTCAATTTTTAGAAAGTTTGACTAATGAAAAAACTTACATACACTATAATTTGGATAGGTGAAAGTATGTCAAAAAAAGTTGGCGAGCTTCTTTAAAAAAACTTTCAAAAATACACTAGAATTTATTTTTCTAAATAATTTACTAAGCTTCTTTTCGAAGAGGTCTTCGATATTTTTGTATTCCTTGTTGGTGAGCTTGCGATGACGAATCGGAATCCTGAGGTACTTGAACGGTAGGAATCCCACTTCACAACCAAAGGGTTGCATGTATTGACTCACCTCCTCTTTCGCCAAATGATCATTTTTTTCATATTATCATTGTTTTCATGAAGTTGTATGATCAAATATGTGTTTACAAAAACATGGTTATGTATTTTAGAATAAAAATATATTCACGTACTCCCTCCATGCTAAATTCAATGCATATAATTTGTTTTCAAAAGTCAACCTTTGGAAACTTTGACATACTTTATAGAAAATGTATGAATATTTACAATGCTGAATATCTACCATATTAGGAATATATTTCATGATAAATCTCGGGTAATGTTATCCAGCGAACGTTCGCCGGGAGTGTACGGCAAAACCAAACGGCAATTTATGTGTTGGGAGCATGGCAATCCTTTCAAACAAACACGGCAATTTCACATCAAAATCCTCTATTTGCCACAAGTTGCCATGTGTTTGTGAAGCAATTGCCATTTTCTTCCGAATAATTTCCTAAATCCTCAGGGTGGTGCCTGATCAGGTGGCTCCCCAGAACCGCGGCCCCATAGGCGACGGCCTTGGTAGGGTTGATCCCGTCGACGTTGACGGGCTCCTTACCGTCGAAGTAGTTCTTGACAAAGCTGCTGCACCATGGGGATCCTGCTGCCACCGCCCACGAGGACGACATCGTGGATGTCTCCCTTCTCCAGCTCGGCGTCCGTCAGGGCTTTCTTCAACGGAGCCATCGTCTTCTAGAAGCGGTCTTTGTTGAGCTCCTCGAACAACGCCCTGGTGAGCGTCTCCGAGAGGTGGACATCGTTCAACAGGCCCTTGACCTCCACGCCCACCTGGTGCTGGTCATGGTCGCTCAGCGCCCGTTTGGCGCGCTCACATTCCAGCAGCAGCCTCTGCATCGCGTGGCCGTCACCGGTGATGTCCCGACCCGTGCTTCCCACTACTAGGAAAGAGCTTATAGATAGAGAAATAGCAGTAGCGCGGGTAAAAACAGTGTGCTACTACTAAAAAATAGTAGTAGTGCGGGTCTACCATTCCTGCGCTACTACTAAATATCCCCCAGGACAGCTTATAGTAGTAGCGAGGGGTATAAAAGCCGCACTACTACTATTTTCTAGTAGTAGCGCGGGCTGCAATTCCCACGCCACTACTATAAATTGACGGGATTAGCTAATGTACCCCACTTTAGCAGCAGCGAAGCACCCGTGGCCCGCGCTACAACTAGTGGCACCGCACCGCACTGCAACCTATGCGTGGGTTATCTCCCCTGTCCCTTGCCCCTCCCCCTCTGCCGCCCCTCCCCCAACCAATCTTGCCCACACCGCAGATGCCTCCTCCGCCCCCAAACGACGGTGACAGGGATGCCGGCGCCCTAACCCGCGCCTCCTTCCACCTCTCCCAACTCGTCTTCTCGCCGGCCGCTTTTAAGGAGCCTCCTTTCACGCGCCACTAGTAGCCAATTTACCCGCGCCACTAGTAGCAAATTTACCTGCGCTACTAGTAGCCTTTTTCCTAGTAGTGTCCGCTGGATCAGCTCAACAAAGTAACCCGCGAGTTGCCGGTCGAAGTCGTCACCACTGAGGTGCACGTCGCTGCGGGTCATTAGGACATCCAACATGCCCTCCTTGAGGCTGAGCACACTGACGTCGAGAGTGCTGCCGCCGACATTATCATTTGTCTCATGAAGTTGTATGATCAAATATGTGTTTACAAAAAAAATGATTATGTATTTTAGAATAAAAATATATTCACGTACTCCCTTCATGCTAAATTCAGTGCATATAATTCGTTTACGAAAGTCAATCTTTGGAAACTTTGACATAGTTTATAGAAAATGTATGAATATTTACAATGATGCATGTATACCATATTAAGAATATATTTGATGATAAATCTCGGGTAATGTTATCCAGCGAACATTCGCTGGAAATGTATGGCAAAACCAAATGACAAGTTATGTGTTGGGAGCATAGCAATCCATTCAAACAAAAACACGGCAATTTCTCAGCAAAATCCTCTATTTGCCACAAGTTGCCATGTGTTTGAAGAAATTGCCATTTTCTTTCGAATAATTTCCTATGGAAAACATTCGCAATTGCCATGCCCCACAGCAAAACGTTCACTGGCTATTCGTGTCCTAAATCTAATGGTCTTGATCTGGTATTATTATTGTCGCTAAAATAATTTATGTGCTTAGTAATTTTTTATAAAGTTTGACTACTAAAAAAACTTATATACAATATAATTTGGATAAGTGAAAGTATGCCAAAATAAATAAATTCATGCATGCATTTGAGAAAATTTGTCATGTGTGCTATATTATATGCTCTTGTTATCTCTTAGAGAATTCGTACATATTTCCTCCTAAAAAGTGAAAAATGGGAAAAGTGATTTCTTTTATGAGAATTAAGAGAAACAGGGGAAAATAAAAAAAGAGGGGGGGGGGGGGTGTCACGCCTATTGGACCGGGCAGCAGCTGCGAAGATATGTTATACGCAGTGGGTGGTATATAGGATTCGGGGAGCGCAGCACATATGCACGATTTCGTGTAATTTTCTCCTAACGTTGAAAATAAGTATTCTCGTACAATAATCGAGCACGGCCACTTCACGCCCAATTTCACAAGAGGAGTTTACATCTTCATTCCGTGTACGAGTGTAATAAGGTAGGATTGATAGTAATTCTCCTTGCCTTTTGCATGAGAAATTGAGGATTCAACCGTCGTTACATACGTTGATGCATGCATGATTTGCTGCTGCACATGCTTTGAAACTACACGATTCAAGTGCTGGTATGATAAGTGGTACTGGCCACTGTTTTTGTGGCCTTATTCATTCACGTGTCGTGCTGCCGACGCATACGTCCATCACGAGTTCACCTTGGAGCAGCTGAGCCTGATCTGGCCCTGCGTCCCGGTGAGCGGCGCGATGTTTCCCATCTTAATCATGGCCGTCGTGAAGGCGCTGCTGAAGGCCGCGGCGTTGGACGCGAAGTTGCGGACGGTGTTGTCGGTGGTGTCGTTATTGAAGAGCACCTGGTCCGAGTGCAGGAGCCCTTTCTGTGACAGGAGGTTGGTGTAGTAGGCGTTGTCGAACGCGTTGGGCGTCGTTGTGTCCAGGTTCGCCAGGTTGCTGTTGCCGCCGGACTGGGGGCAGTTGGCCTTGAGAGACGTGGCGAAGGCAGTGTTGATGTTGGTGTCACCGCCGTAGATCCGATTCCGGAAGTTGGAGCACTGGGCCTTCCCGATGGTGTGCGCGCCTGAGAGCGCGACCATGTCGACCGTGTTAAGGTTCTTCTTGAGGAACGCAGCCTCGAGCTGTGACCGGCTAGAGCCTGGGCCAGGGAGGTCACTGTTCGCCAGCGAGGCGCTTGCGGTGGTGGAGTCCCGTCTCCCGAGTGGAACAGTCCATGACGGCCCTCCAAGCTGCATGCGGACCAAGCAAGAAATTGAGCACTGGAGTACTAGCTTTACGTAGCATCGATTATATATGAAACTGAATATAGTACTAAGATGTTCTTACGGCAACAACGGAGTCGCGGGCGGCGACGGTGAGGATGTCGGCGCAGGAGACGGTCTGCTTGCATATACTCTCCAGCTGGGTCTTGATGCTGTCGATGACGCTGAAGCCCCTCAGCGACCCCACGTTCGGACCCGCGTTTTGTTCCATGCCAGACAGCAGAACAGATGCATCACAGCCCTGTAGCCAACATAAACATATTAGTTCACGGTACAATTTTTGTTAAATCCGGAAATCCGGGCAGTTCAAGAAAGTTAGTTAAGGAAAAAAGAGCCGATATATTATGTGAAACTTGCTTGGACAAAGCAGTCGTGGAAGTGCAGCCTGAGCAGGGAGGCACCCATGCGGGGGTCGCTGCTCACGGCGGCCGCCACGCCGCTCTTGATGGTGGCCAGAGCCCTGGGGCACGACGTGTCGTAGAACGTCGATGACAGCTGCCCCGACGCCGCCGTGGCCAGAGCCACGAGCACCACCAGAGAAATGCAAGAAGCAGAACCCATGGCCATGGTAAGCTACAAGTCCAGAGCTATCCGTGCTACCTGCACTTGTTATCTGGCTGTGGTTGTGGCTTGCAAGATAATGCAGTATTTCATGCATATTTATAGGGAAAATTTTAGCTCACGTGCAGCTGCACATCAGTCCCCGTCTCCCAGTTGGGAGAAAGCATCCAAATTTTATGTCTGATTAGTCTAGCAAGCATCCAAAACAGATGGTCGATTGGTCTATGATGGCTGACGATCGACGTCGACCCGGCATCCACGATCTGCCCAGCCCCGTCGTGTGGCCAGCTAGATGTTGGATAGGGGATACGTATACGGACAAAGCCGCCGATTTTTTAGAAGGGTCAGAGTGCTTAAATCGCTACGGCCAACACCAGCCCTGCATTTTTTTTCCGGCAATAGGGCTTATCATGTATTCGAATAATTTCCCGTGATCTGCCTTGGCCTTATCATGTATCCGTTAGGTGCCCGTGGGAGAGAGGAACGTATGTCTGCGAATCAATAATGGCATACAGCATCTCATAATAATGTTCATTGTTTTTTGATATAGCTTACCACTCTTGCCAAGTGGTTCATCTCATAATAATGGAGTAATATATTCTTCATCATTTTTTTAGGTATAGCTGTGGTCGTGAACCTGCTTTGAGGGAATATAAGATTGTTAGGCTTTTCAATTGTAAATAAACTTAACATGCTTTTTTTGTCAAGCGACTCCGGGCCGGCAAAACAAGTGTTATTGCGTCATAGCCTCATAGCCCGGCTACATGAGCATTTCGTCCTACGGTCAGGCCTAGCTGAAGAGCAACATATGTTTTATAAGAGGTTTTGAATCATCGATCACGTCAAAAGAATAACCTTACAGGAGAGGATACCATCGCCTTTAAATTCATGATGTGTCTCCTCTCCCGCAGCTAACGTGGGGGTAATTAAACCCCAACACAAATTTCACTTTGCACCGTAAAAGAGCTAACCTGCACTCTACTACCGGAGTAAACAGGCGCATACGTCCACATGCACCATACATAGGTTCATCTCCAACTACATGGAACGAGCTCCATGGATGCTATTGCACATGGTGATACAGCCCGAGCCTGGAGCTACGCATGGACGCGCCATTTGGTCTAACTAATACTCACTTCGTCCCAAAATAAGTGTCTCAACTTTACACTATTATAGTATAAAGTTTTACTATGTTTGAGACATTTATTTTGAGACGGAGTGAGTAGTAGGGAGTCCGCTTCTGTCCAAGTTAATTCAGCCTCGCTTTGACCACAGCGCATCATCTTGCACACAGGTTGTGTTCGATGAAAGTGACACGATGCAATTCAGCAGTGCCAGTTTCTTTCATGCTCTAGAGGTACTTGGTTCAGACGCAGGCCTGCGAGGAAATAGTTTGGGCCAAATCATCCTCTAGCCGCACGCCATTTGGGCTTCTTCCGTTCGCTCGGTGTTGTTGTTGGGTGCATCTAAATGTCGCCTACTACATGCGACTCACCTCCAGCATTCTATATGGGCCGGCCCAGCAGCATGAGGCCTTGAGGCATGCCTAGTTCGAGCGCACAAGTCTCACGATCGCTTTCGCTCAAGAACAAACGAGCAGCACGTTAAGTCACAATAAAAAATCTTGCAATTTTTATCTAAATAACTTAAGGCACAATTTTATTTCTATTTTTCTGTCTTTTCTTCAAACAAAATACAACACAGATGTTCACATATTATTTCGGTACTTTTAGAAATGCCATTCTGACCAGGCGCTAGACTTCTACAAAGTGGAGAGTAGTGCCAAGTGCTGGAGGAAGAAGGAAGAGAAGGGGGGAATCGGAGTGAAGGAGGCAGGTCCCGGTAAGTGCGGTTGAGTAAATGAAAAACTGACCAAAAGTGGTTGGCGGGTTCCGGCCACTTTCCTCGCATATTACAAATACGGGCAGTTTTGCAGGCACAATACATATGATATACAAGGACGTGGGCCAGCACTAACACGAATCGCGGAGTAAACGGCCGGTCTAGGATCTACCGGTACATGACGGAACCGCACAATATGACTTTGCAGGCATATCATGTACTCGATAATTTTACGTGGTCTGCCTTGGCCTTATCATGTATCCGTTAAGTGCCTCTGGGAGAGAGAAACATATATCTGCGAATCAGTAATGGCATACAACATCTCATAATAATGTTCATTGTTTTATTTTGATATAGCTTACCACTCTTGCCAAGTGGTTCACCACGTAATAATGGAGTAATATATTCTTCATAATTGTTTTTTAGGTACAGGTGTGGTCGTGAACCTGCTTTGAGAGAATATAAGATTGTTAGGGTTTTCAATTGTAAATAAACTTAACATGCTTTTTTGTCAAGCGACCCCGGACCGGCAAACCTGTGTTATGCGTTCTAGGCTCATAGCCCCGCTACACGAGCATTTCGTCCTACTATCATGCCTAACTAAAGAGCAACACATGTTTAAGAGGTTTTGAATCATCACGTCAAAAGAATAACCTTACGGGAGAGGATACCTTCGCCTTTAAATTCATGATGTGTCTCCTCTCCCGCAACTAACATGGGGGTAATTAAACCCAACACAAATTTCACTTTGCACCACAAAAGAGCTAACATGTACTCTACTACGGGAGTAAACAGGAACACACGTCCACACGCACGATCCATACATTGGTTCATCTCCAATTGGATGGAACGAGCTCCATGCATGCTATTGCAAATGGCGATACAGCCCGGAGCTATGCATGGACGCACCGTTTCACCTAACTAACGTAGGGAGTCCGCTTCTATTCAAAGCAATTCAGCCTCAATTTGACCACGGCGTCGTCATCTTGCGCACAGTCGTGTTTCGATGAAAGTGACACGATTCCATTCAGCAGTGAGACAGTTTCTTTCATGCTCTGTATTGCAGTAGAGGGGCACTCAGTTCGACGCATGCCTGCGACGAAACAGTTTGGGCCAAATCATTCTCTAGCCGCACTTGGGCTTCTTCCGTCTGCTGGGTGTTGTTGTTGGGTGCGTCCAAATGTCGCCTACTAACATGCGACTCGCCTCTAGCGTTCTACACGGGGCGGCCCCAAGAGCATGAGGCCTTGAGGCGTGTGTAGTTCCAGCGCACAAGCCTTACGTTCGCTTTCCCTAAAAAAACAAACGAAAAGTCACAATAAAAAAAGTCCCATCAAAACAAAACAAAAAGTCACAATAAAAAAGTTACAATTTTTATAAAAAAAAACTTAAGGCACAATATTATTTCTATTTTTCTGTGTTTTCTCAAACAAAATGCAACACAGATGCTCGCATGTTATTTCTGTACTTTTAGAAATGCCATTCTGACCAGGCGCAAGTGCTGCGAGCCTTCTACCAAGTGGAGTGTAGTGCCAAGTGTGAGAGCATAATGTTTTTATTGCATAGTAATTTTAATCTCCTAGGTCTACTGGTCCATTCTGACGAACGAACAAGTGACTACAATTCTACTTTTGATCAATGAAATGCATGCATGTCTGCCGTTTCATCGCGTTGACCCTTTTATCTGGAATGTCGGGTATAATCTTTTTCAATTGTATCGCGTTGACCCTTTTATTGAAAAAAGAGAGTATGAGACATGGCAACCAATTGCAATCACGATTAAACTGTAATAATAAAATAAAGACAATAACTTTAGAAACACTATGTTTAATGCCTCTATCATGTAAAATTGACATTGTGATTGTTTTGTGGCTATGTGTGGGTATTTAGCTAGTACTGCCTCTAAGCAATGAATTGATTAATTAATCAATTAATGCTAACAATTGTTATTTTCAGGGTCATTGCCATCCAACGACCTAAAGCTCATCCTCGTAGTCATCGAGGTCATCTCCCAACCTTGTTTGCATGGCCGAGATGACGGGGTCGCACACGCCCTGCAACTCACTGAGCTTCTTCTCATAGTCGCCCTCCTCGGCGGTGTATGTGTTTCCGTCGAGCCACTTGCTCACCGCCATCACCTCACCCTCCACCTCCCCCCTCTTCTTCTCCTCCAGCTCCATGCCACCAGCGGCGACAAGGGTCTCCTTGATGCTGTGCACGTAGGCCTCCAGCCTAGCTTTGCCGTCCCTGGCGAACTCGTCCATTTCACGCATCATAGCGTCGAACTCTTCCTGACTCATCCGGCGATGATGATAACCATAGCTGGTCTTGGCCGTCTTGCCGGAGGCCTTGTCCGTCGCCCCGGCATGGATCGTGCCCGCCTCGTCCACCTGGATGGTCACCTCGATATCCCGCCTTCCCCAGTTCCATATACTGCGCCCATCATGAATAATTCGCGTTACAAATAGGCAATATGTATGTGTGATCTCGGAGTAGGATGTAGGATCAGTATGTCAATAGTTAGCTAACCTTGCAGGTGGGATTTCAGAGAGGTCAAGCTGGCAGAGGAGTCTGTTATCCTTGACCTCGCTTCTGTCGCCCTCATACACCTTGATTGCAACGGTGGTCCGCTTGTTCCAATAAGTGGTGATGACATCCATCCCCTTCGCCGGGTAGCCGGCATCCCTCCGGATCAGCTTCACCATTGCCCCGTCGGCGGCTTCGATGCCAATAGCGGGCTGCGGCACGTCAACTATCCCTGCATATAAATTTTGTTTTTTTGTATTAGTTGAGTCTTAACCGCATCGTCATAAAAATCTTGTCAAGGTGAGGGAGGCAGAACAAGTTACTGTACCCCAAAACACCTTGTCGTCGTCGTCATGGTGTCCAGCCAGATAGCTCCCCTGAACGGCGGCCCCGTAGGCGACGGCCTCGTCAGGGTTGATCCCGTCGACGTTGACGGGCTCCTTGCCGTCGAAGTAGTCCTTGACAAGCTGCTGCACCATGGGGATCCTGCTGCTGCCGCCCACGAGGACGACATCGTGGATGTCTCGCTTCTCCAGCTCGGCGTCCGCCAGGGCCTTCTTCAACGGGGCCATCGTCTTCAAGAAGAGGTCTTGGTTGAGCTCCTCGAACAGCTCCCTCGTGAGCGTTTCCGACAGGTCCACGCCGTCCAACAGCGCCTTGAGCTCCACGAGCACATGGTGCTGATCGCTCAGCGCCCGTTTGGCGCGCTCGCACTCCCGCAGCAGCCTCTGCATCGCGCTGCCGTCGCCGGTGACGTCCCAGCCGTGCTTGCGCTGGACCAGCTCGACGAAGTAGTCCGCGAGTCGGCGGTCGAAGTCGTCGCCGCCGAGGTGGGCGTCGCTGCGGCTCGCCATGGTCTCGAACACGCCTTCATCGAGGTGAGCACGGCGACGTCGAGCGTGCTGCCGCCGAGGTCGAACACCAGCATGTTCCTCGCGTCGCCCCTATGCTTGTCGAGGCCGTAGGCGATGGCGGCGGTGACGGGCTCCCTTACCAAGCGGAGGGCGTCGAGGCCGGCGAGAATGCCGGCCTCCTTGGTAGCATACAGCTGCGCGTCGGTGTAGTGGGCGGGGACGGTGAGCACCGCCCGTGTGACCTTCCTGCCCAGGTGGGCCGCCGCCCTGTCCATCATGTCTGCGAACACCGCGGCCGTGATCTCCTCGGGTCTGAGCGTCCGCACGTCGTCCACCCTGACGTACGGCATCCCTTCCCGGTCGACGACGGCGTACGGCAAGGTCTCCACGTCCCGCTGCAGGTCGGCGTCGCTGAACCGCCGTCCCAGGAGTCGCTTGGCGCCATAGATGGTGCGGTTCGGGTTGGCGGCGTACTGGTTCCTGGCGGCCTCGCCGACGAGCCTCTCGCCGTCGTCGGTGAAGGCGACCCACCCGGGGGTGACGCGGTTGCCCTGGTCGTCGGGGACGATCTTTATGGAGCCGTCCCGGTGTACGGCGGCAATGCACGAGTGGGTTGCGCCGAGTGCGATGCCGAGCACCTCGTCGCCAGTCTCGCCGGACCGGCGCGGGCTCTCTGGGACGAGGAAGCTCGACGCCGTGAGGGGTAGGAAGAGGAACCCGAGGACGAGCAGTGCCTCCGCAGCACGACGAGCCATGGACTTGGCCCAGATCGATTTGGAGGACAGCTCTAGGGCACGCCTCGTCTGTGACGATATTTACGTGGCAGGAGACACGTCCCAAGGCGCCACGGAGAAGTGTTCGGTGTTCACTCCAACCAGACGATGACACATGGCGCCTATGACGCAAGAACCCGATTAAAATTGATTTTTTTTTGCGGGAATTAAAATTGAATTTGGTTTGGTTACTACAATAGGTATTTCCACTAACCTGAAATCGTACAAATATAGGCGAGCTGAATCATCGTGGAAAGTGCATTAATTTTGGAGACGGCCTCGAGGGAGCCATTTATTTTATTTTTCCAGCGAAAATACTATTTGCACACCTAAAAAAATCTGAAAAAAATATCCGTAAGCATATAATTTGTGGTATACACGTATAAAACTTCATTAACATATATGTTCGTATGTGGTGTACACACAAAAGATTAACACATAGATTAAAATGGACTTTTTCTACCCCGCCCAAAAAAGGACATTTCTTTGTTGTTTTTGGGCCAGGTTTTTGTCTTTTTGTGTAGCCTACAAATAATGATATTAATTAATGAAAAATTATAGATACTTAGAGAACATGTATGCATATCATCTTTGAAACTTCAAAATAGTGTTTCAAAGAATTTCAAATAATGGTCCATCCTTTGAAGACTCTACTCTCATGTATATTGTCCCTTCTTAACATGATAGGGTTGTTACAAATTTGCAATCTCCCTAAATACACACACATTCGTACATACATAATTTTATTTCAGTGTTTCCATAGACTTAATCAGCAATTAATCGTTGGCTTCTTTGTGTGATGGCCATGTTAAGTCATTAAATCAAATGGCGATGAGTTATCATCTTTAGCTCCACACACATGATTCTGCATTGCACCATTAGTACTCCCTCCGTTTCTAAATATAAGCCCTCTAGAGATTTCGATACGAACTACATACGGATGTATATAGATGAATTTTAAAGTGTAGATTCACTAATTTTGTCCTGTATATAGTCCATACTGGAATCTCTAAAATGGCTTATATTTAGGAATGGGGGAAGTAGTTAGTAGTGTAAAGTTGCATCTCCTGAAAGTGTTATGTTATTTAGTATGCTTCACCAAGAGAGTTATGCTGGAACCTGACTTAATAAACACGCATCATAATATTTGAAGAGCATATGTGTGCTGGCACAACAAGGGTGCGTAGGCATATACTCCTAGTGCTTAAGCATGCCTAGGTGTGCGCTTAGACGAGATGGGCACTATCCCTGAAAAAAAAACACTTAATACATATTGTTTTCCCCTTGATATTACGTAAAAGGATTCAAAAAGCCCGTAGAATGTGTAAAGCTGGGGAAAAAGTAAGATAAATAAAGGACGCCAATAACGCGTTGACGTTCGGGCTATAGGGTGGTCGTGCCGAACGACCCCGTTCGGACTGGTAGCGGATAGAGCCGAACGAAAACGTTCGGACAGGATCGCTTATCCCCCGAACGACCCCAATCAGCGCGCCCCCCGGGGCACCTGGTCAGCGCACGACTTGGTCAGCGCGCGACCCTGACCGCGGCGCGTCCCACCCGAGGTCATCACCCTCCTCCATCCATCCGGATACCCTCCCGAACCCCTCGCAGTCCCTTCTTCCTCTCCATTGGCGGCCTGAGACTCCCTCAAGTTGCCATGGCAAGATCCGAACATTTGTAGGCCAATTCGAGCCACCGACCAGGTGACTTCCACGCCCATCCCCTCTGGTCCCCGTCATCCCCATCGCCGTCGCCGGGCACGTGTATCCATTAAGTTTCCATGGCAAAATCGGCGACTTGTAGCCCAAATTGAGCCGCCGGTCACATGAATCCCTTACCCCCTTCTTCGCCCTCACCATCCACATCACCCCACCCGCACCCCACCATCTCCTACCCTCCCCATGAACCACTGATCTGTAGGGGGAAACTGCCATGTCAAGATCTGGGAATATGTAGGACGTGGCTGCTACTGATCTTGCCACATGTAGGTAGTGGCAGTGCATCTAGACTAGGATATGGTTGGGAGATCGACAACAGTTGCCATCCCATGAGGTGATGGTAGTGATGCAATGCAGGTGTTTAAACAAAATTGTTTCCATGTTCGTGATGTGGTTGTAGCCATGTGCATCATGTGGGTGTTGGCATGTGCATGCCCTATTGTTGGAAGTATGTGTGTGATGTAGTGGATAGCATTGTGTGCATGATGCAGGTGGTGCTGTCAGCGTTGCGTAGTTGTTGCCATCTGCAAGGTGCTGTTGTTGCCATATGCAAGGCTTAGTTCTTGCCATCTGCGACGCGTAGTTGTTGCCATGTACATGGTATAGGTGCTTTGCCACGCACATTGCATGGTCTGATGCCATGATGTAACTTGTTGCCATCAGCATGGCGTAGTTGTTGCCATCTAAATGGCATAATTGTTGCCATGTGCACTGGATGGTTTGTTGCCATCTGTATGACTTAGTTGTTGCCATCTGAATGGCATAGTTGTTGCCATGTGAATTGGATGGTTTGTTGCCGTATGCCAAACCTTTGTGTTTAGTGTAAAGCATTTAGATGTTAATGGTACCTGGATCATGTCGGTACCATGATAAAAAAATGCTGACTAATTTGTGCATGAATGAAATGCAGGGCCTCCGGACGCAGCTACTACCACTTGGGGCGCACTTGCTATTCCAGTGTCACACGCATACCAAACTTATCAACCGAACTACACCGAGCAGACTATCGTTGGCAATGCAGGAGCGTTCATAACCAGAAGAAACAACAATCTTGAATCTGATGTTAGCAACTCAAGAGCAGATGACTCAAACTCGGATGCGGAGACAGCTGGTGATGATGAGGATGAAGATGAAGAAGATGGTGATTAGGAGGAGGATGAGACACATGAGCATGATTGCGAACAAGATGATGATGGGGTACAGGGTGAGCCGCATGAGGATGAGCTGCAATCATCCCTAGCACCTCCAGCACCTCCTTATGTGCACATGAAATTTGCTACATTTGAAGATGCAAAGGAGTACTACCAGAGTTATGCAAAGTTCAATGGTTTTGCAGTATACACTGACCATCGCAGAAAACTAGTAAAAATAGGAGAGTACAATCGAGCTGAGTTGAGGTGTTTCAAGTCAAGAAGGAATAAGAAGAAGAAAAAACGAAATGGTCCAGTCATCGGACAGAGACGAAGAGACATTGTGTTCAAAACGAATTGCCCTGCCAAGATGAAGCTGAACATCGAAGGGCCCTGGTGGGTGGTAACAAAGTACGTGGGACATCACAACCATGAAATGATTAAGAACTTTGACCTGGTTAGGTTTCTGAGTGCTCACCATGGGTTCACGCCGGAGGAGCAGCAGTTTGTGAAGCTGCTCCATGATTGCAACCTCCACCCTGGGAGAATGGTCCAGATCCTATCAATGATACACAACAAAATAGGGAAGCTCAGCAGCATGCCATATCTTCCTTCAGATGTAGTTAACCTAGTGGCAAAGTATCGAAGGGAAAGTCAACTGACGGACATGGAGGACACAATTGCATACTTCATGGCAAAAAGAGAAGGATGACCCTGATTTCTTCTACAAAATCAAGCTGGACGCGGAGGACCGTGTGATGAACATGTTTTGGATAGATGGTGTAGCGCGCAGAGCATACAAGCACTTTCGTGATTGTGTGTCCTTTGATGCTACATATATCACCAATATGTAAAAGATGCCATGTGCCCGTTCATTGGCATAAACAACCACAGCCAATCGCTGCAGTTCGGGTGTGGGTTTATTAGGAACGAGGATGCTGGTAGTTATATTTGGCTATTCAAGACCTTCAAAGAATGCATGGGCGGGCTTGAACCAATGAACATCATAACAGACCAGGATTTTGGTATGCGCGCAGGTATTGAGGAAGTGTTCCCTAACACGATACACATGCACTGTAGGTGGCATGTTATTAAGAAAGCAGAAGAAACGTTGGGTCCCTTTTTTGCTGAAAGACCGGAACTGCACAAAGCATTTGAATTGTGTGTTCACCATAGTTTGACACCGGAAGAATTCAAGCAGAGCTGGAAGGCAATGATAGATAAATACCAGGTTCAAGACAACGAAACACTACAAAACCTATGGGAGGAGAGGAAGGTTTGGGTGCTAGCTTATTTCATGCAGTGCTTCTACCCCTTTCTCCAAAGAACCCAACGTAGCGAAGGTTTCAACTCAGTCCTAAAGAGATATGTGAACCCAGGGAGCTCAATTCTTAGGTTTGTACAGCAGTACAATGCTATTCAGCAAAAAAAATTGGGCGCAGAGCTACAAGCATTGGCAAACACAGCTCTGAAGAACGCAAGGATGCTCACGTGCAACCCAATGGAGAGACAAATGATGAAGGTTTATACCCGACAAATATTCCACAAGTAAGTTGTCTTTGCATTCATGCTTATCGGGGGTTTGTAAAGGACAAAAGTTGATTTGCTTAGTAGTTTAAATGTAGTTTCCATGTTGGGTGCAGAATGGTATTGATTTGCTTGTTAGTAGAAATGATTGGCATGTTGCGTGCACGTGTGTATGCCATGCTGGTTTGAACAGTGGTTACCATTCGTTGTTTGAATGACAGCTGCATGGTAGATGAACGATAAAGATGAAGGATACTTCTAGAAAGTAGGCATGTGAATTTGCCATGCATGACTGACCTTAGTTGCCATTCTGTAGCAGTAGTATTTGCCATGTCTGTGTATAGAGTTTGATCTAAAATTGCCAAGCTTTGGCATTGGAATTTGTTGTGACTTTGGCAGCAAACCCGTGCCATGTGTTGTATGGTGAGGAAGTTGGCATTGTTGCTCTAAGAAAGTAAAACTTGCACTGCTGATGTAGCCAAAAAGTTACCATGTTCGTGCCAGATGGACAGATGCATGACTTGAAGTTGTTGAATTTTTTTGTGTGAACATTGTTGGGGATCGTTGCAGAATTTTAAAATTTTCTACGCATCACCAAGATCCATCTATGGAGTTTACTAGCAACGAGAGGGAAGGAGTGCATCTACATACCCTTGTAGATCGCGAGCAGAAGCGTTCAAGTGAACGGGGTTGATGGAGTCGTACTCGCCGTGATCCAAATCACCGATGACCGAGCGCCGAACGGACGGCACCTCCGCGTTCAACACACGTACGGAGCAGCGACGTCTCCTCCTTCTTGATCCAGCAAGGGGGAAGGAGAGGTTGATGGAGATCCAGCAGCACGACGACGTGGTGGTGGAAGTAGCGGGGATCCCGGCAGGGCTTCGCCAAGCGCAAGCGGGAGGGAGAGGTGTCACGGGAGGGAGAGGGAGGCGCCAGGGGCTAGGGTACTGCTGCCCTCCCTCCCCCCACTATATATAGGGGTCCTGGGGGGCGCCGGCCCCCTAGAGATCCCATCTGAGGGAGGGGGGCGGCCAAGGGGTGGCTTCCCCCCCAAGCCAAGTGGGGGGCGCCCCCACCCCTAGGGTTTCCAACCCTAGGCGCAGGGGGAGGCCCAAGGGGGGGCGCACCAGCCCACTAGGGGCTGGTTCCCCTCCCACTTCAGCCCATGGGGCCCTCCGGGATAGGTGGCCCCACCCGGTGGACCCCCGGGACCCTTCCGGTGGTCCCGGTACAATACCGATAACCCCCGAAACTTTCCCGGTGGCCGAAACTGGACTTCCTATATATAATTCTTCACCTCCGGACCATTCCGGAACTCCTCGTGACGTCCGGGATCTCATCCGGGACTCCGAACAACTTTCGGGTTTCCGCATACTAATATCTCTACAACCCTAGCGTCACCGAACCTTAAGTGTGTAGACCCTACGGGTTCGGGAGACATGCAGACATGACCGAGACGACTCTCCGGTCAATAACCAACAACGGGATCTGGATACCCATGTTGGCTCCCACATGTTCCACGATGATCTCATCGGATGAACCACGATGTCGAGGATTCAATCAATCCCGTATACAATTCCCTTTGTCAATCGGTATGTTACTTGCCCGAGATTCGATCGTCGGTATCCCAATACCTCATTCAATCTCGTTACCGGCAAGTCTCTTTACTCATACCGTAATGCATGATCCCGTGGATAACTCCTTAGTCACACTGAGCTCATTATGATGATGCATTACCGAGTGGGCCCAGAGATACCTCTCCGTCATACGGAGTGACAAATCCCAGTCTCGATCCGTGTCAACCCAACAGACACTTTCAGAGATACCTGTAGTGTACCTTTATAGTCACCCAGTTACGTTGTGACGTTTGGTACACCCAAAGCACTCCTACGGCATCCGGGAGTTACACGATCTCATGGTCTAAGGAAAAGATACTTGACATTGGAAAAGCTCTAGCAAACGAACTACACGATATTTGTGCTATGCTTAGGATTGGGTCTTGTCCATCACATCATTCTCCTAATGATGTGATCCCGTTATCAATGACATCCAATGTCCATAGTCAGGAAACCATGACTATCAGTTGATCAACGAGCTAGTCAACTAGAGGCTCACTAGGGACATGTTGTGGTCTATGTATTCACACATGTATTACGATTTCCGGATAACACAATTATAGCATGAACAATAGACAATTATCATGAACAAGGAAATATAATAATAACCATTTTATTATTGCCTCTAGGGCATATTTCCAACAGTCTCCCACTTGCACTAGAGTCAATAATCTAGTTACATTGTGATGAATCGAACACCCATAGAGTTCTGGTGTTGATCATGTTTTGCTCTAGGGAGAGGTTTAGTCAACGGATCTGCTACATTCAGGTCCGTATGTACTTTACAAATATCTATGTCTCCATTTTGAACACTTTCACGAATGGAGTTGAAGCGACGCTTGATATGCCTGGTCTTCCTGTGAAACCTGGGCTCCTTGGCAAGGGCAATAGCTCCAGTGTTGTCACAGAAGAGAGTCATCGGGCCCGACGCATTGGGAATCACCCCTAGGTCGGTAATGAACTCCTTCATCCAGATTGCTTCTTGTGCTGCCTCTGAGGCCGCCATGTACTCCGCTTCACATGTAGATCCCGCCACCACGCTTTGCTTGCAACTGCACCAGCTGACCGCCCCACCATTCAAAATATACACGTATCCGGTTTGTGACTTAGAGTCATCCAGATCTGTGTCGAAGCTAGCATCGACGTAACCCTTTACGACGAGCTCTTCGTCACCTCCATAAACGAGAAACATATCCTTAGTCCTTTTCAGGTACTTCAGGATATTCTTGACCGCTGTCCAGTGTTCCATGCCGGGATTACTTTGGTACCTTCCTACCAAACTTACGGCAAGGTTTACATCAGGTCTGGTACACAGCATGGCATACATAATAGACCCTATGGCCGAGGCATAGGGGATGACACTCATCTTTTCTCTATCTTCTGCCGTGGTCGGGCATTGAGCCGTGCTCAATTGCACACCTTGCAATACAGGCAAGAACCCCTTCTTGGACTGATCCATATTGAACTTCTTCAATATCTTGTCAAGGTACGTACTCTGTGAAAGACCAATGAGGCGTCTTGATCTATCTCTATAGATCTTGATGCCTAATATATAAGCAGCTTCTCCAAGGTCCTTCATTGAAAAACACTTATTCAAATAGGCCTTTATACTTTCCAAGAATTCTATATCATTTCCCATCAATAGTATGTCATCCACATATAATATGAGAAATGCTACAGAGCTCCCACTCACTTTCTTGTAAACACAGGCTTCTCCATAAGTCTGTGTAAACCCAAACGCTTTGATCATCTCATCAAAGCGAATGTTCCAACTCCGAGATGCTTGCACCAGCCCATAGATTGAGCGCTGGAGCTTGCATACTTTGTCAGCATTCTTAGGATCGACAAAACCTTCCGGCTGCATCATATACAATTCTTCCTTAAGGAAGCCGTTAAGGAATGCCGTTTTGACGTCCATTTGCCATATCTCATAATCATAGAATGCGGCAATTGCTAACATGATTCGGACGGACTTCAGCTTCGCTACGGGTGAGAAAGTCTCATCGTAGTCAACCCCTTGAACTTGTCGATAACCCTTAGCGACAAGTCGAGCCTTATAGATGGTCACATTACCATCCGCGTCTGTCTTCTTCTTAAAGATCCATTTGTTTTCTATGGCTCGCCGGTCATCGGGCAAGTCAGTCAAAGTCCATACTTCGATTTCATACATGGATCCTATCTCGGATTTCATGGCTTCTAGCCATTTGTCGGAATCTGGGCCCGCCATTGCTTCTTCATAGTTCGAAGGTTCACCGTTGTCTAACAACATGATTTCCAGGACAGGGTTGCCGTACCACTCTGGTGCGGAACGTGTCCTTGTGGACCTACGAAGTTCAGCAGTAACTTGATCCGAAGCTTCATGATCATCATCATTAACTTCCTCCCCAGTCGGTGTAGGCACCACAGGAACATCTTCCCGCGCTGCGCTACTTTCCTGTTCGGAAGGGGTGACTATCACCTCATCAAGTTCCACTTTCCTCCCACTTATTTCTTTCGAGAGAAACTCTTTCTCCAGAAAGGACCCGTTCTTGGCAACGAAGATCTTGCCTTCGGATCTGAGGTAGAAGGTATACCCAATGGTTTCCTTAGGGTATCCTATGAAGACGCATTTCTCCGACTTGGGTTCGAGCTTTTCAGGTTGAAGTTTCTTGACATAAGCATCGCATCCCCAAACTTTTAGAAACGACAGCTTAGGTTTCTTCCCAAACCATAATTCATACGGTGTCGTCTCAACGGATTTCGACGGAGCCCTATTTAAAGTGAATGCGGCAGTCTCTAAAGCATAGCCCCAAAATGAGAGCGGTAGATCGGTAAGAGACATCATAGATCGCACCATATCCAATAGAGTGCGATTACGACGTTCGGACACACCATTTCGCTGAGGTGTTCCAGGCGGCGTGAGTTGTGAAACTATTCCACATTTCCTTAAGTGTGTGCCAAATTCGTGACTCAAATATTCTCCTCCACGATCTGATCGTAAGAACTTTATTTTCCTGTCACGTTGATTCTCAACCTCACTCTGAAATTCCTTGAACTTTTCAAAGGTTTCAGACTTGTGTTTCATTAGGTAAACATACCCATATCTACTCAAGTCATCAGTGAGAGTGAGAACATAACGATAGCCACCGCGAGCCTCAACACTCATTGGACCGCACACATCAGTATGTATGATTTCCAATAAGTTGGTTGCTCGCTCCATTGTTCCGGAGAACGGAGTCTTGGTCATCTTACCCATGAGGCATGGTTCGCACGTGTCAAATGATTCGTAATCAAGAGACTCCAAAAGTCCATCAGCATGGAGCTTCTTCATGCGCTTGACACCAATGTGACCAAGGCGGCAGTGCCACAAGTATGTGGGACTATCGTTATCAACTTTACATCTTTTGGTATTCACACTATGAATATGTGTAACATCACGTTCGAGATTCATTAAGAATAAACCATTGACCAGCGGGGCATGACCATAAAACATATCTCTCATATAAATAGAACAACCATTATTCTCGGATTTAAATGAGTAGCCATCTCGCATTAAACGAGATCCAGATACAATGTTCATGCTCAAAGCTGGCACTAAATAACAATTATTGAGGTTTAAAACTAATCCCGTAGGTAAATGTAGAGGTAGCGTGCCGACGGCGATCACATCGACCTTGGAACCATTCCCGACGCGCATCGTCACCTTGTCCTTTGCCAGTCTCCGTTTATTCCGCAGCTCCTGTTTTGAGTTACAAATATGAGCAACCGCACCGGTATCAAATACACAGGAGCTACTACGAGTACTGGTAAGGTACACATCAATTACATGTATATCACATATACCTTTGGTGTTGCCGGCCTTCTTGTCCGCTAAGTATTTGGGGCAGTTCCGCTTCCAGTGACCACTTCCCTTGCAATAAAAGCACTCAGTCTCAGGCTTGGGTCCATTCCTTGGCTTCTTCCCGGCAACTGGCTTACCGGGCGCGGCAACTCCCTTGCCGTCCTTCTTGAAGTTCTTTTTACCCTTGCCTTCTTGAACTTAGTGGTTTTATTCACCATCAACACTTGATGTTCCTTTTTGATCTCCACCTCTGCTGATTTCAGCATTGAATATACCTCAGGAATGGTCTTTTCCATCCCCTGCATATTGAAGTTCATCACAAAGCTCTTGTAGCTTGGTGGAAGCGACTGAAGGATTCTGTCAATGACCGCATCATCCGGGAGATTAACTCCCAGCTGAGACAAGCGGTTGTGTAACCCAGACATTTTGAGTATGTGCTCACTAACAGAACTATTTTCCTCCATTTTACAACTGAAGAACTTGTCGGAGACTTCATATCTCTCGACCCGGGCATGAGCTTGGAAAACCATTTTCAGCTCTTCAAACATCTCATATGCTCCGTGTTTCTCGAAACGGTTTTGGAGCCCCGGTTCTAAGCTGTAAAGCATGCCGCACTGAACGAGGGAGTATCATCAGCATGTGATTGCCAAGCGTTCATAATGTCTTGGTTCTCTGGGATGGGTGCTTCACCTAGCGGTGCTTCTAGGACATAATCTTTCTTGGCAGCTATGAGGATGATCCTCAGGTTCCGGACCCAGTCCGTATAGTTGCTGCCATCATCTTTCAGCTTGGTTTTCTCTAGGAACGCGTTGAAGTTGAGGGCAACGTGGGCCATTTGATCTACAAGACATATTGTAAAGATTTTAGACTAAGTTCATGATAATTAAGTTCATCTAATCAAATTATTCAATGAACTCCCACTCAGATAGACATCCCTCTAGTCATCTAAGTGAAACATGATCCGAGTCAACTAGGCCGTGTCCGATCATCACGTGAGACGGACTAGTCAAACATCGGTGAACATCTTCATGTTGATCGTATCTTCTATACGACTCATGCTCGACCTTTCGGTCTTCCGTGTTCCGAGGCCATGTCTGTACATGCTAGGCTCGTCAAGTCAACCTAAGTGTATTGTGTGTGTTCCGAGGCCATGTCTGTACATGCTAGGCTCGTCAACACCCGTTGTATGCGAACGTTAGAATCTATCACACCCGATCATCACGTGGTGCTTCGAAACAACGAACCTTCGCAATGGTGCACAGTTAGGGGGAACACTTTCTTAAAATTATTATAAGGGATCATCTTACTTACTACCGTCGTTCTAAGCAAATAAGATGTAAAACATGATAAACATCACATGCAATCAACATGATATGGCCAATATCATTTTGCTCCTTTTGATCTCCATCTTCGGGGCGCCATGATCATCTTCGTCACCAGCATGACACCATGATCTCCATCATCATGATCTCCATCATCGTGTCTCCATGAAGTTGTCACGCCAACGATTACTTCTACTTCTATGGCTAATGCGTTTAGCAATAAAGTAAAGTAATTTACATGGCGTTATTCAATGACACGCAGGTCATACAAAAAATAAAGACAACTCCTATGGCTCCTGCCGGTTGTCATACTCATCGACATGCAAGTCGTGATTCCTATTACAAGAACATGATCAATCTCATACATCACATATATCTCATTCATCACATCCTTTTTGGCCATATCACATCACAAGGCACATGCTGCAAAAACAAGTTAGACGTCCTCTAATTGTTGTTGCAAGTTTTTACGTGGCTTCTATAGGTTTCTAGCAAGAACGTTTCTTACCTACGTAAAACCACAATGTGATATGCCAATTTCTATTTACCCTTCATAAGGACCCTTTTCATCGAATCCGTTCCGACTAAAGTGGGAGAGACAGACACCCGCTAGCCACCTTATGCAACTAGTGCATGTCAGTCGGTGGAACCTGTCTCACGTAAGCGTACGTGTAAGGTCGGTCCGGGCCGCTTCATCCCACGATGCCGCCGAAAAAAGATAAGACTAGTAGTGGCAAGAAAAATTGACAACATCTACGCCCACAACTGCTTTGTGTTCTACTCGTGCATAGAAACTACGCATAGGCCTGGCTCATGATGCCACTGTTGGGGATCGTTGCAGAATTTTAAAATTTTCTACGCATCACCAAGATCCATCTATGGAGTTTACTAGCAACGAGAGAGAAGGAGTGCATCTAAATACCCTTGTAGATCGCGAGCGAAAGCATTCAAGTGAACGGGGTTGATGGAGTCGTACTTGTCGTGATCCAAATCACCGATAACCGAGCGCCGAACGGACGACACCTCCGCGTTCAACACACGTACGGAGCAGCGACGTCTCCTCCTTCTTGATCCAGCAAGGGGGAAGGAGAGGTTGATGGAGATCCAGCAGCACGACGACGTGGTGGTGGAAGTAGCGGGGATCCCGGCAGGGCTTCGCCAAGCGCAAGAGGGAGGGAGAGGTGTCACGGGAGGGAGAGGGAGGCGCCAGGGGCTAGGGTACTGCTGCCCTCCCTCCCCCCACTATATATAGGGGTCCTGGGGGGGCACCGGCCCCCTGGAGATCCCATCTGAGGGGGAGGGCGGTGGCCAAGGGGTGGCTTCCCCCCTTCCCCCCAAGCCAAGTGGGGGGCGCCCCCACCCCTAGGGTTTCCAACCCTAGGCGCAGGGTGAGGCCCAAGGGGGGGCGCACCAGCCCACCAGGGGCTGGTTCCCCTCCCACTTCAGCCCATGGGGCCCTCCGGGATAGGTGGCCCCACCCGGTGGACCCCCGGGACCCTTCCGGTGGTCCCGGTACAATACCGATAACCCCCGAAACTTTCCCGGTGGCCGAAACTGGACTTCCTATATATAATTATTCACCTCCGGACCATTCCGGAACTCCTCGTGACGTCCGGGATCTCATCCGGGACTCCGAACAACTTTCGGGTTTTCGCATACTAATATCTCTACAACCCTAGCGTCGCCGAACCTTAAGTGTGTAGACCCTACGGGTTCGAGAGACATGCAGACATGACCGAGACGACTCTCCGGTCAATAACCAACAGCGGGATCTGGATACCCATGTTGGCTCCCACATGTTCCACGATGATCTCATCGGATGAACCACAATGTCGAGGATTCAATCAATCCCGTATACAATTCCCTTTGTCAATCGGTATGTAACTTGCCCGAGATTCGATCGTCGGTATCCCAATACCTCGTTCAATCTCGTTACCGGCAAGTCTCTTTACTCGTACCGTAATGCCTGATCCCGTGGCTAACTCCTTAGTCACACTGGGCTCATTATGATGATGCATTACCGAGTGGGCCCAGAGATACCTCTCCGTCATACGGAGTGACAAATCCCAGTCTCGATCCGTGTCAACCCAACAGACACTTTCAGAGATACCTGTAGTGTACCTTTATAGTCACCCAGTTACGTTGTGACGTTTGGTACACCAAAGCACTCCTACGGCATTCGGGAGTTACACGATCTCATGGTCTAAGGAAAAGATACTTGACATTGGAAAAGCTCTAGCAAACGAACTACACGATCTTTGTGCTATGCTTAGGATTGGGTCTTGTCCATCACATCATTCTCCTAATGATGTGATCCCGTTATCAATGACATCCAATGTCCATAGTCAGGAAACCATGACTATCAGTTGATCAATGAGCTAGTCAACTAGAGGCTCACTAGGGACATCTTGTGGTCTATGTATTCACACATGTATTACGATTTCCGGATAACACAATTATAGCATGAACAATAGACAATTATCATGAACAAGGAAATATAATACTAACCATTTTATTATTGCCTCTAGGGCATATTTCCAACAAACATGCCATGTGTGAATGTCTGTAGTTGCCATCTAACAGAAGTGTTAGTTGCCATGTTTGTAGGAAGAATTAGCTGGAAGTTGCCATCATAGCTGTAACAAATTTAAATCTATCATGGTTGTAGTACTATGAAAAATAGCATGAATAGAGGAATTAAGTTGCCATGCTTCTTGTAGTGGTAAGGCGTGCAATGATGGCAAGAGTGGAAAATGCAAATGTTTGAATATCATAAGTTGCCATCAAAATGAATGACTAGAGTTGCCATGTGTGATTGAATGAAATTGCCATGAGTGCACGGTGCGGCCGCGCACGTATGTAGCTGTTGTTGCATGACCTAACTTGTAATGGAAAATAATAAAAAATGCAGGTTCCAATGGGAGCTAAGGCTGTTAACCGGTTACACCATGTTTCAAGTTGGCGACATCACGTACAAGGTTTGCACCATGCAGGACATGACGGACTCCGAAGCCGAAGACCCGGACAAGGGAATAAACTACATGGTGGCGGCGTACATAGCAGAAGGGGTGTATTACTGTCAATGCTGCAAGTTTGAAAGAGATGATATGATTTGCTGCAATATTCTGAGGGTAATGGACATGAATGGCGTGAAACAGGTGCCACCAAGATACATCCTTGAGCGTTGGTCTTGGAACGCAGATGAAGCACTCTGCCAGCATGGATCACAACAAGTACTCGCAGAGCATGAAGATGGGCCCAACACAACCATGGAAGCAGTCAGGCGTGTGGTGATGACAAGGAGATTTACAAACACAGTAGATGAGGCTTGCAAGTATGATGTGGTGAGTAGAGCAGTTGAGAGGCACACAAACGCGCTTGAAAGAGAGTTGGAGTCAATTAAGAGGAGAATGGAGGAGGAGGCACTGCATCGATTCCCAAAGAAAAGCAAGACTGCTCATATGTCAGCAGGGCCATCAACAGACAACTCGGAGGTAGGTTCCGGCGCATCCAACACGCACGTGCACGTGCGGAACCCTCCAAGGACAGTCACTAAAGGGCGACCAAAGCAAATAAGGTACAAGTCAGCACTCGAGATCCAAGCAAAGCACAAGAAGCCTACAAAGAAGACAGCGGCGGAAGCTTGGGCTACTTAGAAAAGTGAGACAGCTAGCAGGTTGTGTCTGTTGAAAATGTGCAATGGTTGGCCGAATGGTAAACTGTAGCTTCGTCCGTGGCATTTTGGTGTAGTTTACCGTTAAAATTAAAGACATTCGTTGTGGTATTAAAAAAGACATAAAAGTTGCCACATTGCTGCAAAAAATGTAGTTATTCGACTGTGGCAAAGAATAACAGTAAGATGGGGTTGTGTGAAAAATGGGGCAACTAACGGGGTATGCGTTTGTAAAATTTGGAATGATTGTGCTTATCGTCAACTGTACATGCGTCTGCGTCAATTGGGTGACTTTTAGCATTTCAAAAATCAAAAAACATAGGTGACATTGTGAGTAGACATGAGGAGTTTCCATGCTGCTTGAAAAAAAGTATTAAACTCACACTGGAAAAGAGCTGTGAGTTTTTGAGGAAAAGGTGCCACTAAATTGGAACTATGATGAACGTAAAAAAATAAAGAGCTAGTTGCAAAAAAGTGTTGCAGCAACCAGCTAATGTTTGTTTGTCATTTTGAAGAAACTACACTTTCGTGAGAACGGGCCTTTACGGAACAGAAATGTAGAAAAAAACTAACACCCTCATGGCAAACTGTGTGATCCGAAAGTGTTGTAAGAACAAAAACAAAATGTTAGCACAAGCATGACAAGCCGGAACACTTACAGAAACGAGGTCTGACATTGAAGTTATATGTTGCAAATTACAACCACAAAAGGTTCACGATAGATAGACGATGGTCTTGTGCGTTTACAATAACAACAGTGATAGTGAAAAAAGGAAAAAAAAGGAGAGGCGTGGTTCCTTACATTCATCCGAACATTGAATGTAAGTACATAGATAAAAGAAAGTGGTGTTTTATTATCTTCTGCAGTCACTTGTATCTCTTGATAGCAGCTTTGACATCAGACTCCAACCAAGCCAGCGCACCCTCCCGCTTGTTGAAATCGATAGTTGTGACCCAATTCCACAGATAGATCTTCCTAAGCTCTGCGGCTATTTCCTTGCTCAAAGTTGGCACCTTCCTGCCTTGCCACTTTGCAACATATTCGAGGGTGTAGACACCATAGTCGTAGATGTTTTCAGTGATCATTGTGGGAACAAAGGGTAAAATAAATAAATTAGAAGTTGCCATGCTAAAAGAAGCATAAACTTTAGTACTAGAAGATTATTATGGCATGGGGGCAAGTGCAAAAAATGATGGCGTGTGATGAGTAAGTAAACATTTGGGTAAAGTGTGGCAGTGAGAAAAGTAGCATGTTGATAAATTTGAAAATGACATGGTTGTGAGAATGGCAGAAGCAGAGTAGTAAATGTTGGAGAACGCAGTTAGACAGAAAAGTTGCCATGTGAAGTGGATTAGAAAAAATGACACGTTGTATGTAGTATACTATTCATAGTAAGCACAGGAAAAAGGGGGGAAGTAACGTTGGACGGGGGTTTCGTAGCAGGTTGCAAAAAGGTTAGTGATCTTGGCAGAAATTGGCATGACCCTATGAATGAAGCCATGGCATCAATTGGGGGGGGGGGGGTGAAGTTGCCATGTAGTATGTGTTGGAGTTGGCATGTTAATGTAGTTGTAGGGTGTAATGTAGAATAAAGAAGTGAAGTTGCCATGGGCCTAGAACTAAAGTTGTCATGCAGTATGTAGTGAAGTTGCCATGTAATATGTAGCTAAGTTGCCATGGGGCTAAGACTGAAGTTGCCATGCAGTATGTAGTAAAGTTGCCATGTAACATGTAGTGAAGTTGCCATGTTCATTTAATCGAAGTTGCCAAGGTGTAAAGACAAAAGAAGGGCAGAAGCTTACGTGTTTCCCTGCTTTGTGGACTTCACATACTCGATAGGGAAATGTTTGATCTGGACCTTCGAGCCACTGTAGTGACGCGCCCAGGTTTCCTTCAAGTTGTTGATGAAAAAATCTGCGTGGGAGCGAAGCGACTCGTCATCTCCCGAACGGATTGAGTCGAGAACTTTGAAGCGTTGCTTCGCCAAGTTGATGGAAATCGTGTAGTAGTGACCAGTTTTCTCGTGTGGGTCCTCGGGAGCTGTAACCTGTTGAAACATCGCGAACATCACCTGCACAATACGCGGGGAAAAAGTGTAAAAGGTAAAAGAACCATAAGGGATAGTTAACAAAACAGGGAGGTGATACTAAGAATAACAGCTGTGTGACAGTGGGTGTAGGGTGTAATGGGATGCAACATGTTGATCGTATGCTACAAGCAAAAAAAGCAGTGGTGCAAAAAAGGTCTCAACACCCAAAAAGGAGAGGCTACATACAAATTTCTTCATTGTGAGCTTGAAGTCACCATGTTGGTCAAACACTTTACGAATTTGTTTGTGAGAGAAGTCGCCATCAAAAATCCTCCTCGTGATGGTTGTGCTCATAATGATCTTATCGGGATGGATGTCGGCGTGGCTGTTGATGAAGCCAATACCCGCAGAGATAACATTCTGAGATAGTCTCCCGGTAGGCATCAGGGACTCAGCGAGATCATCCATGTGAACAAACGTCTCATGGCAGTCGATGACCTTAGTTCTGTCCAAACATGAGCTGGAATAAATGAGCAATAAAAAAATAAAAAAGACTGGTACAGATGAAGAAAGGTCTGAACTAAAAAGGTTGTAGCAAGAAGTGGAGGATGAGAAGAAACTTACTCTCTGATTGCATTCATATGCTTGCTGTTGCTTCGCGCATTTCCAAAACGCCTAACGATTTCGTAAAGTGCTTGTTGTTGCTTTGTGGCCTTTATTGGAGGTTCATAGTCCACTTCGGGGGGGGGGGGGGGGGGTTTGCACAACCCTTGCCTGCCGCACAGAACCTGGGGTGGCGCTGCTCTGCACATCAACAGAAGTGGTAGCGTGTGCGACAGGTGAGCTAGAAGGGGCTTTTGGCTGCATTTTTTTTCCGGAGGAGCACATCCTACTCCATCTTGCATAGGGCATCATCCATTGATGATGATATCTCCATAGGTGATCCTGCGTGTGGTAAACAAACTTGTCAGGAAGGCAATTTGTAAATAGCCATGCAGTTAATACAAAGAAAAAGATGACAAAATAGGGCAATGGACACATGGAGTACAACGTCTTGGAATTGCCAACAAAAGAAAAAAAGTCAGGTTGCCACCGCAAAAAGTGATAGGTGGATAGTACCTTGAACAATAGGCTCGACAAATTTGACAGCCTTTCTGCCATCAACAATTGGCTGCGCCATCATCTGCTCCGGCTGTGACGGGAATGCATAAGACACTGGGATAGCATCAACTGGCTCAATTGGCTGGTTCAAATCAATTCCGAGGCTGAACGATGGTGGCGTGAAAGCCATAGGGTGCCTGAAATCGCGCTCATTCTGCTTTTCGATCACACCAAGAGACGCTGCCAACGGAGACAAATCAACAAAGACGTCCATGTCAACTGATCCGGCATCCTTAGGATTGGAAGTGGGGCACGGAGTCGTGTCCGGAATATCGATAGGCACCTTCTTGGTTGTCCCTTTCACTGGATGGTCAACACTTGGAGTGTAAGGGACCCCCATATCCAGTGGGACACGTGTGTGCTTGAGCATTGGATTTGGATGAATCTTTTCTTTCTAAGGGACTATCGGTTCCTGGACCATTCCACCTCCAAGTACATTTGTCTGAACTGGATCGACAGTCTTGCCCTAGGGGGCAGGCGGGAACAAGGTTGAAGCAGACACATACCCTGTGTCCTGACGATGCACGTTGCCTGACTAATCAGCTTTGTTCCGAGGGCTCTTCCTGGTACCGACTGCCTGTTTAGTTGATTTCTTGTCAGTAACGTGTGGACCAGCTTTGGAAACAGTGTGCGGATGAGCAGCACGATCATGCGGGCCAGCCTGATGTCCTTGTTGCGTGACTGCCGGACCCTTGTTTTGAACAGCAGTTGAGGCGGCCAAACTCGTGCAATCTTTACCTACTGACTGAGGTTTCTCAGACGTATCAACAGTGGAGTTTGGCGCATTCACCTTAGGCTGGTGTGGTTGGTGCAGAGGATCAGACAGTAGTGGGCTACCTTCGAGCCCTTGACTCATCGATACCAATGCCGGCGCAACGTCAGGTGATCTTGGGGACATCAATTCATCAGAGCCCCCTGATGCTACACCTTCGTTGCCGGTCAACACGGCAGCAACAGATGACAACAACTTGACTGCTGCATGAGAACTAGTGGCAGCAGGTGCTTTAACAAAGTCCACATTGTCAGATGAAGCAAGCTTAGCATGCATGCGCTGCAACGGGTCTTTCTTGGTAGGTTTAGTCGTATGACCAGACACATTTCTTCTCTTCTTTAGCCTGCATGTAAGTAAGGTAGTGACAATAGAAAGGCTGTAAGTTGCCGTGCATGAAAGTCGTAAGTAAAAAATGACTGTGGTGTAAAATGAAGGTTAAAGGGCTGCAAAACAGAGGGAAAAAAGTTGGAAGTATGAAAGAAGCAGAAAAGTTGCCATGTGGTTTAATTTGTAACCATGAATGAAAATAAGATGAAGCAGCAATAGAAAGTGCATGTGATGTGGATCAGTAGGTAGTAATGAAAAGGCATTTCTATAAGGGTTCAAGTTACCACATGGTGGGTACCCCGAAAGTTGGGACATGTGGTAGAAGAAAATGTAAGGAAGTAAAGTTGCCACCTTAGAGGGTATGAGAGCAAAAAGTGGGGGGTGACATAAGTGTGCAAGGTAAAAGGTTGCCATGTATGGACAACTAGAAGTTGCCATGTAATGTATGTAAAAGTAGACATATGAAAACATAACACTTAAAAAATGTACATATGTCATAGTGCTACCCTTTTAGCCTCACCCCTCATGTCCTCAAGGACAACCGGATCTCCCGTGTTGGAGGATGCGAAGCGAGGAGATGAACGTGTAGCCGTCTGAGCCTTGCCTGCACGAGCAGAAGATCTGGGAGGCTGTTGGGCGATTTTCTCTATGGTTACTCTTCCGCCAGCAGTTGCCTCCCTACGAGAAAAACAAAAAAAGCATTAGTTGCCGAGTGGGAAGCATGAAGCAGAAAATAGATGTAATAAATAATAAATGATTTAAAATTGCAAGAAAGAGTGGTGAACAGGAAAGTATACCTCTTTCTAGCAGCACCGGGGTCCAACTTTGTCTTTTTAGAAGCAGCTTGTAGGTTCGCATCTTGTGCTTCCCTAACCCTTTTCGAGGCTCGAGTACCAGAACGACCGCCCAAATCCTGTACGGTGGATGTCTCAGCACCTCCGCAATTGTGCTCAGGCGACGTGTCATGCTCGTTGCCGTCCATTCTGTTATCGCCATCATTACGGGTGTCGTCTTGCGGGTCATCATCGTTGTAGTCACTGTCGTCAACTGATAAGTCTTCATCGCTAGGGGGTACCTCTTGCGAATCGTTGTGGTCATATCTACCCCTAGACCCAGTTGGACGAGAAGTACCTGAGGGAGTCCTGGACTAAGGGGTCCTCGGGCGTCTGGCCTGGTAGCCATGGGCCGGACTGATGGGCTGTGAAGATATGAAGACCAAAGACTCTCAACGTGTCCGGATGGGACTCTCCTTTGCGTGGAAGGCAAGCTTGGCGATCAAACATGAAGATTCCTTTCCCTGTAACCGACTTTGTGTAACCCTAGATCCCTCCGGCGTCTATATAAACTGGAGGGTTAGGTCTATAGGACCGAATACTCATTACCATAGTCATACAAGCTAGACTTCTAGGGTTTAGCCATTATGATCTCGTGGTAGATCAACTCTTGTAATACTCATATTCATCAAGATCAATCAAGCAGGAAGTAGGGTATTACCTCCATAGAGAGGGCCCGAACCTGGGTAAACATTGTGTCCCCCGTCTCCTGTTACCATCGATCCTAGACACACAGTTCGGGACCCCCTACCCGAGATCCGCCGGTTTTGACACCGACATTGGTGCTTTCATTGAGAGTTCCGCTGTGCCGTCCTCAAAAGGTTTGATGGCTCCTTCAATCATCTACAACAATGCTGTCCAAGGAGAAGTCTTCCTCCCCGGACAGATCTTTGTATTCGGCGGCTTCGCACTGCGGGCCAACTCGTTTGGCCATTTGGAGAAGATCGAAAGCTACGCCCCCGGCGTCAGGTCAGATTTGGGAGCTTGAATTACGTCACGGACATCCGCGGAGACTTGATCTTCGACGGATTCGAGACCGCGGCAGTCGCTCCCTATCACCTCGATGAACATGACTTAAATCTGTCATCGAACCACATCCAGGAGATTGCTCCTGTAACTACTCTGGCCTTAGATCCGGAGCAAATCGCGCCATCCGAGGACGGGAAGCTCAACCCCGCCACGGAGGCCATAGATTCCGCGGCGTTGGAGCCGCACACAGACTTAGCCTCATGTGATATCTGTGTCACCGGAACTCTGGACTCGTTCCCGGCTATAAGTTCCAAACAATGTGCGTCCGCACACGCCGAGCTTGGTCGGTTATCGATCTTCGAATTCAGTTCCACAGACATCTTCCGACACTCGCCTTTCGGCGACGTGCTAGACTCATTAAAGAATCTGTCCTTGGCGAGGGACTCACAGCCGAATTATGTCCGGTCCAAACGGGAGGCTGATGATGGAGAAGTTTGTTTCCCACCCACCACCCACTTCATAGCCACTGTCGAGGACTTAACCGACATGCTCAATTACAGCTCTAAAGACATCGACGGTATGGACGACGATGCCGATGAGGAGCAAGGCCAAAACCCGCCATTTACTGGATGCTGGACGGCCACTTCTTCGCACGATGCATACATGGTGGATACACCTAAAGAAACTAATGACGATGACAAAGAAGATCCAGTTGAGGATAAACCCCCTGAGACACAGCCCAAACGCCGGCGCTCCCACCACCGCTCTAAGCCACGTCGTTCCGAAAACAACAATACTAGCACCGGAGAAAATAATACTCCGGACGATGCCGAAAACAATGAAGGCCCTGTTGAGATAACTTCTGAACAGGAGGAACAAAGAAACGGGCACGTTAGCCCCGATGAACATGCCACACATGAAGACTCGGAGGACAGTCATTATCTGCCACTCTCCGAGGATGAGGAGAGCCTCGACAACGAGGATTTCATCATACCTGAGGAACCTCTCGAGCAGGAGCGCTTTAAACGCCGGCTAATAGCCACTGGAAGGATCCTGAAAAAGAGACAGCAACAGCTTCAAGCCGACCAAGACCTGCTCAATGATAGATGGGCAGACATCCTAGCAGCCGAAGAATACGGCCTCAAGCGCCCAACTAAGTGTTACCCAAAGCGCAGATTGCTACCTCAGTTCGACGAGGAGGCAGCAGAACTTATACCACGCGGTCGGGACAATGCGGCCGACCGACCACAACGCGGTCGAGATAAAACGGCAACCCAAGCCGAACAGCAGCCCGCCGCACCGCAACGAAAAAACAGAGATAAGACAGCTCGGGATTCTACATATAACCTTCGACAGGACAGTAGAGCAGGACATACCAGATCGATCTACGAATCGCGAGGACATGCTTTGACACGCGATGACGGCCATCTATTCGGACGTGACAAACCTAGTCATGCCTGGGCCGAAAACCGCAGACGGACTCTATCTGAGCTACGTCGCGACGTGGCCCAATTTAGAGGCGCCGCACACCCACTCTGCTTCACTGATGAAGTAATGGAGCATCAATTCCCAGAAGGGTTTAAACCCGTATCGAATCATACGATGGAACAACTGACCCCGCGGTGTGGATCGAGGATTTTCTTCTCCATATCCATATGGCTCGCGGAGATGACCTCCATGCCATCAAATACCTACCACTAAAACTCAAAGAACCAGCTCGGTACTGGTTAAATAGTCTGCCGGAAAACTCTATCGGCAGCTGGGAGGACTTGGAAAACGCCTTTCGTGGCAACTTCCAAGGAACATATGTCCGGCAACCAGATGCCGATGACTTAAGTCACATTGTCCAACAGCCCGGAGAGTCAGCCAGGAAGCTCTGGACTAGATTCTTACTTAAAAAGAACGAAATCGTCGACTGTCCGGACGCGGAAGCCCTAGCGGCCTTCAAAGACAGTGTCTGAGACGAATGGCTCGCCCGCCACCTTGGACGAGAAAAACCAAAATCCATGTCAGCCCTTACCGCTCTGATGACTCGCTTTTGCGCGGGCGAAGACAACTGGCTGGCTCGTAAAAGCAGCAGCGCCAGCGATCCGGGCACGTCCGAAGTCCGAGCAGGCAATGGCAAGCCGCGATGCAGCAATCACAAACACAATGAAAAACGCACGACACAATGGTCAACGCTGGATTCATCAGTCCCAAAACCGGTCAACGGAAAAAGCCATTCAAGGCAAACAAGGACGGACCATCCGCTTCAGACAAGATACTGGATAGGCCCTGCCAGATTCATGGCCACCCCGACAAACCAACCAATCATACCAACAGAAGCTGTTGGGTCTTCAAGCAAGCCGGCAAGCTCAAAGCCGGACACAAGGGGTGGAGGCTGCCCGGTGATAGCGGCAACGAAGAAACTCACTAAACAAATACTAGGGGTCAAAAGCAGTCCCCCCCCCCCAAAGTAAAAACAGTGAACATGGCATATGTGACGCACACCCCTATAGGGGAACGCACGGAACACTCCCTCTGTACAGAAGAGCACGCCACGGCTAACTCAGCCGAACTGCACAGCGGCCCTGTCACACCGCCCACCTCATCGGCCATTAAGCCGCTGGTCTCCATTCAACATGACCGATTAATGTCCATATTGGACTAGTAATTCGGCTTCCGCCGTTCGCCTAAAACGCCTAGGAATTTGGTACTATGCATACATAATTATGCACTTGAAATACCCTGGGCATCGGCGGAAGCACAATACGGAAGGACTTGCAAGCACTTCCACAGCCTCTCCTATTTCTTCTAACTACCTTTTTCTCTCTTATGTTCCCTCCACAGGTGATTCAGAGGCTGGTTATCTCACGGACTCTATCGGAGTTCGGGTTTGTACATTTATCCAAGGGCCATTCCCATCAAAGGAGCCCCTTAACCGAGGACAGGTGACGCAGACGTGCGACAGGAGGTCCAAAATAACTTTTTGTAGACCGTACTCTATATTTCGAGCCTGTAAGGTGCCTTTTTCCTCAGCCTTCGACCCCTGGCATGTCAAATAGACGGGGCTATGGCGTTTTTATCTGCAACATAACGATTGGCATATCACTCAGGTCCCAGAGAACATAATCTGTATTCATCATTCGCCTTTTTCTAAAGAACTGAATTTTGCTCCTTTGGATGTTTTCACACCTCGGCATAACTTGCCAGGGGCTAGGGATGAGAACAAATGAGTTGCCGACAAAGTCCGAACAGCTCTATAGCGTACCTCGGCGTCTCGAGTTTGGCCTGATATGCATCAGCTCCGAATCATGTCTTGGGTCAATAGTTGGGTTGCCCGGCTCCTGTGCTTGCTACCTTACGTTCCGCTCTATCGGCTAAGGTAGTAAAGAGAGAACTACTGCGATTGTGCTTCCGGTTCATCTGGTCAAGCACCTCAGTAGAGAAAGCCGAAAACTGACTGTCATGATGCGGCGAGAGCTGGTCAACCACTTGATGACTTATCGGGATCTTTCGCGATTCCCTCCGTATTATACGAAGGACCTTTTCTTCAGGTCACATATGCAACGCACCATATTGGAATAAGCCCTGTGCATACCAGGGGCTATATCGTAGACCCACCATAAAACTCCTATGGCTAAGTGAAAGTTTTAACGCCCTATAGTCCGATTGCCTAGTTCGCCGCATTGACACCTCCTTAATGGACCAAGACGTTGGGTCAAGAGTGATCAAATGCTATTCCGAACACCGCCGTATTTTTTGCGAGAGGGCTGAAGCCGACGACTGGAAAACTTTCATATTATACAAAAACGGCCGCACAGGAGGAATACAAGTTTTTAGGCGAAACTAAAAAGAAACTAGCCCTATTATAATATTCTCTTTTACAATTTTCATACAAATTCACTCGAAAATTACATCTTTTGAGCATTGACCCTCTATTAAGCGGGCACCCTCTAAGACATCCTCGAAATAGTGCTCTGGCGCGTGACGATCCTTGCCCTTGGGTGGATTCTTCGCTGCAACATCGGTGGCCTTCATCTTCGCCCAGTATGTCTTGACACGGGCAAAGGCCATCCGTGCACCTTCAATGCACGTTGGTCGCTTCACAGCATCGATACGCGGCACCGCGTCAGCAAGTCGCTGCACCAAACCAAAATAACTATCCGGAACTGGCTCGGTTGTCCACAGCCGGACCACGATGTCCTTCATGGCAGCAACGGATAGCCTGTGAAGTTCGGCCCATTGGGTCATCTGTTCGTTTAGCGATAGCGGGCGCTTCGACGCACCGAATTGTGACCAGAAAAGCTTCTCCGTTGTATATCCTTCTTGCGCTTGGTAAAACTGCGCCGCATCAGCCGCACTCTTCGGCAAGTCCAATAACGCGTCTGGAGAACTCCACACTTGGTTAAGCGGGATATAATTCGGATCGCCGAACTTAGTTTGCAATAAAAAGGGCTTACCAGCCGCGATCTCCTCAGCTTGCTGGATCTCCTCCCGAGCCGCTCTAGACTCGGACCGCACTTCTTTTGCCTCTCGTAAGACCTTATCAAGATCAGCTGCTTTTGCTTTATTATCCTTCTCGAGGAATTCGCAGCAGCTAGCGGCACCTTCGAGCTCACGCGTCATTTTGGATATTTTCTCCTCGTCCTGACGCCGAGCAGCCTGTTCGGCCTTCAGTTCGACCGATGCCTTTTTGGCAGCCGTATTACTAAACCGGGCCTGCTCCTTGGCTCGGAATAGCTCCGCCCGAAGAATCTCAACCGCGGCAACACCATCTGCAGTTATGCATATTTTAGCATACACTCCTTCACGTCCCGCTTATATTATAAGCAAGTGCATATAATGACTGCCCCAAATACATACCTTGCAACTCGTCAAGACGCTTATGGATAAGCGTGATGTCCTCACTCACCACATCAAGCTTCGCTGAAGCTCGGCGACTTGTGTAGTGCGGGTGGTCACTGAGGGGGAAATTGCCTGTGTTCCAATTCAATCACATCATTCCCTGAGCATATCTCTTTTGATCCTCTGATCGCCTCCCTTGGGAAGCCAATCCAAGTCTCAGGGGCTACTACCTATATACAGGTTCATTTTGCGAATAAAACGCAGTTGAAAATATTACATCACAAACCTCGAAGCCTCTTAGCAGGCTCGTGAAGGCTTCATGCAATCCGCTCTTCGCGGACAGAACCCTCTCAACAACCGTACCCATCAAGGTACGGTGTTCCTCTGAGACGGACGCTTGTTGCAGCATGTTCGTCAATATATCCGATGCTTCCGGATATTCGGAAGCCGCCGTTGGAGCACGGCCTCCCTTTGAAGGAACCCGTTTTCTCGTCCCTACAATCATCGCCGGCTGTAAACCAGATAGTCCGGGGTCTTCATTGTTGGCCCCCGAACCCTTGGCGACTAGGGTAGCACCTCTGGGTGATGTCTTCTTCATCCCCCGCACTGCTTGCTGATCGGGAGAGACCCTCCGGGACGACACTTCACAGTCGTCCGCCTTATTGGGCGAGGAAATTGGTGGAGGCGTTTCGCTCTCCATCATCTCCGGAAGAAGGTCCCTCGAGGAGGAGCATTGTTGAAGAGGACGGTGTGCCGGACTGCAAAATATATATTCCCAATGTTACCTTGGTAGCGGGAAAGGAACGAGATATGTTTAAGAACTCCCTTGTTCAACTTACAATTTGGCCAGAGGTTTATCCTCACTATGGAACAGTGCGACAACGTCGTCTTCCAAGCCTGAGCCGCCTGACGATGGCATCTTGCCTCGCTTGGGGGCCTTTTCCTCCCAATCTTCGGAGGTGCCCCTTTTCTTACCCTGGGGGGAAGGTACCTTGACTTCTCCTTCACTTTTGTCTTCGGACGACGGAATTTTGATTCCCCCGGACGCAGTGCCTGATATACCTTCAGGGTGGAAGCCGTTTTTTCCTTTCCGCTTTCCGCCTTATCCTCCTCCACAGGCATCTGGAATGGTGTCGGGGCCAGCATCCTTGTTAGTAGGGAATCCGCTGAGTCTTCGGGGAGGGGGGCCGAACACCTGATTCACTCTGCTTTCTTTATCCAGCCCTGGGAATAGGCAGTATGCTTAGTAACATATTACAGCGTACTCAAAGCATTCGGGAGTTAAGCGCTTACCGGGGTATCCGGATGGTTGCAATCGAGGCCGATGTCCTCGGTGGTATCCGGCCATTGTTTTCATTTCCCGAAAAGCAATTTCCACATCCCTTTGTGCGTAGTGCCAAAGAAGTGTTGGAGGGTTTGCGCTCCTTCCGGATTAAACTCCCACAGGCGGAGAGGCCGTCGTTGGCACGGTAGAGTCCGGCGAACTAGCATTACTTGAACCACATTGATAAGATCGATGTCCTTCTCAAGGAGGCTTCAGATGCGGCTCTGCAGAGTTCACACTTCATCGATTGATCCCCTGTCTAGCCCCTTATTGTTTCACGACGCGGGCTGAGTCGGAGGGCTAGATCCAAAGGTAGGAGCAGCGGCCCACTTGGAACCACGAGGCTCGGTGATATAGAACCACTCCTGCTGCCATAAATTTGAAGATTCTGTAAAGGATCCTTTTAGCCAAGGAGCGTTAGTAAGCTTGCTCACTGTGGCACCACCACACTCCGCCTGTCTCCCCTCGATCACCTGCGGCTTCACATTGAAGGTCTTCAGCCATAAGCCGAAGTGTGGAGGGATTCAGAGGAAAGCTTCGCACGTGACGATAAATGCCGATATGAGAAGGAAGGAGTTCGGGGCCAGATCGTGAAAATCTAGCCCGTAATAGAACATGAGCCCACGAACAAAGGGATTGAGAGCAAACCCTAAACCTCGGAGGAAGTGGGAGATAAACACGACCCTCTCGCCGGATCTAGGGGTAGGAATAACCTGCCCTTCAGCAGGGAGCCAGTGGAGGATTTCCGCGATCAGATATCTTGCCGCTCAGAGTTTCGCGATGTCTTCCTCTGTAACAGAAGAAGCCACCCGCTGGCCTTGAAGTCTGGAGCCAGACATGATCGAGGTTCGTGGTGATTGAAACCCGGGTGTTAGAGCTCGAGGTGGGGAAAGTTGAAGAAGGAGCAAGCACAGAGGAGAAGGGCGGGTCTGTACCCCTCTATAAAGGTTGTGAACATCGAAACGCCTCCTCTCAGGCCTTAAAACATGCCTATTCACAAGGAATCGTACCAAAGAGACGATTGGATTACCCACGTCCGTGTTGATAAGAATCCCGTAATAAGGGGACACGATCTCTGCTTCGACAAGACGTGCCAATAGGGGCCACGCCTCGAAACGTGGAATGGCGGGACAAGAAACGGTTCGAAATAAAGACCGGGCCAGCATGATGTCATGTTGTAGAAAGTTGTCAGCAGATTGGACTCGTGAAATATTATACTCTCTACAGCTGTGTGTGTGGTATTTATGTTGCACATCCGGACACATCTCTTGTCCGGAGACTATCTTGGAGTTCGGAAAGGGGAACCCGCCTTGCAATGCCGAAGACAATTTGCGCGCCGAACACCTCGTCATTGAAGCCTGGTTCAGGGGCTACTGTGGGAGTCCTGGACTAAGGGGTCCTCGGGCGTCCGGCCTGTTAGCCATGGGTTGGACTGATGGGCTGTGAAGATATGAAGACCGAAGACTCTCAACGTGTCTAGATGGGACTCTCCTTTGCGTGGAAGGCAAGCTTGGCGATCAAACATGAAGATTCCTTTCCCTGTAACCGACTTTGTGTAACCCTAGATCCCTCCGGTGTCTATTAACCAGAGGGTTAGGTCTATAGGACCGAATACTCATTACCATAGTCATACAAGCTAGACTTCTAGGGTTTAGCCATTACGATCTCATGGTAGATCAACTCTTGTAATACTCATATTCATCAAGATCAATCAAGCAGGAAGTAGGGTATTACCTCCATAGAGAGGGCCCGAACCTGGGTAAACATTGTGTCCCCCGTCTCCTGTTACCATCGTTCCTAGACGCATAGTTCGGGACCCCCTACCCGAGATCCGCCGGTTTTGACACCGACAGTGCCACCGCGAACAAAAGAATGAAACTGGTGGCAACTTCTTCTCCGTCACCAGCCGACATTGCAGTCCAGCCCCTTACAAGGTTGCCAAGGAGGTTGGTCATACCGGACACAAACTGTCCAACGAGATTCTCGACGTTACTTCACGCCTGCATTTGGAAAACACAAAAAGAACAAAAATGGAAGAGGCCAAAAATGCTCAGCCAGGAGTATGAGTTATGTTGGAAAAATTGCTGCATCAGAAAATGTTGTGTGGTACTAATAGTTAAAGGGCATGCATCGTTTGTGTGACTGTCCATCCATTTGCTGAAGTTGTCGAGGCCCCCAAAGATGCTGTAGTCAACATTGTGCTCTCCCATAAGCTGAAAAAAAGAAGAAGAAAAGGTGGCAAGTTTGAAAAGTCGGTAAAAAGATGAAAGTTAACTAAATTCATCAATGAAATGTGAGAACTAAAATTGGCATGGTAAATTATGAAATTGACCATGATCGATAAACTGCATTTGCAATGGTGAAATAACTGAATTTCCCATGTTGAAGTTATCGTTTGTCGTGGCAATTAGCGATCATTTTTCATGGCAAGAAAATGTGAAAAAATGGTCGCAACTATTTGGTGGACGACGAGTTTGCCATGATGCAGGAGAACTTTGTAAGTGTGCCTTGTTGAAGTGATAATTGTAAGGGGCAATTGTACAGATGTACAACAGCATGGCAATGAAGCCATGTGAGCTGAGTTAAACTTGCCATGGGGTAAATGTATAGTAAAATTTATGATTTATGTAGAAAAGTAAATTGCCAACGATAAGACAGGAAAGAATTGGGCCATGGGCCGTAAAGTATAGTGCGGATAGAAGGACTAGCCTGTAGCTTGCCAAATGTCCCACCGGGCTTCCTGTCCGCAGCGAGAACAACCTTGATTGCAGCATCAGTCCAAGCACACGCAACAAATTTATGAGGTGGAGGCAGTCCACCAACCGGGTTTAGTTTGACAGTGCTGATGTCAAGCTTATCGAGATACATGAGCTGAAGAGAAAGTGTGAGACATGCAGGTCAAGCGACTGGCATACAAAAAAATGTTGTAATGCGTAAAATGAGTAAGAAAGCAGAGTCGAGTATGGGGAGGGGGTGCGAATAAGAATATAAAAGAAAGATGGTTTGGCATTAAGTAAACTTGCCGTCAGATGCAGCCGGCAGCCTTTGTTGAACAATTTGTTTGACAGTGAAGTGTGAAGGAAACCAACTATGAACTTGCACCAGTTCATGTTGGCAACATTCCCTATCTGGTCCTGTGAGATGGAGGAAATGACAAAAGAACAAGGAAAAAAGCGTAAGCTGCATCATTTTTTTTGGTGAAAAAAAAAGGAGATAATGATCTTCAAAGCTAACAAATGAAAATGAATGACTAAGCAGGTAAGGTGCACGCGGGGTACATGGCAAAAAGTTCATACCAAAACAGGGAAGCATCTGCTGCTGGGGCGTAACGATGTCGTGGGAGCAAATACATTTGAGATGAGGTACATAAGCAGCTTCCTCTTGAAATCATCATCGCTTGTTTCCATCGCAGCAAGCATGTTCGCAAAAGCAGAGTTCGCCGGGAGGGCCGTAAGACCAGGGAACATCTCAGGAAAAAGACGTGCTTGCACTTCCATATCGATGTTGTATGGGACATCCATGCCGCCATTGGGGACACCAAGTGTATTGAAAACAGATTCCTCATCAAGTGGAATCCTACCACGTCCTGGTATGACAAATTCCCTCTTGTCTGGATGGTATAACCTCGCAAACCAGTCACACATGGGGTTATTTAAGTTAGTGCACTGAATGTTCATCAACACCTGCATACCCATTTCCTTTGCAGCTTCTTTCTGGGCATCATCGAAATCTTCATACAGTCCCGTTAGGCGTTCATGTGATCCCCTGTTGCGCGCGGCTTTCTGCTGTTAAATACATGTGCAAAAATTTAAGTTAGAAAAGGTGATAATAGGGGCTTAGGGGTTGGTACCATCACAGACAAATACATGTTTAACATGAAAAAGAGAGATAGAGGCATGTGGACTGTACATACCTTCTTTGCATTCCGGTTAGCAGCACCCGCAACTTCAGCTTTGGGCGGCATGAAGTCTTCATCGTCGGAGTCAGGGGCGTTCCGAACCATAGTGCTGCCAAAAAATGTCAACACGAAACGTCAGTGCACCCTAAGTGATAATAAAGTTGCCATCCTAAAGCGTGAACTAAGTATGTGTACTAGAAGCTGACAGCTGGGAAATGTGAAGCACAAATAGTAAGAATGTTGCCATGTGGCCGATGGTGAAGTCACACTAACAGTGCGCCAGGTGGTGAGAAATGACATGCAGAAAAACGGGACATGTACAGATGTCAAGTATGCAAAAGTTGCCATAAAAAATGGAAATATATCTGCAAAAAAAAAGATAAACGGGTATGATAGCACTGTAGTTCCATCCACACTATAGATGGGACATGTGGTAAATTGCCATCGACTAAGCCGCAGTCAGCAGACAAAGAAAGCGGAAACATAGTTCGCACGATTCACTCTCTCTGAAAGTCATACGTATATAAGTAAGAAATTGCAGTTGAAAGTAGTAACGTCAGAAACTTGCCATCAGCATGAACGGGGTGAACACTAGGAATGAAAGGAATATCGCATCGCAGAGAGACACGGTAAAAACGTACTTTGTGTATGTTGCAAAGGCAGCATCAATTGTCTGTACATATTGAAAAAAGGTACCTCTCTAGCAAGAAAACAGAGTGTACTCTGGTATAAGCAGATGAAAATGCAGAGTATAGCAGACAAAAAATGTGCTTGATGAACAACTTTGGAAAGAAGTTGCCATCCACTGTCTAGTGGACAGTCAAACAAGTTGCCGTCTAGGTATACTAGTGAAGCGAATAAGTTGCCATCCCCGAAAAAATGTGCTTGATGAACAACTTTGGAAATAAGTTGCCATCCACTGTCTAGTAGACAGTCAAACAAGTTGCCGCCTAGGTATATTAGTGAAGCTAATAAGTTGCCATCTCTGAAAAAATAGTGCATCCATATTTTACTCTAATCATGGCAACAAACCGCATGGGAGGTTCAAAAAATGCACTGCACTGACATCAGATTTGTAGATGTAGCACTCCAACAAATCACTCTGCTCTACCATTCAGATTCGTGGACCTAGCCTAAGAACAAAAAATCCGTATGTCACTATGCTCTAACGACGGATTTGGGGATCTAGCCTAAGAACACACACACACACACACAACATGTGGAACCATCCATAGACGACACGAATAAGTGTGTGCGCTGCGAATTGACCTGACCGAGGAGACAGAAGCTTCGACGGTCGCCGGAGAGGAAATCCGCCGAGGAGTAGCTCCGGTGAGCAAGCGCTTGTACACCCAATCTCCGACGGAAAATCGCCGTCACCTCGCACGCAACCTCCGCTGGTCGATTGGATAACTTCTTCCGGACGAATCAGTCGACTCGCCGGCGCAGTTTGCCGGCGCCCCCCAGAAAAACGGCGGCCGGCTGAGATCCGACTGCTTCAGATCTCGCCGGAGAGAACGAAGTGTGCGGGCGGTACTGAAACCACCCAGCGAGCGGTGGGGGAGCGGCGGGGAGAGGGGTGCAATGCGGATGGGAAATGCGAGCAACTGGAGAAGAGGGAGGGGAAAAGGGGGCGTGCGGCGGCGGTTTCGCCGTGGTGAACGGCAACTACTCGGCGGAGTGGTGGGGGAGCAGAAGTGGGGTGGGGGAGGGGAGTTCGGACCGAGGGGCCGTTATCCCGAACGGGTGCTGGCTGTCCTACGTGGCATCGGCTCGCGTCAAGATTCGTGCAAACTGGACGTACGTCGATCAGCGCGTTCGGACCGAGGGGCTGTGAACGCGGGCGTTCGGGAGTTATGGGGGGGGGGGGGCGTGGTACTTCAATCCTAGAAGGAATTAATGGGAAAAGGTCAATGAAAGTTATGATATAATTGATATATTATTTTGATGGAATATAATGAAGTTTGAATGTTACAATGGAACGGCCTGGAATGCACCGTAACCAGGAGTGGAACTTTGTTTAAAGCAATATCCGCTCTATATATTTGTGTCAAATAATCTCATAAAGATTTTCACCGAAGGACGGATTTATAGTGTCTCGTCACTAGTTATGTCTTCCTGATGGACATCACCTGCCCATCAGTAGAGACGATCATCCCCTGCCCATCAGTGAGAGATACCCTCCAATGACATTTGCATACCAACAAGACCGCCGTCCGTGGGGAGGGTTAAGAGCATCTTCAAAAGCCGCGGATGCGCGGTGCGTTAAAAAAGCGTTTACAACGTCTTCGTAGCCAGTTTTTGCACGCCGCGGAGCGCTGGTTCCAGCGGCCGCTGCAAAAAATTGCGCGCGCGCCGCTCCAGCAGAAGCGCTATATTTCTTCTCCTTCGACTCCAACTCGATATGCATAGATAGATAAAACAATATAAAACAATAAATAGATAGTACATAGATAGATAAGAACGATAGATAAAAATGATACATAGATAGTTCATAGCCTCGTCCTACGCTAGATAATAAAATGATAGATAAAAAACTACTCCTCGCCGTCCTCCTCCTCCGACTCCGACTCGGCCTCGGTGATGTCCTCCTCCGACGTCTCAATGAAGGCGTCAAGGTACCGATCGTCTTCGGAGTCCCAGGATGACGATGCTCCTAGGTCGATGTTAAATTGAGCGGTCGCTTCCGCGTATCCCAGGACCATGCTTCACCTAGCTGCTCCAGGACGACGCTGATCCTCGTCGGTGATGAGTCGCGGGGAGGTGCGAGCTCCCACGCCAGCTCCCGCGTCGGCACCTCCGGGAAGTTCATGTCCCTACGAGGCCGCCGGAGGCGCCACGTCGCCGCGTCGTACGTGCGGGCGGCCTCGTTGGCGGTCTCGAAGGTGCCGAGGCCGAGGCGCATGTCGCCGGACCGGATGTCGGCAGAGAAGGAGCCGGAGGGGCGCGCGCGGTCGCCGCGGTAGCCCGAAACTCCCCGGCGGCGCGGCGGCATGGTGGCGCGACGGTAGCGCGTCGGCCGCGAGGCGAGAAAACGGCAGAGGGAGCGGGGAGAGAGCGGCAGAAGGGCGCGTGGGGAGATGAAGAGCGGTGGGAGGGCGCGTAGCGGGCACTGCATTTATAAAGCGCGCTGGTCGCCACGCGCAAAAACTAGAGCGCGTGATCTTTTCCCTCGCAACTGAGTTTCCCGCCGCAGCTGGAGCGCGCGAAACCGCCCCGCGCGCGCTAAAACCGTCTTTTACCGCGCGCGTGCATTTTTTACAGCCACTGTTAGAGATGCTCTAAGGTGGCAGATGGTAACATCTCAAAGTACAGTATGATATATATAGAGAGAGATAAAAGGAAGCAATCATCCGTGCTTTTGCACGAGAATTTCGTTACACATGTAGACGCACACATGCACAAGTACAATTTCCAACCACCCGCCGAAATACACACGCTACGTACTCGTAGGTGCTGGTACTGGTCTCAGAGACCTTATTTAATTCATTCATGCGTAGCTTCAGAAGAGCGTCGGCGGCGCGGAGATTACGAGTTGACCTTGGAGCAGACGAGCCTGATCTGCCCCTGCGTCCCCGTCTTGGGCGCGATGTTCCCCATCTTCACCATGGCCGTGGTGAAGGCGCTGTTGAACGTCGCGGCGCTGGATGCAAAGCTCAGGACTGTGTTGTCGGCACCGCCGCCGTTGAACAGCACCTGGTCCGAGTGTAGGAGCCCCTTCTGGGAAATCAGGTTGCTGTAATAGGCGTTGTCGAAGGCGTTGGGCGTCACCGTGTCCAGCGGCGCTAGGCTGCTGTCGCCGCCGGACTGGGGGCAGTTGGCCTTTAGCGCCGTCGCGAAGGCCGTGTTGATGTTGGCCTCGTTGTTGATCCTGTTCCTGAAAAACCGGCATTGCGATTGTCCGAGCGTGTGGGCGCCTGCACAGCATGTCAGAATGTCTCTCTAGCGAGCCGTTGTACTAGTAAAGTTTGAGTTGAGAGAAATCATGTCGATGGTGTGTACCTGAGAGCGCAACCATGTCTGTCATGCTGAGCTGCTTGTTGGCGAACGAGGTCGTGAGGTTCTGGAGGTCGAAGGTAGGAGGTGGAAGGTCATTCTCTGCATTGGTCTTGCTTGCGGTGGTGGAGTCCCTCCTCCCCAGAAGAACAGGCCATGTCGGCCCTCCCAACTGCACAGAATTTTAATTTCAAACCAAAACCAAGAAAATAGTACACACACACACATATAATGCACATCGACCATGTGCAGAATCACACGCATTAGAGCTAACTGTAGAGCTTACCGCAACGACGGAGTCACGGGCGGCGACGGCGAGGATGTCGGCGCAGGAGACGGTCTGCGTGCACGCGGCCTCGACCTGGGTTTTGATGTTGTCGATGACGTTCATGCCACGAATGGAACCGGCGTTCGGAGCAGCCCCCTGCTCGCCGACGAAGCTCCCCGTGTCCGCCAACAGAACGGACCCGTCACATCCCTGGGAAAAAAAGTTAATGTGAGACTAACGTCCGTGCGTATGGTACAACTGACTAAGGTGACGTGAGGCTTGCATCGACAAAGCAGTCGTGGAAGTGCAGCCGGACGAGCGACGCCCCCATGCGGGGCTCATTGTTGACTGCGGCCTGGACCGCAGTCTGGATGATGAACAGCGCGCTTGGGCACGACGCCTGGTAGAACGTCGGCGACAGCTGCGCCGACGCCGCGGAGGCCATTGCCACTAGCACCAGTAAGCTAAGGCAAGAAGCAGAAGCCATTGCTAATCTGCCCACTTTGTTATTTGGTGCTTCCCGCCTCACCTTTTTTGTGTTGGCCGTGGCTTGCAAGAGAAGCATACCAGCATTGCACATATATATAGCCAGAAGAGGTTTAGTGCCACGGTACCCTGGGCTAAAAGCCTAAAACGTCCAAATTTTGTGCCTAACTTGTCCATAAACATCGCTTGGGAATCATTATCGTCGAGAATGGTTACCCCACAAACGATTAGCATGGATATAAACATCTATTCCCCATGAGCTTTTTTTTTTGAGGGGTCTATTCCGCATGAGCTTAACATGGAACGTTGTCACATTGATCTGATTACCAGTTTGGTACAGCGTATTCAACATAAAATTATACGGCCAACACCAAGTCGGCACTATTCGGTCAAAGAATTTGGCTGCATTATTCACTCTGTGTATGCATGATTGCATAGGGCAGTTCGATATGGCCTTATCATATTGCTTAGGCGAAAACATGCACTCTATTGGCCATATCATATCGGCAGGATACATACACCACGCATGTGGTTCGTTTCTAAACGACGTGGCAGTTTGATCTATGGGTCAGGGGGTATCAACTAATCCGCAGAAGTTGTGTATAATGTGTCATTATCTCCATTTTCTATATGGGTTAAACACATGGGATAAGCTAACTAGCTAGTAATGGGTTCAAATACAAACTCGAGTACACAGGTTACCATAGAGTAGATCCGATTAATATAAATAATTAACTGATCATTTTCTGTATAATACACAACTTTTTTTTGAAATGAAGGATAAAGTTCGCGGCCTCTGCATTCTCGGACGCACACACATCTATGTTATATTAATATGGAATGATATTAATTAGGTTATATATTATGGAATATCAAATTTATTTTGTAGTAAGCACCTGATCGACCCAATCCAGAGTGCACCAGATCAGGTTTTAGCTTCTGTGGAGTTGGAACTTCACTTTCCCCTATGTGATCTTAAGGCCCAACCCAAATCTGGTTGGATCATACCCCCCACCATGCATTAATTGGAAGTAAAATAAGTGCTTCAAAGTAGAACAACTTCGCGTATTAAAAGTTGGAAATTGTATGAATTTCAGTGTTTTGTATACTATTGGGCACTATACTTATAGAATTTGGCTTATGTATTCCAATAATGACTCTGCTTCTATGAGCTTTTAGCCATCTTGACCAACCAAGTTGGATGCACCCCACTAGTCCGTACGAGAGCTTTCATATATTCATACCCCTATGTGCAACCTAGTTGCATGACAATCTCTACTCCTTGCATTAATATCGATTATGAGGTGTTCCTCTTGGCCTAATGATCCCTTTCATTGATGCAAGATTATCTTTAACTTTGACTCCTTTCAACCCCCAACATTATGTTCTTATGCCAATCATTAGGGTGCGAAACCTAGACTTGCGCTCAAATTCTACTCCAATTTGATTGATTGGTTGAAATAGCACAGAAAAGCAACAAGTGTTGGTAATTTTTTTTCTTGTATCAAGGGTTAGCCTAGAATTGATTTTCATGCTAAACATTCTTTGTTATGAAAGTCATTATTGTTTTCCCAATAAATATTGATATTCTTTTGAAACTTTGGCACTGATGATATTGACTTCATGCATTTGATTATCAAAGAATTTTGGGAACTTTTTTGTGTGCATTGAGATAGTGTCAGAATATTAAATGTGGACCATTGTTATCGATTAATGACCTTTTAGACTTAGAAGATGAGCGGGCTTCTGAAATTATTCGTAACATAGCGGCCGTTCGACCTATGAATGAGGCCAATATGAAAAAATTAGGAATATCAGCCCTTGAGAGCTTATGTAATGACCTCATGCCTACTTCGGAAGCCGAAGTTGAAATGGAAGGGACAGAGAATGAGGACAACGTAGAACCTTTAGCGACAGAATGTATTGCCTCGAGTCAATCCAATAATAAAGATACGAAGGGTAAGGGGGATAAGCACAAGCGTTCCTGGAAAAGGAAGGTTTATCCTACTTCGGCTGTTCGTAGAAGTGCTAGGGTTAAGCTTAAGAAAAAAATTCATGAGGATCTATGAAAGGGATCTTTTGATATAGCAGAGGTCTAGCTGACTTGGCTAAAAGAAGGTTCCTTGCAAAGACATCGACAGATCAAAATCTTGACTTTATTGCACTTCTCGAAATAGGAAGAGATAATTTCACCTCACAGTTCCTTGGAACTTTGTCCGGCGGAATTGATTTTGATTGGCATTGTTTACCTCCTAGAGGAAGATCCGGTGGGATATTGCAGCGGGTTAAGTGCGAAGCTCTAGAGGAGATTAATGTGGTTCGGGGGGACTTTGCGGTTATGTTTCGGGTAAGATATAAGTTGGATGGGTTCCGTTGGTCTCTGGTAGCTGTGTACGGAGCAGCCCAACCCGAACTTAAGCCTGATTTCCTAGCTGATCTGGTTTGGATCTGCACGGATGAAAGACTTCCAGTCCTAGTTGGAGGGGATTTTAATATAATCAAAAGGAGAGATGAGAAGGCGACAACTTTGATGGACGTTGGTCCCTAATGTTCAACATGATTATTGAGAGTCTCAGTCTAAGGGAGATTGAAATCATAGGTAGGCAGTTCACATGGGCCAACTCGTTACCCACTCCAACTTATGAGAAGTTGGATAGGTTGCTCGCTAGTGTCGAATGGGAACAGAAATACCCACTGGTGTCGGCGCATGCGATGCAGAGGGTAATCTCAGACCACACACCTTTGCTAGTAGACTCGGGAGACGCAACACACATTGGTAACAAAAACACTTTCTCTTTCGAATTGAGTTGGTTCGAGAAAGAGAACTTTTATGGCGATCGTAGCACGAGAATGGACGAAGCCTATTAGTGGACGATCGAGTGTTGAAAGATGACAAAACAAGATTAGGCATCTATGACAATTTTTACGGGGTTGGGCCAGAAACGAGAGTGGGATATACAAACAAGAAAAAGAAAGACTAACTCTATTGATCGATGCTTTGGACCTAAAAGTAGAAGTGAACCTGCTCGATGTGGCATAACAGGCCACGAAGTCAGAAGCTGAGCAAAGCCTACACGCTCTTCTTAGAGAAGAAGAACTCAAATGGGCATTGCATGCTAAGGTTCTCAAGGTTGTCCAAGCGGATGACAATACACAATTCTTTCACATGATTGCGAACGGTAAACATAGGATGAAGAAAATCATCCATCTTGAACAGGACGAAGGGACCGTTGTGGGGGCATGAGAACCTTAAATCGTATATTTTCAACTATTATAAACAACTTTTCGGACCTCTGGTAGAGAATAAGGTTTCCCTGGATGAGTCTGTTATTGGAGATATCCCTCAACTCCGTTCAGAGGAAAATGAGATTCTCTCTGCACCGTTTACTGAGAAAGAGGTTCTCGATGAAATATCAAAAATGAAACCGAATAAAGCACTGGGACCAGATGGGTTCCCTACAGAATTCTATAGGAAATGTTGGCATATAATTAAGGATGATCTTATGCCCATGTTTCATGATTTTTTTAAGGTCACCTCGAACTCTTTCATCTTAACTTTGGTATGATTACGCTTTTGCCAAAAGAAAGAAGAGGCGGTTCGTATCGAACAATTCAGGCCAATTTGTCTTCTCAATGTGAGTTTCAAAATATTCACGAAAGTGGGTACTAATAGACTGACACGGATCGCCCATTCGGTGGTGCAACTGAGTTAGACGGCTTTCATGCCAGGGAGACATATCCTAGAGGGGTTGTTGTCTTACATGAAACTCTCCATGAAATTCATTCAAAGAAACTAGATGGGGTTATCTTCAAAGTGGATGTCGAGAAGGCATATGATAAAGTTAAGTGGCATTTCCTTCAGCAGGCAATGCGCATGAAGGGTTTTAATGAGACATGGCGGAACCAGGTGGGTTCTCTAGTCCAAAAAGGTAGTGTCGGAATAAAGGTTAATGATGATATCGGTCACTATTTTCAGACTCATAAGGGCTTGAGACAAGGGGATTCGATGTCTCCTCTCTTATTTAATATAGTGGCGGATATGTTGACCGTTCTTATAGGCAGGGCCAAGGAGAATGGCCAAGTTGATGGACTTGTTCCTCATCTAGTTGATGGGGGAGTTTCCATCTTACAGTATGCCGACGACACTATTCTTTTCATGGAGCATGATCTTGCAAAAGCTCAGAATATGAAGCTGGTGCTATGCCTCTTTGAACAATTGTCTGGACTAAATATTAATTTTCACAAGAGCGAATTGTTCTGCTTTGGTAGGGCCAAAGAGGAGCAAGATGCATATAGACAACTGTTCGGATGTGAATTAGGTTCTTTGCCTTTCACTTACTTGGGCATACCGATTCATCATTGCAAACTTTCTAATAAAAAATGAAAATGCATCGAACATCGAATTGAAAAAAAGCTTAGCTGTTGGAAGGGCGAGCTAATGTCGTATGGAGGTCGGTTAGTGCTCATTAATTCAATACTTACTAGTATAACGATGTTCCTGTTATCTTTCTTCGAAGTACCGAAAGGGGTGCGGAAGATACTAGATTTTTTTCGATCTCAATTTTTCTAGCAGTCAGATGAGGCTAAGAAGAAGTACCACCTCGCACGATGGGATATCATTTGTCGACCTAAGGACGAGGGGGTCTCGATATTGAAAACCTGGAAATTAAGAATAAATGCCTCATGAGTAAATGGCTATATAGGTTATCAGTAGAGACTAATGGTATGTGGGCATAGATATTACACAACAAATATTTGCAATCGAAAACTCTAGCCCAAGTTACCGCGAGACCTAATGACTCACCATTCTGGAAGGGGCTTATGAGAATGAAAGCATTGTTCTTTCATAGGGTTAAATTCTTTGTTGGCAATGGAATGACAACAAGATTTTGGGAGGATACTTGGTTAGGGAAGACGCCTCTTGCCATACAATACCCCAACTTATATAATATTGTACAACGTAAGGAGGATTACGTGGGCACAGTATTACAATCAGTACCCTTGAATATTCAGTTTAGGAGATCTTTAGTTGGGGAGCGTTGGAATTCTTGGTTGCACTTGTTACGGAGATTGATGGACGTTCGATTATCCAACCAACCTGATTCGTTTCACTGGAAGTTAGCTAGAAACAGTGTGTTTACGGTCAAATCTATGTATATGGATCTAATTAATTCTAGCCCAACCCCGAGATCGACAAATATTTGGAAGGTTAAGGTTCCCTTGCGTATTAATATCTTTATGTGGTTTGTCCACAAGCAAGTGATCCTCACCAAAGATAATTTAATAAAGCGGCGGTGGGTAGGCAATACACTATGTTGTTTTTATGATCATGATGAAACAATACAACACCTTTTCATAGACTGCCCTCTCACGAAATTACTTTGGCGAACGATTCATATAGCCTTTAATATTATTCCTCCAGTTAGTATTGAATCGTTATTTGGGACGTGGTTAGCTGGAGTGCAACATACTACTGCATCTCGTATTCGGATTGGAATATGTGCGCTTATTTGGGCTATATGGAACTGCAGGAACGGTATGATTTTTAACAGACAACATATGTTAAATTTCTTGCAGGTCATCTTCAGAGCTATGGCGTGGATACGTACGTGGTCCTTACTCACTCTTATGGACTCCATGGAGTTTTTGGTTACTGGGTGCACCCAGTGGGAGATGGTAGCATGGGATATATTCAACTGGTTTGGATGCCGGTCTCATAACAGGATAGGAGTCTAAGGACCGTGTCCTTTTATGCATACCAGTTGTGGTATTGAGTTTTTTATGCGTTTCTTTGCTCCGCTTGCGAGCTGTAATAATTCTGTGACTTTGTGCTACTTCGAGACTTTTAATAATATGTCTGCATGCATCGTTTAGATGCAGAGGCTGGGGGCAAGCCTCCTTTTCCAAAAATGTATCCTAACTATTGTTTAGACTCGCCAAAGATTATACATCATAGGATCAAGTTCTTGATATGTAGCTTTGACATACAAAAATCATCCTTGTTTATCATTTTACATGGTTAAGGATGAGCATGGATTACGCTTGGGGATGCTGATATGTCCTAAACTTATTTATAGTCTATGTATTGTTCATGCCTTGTTTCCATCATTTTTGCAAAACTTTTGAAGTTCTATTGCAAATATTTTATTACTTATGTGTCCAATGCTAGGATTTGTTTTGCAGTATTTTTGTATTTTGGCAAAATAGAATATCTATGATTTTGAAAAACAAAGTCTAAAAAATTACAGAAGTTGTTCTTATACTAGAAGAAGCACTGTGACAGAACTAGGACACTTGGTAGGCCCTGGAAGCCCAGACACCTGGACACACCAGATCTCACTTGTTATATACTCCAAAAGGCCTATTCATATTTGTTGAGTATTTTTTTCGCACCGCCACTTCGTGTTCCGAGGCAATCTCACCTTCAGCCATGTTCCGGTACTCTGCCGAAGGAGGAATTCATCGTCTTCTTCATCGACATCAATCACCGCTGCTCCAATAAAAACTGTGAGTAGTCCACCCAAGACTGCGACATTTCATAGCAGTACGAAATATGTAATATCCCCCCTTGTTTTTTTGCATGAAATCTCACCCCTTGTAGTTCAATACAGTGACCACTCAGCTGCCCACCATGATTATGGTCAATCTGATGTGTACTTTGCGGTGATGTTGATCAAGTGAAGAATTATTCATTTCTGTTTAGATTGTATTGATGCTTATGTTTGGTTAGATTCATATTGTTCCCATGTTATTTGTTTTCTCTTGGCCAGTTTCGATGGGTAATTAGTAGAGCGAAATATATATGCATTAGTTGGATCTAATTCTGCATGTAATCTATTGTGGTGATAGTAAATGGAAATTTCTTGTATTGTATTATCGTCACTAAAGATAACGGGATAATAATTTTTTTTGTCTTGGTGATGGGCCAGAGCCTTAGGGGAATATTATTCAAATGTAGGTCATATTACTCAACAAAATTATATGTTTTATTACATAATACTTGGATGATGCAGAGGTATCTCAGGCAAAGAGTGGAACACTTTCAACAAGTTTTACTTGTATTTTTTAGTTATTATTTATGTTGAAAATACAAAAATAATACCTTTCACAGGAAGCTGAGTTTTGGCTCCCATGCTCACATGCTCCCGCCGATGAGCAATATAATCGGCAAAATAGAAAAATAAATAAATAATGTAATTATTTGTTGTGCAAGATGCTTCTGTGCGTGATGTCCATGCAAAATTTGGTGAAGTTTGGACATTTGAGGAGCTCGTGGCAAAAAAATACAAATACAGGTGTTTGAGAAACATTTGAAACAAGCAATGTTCGGAGCCAATCTTATCTTTTTTGCCACGAGCTCCTTGAATGACTGAACACCTCGAAATTATGCACGGTGATCACACACTTGAGAATCTTGGTTGACAAAAAATCAAATTTTTTTATTTTCCTGCTATTTGTTTATTTTACTGTTCACGAGGTGCAAATGAGCCCGGGCACCGTTTTGAATTATCGCCTTTCATATATCTTTCAATAACTTGTAGAAATAGCAAAGCTAGTAAGGATAGACACCTTGCTTGTGTTGTTGGGGGCATAAGTGAGGTATTGGCGTCACCATGGAGTCCCACGAGACCCATTCGGTCTTTCTTTCTCTGGCTTTATAACTCCACCAGAATTTTCAGATCATCATATTGAGTTGTTGGCATAATCCTCCAAGTAATAAGAAATAAGACTCTGAATAGGTTGGAATGGCTTCGGTGACTGATTCGATAAGAGTCCCTCTGCCATTCGTTGATAAGCTTCTCTAAATCCACCCTTGACTTCGCTTCCACAAGCGATCCTTTAGATATTGAAAATCCCCATTATTCTGCCTACCTACATCACTTCACAAACCAAGGTACCCTTCATCCAAAATCTCACTATATACATTCAAGAAAGCCTTTATGTGATTCCTTCTTACCCTTGGACACCCCTTCCGAAAGTAGATATCTGGTTATCAAGGTTAACTCATTGTCCCAAGGCTATATCACTATTAGGTGGCTTCTATATACCTGATCGTTACTAGAGACTTCATCTCCACCGATCGACATATTGTGCTCGTAAGTGAGACTAGACCGAACCCAATGGCTGAGGCCCTTCATCCCGTTCCTGTTGTCTATAAAATGAGCAAGGGAAGGGAAACGTAACTAGATCCCTCTCCCTTCCTACGACCATTCCTGCTCCTCGGGTGGCAGCGACGTCGCCCTCCTCCTCTGGCACTTTCACACCTTGTTGTTGCCTCCTTCACCACTATGTCCCCACCTTTCCCTCCTCAGTTCACCTCTCTTGCACCACCATGCCCCCACCTTTCCCTCCATGAACCATCTCCTCCTTCATGGGTCCTCCCTCTCCCGGCATAGGCCTCCTAATCAGTTCTTCATTGCTAGTACGTTAGCCTTCCCCATGTCCAGACAAGCAGATGTGCCAGTGTCCCTGGATCCAGATAGGACTTCCCGCCTCCGGCACCTCCTCCCCGAATCTCTGCCAGCGTACACATAGACCTATAGACCGCTCGGGTTGTACACATTTACTTCAACCCTGGAAGGGACTAATGAGATTGATGGCGATCAATAAATGCATAATTTTTTTCCACTTTGATGGAATAGAATGGTGTTTTTAATGTTACGTTGGAATGGAGTGCAATGTGCCGCAATTTACAACTATGTTTTAAGGTTGGTCATAGTGGGGAGTAACTTAGACTAGTAACATATGTTACTAGTCTATGTTACTACCTCTGTAGTGGGTGGTAACATATGTGCAGTGTCATGCATCACTTCATTTACTTCATAGACTCATTTAGCATTGAGAACTGCTATGTGATGGTAACATATTATGTTACTCTATTTGTCTCTCTCTTCATTAACTACTTGACACGTCACCATTTTTGCTTACGTGGCATCTATGTTACTACTTATGTTACTCCCACTATGACCAGATTTGCACTATGTGTTTTTGTGCCAAAAGAACTCATAAAGATTTGGGCTCACGAGCCAATGTACACTTGACTTGTGATGTGGACAGGCCATATAGTGTTGCCCATTAGTAGAGACGATCCTCCAATTATGATGGGTAGTAAACCTGACTATTGGTCGGGCCGAACCGGGTTTTAGGCCCGGCTTGCAAAAGCCTGGCCTTGAAACTCCAGGCCCAAGCATGACTTTTCTATGCAAACTCCTTCTCCAAGCCCGAGACTGGCCCACACACAGGTCCGAAGCACAAAAACCTGGCCCGAACAACAGTTTTTGACCTCCACATGCCCGAATGCCCAAAATCACAGAAAAGAGAAGCCCGAACCCAGCTTGATCTAGCTTCCGGGCTGTAAAATGATGCCCAAGACCAGCCCGAATGCCAAGCCTAACCCGGAACCTCCTATATGCCGCTCTCTGCGGCAAATAGACGGCCTTTCGCATAGGGGGTCTCCCAACTGGCCGGCCCATTAACGTAGCGACCAACATCAGCGAATGGTTAGCAAAAAGGTTGAGAACTGCTATGTCTTGAGAACTGGCCGACTCATTTAGCATTGAGAACTGCTATGTGATGGTAACATATTATGTTACTCTATTTGTCTCTCTCTTCATTAACTACTTGACACGTCACCATTTTTGCTTACGTGGCATCTATGTTACTACTTATGTTACTCCCACTATGACCAGATTTGCACTATGTGTTTTTGTGCCAAAAGAACTCATAAAGATTTGGGCTCACGAGCCAATGTACACTTGACTTGTGATGTGGACAGGCCATATAGTGTTGCCCATTAGTAGAGACGATCCTCCAATTATGATGGGTAGTAAACCTGACTATTGGTCGGGCCGAACCGGGTTTTAGGCCCGGCTTGCAAAAGCCTGGCCTTGAAACTCCAGGCCCAAGCATGACTTTTCTATGCAAACTCCTTCTCCAAGCCCGAGACTGGCCCACACACAGGTCCGAAGCACAAAAACCTGGCCCGAACAACAGTTTTTGACCTCCACATGCCCGAATGCCCAAAATCACAGAAAAGAGAAGCCCGAACCCAGCTTGATCTAGCTTCCGGGCTGTAAAATGATGCCCAAGACCAGCCCGAATGCCAAGCCTAACCCGGAACCTCCTATATGCCGCTCTCTGCGGCAAATAGACGGCCTTTCGCATAGGGGGTCTCCCAACTGGCCGGCCCATTAACGTAGCGACCAACATCAGCGAATGGTTAGCAAAAAGGTTGACGCCGATGGTGCTCGAACACACGATCTAAGCATCAAAGGTGAAGCGATACAACCAGTTGAGCTACTACTCAATACTGTTTATATCCTAGCGCAAAACCTAAAGGAACCAACTCCGAGCACATATACGAATTATGTTCGGAATTTTGGTAGCAAGTTTTTTTTGAAACGCAGTGTCCTGTAAATCATAAACATTGTCCAAATTTGCGAACAAATGTGAAAAAAAAACAGAAACATTTTCCTAAAATCATGACCAGTTTTTTTAAGGAACATATTTTTAAATTCCAGAACAAAATTTGAAAACATGAACAATATTTGAATTTATGAACAAATTTTGGAAGTAGAACATTTTTTAAAACATCTAAAAAGTTAAAACGTGAACATTATTTGGAATTTACCAACAATATTTGAAAACGGAAACATTTTTTGAAATACCAAACATTTTTTGAAAGATGTGAAAATTTTGAGTAAAAACATTACGAGCTGAAAACACAAACATTTTTTAAAGTCTGGAACATTTTTTTTAAATCCGAACATATTTTAGATTTGTGAACAATTTTTGAAATAATGAACATTTTTCTAAAATTCCAAACAATTTTTGAAACATGAACATTAAAAATACAGAAAACAAAAACAAAAGAAAAGGAAAAAAAAGGGACCAAGAAACAGAAAATTGGAAAACCATGAGGACCAATGAGAAAACTGGAAAACCGGCAAAGGAATAAAAACCAGTCAGGGAACATTCTAGAAAGTTTCCAAAACCGCCTAGTTAGCGTTGGTGAATTGGGCCGGCCCGTTTCTAGCGCTGCTGGCGGTCGGTGTGTGCGTTGCGTCGACATTTTGACGCAATAAGCGGCAAATAGGGCATTTCGCCTAACCCGGCCTGGATTTTTCTGGCTGGGCTGTCCATGCCCAGGGTCTAATGGGTAGTCCGTCTGTGATGACATTTGCATGGGAGCAACTAGTTAACGAGCGCTCCTTCAGTAGCCTCGCAACGATCAACGCCACTTGGCGCGCTCTCAGCCATTCGCCACGTATCGCGCTCTGGACGCTCCCTCCAGATTTGTTTTTTTTTATTTTTCCGCACGCGTTTTCGGCTTTTTAAACGGTTTTTTTCGGGTTTTTTCGACGTTTAGGTTTTCCGCCGGTCTTCCTTAACTTTTCGACCAAAAAAAATTCGAAAAAAAAAATTTTTACCCGAAAAAACGCGTTTTTTTTTTCGAAAAGTCACGGTTTTTTCTTCCGTGAGAGGCACGATTGTGCTTTAGCGAGAGTTACGGCCGTGCCTTTTGGAAACAAAAAAAACATGTTTTATGTTTTTTTTTCTTGAGAGTCACGGTTTTGCTTCCGTAAGAGGCACGGTTGTGCTTGCGCGAGAGTCACGGTCGTGCCTCTCGGAAAGGGAAAAACAAAACACGTTTTTTGTTTTTTTTTTCTTTTGCGAGAGTCACGGTTTTGCTTACGCGAGAGGCACGGTTGTGCTTTCGTGAGAGTCACGGCCGTGCCTCTCCGTAACGGAAAAAACATACGCGTTTTCTGTTTTTTTTTCGCGAAAGTCACGGTTTTGCTTTCGCCAGAGGCACGGTTGTGCTTTCGCGAGAGTCACGGGCGTGCCTCTTTCGGAAAGGGAAAAAACGTGTTTTTTGTTTTTTTCCTTCCACGAGAGTCACGGTTTTTCTTCCCCGAGGGGCACGGTTGTGATTTTGCGAAAGGCACGGGCGTGCCTCTTTCAGAAAGGAAAAAAAAACGTGCTCCCGGTTTGGTTTTTTTGTCCGGTTTTTTTGGTCCGGTTTTTTTTCATAAAAAAAAATTCGTCAAAACCTATCAACATGGGATCTAATTTTGAAGATCTCGACGCGAGGAATGCAATGATGATAACGGTTTGAGATTTGGACGCACGGTTTAAAAGATAAAACGTTTTGAATAAACGGATCTACGAAAAAAGGGAAAACTAACAGGTTGCGACAAGTGGCGCGCTGCATGTGCGCCACTTGTCGTGATCTGAGAAGGTGGAGTGTTCTTTGCAACGAGTACTTCTTAATTAGTTATTTCGCATTTGCATGGGGACGGACATCAGGGCCGTGGAGTGGAGAGGGTCAAAGTGGCAGATATTATCATCTCGCAGTAAGACATTCTGAGATAAAGGAAAGGAATCCTCCATGCCTTTGCAGGAGAAATTCGTTACACATGTGGACGTACATACACAGGTACAATTTTCAACCAACACACATACGTAACCACAGGCCACGCTACTCCGTAGATTCTGGTACTGGTATCCGAGACCTTATTCAGTTCATTCATGCGCAGCAGCAGAGCGTCGGCGCGGACATTACGAGTTGACCTTGGAGCAGACGAGCCTGATCTGCCCCTGCGTCCCCGTCTTTGGCGCGATGTTTCCCATGTTTATCATGGCCGTCGTGAAGGCGCTGTTGAACGTGGCCGCGCTGGTCGCGAAGCTCATGACCGTGTTGTCGGCGCCGCCGCCATTGAACAGCACCTGGTCCGAGTGAAGCAGCCCCTTCTGGGACATGAGGTTGGTGTAGTAGGAGTTGTCGAACGCATTGGGCGTCGCTGTGTCCAGCGGCGCCAGGCTGCTGTCGCCGCCGGACTGGGGGCAGTTGGCCCTGAGAGATGTCGCGAAGGTGGTGTTGATGTTGGTCTCGTTGTAGATCCTGTCCCTGAAAAACCGGCACTGCGATTGCCCGATCGTGTGGGCGCCTGCAGATAGATCGAGAGCACACCCGTGTCAGAATATCTCTTGCCAGTCGTTGTGGTGAAGTTTGAGCTAGATATTAGCGGGGTGTACCTGAGAGGGCAACCATGTCTGTCATGCTGAGCTGCTTGTTGCCGAACAAGGTGGTGAGGTTTTGGAGGTCGAAGGTAGGAGGTGGCAGGTCATTTTCCGCGTTGGTCTTGCTTGCAGTGGTGGAGTCCCTCCTCCCCAGAAGAACTGTCCATGTCGGCCCACCCAGCTGCTTGGTATGCGCAGAATTAGTTCCAAACCACAGTTCAGATACTAGAACTACTGGCATGTGCTTCATCAATACATGCATCAGAGCTACTGTAGTAATTGTCGAGCTTACCGCGACGACGGAGTCACGGGCGGCGACGGCGAGGATGTCGGCGCAGGAGACGGTCTGCTTGCACACGGCCTCCACCTGGGTCTTGATGTTGTCGATGACGTTCATGCCACGAATGGAATTGTTGTTCGGGGCTGCGCCCTGCTCGCCGATGAAGCTCCCCGTGTCCGCCAACAGAACAGACCCGTCACATCCCTGGAAAGAATTTCAGAAACACTATCATTTGACAGTTTCTTTTACAGCGTGACTGTCTAATACTGCCAACTGAGTAAGGTTATGGGACTTGCTGTCAAAAAAAAAAGAGTAAGGTTATGGGACTTGCATCGACGAAGCAGTCGTGGAAGTGCAGCCGGACCAGCGACGCCCCCATGCGGGTTTCGGTGTTCAGGGCGGCCGTCACGCCGGCCTTGATGGTGGCCAGCGCGTTGGGGCACGACGTGTCGTAGAACGTCGACGACAGCTGCGCCGACGCCGCGGAGGCCATTGCCACGAGCACTACTAAGCCAAGGCAAGAGGCAGAGGCCATCACTGATCTAGCGACTAGTGTAATACTATACCAGAGTGTTAAGTGGTGCTTCTGCCCCACTTTTCTTGACTTGGCCGTGGCTTGCAAGAGACAACACTAGCATTGAACATATATATAGCCAGCAGAGGTTCTGGAGCCACGGGCGCCCGTGGCTAAAACCTCCAAATGTTGTGCCTAACTCGTCCATGGAGACGATACTAGCGGACATGTTGGCAATTATTGCCCTGGAGAAAGGATACCCCACAAACAAAATACTATTCGTACGCTTGGCATGGAACGTTCTCACGTTGATTTGATTACCAGTTTGGTACAGCGTATTTGACATAAACAAATTTATTCGGCCAACACCAACATCAAATGCATTATTGGCGCAAGAAATTTTGCGGCATATTCGCTCAGCGTATTCATGCATGATTGCATATGGTCAGTTCGATCGGGCCTTATCATAGTATTTCTCACACGAAAACATGCACACACCAGTGGCATATCATATCTCTGCCGAATACTTACCCACATGTGACATGTGGTTTGTCTCTGAACGTGTGGCAGTTTGATCCATGGGTCAGGTGTCACCTCATCCTCATTTTCAAAATTAACAACTGTTCAGTAGAGCTAGTTAGCCAAGATGACCCCCCCCCCCCCCCCCCAACATCAAGGATTTGTAGTTAATTTATTGATAAACAGTGCAGACTTCATGGTTATTTGCTGCTAAAAGCATGTTTTTATATGATTTGGCCCTCTCTAACCTGCCTCAACATCCCTCGGCCCCCCTAATACAATTTTTCTGGCTCCGCCACTGAAGATGATAACACGAGCGCCCCCTTCTCCCATTAATTCGGACGTAAGTATAGTACATATGGTCCAGATAATTACTAGCTAGTGTTCTTTCGCTGCACTATGGACCAAATTCCATGGACGCATGCACCCGCAATACAGACTGGAAAAGGTGCCGGCGCAATGGCCGGCGCGTCCACTTCAGGCAGTAAATTTCGCAGGTGACCACCAGCTGACAGTCATGCGGTTTCTTACTTGCCGGTACTCGATACGCACAGACAGTATGGTCCTCAACTACAGTATTCAGTAGACCACTGGAGTGTGTCATGTTAAATGCACATACGAGATAGGGTATCTCATTCTCATGGGCGTGCGTTGGGCGCACTCGTGGATGTGCGTCCAGTCGTCATTCATCAACCTCTAAAATTTGTCTCTTGGTCAAAAAATGAAATACTACTACTACTTGTACAGTGTGATGGATTATGGATGAGCTTAGGCCCATATAAGACAATAATCCCTAGTTAATCTCTAAGGCCCATGCATGTGTACGGCAAGTGGTGGGAAGTGTGGGAAGTTTAGTCCCATACTGCTACAGTAAGAAGAGTGAGACCTTTTTATAAGGGCTGCTCTACCACTTGCTATTGGGAGCTTGGGAATAGGAGCTGTACACGCGCGCTCCTCCTTCTCCGCCGCCCGCCTCGCCTCGCCTCGTCACGATGCGCCGCGGGTTGCGGAAATGAGCCGAGCCGAAGCTTATTTCGCCCCTGGGGCTATTCGCGGACTCGGTCGTGGGCCTGGCCCAGGCCCATCTACCTGACGGTCTATATAAGAAGGCACTGGCCAGTGGAGTGAACCCTAACTCAGTTCACTCACTCCCTCTCGTACAACCCTAGCCATCATCTACTGTTCCTCTCTTTGTGCTGCTTCCGGCGATCCCATCTCGACGACCGCGTGCACGGTTGGTCGGGAGAGCAGCTGCCTCCGGAACCCTGTCGTTCGAGATCCTGCCCGGGAGAACGGCAATAAGGTTTTTGGGAAGCGTCTCGACGCGACTGCTCCCGATCCGTCCCCGTCTCCGTCCGCCTCTGCTTCCACTACTTCCCCTGCATCGACCCCATGGCTGACGACGCCGCCGCAAAGAAGAAGGCCTCGGCCGCCGCCGCCGCCGCGTTGGCCTGGCCAACCGGAGGGTATGACTCGTTCATCTGAGATGCATACCGTATTTGCCATGATTACAGTTTACTCGTGGATTAGATTAGTCGGAAAAGTGCTAATATTTCCAACAATCCAAAAACCTTATTTGAGGCACTTTTCGACTCATGGCTTCGCCGCTACTCTGAAACCGGAAAAGTTTACTGGAATGCATTTTAAGCGTTGGCAGACGAGGACTACCTTGTGGCTCAGAGCAATGAACATGTTCTGGGTTGGTGGTGTGTCTCCCATGGTAACGATTGCTCCTGAACAGGAGAATGCGTTTAGGGAGGCAACCACCATCTTTGTTGGAGCTGTTCTTACTGTGATCGGGGACAAGCTAGTCGACGCATATCTCCATATGCGCGTTGCCAAGAATTTGTGGGATGCGCTCGAAGCTAAGTTCGGCGCAACTGATGCTGGCAGTGAGTTGTATGCCATGGAGCAGTTCCATGATTACAGGATGGTTGATAACCGTCCTGTATTGGACCAGGCTCATGAAATACAATGCATTGCCAAGGAGCTGGAGCTCCTGAAGTGTGAGTTACCGGACAAGTTTGTCGCGGGTTGCATTATTGCAAAACTCCCTCCTGGATGAAGGAACTTTGCTACTTCTCTCAAGCACTTGAGACGTGAATTCTCTGTTGAGGATGTCATCGGTCATCTAAGTGTTGAGCAGAACTCGAGAGCAAAGGACTCACACGTGAAAGGGGCAGAGGGTTCTTCTAGCGCCAATGTGGTGCAGAAGAACTCCCACAAGTTCAAGGAAAAGAACTCTGTCTAGCAGAATACTACCTTCAAGAAGAATGGTAAGAAGAAAGATAAGAAGAGAGCTGGGTGCTTCACTTGTGGTTCAGATGAACATTGGGCAAACAAGTGCCCAAACAAGTATAAGAAGCCAGGACAGGACGCAAAGTATGTCAATGTGACTCTGAGCAACAATGATGCGGCATCCAGGTATGGTAATCTGCTTACCATACTTTCAGTTTGTCAGTCCAGCGATTGGTGCGTTGACACTGGGGCCAATATTCATGTGTGTGCTGATGTGTCTTTGTTTTCTTCTTACCAGGTCACACGAGATTGTTCCGTCCTGATGGGGAACGGCTCGCATGCTTCTGTTCATGGTGTTGGCACGGTAGATCTGAAGTTTACTTCGGGAAAGATCGTGCAACTGAAGAACGTGCAGCATGTCCCCGCTATCAAGAAGAATCTCGTTAGTGGCTCCCTTCTATGTAAAGAAGGGTTTAAGTTAGTATTTGAGTCTAACAAAGTAGTCGTATCTCGATATGGACTATTTGTTGGAAAAGGATATGATTGTGGTGGTTTGTTCCACCTTTCCCTGGAGGATTTCTGTAATAAAGTTGTGAACCAAATTCATTCTAATGTGAACGAATGTGAGGTTTGGCATTCACGTCTTTGTCACATAAATTTCGGTTGTATGACGCGGCTAGCTAAGATGAATCTAACCCCAAGTTTCACTTTAGCCAAAGGCTCTAAGTGCCATGCGTGTGTGCAAGCAAAGCAACCTCGTAAGCCTCACAAGCCTGCGAAGGAGAGACACCTGGCACCACTAGAGCTCATACATTCAGATCTCTGTGAGATGAATGGTGTGTTGACTAAAGGTGGAAAGAAATACTTCATGACTTTGATTGATGATTCCACTTGATTCTGTTATGTGTATTTGTTAAATACAAAGGATGAGGCTCTACACCAGTTTAAAATCTATAAGGCTGAAGTTGAGAACCAACTTGAGAAGAAAATAAAACGAGTCCGGTCTGATCGTGGTGGAGAGTACTTTTCTAGTGAGTTTGATCTATTCTGTGCGGAACATGGTATTATTCATGAGAGGACGCCTCCCTATTCACCCCAGTCAAATGGGGTTGCCGAACGGAAAAACCGTACTCTAACAGATTTGGCTAACGCTATGTTAGATACATCGGGTTTATCCAAAGCATGGTGGGGGAGGCTGTATTGACATCATGTCATGTCCTGAATAAAGTTCCCGCGAAGGATAATGAGACTACTCCCTATGAGCAATGGGAAAAGAAAATAACTACACTCTCTTACTTGCGCACTTGGGGCTGTTTGGCGAAAGTCAATGTGTCGATCCCCCAAAAGCGTAAGCTTGGACCAAAGGCCGTGGACTGCGTTAATTTGGGCTACGCTAAGAATAGCGTTGGCTATAGATTTCTAGTGGTGAAATCTGAGGTACCCGACCAGAAGGTCGGTACAATCATAGAGTCTAAGGATGCTACATTCTTTGAGGATATGTTCCCCATGAGAAACATGCAAAGCACTTCTAGACTGGAATTTGATGAGACTCCTGAACCTGCCATTCCGATGGAATATTATGAACGCAAAAGTGATGAAAGTTCATCAGAGGATGACGAGGAAGCTCCTGTTAGGAGCAAGAGACAAAGGACTGCAGAGTCTTTTGGTGATGATTTCCTCGTGTACCTCGTGGATGATGACACTCCCAGTTCCATTTCAGAAGCTTATGCATCTCCGGATGCTGACTACTGGAAGGATGCTGTCCGTAGCGAGATGGATTCCATCATGGCTAACGGAACATGGGAGATCACTGATCGTCCTTATGGTTGCCAACCATTGGGATGTAAGTGGGTGTTCAAGAGGAAGCTAAGGCCCGATGGTACTGTTGAGAAGTACAAGGCTAGGCTTGTGGCCAAGGGTTATACCCAAAAGGAAGAAGAGGATTTCTTCGACACTTACTCACCTGTGGCTAGGCTGACAACCATTCGAGTGTTACTCGCTTTGGCTGCCTCGCATGGTCTTCTCGTTCATCAGATGGACGTTAAGACGGCTTTCCTTAATGGAGTGCTAGACGAGGAAATTTACATACAACAGCCGGATGGCTTTGTTGTAAATGGTCAGGAAAGAAAGGTGTGTAAGCTAGTGAAATCTTTGTATGGTCTGAAACAAGCGCCTAAGCAATGGCATGAGAAATTCAATACAACTTTGACATCTGCTGGCTTTGTTGTTAATGAAGCTGACAAATGTGTATACTATCGCTATGGTGGGGGCGAAGGAGTTATACTGTGTCTGTATGTCGATGACATACTGATATTTGGGACCCACCTCAAGGTCATTGAGGAGGTCAAGGCTTTTCTATCTCATAATTTTGAGATGAAAGACCTGGGTGTGGCTGATGTTATCTTGAACATCAAGCTACCGAGAAATACTGAGGGTGGAATTGCACTTTTGCAATCCCACTATGTTGAGAAGATTTTGAGCCGTTTTGGATATTCGGACTGCAAACCTTCTGCAACACCATATGATCCTAGCGTGTGGATTCGAGAATTCGAAGGCATGGCTGTAGATCAATTGAGATATTCTCAAGTGGTTGGTTCACTCATATACCTAGCTTGTGCTACTCGCCCTGACATCTCATTTGCTGTGTGCAAACTGAGCCGGTTTGTTTCCAATCCGGGAGATGTGCACTGGCATGCTGTTGAGCGAGTGATGCGCTATTTGCAAGGTACTGTGAACTACGGGATTCACTATTCTGGGTACCCAACGGTACTTGAGGGGTATAGTGATTCTAACTGGATATCTGATGCTGATGAGATGAAAGCCACAAGTGGATATGTCTTCACACTTGGTGGTGGTGCTGTTTCCTGGAAGTCTTGCAAGCAGACGATCTTAACCAGATCGACTATGGAAGCAGAACTCACGGCATTAGACACATCATGCGTCGAAGCAGAATGGCTTCGAGAGCTTTTGATGGATTTGCCGGTGGTTGATAAACCAGTCCCGGCTGTCCTTATGAACTGTGACAATCAAACAGCGATTGTCAAGGCTAAGAGTTCAAAAGACAACTTGAAATCCACAAAGCACATAAGAAGAAGATTAAAATCTGTTAGAAAATCAAGAAACTCCGAAGTAATAGCGTTGGATTATATCCAGACGGCTAAGAATCTGGCAGACCCTTTTACGAAAGGGCTATCACGGATTGTGATAGAAAATGCATCGAGGGAGATGGGTATGAGACCCACGTAAGTTGCCATGGGGGTAACCCAACCTATGTGATCGGAGATCCCGTGAATTAGGACCTGGGAAAACAATCCAGTGGTCAACTGAGGAGAGTATCCTTAATTATCCCACTCCGTTGGAGATGCAATAATACTCTCAATTCTGTAAGGCAGGCTGACTTTTGTCTTAATGTGTTCCAAAGCTTATGTAAGCATGATGCTAACCTACAGAGCATTCTTTGGAGGAACACACCTATGTGAGCCCAACTGCTGGTCACAGTCTATCAGATTGGGTGATCTCTAGGAAGCTCATGAGAAGGTATGGAGTATGACTAATAAGCTCCACCTGTGGGGTTTAACCTTCGGCAGCCACGTATCAGCTGACAATAGGTGAAACTTCTGCATGCCAGACTGACAATTCAAGGCATAGTCCATTGTTCAGTTGTGAAGAAGTCTAATCCTATCGCTCTAGGTGGAAGTTCAACTTAACAGTCTCCACTGAAAATTCTGGTATATCAAACATTGTTTGGAACAGTTGACAAACTTATGTGCCTCGAGATCTGGTGGGGGATTGATGGATTATGGATGGGCTTAGGCCCATATAAGACAATAATCCCTAGCTAATCTCTAAGGCCCATGCATGTGTACGGCAAGTGGTGGGAAGTGTGGGAAGTTTAGTCCCATACTGCTACAGTAAAAAGAGTGAGACCTCTTTATAAGGGCTGCTCTACCACTTGCTATTGGGAGCTTGGGAATAGGAGCTGTACACGCGCGCTCCTCCTCCTCCGCCGCCCGCCTCGCCTCGTCACGACGCGCGCGCGCGCCGCGTGTTGCGGGAATGAGCCGAGCCGAAGCTTATTTTTGCCGCTCAGGAATGGTTAATTAATTGTTAATTAATTAACGAGTCGTGTAGGAAGCGCCACTGGGGCTGTTCGCGGGCTCGGTCGTCTACCTGACGGCCTATATAAGAAGGCACTGGCCAGTGGAGTGAACCCTAACTCAGTTCACTCACTCCCTCTCGTACAACCCTAGCCGTCATCTACTGTTCCTCTCCTTGTGCTTCTTCCGGCGATCCCATCCCAACGACCGCGTGCACGGTTGGTCGGGAGAGCAGGTGCCTCCGGAACCCTGTTGTTCGAGATCCTGCCCGGGAGAATGGCAATAAGGTTTTTGGGGAGCGTCTCGACGGACTGCTCCCGATCCGTCCCTGTCTCCGCCCGCCTCTGCTTCCACTACTTCCCCTGCATTGACCCCATGGCTGACGACGCCGCCGCAAAGAAGAAGGCCTCGGCCGATGCCGACGCTGCCGCTGCCGCCGCCGCGTTGGCCTGGCCAACCGGAGGGTATGACTCGTTCATCCCCTATTTGCTCGTTCATGCGCTAGCCGTATATATGTTGTTCATAGATGTTTCGGTTCTATGTACTGTACGTGCTCACATGCTTAGATATCGGTATGAGATGCATACCGTATTTGCCATGATTACTGTTTATTCGTGGATTAGATTAGTTGGAAAAGTGCTAATATTTCCAACACAGTGTTTAGTCCACTACTGGTCTACTACGGTCTACGGGTTCGCCTCGTGTGGAACTTGTGTAGGTGTGGCTAGCTAGAGGACGAAATAGTAGTCTGAAGAGGCCAGTTCATTTGGACTGGGTTTCGTGGGAAGGTCGGTATGAGTCCAAGACATTTCTGCCATGGTCCGTTGTGCGGTCCCTTTCCATTAGGAGCCAGTGCTAGCTTAATCTTCGCTTAGCATTGGCATGATGCGATCGTTGTCTCTGTTTTTTACATCAAAACATGTAGTTATTGGCACTTGGCCCAACTAGCTCTAGTAATGCCATCTCATGGTTACATTTGTGTGGGAAAGGGAGAGAGCTCAGGGATTATGGGCCGTCGGATTGTCTTTCCAAATGAGTGACAGCCATTGGATCTGGGGCACGATTGGTCCGAGCCGTTGCATTTAACCGAGATTGAAACGATGCACAATAATTTATTTTTCTCACCTTCGATCTGCTATGTTGTCTCACTGGCATGTGGGGTACGATGTTGATGGTGTGTGGTAGAAATATGCGGTTGCGGCGCCCGTGGTTTCTAGATCCTGCCGAGGGCATGGATGGAGGTCCTCGTGCTGGGTGTGTGCATGGTGTGGCGTGGATGCATGATCGGGGGACGGATAGGGACGAGGAGGGCGTGTACTTATCTACTTCCGACTCCTCACATTCCACTCCCATGGCTAAGCTCACCGCCGCCAATTCTCTTCCCATAGAGCTCGACCCTCGCCGTCGTCGGGGATACAATGCACAATGCAGGCAGCCACTCACGTTGCTGATTCAAAGAGAGGAGCACGTCATGATGACGACCCCTATTTAAAATTTTGGTTATATTTGGCCGGATTGTTTTTTCGAAACACAATGCAAACACAAACGCTCACATACATTCACTATTTGAGATTGACGAAATCACCACAACGCCTTCTCGTCGTCAGGAATGTTATCTCCCACAGAATGAACACCGCCGAAAAATTTAGAATAAATCTAGAAAAATACGACCACCCTTGCCAACTATAGAACTTAAATCCGGGTGCTCTAGTTCCACAACAAAAAACCTAATCATTTGGGTTATGCTCAGTTTGTTGCTAGAATAGTTAATTAGTAAATTCTTACTCACTATCTAATAAAATGGAAGAGCGGCCCGTTCCTTAAAAAGTAAAGATGTGTAAAACTCTGCTGAAATAGATATGAGACGTGTGAAATAAGTGAAACTGAAGTGAACTTTTAGTAATATTTCGTTGGAATTTTCGTGAACAATATCCAAAACTTTGTGAAACTTGACATGTGCTTATCTCTAGAAAATTATAAAATCATAAAAAAAAGATCAACCAAACGTTTGATAGAGAAAATGTTAGGAATAATTTGCAGAATAGAAGATAAACATATAGAAGAATGTTGGTATTTCAAAAGAATTACAATGTGTGCAGAAAAGACTACAAATACCATGATGCGAAAGATCAATCACATCAGAGAGAGGCCCCTAGCTAAACCTTTGTGAAACTTGACATGTGTTTATCTCTAGAAATTATAAAATCATAAAATACATCAACCAACATTCCATTGAGAAAATGTTAGGAATAATTTGCAGAATAGAAGATAAACATATACACTTTAGCTATACGTAAGTCGCCTGAAAAGATTTTGGGTAAGTCAATTTTTTTTACCATTGTTTTTTCTGCTTCCAGAATTGTGCTTCTTTTTCTAGAGTTGTTTTGGATGGTTGACTGACCACCAATCTGGGTCAGTCAATTCCATATCGTGCTGAAGCCCATTACCTTTGCGATCCAGCCCTCCCTCTCTCTCACTTTGTACTTTTGTGTTTTGATTTTTTTTAATTATTAGTCAGTTGTTTTATATATTTTGTTTTGTGAGTACTCTTGAGATGTTGAGTAAGTGTAAATGTAAACACCAGTATAAAATATATGCGAAAATTGCACTATTACATGGTTATTCTTTGCATACTAAAAAGAGTGTAATTTCAGTATAAAGTTGTGTGCAAGTTTTTTTATTTTTTTTCTTATAGGGTAATACCAATATCACTAGTTCATTGTTTCTTATAAAGCTTCATTATTTGATTTATTTCTAGTTACTATCCTATTTTCTTGTTTCTAAGTTAATACCAATGCCATTAATTTATTTCTTCTTAGGAAACTATTATATGCTTATACCTGCATATTCTTAAAGAGTAAAAACTTTGTGTGTATTCGTGTGCAATTTTTTTCATTTTGTTATTTTTTCTTCGTCTTAAAGGGTAATACAAATTGCACTAAGTCATTCATTTTTTGAAAATATTTTTGTTTTGATTTTCTTTTAGTTTTTATATGTTCTTTCTTCTTGAAGGGTAATACCGAAGCCACGATTTAGCTCTTTCTTAAAAAACTTCATCACTCTATGGGGAATCATGCTTTAATTTTTCAAAGTATTAAATTAAATATCTTGAATAAAAAATTACTAATGGTAACATTGTTTTGATTTTGTGCCAGGTTTATTCCATTTCCTTTTTTCTTTAATGGTAATACCAATCCACTAATTCATTTCTTTTGCAGAACCTTTCTCTCTTTTTTTTCCAAAATTTGACTATTATATTCTTATTCTTTCATATTTTCAAAAATTACAAATTTTTATTTATACTATGTGCATATTTTGTTATTTCTTATGTTGAATTTTTTTCATTTTCTTTCTTCTTAATGTGCAATACCAAATCCATGAATACATTCTTTCTTAGAAAAAACTTATTTGTTTAATTTTTTGATTTTTTTTTCATTTTAAATCTTCTTTAGTGGTCATACCAATGCTACTAATTTATTCCTTATTAGAAAATTTTCTTATTTTTTGTGAAATTCCACTATTATATTCTTATTCTTGCATCTTTAAAACATCACAAATTTTGTGTAAATTATTTCATTGTTTCTTTTAATTTGTTTTATTTTCTTTGTTCTTAAATGGTAGCACTAATGTCACTAACCAGTCTTCCTTAGAAAACCCCATTATTAGGATTTTGTTTTAGTTTTGTTTCTTTTTCTTTTTTCTTAAAGGGTACGAAAAAAGCCTAATTCATTCTTTCTTATAAAACTTCATTATTTTTATTTTTTAGTATTTATTCTATTTTATTTCCCTTTTAATGGTAATACCAATGCCACTAATTCATTTCTTCTTTGGAAACTTTCTTCTGTTCTGCAAAAAACCCACCATTATATGTTTATTCTTTGTGTGCAAATTTTGCTATTGTTTGCTTTAGATTTTATTTTGATTTTCTTTCTTCTTAAAGGGTAATACCAATGCCACTTATTTATTAGAAATCCTCTTTATTATGATTTTTTTAGGTTTTATTTCATTTTCTTTCTTCTTAAAGGATAATACTGAAGCCACTAATTCTTTCTTTCTTAGAAAACTTCATTGTTTTGTTTTGCTATTTTTTATTTCCCATCTTCTTTAATGGTAAAAGCACTTCCATTAATTCATTTCTTCTATCCCTTTTTATGAAAATTTCACTATTAAATGCTTATTCTTGCATGTTATAGATAAATTTCAATCTCTGTGTAAATAGCGTGCAAATTTTGCCATTTATTTGTTTTAATTTATTTTTATTTTCTTTTGTCTTGAAGGGTTAGTTTTGCATTTGCTCTGATTTTTTTCTTTTTTATTTGGAATTGTATGCATGTATTCATAGTATTGTTGCTGTCTGAATTTCAATTACACACGGCGATATGTTTGATGCCGACCGACGCCGCGCCCGTTGCGAGGTGGATTTCCTCGCTTGGGATTCTCCTGGGAGAGGTGCTGCCTGTGAGGTAAGTAGCATCCCTCTCCATGTGCTCGACAGTTTGTGTTCGGAAGGAATTTCATTCTGCAATAATTATTACTTTTCATCGTGAAAGTTACAGCAATATTTGTACAGAAAGAATTTTATTCTACAGATAATTCACACACCATAGCATATACATGATTCAGGATTTATCTTCCATATAAACAAACACTTTCTGTTTCATGTCATTTCACAAGTGAGTAAACTATATCTCGGAACTGCAGTAACATCTTATATCTAATTGTGGATCTTAAATGCTGCTTAGGCCATATGATAGAAAAACAATAGTTGCATAAATGCAAGGAGTGAGTGCACTGGAAGTTCGTATGAGTAGACCGTTAGGCGCTCCTCCTGGCGTTGGCTCGGGCGCCTTGCCCCGGTCGCCCAGGGCTCAGGCCTGCAAGCAGGGCCGGTCCTAACATTTCGGGGGCCCGGGGCGAAACCAAAACTCGGGGCCCCTTTCCATGACAAACAAAATAATAATACTAATAACCATCTCTCCTCTTATAAAAGACTCAGCCGATGATCACGGCATGTGTCATCCGCTATTTTTGATCATCCGGTCTATATTTTCTGCATGCGAGTTAGGTTATCATATTGAAAAGAGACCCCCACTACTCTACTCCATGTTTGCAGAAAATCCATTGGTGTGTCCGAACCAGCCCCAACCCTTCCTAACATCATTCAAACATATAAGAGGAATATACCATGGATGAATCCTAACATATTTGTAGTGATATATATACCGAGAACAAGGTGTTTTTTTTTCAAGTTTATGAACATGTATTCTTTTATTTTGGATTTGTTGCAATGCATGGGCAAGTTTCTAGTACGTGTACATATACTTGAATCCATTCAGAACCAATATTCATATGAAATAGTTTATACACACAAACACGATACTGAAAATAAATAAAAGATAGAAAATAAGTTGAACAGTGAAAAAGTTATACGTCATATATGTGCAAAGAAGGACTGCTGAATAACTTAATAGTGAATAATAATATGGTTACCTCAGATCATTTGGATCTGCTTCTCCCTGGTGGCCAGCTCGTGCGCTCCGCCATGACGCGAAGAGGACTCGCACTGGCAACCCGTTGCGCTCGGCGATCGCACGATGTGGTTGACATCTCGAGTGGACACAGAAGAGCGGAGCTCCCCGGCGAAACGGCGACTAGCGATCAGATCCAGGGTTCGGGAAGATTGGATCTTGGAAGAAAGGGGAATTAGGAAAGCGGACAGGCCGCCTTCGAGGCTACGTACGAGAGTCGACGAACGAGCGGCTGCGTCTACGTGCGTGGGCTAGCAGTTGCCTAAGTCTGCATGTCCAGCCCATGTAGTGAGAAGCTTCGTGTGTGGGCTAGCCTAAGCTAGCAAGCGTACGTATCCCTGGGTGGGGGCCCCTGTAGCTTGGGGGCCCGGGGCGGCCGCCCCCTCTGCCCCCCCTCAGGGCCGGCCCTGCCTGCGAGGGCTGGGAGGTGGTTAGGCGTGGTGCTGGCTCCTCCCCGGCATGGCCGCGGCGGGGCTCGGCGGTGGGCTCGGCGGTGGCGTCAGTAGGAGGCAGGTTCTGGGCGTTGGCAGGAGAGGAGCCGGAGGATGAGGACGGCGTGGATCTGGAGTCGGAGGCAGGGCGGCCGGCGCCTGAGGGCCCGTCGATTGGTGATTTCGTCGCCTTCGCGCAAGCCGAGGGGAGCGGCACCGCTGGGGTGCGTCGCCGTTTCGCTCCGGGTGGCCGGGGACCGCGCGCCGTCGCTGTTCAGGCCTGGCAGCCCTCGCTGACCCCGGACAGGGGTGCGTCTCCTGGAGATGCCGCGCGGGAGATCAGGTCGCGGGCGGCGTCGGCGATGCTCGCATCAGTGGCCTCGGAGGCTGAGTGGCCGCGCCTGCCGACGATGGTGGCCGCCGGTCAGGTGCCGGAGGAGGCGGCGGCAGGGCTGTCGGCGGCGGAAGATTGCTCTGGTCGGGCAAGTGGGCCGTGGGCCGGCCCCCGTGACTGGGCCGGGCGGCGAGGGTGTGTCTAGCCAAGTGGGGCCCAAAAATCCGCCAGCGGGCGGTGGCCTGGTTCCTACTGGGCCGACTGGCCTGGCTAGGCCCGCGCCGGCCTTACCTAGGACTAGGCCCAGGGACGGCACATATTTATGGCTGCGGCGAGGCTGCCCCGCCCCCTCGCCAGGGTTTCCCGCAACCAGAAACGAGGTGCGGCGCCTTGCTCACCTCGCCAGATCCATTCGCCCCACCCCCCTCCTTCGCTTCCCATTTCGTTTGCAGCGGCGGTGATGAGCGAACGGCGCATGGAGAAGAGGCCGATGGAGGCCCAGGACCTGGATGGGGAGCGGCGGCGGGAGAGAGACCTGCGGGAGAAGGCGAAGAAGGAGATGCGCGCGAGGCAAAGTGGTAGATCCGAGCGCTACCAAGAGCAAGTGGGCGCGAGGGGGATTGGGGTCCTCCTCCCCCCTGGTGGATCCAACACCAGGAGAGAAAGAAGAAGAAGAAGGAGCTGGCGCGTCGGCGGGAGTTGGAGCGGAAGCCGATGGATCACCCCAACTGTGGTGGTGGCCATGGGGATCCACTGGCTAAGAGACCCAGGGCGGCTTCCGCCCCCCTGACGGTGCCGCTCCCCCCTGGATCGAAGGGTACAGCGGACGAACCCATTCCAGTGGAGGATGTGCCAAAGGCCCCTGATGTGGAATGCTTCAAGTGCGGGAGACTTGGCCATTTTCAGTCGCAGTGCAAGTTCCAGCCCTTGTGTGTGCCGTGCAAGGAGGAGGGACACGCGTCTGCGCACTGCCCGACGAGGGGTCGGCAGCCTTGTTTGCAGATCATGGGTAGCGCAATTTCTGGGGAAGGTTTCTTTTGTCTGCAGTTCGAAGAGGAGGAGGAATCCGAGGGTCCACGACAGATCTCTGTTGGCAACGCCGCTATCCTATCGGCTGAGCCAGGCCGTCTGAGCCTGCGGATTCTTATTCAGGAGCTCAACCACATGGTCACGGGGGACTGGGACTGGCAAGTCACTCAAGTGGGAGAGGACGATTTCATGGTGGTGTTCCCTTCAGCGGATCTCCTGCATATGGCTCGGACTAGTGGCAAGCTTTTCCTTTCTATCAACGATATCATTGCTAGGGTGCGTGATGTGGAGCAGGAGGTGATCCCCCCGATGGTGATGCCAGAAGCTTGGGTGCGGCTCCACGGGATCCCTGAGAAACACCGCAAGATTGAGCGAATCAAGGAGGCTTTTAAGATGCTGGGACGCCCGATCATGGTCGACGAGCTTTCCCTCATAAAGCTGGGGCCTGTGAGGATGAAACTGGCTTGCAAGTCGCCGGCAAAACTTAACGGCACGGTCGAGGTGTGGTTTAATCAAGAAGGGTACCAGATCAAGGTGGAGGTGGAGCGGCTGCCGCGGAGGCTGGGGGACGGTGGTGGTGCGTCTGGGGCGGGCCCATCCGCCCCCCTTCCAGAAAGCCAGCAAGGTGCGGGCGGGCAGCTCAAGCTCAAGCTCGGGACAGCCGCGGTCATCCCCTCCAAGCAAGTTGTCAAGGGTGCGAAAACGGGCAATTCTGCGGCTGGGGTGCCCCAGAAGGTGGCGCCTGGCCCGGGTGCGGCCCCGGCTGGCCAAGATGTGGTGATGGGTGAGCTGACTGAGGAGCCCGAGGATAGCATTCCAGATACTTCCATTGACACGGAGACTTGGGAAAAGTTGGGTGTGCTCGCTACTCAAGACACTGCTGTTAGTTCCCCCCCCCCACCTCGCCCGCTCCCTGGATCAGTCCTTCGACCAGTACGGCTCCAATTTGCAAGCTCAAATCAAGCCTGTGCCCTTGCCGCTGGTGTCTAAGGAGACAGGCCCTTCGCCTGCCTCTCCAGCGCGCGTAGGGGGCTCGGGGTCAGGCTGCGAGGTGATTACTGACCTTACCCCGGTCTCGGGCAAGCGGATGTCGAGCGGCTCCGGGCGGCAGGCCAAGAAGACAGCAGGGAGGAAGCCAGGGAACAAGACGGTGGCCAAGGAGTCGGCGGGTGCGATCGATGCGCTGGGAGGAGAGCTAGGAGCGGCTCTGGAGGCGCCAGGGCCGGCGACCAAGGCCAAGCGTTCGAGGGCGACTCCGGTGGCGACCCGGGCTCCTAGTGTGCACGCCAAGGCCAAGCTCGGGGACTTGTCCTCGTTGGAAAGCGCCAAGCTCCGTGCTGCTGACAAAAACATGGACGTGACAGGTAACCCTTCCCCCTCTTACAAGATCTTGAATGCCTTCTCTGACGCCCATCTAGCTGAGATTCTTCACGATAGTGGCGTAGCGCTAGATTCCTCGCCTTTGGATATCATTCCCTTAGTTCGCGCGCGTGAAGATGCTCAGGCCGCTCTCGCGGCTGCTGCTGCCCGCTGTGCGGCTGTGCAGTCCGCGGACGTTCAGGCTGCAGTACCAGTAGGGGCTGGTGTAGTCGATTTGCCCACCGAGGAAGACGAGGCCGGGGTGGCCTCGGACTTGTCTTCTTCCAGCCGAGCGCCGGCAAGGAAGCGTGTGGCCAAGGCGGTGAGCTCCCGTGGAGTTCGTCTGCGTAATCGGGTTATCTGATGAGGTACATCTTCTGGAATATTCGCGGATGCGGCCATGGGGGGCGGCATACGCAGCTCAGAGAGTATATGTCAAAAGAACACATTGACTTTGTAGCGCTCCAAGAGACTATTAAGGCTGATTTCACGTTTAGAGATTTAGTGGCGTATGATCCTTTTCAGCGTTTCGATTGGTTTTGGACCCCTTCCTTTGGGCATTCTGGAGGCCAGCTGATGGGTTGTAATAGAGATATTTGTGATGTTATTGCGTGGGAGCCGGGTTCGTTCTATATTGCAGCTACTGTTCGTCACCGGGTATCCATGGCTACTTGGGTGATTGTCAGTGTCTACGGGCCGGCGGACCACGCGAGGTCTGCATATTTCTTGGGGGAAATCACAACCTTGGTCGGGGCCAAGCGAGCGGCCAACTTGCCTGTCGTTGTGGGCGGGGACTTTAACTTGATCCGCTCGGGGGCGGACAAGAACAATGGCAACATCGACTGGGCTAGGGTGTCCCTTTTCAACAATGCAATTGCGGCCGCTGCTCTTAGGGAAATTGCGCGGACAGGAGCAAGATATACTTGGACTAACAAACAGCGGGTTCCAGTGCGTTGTGTTCTCGACCGTGTTTTTTGTTCAAGCGATTGGGAGGCCCTGTTCCCCCTTTGTACCTTAGTGGCCGAGACGCGCATTGGTTCAGATCACGTCCCTCTAATTCTGTCGTCAGGGGAGGACAGTAGGCGACGCAGCCGTAGATTTTTCTTCGAGACGGCGTGGTTCGAACACGAGGGCTTCTGTCAATTGGTCATGAATCGTTGGGCCTTGATTGGTGACCAGGTGGGGTGCCAAAGAGGACCAGTAGAGTTCTGGTCCTCCGCGGCTGCGGCTTTGCGGGCTTTCCTCGGGGATGGGGGGCCAACCACGGCAGCGAGTCCAAAAGGGAAAGGGAACGCATTGTGGAAGAAATCGCGAGTATAGACGCGCAGGCGGATGTTAGACCTTTCTCTGGCGACGAATGGGAGCACCGCTACTCTCTGGAAAACCAGGTCTTGGCTATCCTTAGAGCAGAGGAGGAATACTGGCGCCATAGGGGCGGCGTCAAGTGGGTCGTGAAAGGTGACGCCAACACCGGCTACTTCCACGCGTACGCCAATGGCCGTAAACGCAAGAGTACCATCCTAAGACTACAGTCGGAGCATGGGACTCTGGTTTCCCAATCTGAAATCGTTAAGCACATCTTCAATTTCTTTGTCGAGCTGTTGGGAACAGCCGAAGCGAAAGGTTTAAGTCTTAGGGAAGACTTATGGGGCCCGGAGGAGAGGGTGTCTCAACAGGAAAACGACGCACTGATGCTGTCCTTTACGCCACAAGAGATTGACCTAGCGCTAGCGGGAATCAAGAACGACATGGCTCCAGGCCCGGATGGCTGGCCGGTAGAGTTCTTTAAAAAGTTTTGGCCTTTCCTTAGAGACCTTTTCCAAGCTATTATTAATGGCTTCGCCCTCGGTACGGTTGACCTCTCGAGACTTAATTATGGGGCGATCTGTTTGATCCCCAAGGTCGAAGGGGCGGATACAATCAAGTTGTTCCGTCCGATCACGCCCCTAAACGTCCCCTTCTAGCTATGTGCCAAAGCCTTCGCCTCTAGGTTAGCGCCGGCTGCCCAACGAGTAATCCATAAGAGCCAGACCGCTTTCCTAAAAGGTAGAAACATTCTTGAAGGGCCTATTGCGCTCACGGAGATAATCCACGAGTTAAAACGTACACGTGGACAGGGCGTTATCCTCAAGCTCGACTTTGAAAAAGCGTACGACCGCGTAAACTAGGAGTTCGTGCGGGAAGTCCTCCTCAAAAAGGGATTTGAGGCGGGTTTCGTACACCGGATCATGCATTTGATCTCGAGTGGCAACACCTCGATTATTGTCAACGGCGAAATGGGGAAGTTTTTCCGTAATAGGAAAGGGTTAAGACAGGGCGATCCCATCTCCCCACTCGTCTTTAACTTTGTGGCAGACGCTTTGGCAGCTATGTTGTCCAAGGCCAGCGAGGCTGGTCATATTAAGGGACTCGTTCCACACCTCATCCCGGGTGGTGTGACCCATTTACAATATGCAGACGATACCTTGCTTTTGTTTAAGCCCGACGACCATAGTATCGCCTCGATTAAGCTTTTGTTATTGGCCTTTGAGATCCTATCCGGACTCAAAATAATTTTTTTTTAAAGCGAGGTCATCACCATGGGGATGGACGACCATCAAAGCTGGCGTGCCGTAAATCTACTTAATTGCAAGCTTGGGAGCTTTCCAATAAAGTATCTGGGACTTCCTATATCCCATCGCAAACTCTCGATTTTAGAGTGGGAGCCTCTGTATGGGAAGGTGGCCAATAGGGTAAGCCCGTGGCGAGGGCGGTTTATGTCTTCTGCGGCAAGGCTCATTTTAACTAACTCGAGCCTCTCTTCCCTGCCCCTATTCACTATGGGGATGTTCTTACTAGCTGATGGCGTGCACGCTAAGCTAGATACACCGGGATCCCGGTTCTTTTGGGAAGGAACTGGCATCAAGCGGAAATATCACCTGGTAAAGTGGGCGGCTGTTTGTAGGCCAAAAAATTTCGGAGGTTTGGGGATCCTAAACTCCAAATTAATGAACGTCGCCCTACTGTCCAAATGGTGGTGGCGGCTTGCCCAAAACGAGACGAGTCTCTGGGCTCAGCTGCTAAAAGCCAAGTATTTCCCGAATGGGAGTCCTTTCAGTGCCTCGGCCAACGGCTCCGTGTTTTGGAAAGGGATCCAAGCGGTCCGACCAGCTTTTGCTATTGGGGCCAAATTCCAGATTCAAAATGGACATTCCACTCGCTTTTGGCTGGACCATTGGCTGGGCGCCTCTCCCCTTTGGCAAAGTCACCCCAATCTATTTCGGATCGCCACTGACATCAACATCTTAGTGGGAGAGGCAGCCCGTACTGACCCTGCAGCGATCCACTTCATGCGGGCCCTTTCCAACGCCGAACGGGAGGCATGGGACGACCTAGTTCATCAAATTGGTGACAACCGTATAGGGCTGGGCGAAGATTTGGTAGAATGGAGCTTGACAGCGTCTCGGAAATTCTCGGTTAAATCCTTATACAACAAGCTTACTGAAGGGACAGCGCTTGACATAGCTAGGGGGTTGTGGAAGGCAGGCCTGCCCTTGAAAATTAAAATCTTCATGTGGCAAATGCTCAGGAATAGGCTGCCCACGTCGGATAATGTGGCAAAACTTAACGGTCCGGCTGACGGTACTTGCACTGTGTGCGGTCTAGGTGAAGATGCTAACCACGTCTTTTTTAGATGCCACCTAGCCAGGTTCGCGTGGAGTGCAGTTAGGGAAGCCTTCCACTCGAACTGGAACCCAGCCTCGGGGAACGACTTGATTTCCATCCTCAAAACCACGAGAGGGACCAGTAGTAGAATCGCTTGGCGTTGCGTAGGGGCGCTACTCTGGGCTATTTGGACGACGCGCAATAAAATTACGATTGAGAAAAAATTCCCTAACCACCCCGCGGATGTGATCTTCAAATGCCATCTTTTCTTACAGACGTGGACTCCGCTGGGGAAGGAGCGCGATGCTGAGCGCATGTCGGAGGCCATGGCGCGCATCAAGACTATCCAGTTGATGGCTAGATAAGACCCAACGACTTGATGATGCTTTTGGAGCCTTCGGAGGATGTTTCATGTTAGATAGGTCTTCAGCGTTGGATGCTTTGGATGGTGTAATGATGCCTTCGCGTGGAACCTTTGTTTTGTTTCGTTGTCGTCTTGGACTGAACTTGTTATTCTGATTTTCTTGGTTGTATCCTGTTGAACTTGGTGCCTGAGGGCTTTATTAATTTAAAGCCGGACGCGTCTAGCGTCTTCGTTCCAAATAAATAAATGCAAGGAGTAAAAGCCTACTCCTTCTGTTCACTAATATAAGATGTTTTGGATATTTCAATATATAGACTACATACTGACTGAAATGAGTGAACAGACACGCTAAAACATGTCTATATATCCGATGTTGTAGAAGTTAAAACAACTTATAATACTGAACAGCGGGAGTAGAAAACTTTCATTCTACCCTGCCAACTTATTAGCACTTATGTGGAATTCAGAAATGTAGGCATGCAGGGTAGCGAGGATTTTGAGGGCAACGTTGACATGTCGTATAGCGAGTATGCTCATGGCAGCGACAACAGCGGAAACATGAACAAGAAAGACAGTAACTACTTTCCTCCAAAAAAATAAAATTCTCCTATGAGCATGCTTACACAATTGAGATGGCCATGTTAGAAATCATGCCACCAATATGTTTTCTTGAATTTATTTTTTCTGTTTTGGAATACCATGGAAAGAAGTTAGGAAGGACTCGATTTTGCCACCCTAGATCTATTTTTTGTGTCTGGGTATATGCAACAAGAACATGCCATTGTACGTTTGCCAATTGAGAAAATTATGGAGAGAATAGGAAAGAGTAGGAGCAAACTTGATTTAGTTTGCCATTGTAAATATATTTTTCCTTTTTCGGAGTTGCAACGGTAACTGCGCTGGAAGCTGAACAATTAATCGGAAAGATTAGCACGGACGGCATCCTTCGACGCCGCCTCGTGGGCTGCCGAAGCCTCCTCCGCGCCGCGAGCTACCTTGGCGGCATGCGCCGCGAGGGCTACGACAGCCGCCTATGCTTGAAGCTGCATCCGAAGCCTCGCGCGGTGGTCATGCCGCGCCTCCTTTTCGGATTCGTGTCGGGCCATGGAGGCCCAAATGGCCTCCGTTTCAGGGCCCGACGCCCTGGGGACGAGGTGCCACCTAAAAGGTTCCGGCGACATGACGGGGTATGCCATGCGGCCGTGCTGACCATTGTCGGTGACGCACCACGACATCCTCCGGCCCCGGATCCGGCCGCCAGTTGGGCAACGGATTCCCGCCGGCTTGCTGAAGACCACGGGAGGGCGTACTCCTTATGGGAGCATCGGAGGGTAATGCAGATGACTATCTGCTCTTTGAGGCTGCAAAGGATGAGCTCCCAGTCCTCCGATCCAGAAATGCCACAGTCAGCTCCATGCGCTGCCATGGAGAGGAACTCCGGAGCTGGCCGGAGAGGATCTTGGGAGTGGACTGGAGGGGAGGGGACTATAGTGGAATGGGCTAGGGTTTCGGCCGGTGGTGCAGATAGGGTCCATTTCTATTTTTTGGTAATGCACGACATTCAACTATATGATACAGCATGGCAGGGGCTGAGGAGACATAGGATTTGTCTTCTTGGCTCGAGGGGCGTCACGGGCGGGGCACGCCTCGCCCCCTTTATGGCGGTGGTGGATCAACATGAATATGTGGGAGGGGAACATCGCGTATTGAGCGGGGCGGTTGGATGGGGACTCCTCCTTGGCTCTCTATGGGGAAGTATGGTGTGAAGGATGCAGGGTGCCATGGTGAAGGTGAGGTGACATCATCTGGTTATAAAGGAGAGGGATCCAGCGAGAAATGTCCTGCTACAACAAGAAACCGAGCGGGAAGGGGATGGTCCGGTGGGAAAAGGGAAGGGTGTGTTGTGGGGTCGGGTTTTTGTGATGGGGCCGCGTGTTGGAGATAATAGGCGATAGTCTGGACAACTACATTTTTGCTCCATATATGGGCTGGATTTGGGGGCACCCAGACCATCCAGATGGTTGGATTTTGACGAGCCATTGGACGCCCGTTTGATGTCCGAACACGTCCGGATGTATGAGGTGATAAATGAGCATCAACCTTAAAGAAGACCATTGTTTGATTCATTTATATGCATTGTAGACCGTAGCAACGTAGCAACGCATGGAAGTTCTACTAGTGTTCATATATTTACCTTGTGATCTTTCCTATATGTATATATTTTTAATGTTGTTGTGTGCTAAAAATAACAGATGGAACTGCGAGAAGAATTGTGGGAGGGGGTCTCTGCGGCGGACATGGAGAAGCACTCTCTATGGACGTAGGACAAGTATCAAGTAGAGCACCACAGGGAGGCGATGCTAGCTTGGGTCTGTTGGAAATATGCCCTAGAGGCACAAATATTTGTATTATTATATTTCCGTATTCATAGTTAAGAGTTTATATTTCATGCTATAACTGCAATCATCTTGGAATATGCGATTCAGCGGAAAAATCATATGCACGTGTGAAATGATAAATGGGTAAACTGAAGGTTCCTACTCTCGCCTCTAAGACTAGCTCAAGTGTTGTTGGTGATCACGTTTTCCGGATCTCAGGATATCGTTAAGTGTAACGATGATCCTAAAACAACATTGATATTATGACGTTGGAAGAACGATAATATTGAATCGACCCAAACTTGTTTGTTATGAATTGAGTTAATATCGTATGTATTCAATTGTAATAACACGAAGTGTTAGCATGTGTTTTAGTTCCTCAGACCATGAGAGTGTCTCGGTCACTTCTTACCAGATGGTGGGCTTTGGGGTTGCTCAAACGTCATATGTAACAAGGTGATCATAACGACAACTTTTAGGTTCACCGAAAAGTTTGACAAGTGACCGGACAGCTCGAGAGTGGGATTTGCTCCTCCAACGATGGAGAGAAATTCTTAGGGCCCTCTCAGTGTGACGGCATCCATCATCTTCTAGCCAGACACAGGTGACTACGTCACGGGGATGCCGGAACACGTTAATGAGAAAGAAGAAAAAACCGGTAAACGGGAGCAACGGTATAGTGAGCATGGTGATGACTCAAGAGGATACCGATGCACACGGGTTGTGTAAAGTATCGCGAAGCAAAGGGAACATCACATGATAACCAAAGGTTCACTCGAATATCATTCGTGTAATCATACGGACCGATATGGATGTCCACGGCTCTGCTATCGATCATTGAACGAAGGGTTTTCATTCATGTCTATGCTTTACCGAACCTACGGGGTCACAAGCTTAAGGTAATCATGATTTGCTGAGTGTTAGTGGAATGGGAGTGATGAGAATATATTTATGAAATAGTTTCATTAATATCTGAAATAGTTTCGAGAGGTTCCGGAAGCGTTTCGGGGTCACCGAAAGGGTTTCGGTGAATATTGGGTAATATCGGGTATTAACGATTAATTATATATAGGTGAAAAATGTTTTCGGGGATGTTAAATTATATATATAATTCTCTGAAAATGTTTAGAATAATTATATATTTAATTTAATGTCAACGGGCCTAATAAGGCCAAGTGGTAGAAGATCACGTGGGCAACAAAGGCCCAATAGGGGTGGCGCCCCCTTCTCCCTATGGAAAGGGGGGAGGGAGGCCGAATTGGACAGGGATTACCCTCCCCTTGGCCGGCCACAAGGGGGAGACTCCCCCCCCCCTTGTGTGGTGCCCCCTCCTCCCCTCCCAACCTATATACACTAGAGGATTTCCACCCTTTTGTAACAAAAGTTGTGGGTGCCTCTTCTAGTTGATCTAGTTCTAGTTCTAGTTGGTCCTAGACTAATTAGAGCTAGCCCTAGCCACCTCTAATCCTCTAAGTAGAAGCCCATTGTGGTTATAATCTCCTCCCTCTAATTCTCCGGCGACTATTAGCTTTAGACGGTGAAGCACTGCCGGATCGTGATGACTGTACGCTTGCAACCAAGTAGAGAGGCCGTGCTTTCGGTCTTCAGTTCGAGGGATCGTGCAAGGGCGGTTCATGGGATTGTCATCAAAATTCGAGGGACTTCAAGTATGATCTACACCAACTCGTCTACTTCCGCTGCACTCCGGAGTCGGTAACGATCGTTGATCGCAACCCGTTATGCATCTTCGTATTGTTCTTGGGTTATCGTAGGTGCGAAATTTTTGTTTTCTACTACGTTTCCCAATAGGGTCATAAGTGTTCCAATGGCCTAGTGTTCTCTCCCAGCGATGGAGAAGATAACAGAGAGGCAGTTCAATGACCTCGTGGTGTGCATCATGACAGAGGCGACTGATAACCCACAATGGGCCATTGCGATAGTCTGCGAGGGTAGTATTTCACCCAAATTTATTGATTCAACACAAGGGGAGCCAAAGAGTATTTATAAGCCTTAGCAGTTGAGTTGTCAATTCAACCACACCTGAGAAGTAAATTCTTGCAGCAAAATATTAGTAGAACAGTAATATAATAGTTTTGATAGTAGTAGCAACGGTGTCTATAGTAACGGTAACGGTAACAGTAGTAGTTCCATAGCAGTTGGAACAATAGCAACAGTAGTAGTAACTTAGCAAACACAATATGAGAAAAACATAAGCATTGGATTAGCGATGGATATTCGTGTGGATGACAATCATCATATAACAGTCACAGCGGTACGCGATAGCTCCATTTCATCAATTATATGTAGGCATGTATTCCGTATATAGTCATGCGTGCTTATAATAAGAACTTGCATGAAATCTTTTGTCCTACCCTCCCATGGTGGCGGGGTTCTTACGGAAACCTAAGGGTACTTAAGGCCTCATTTTAACAGAGATCCGGATGAAAGCATTAACACATAGTGAATACATGAACTCCTCGAATTACAGTCATCCCCGAAGAGTATCCGATTTATTGTGACCTTGGGGTCTACGGTTCAGAACAATAACAAGTGCATATGACTAGAAGATAGGATCAATAACTCAAATATATTGATAAAAATATAAAGGGTTCAGATCTGAAATCATGGCACTCATGCCTTAGTGACAAGCTTTAAGCATAGCAAAGTCATAGCAACATTAACCTCAGAACATAGTGGATACTAGGGATCAAGTACTAAAAAATTGACTCGATTACATGATAAATCTCATCAATCTCCATCACCGTCCAATAAGCCTACGAAGGAATGACTCACTCCCGGTGGTGAGCATCATGAAGTTGTCAATGGATAATGGTTTTTGATGACGGTGGCGACGAATCCCCCACTCCAGAGCTCCGAACGGACTCCAGATTAGCCCTCCTGATGAAGAACATGAGGTGGCGGTGGTTCCGTATCTTAAAACACGATGATTCCTTCTCTCTGATTTTTTCCTCGGGAAGACGGTACTTATGGACCTGGGTTTAGGTCACATGGCCACCTGTGGGCCTCACAAGACACCAGGGGGCGCCCTCCCCCTTATGAGCACCTGGTGGCCCGCCTTCGGTAGATCTTCATTCCGGTATCATTTATTTATTCAATAAAAATTCTCTGCCAAGTTTCGTCCAATTCTGAGAACTTTTATTTCTGCACAAAAACAACACCAAGTTAGTTCTGCTGAAAACAACGTTAGTTCGCGTTATTTTCGTTTAAATCATGCAAATTAGAGTCCAAAATAAGAGCAAAAATGTTTGGAAAAGTAGATACATTGGAGACGTATCAGCGACCCAGACGAGAGGCTGAGGATATGCATGTGTCCGAGTCCAACCACCATACCTGCGTCGGGTGAGGTAGTTCAATGGGCTCTTCGAGAGGCCAAATCTCCTATTCGAGAGCAAGCGGCCCATTGGTCCCCATTCGTTCCATCCACTACTAATTCATGTATTATGTGTGGCTTATACTAATGCTCTACGTGTTCTGCATCGCCCGACACTCATTTCACTCCTAAACAACTCGTCAAACAATTAATTATGTGGGTTGAGTGGCATACATTTGCTTATTATTGTAATGCACTTGTTATATTTGCTTTGTAACTACTAGTTTTCATTAATCTGAAACCATTGTAATATGGTGCATGTATGTGGTCCAATGTTAAAAACCAGAATTTATGTATCTCATGCAATCTGATGATCTGATCCATGTGCAATATGCTGCAATAGCATCAATTCAGCATGGATTAATAGCAGTGGCGGGCATAAAATTATGTGGCGGGCGGTACAAAGTGTCCGCCATTGCTACATAAATTTCTTGTGGCGGGCAGCGACACATGCGCGCCACCGCTGATGGGTTACCACTAGTGGGCATGGCGCCCGCCACTGATGGCATGTTAGCAGTGGCGGAAGGTCGGTGATGGGCGCCCCTAAGAGCCTTGCCCGCCACTACTAGGATTTTTTCGCCCGCCACCGCTAGGCATTCCGACAGTAGTGGGATCCCGATCTCATGGTGGTCATGAGGGAAGGGCAGGGAAGAGGAGCCGACACCACTTAATCTACAACGGTGCGATCAGCACATCCTCGCATCCCACACTATCTCAGATGCAGGCGGAAATGACAGGCTCAAGTCCCTCCATAAGGAGTCGATCGCCCAATGGCTCAGCCGGTTGAAATTTCAAGGCTCAAGGTTTCCAAGTTCCATATGTGCCATTATCTTTGCACTCTTTGCGTCGCAACCTATATGTGAAGGAACTCCGTGTATTACAGGCCGCGGTGGAGGCATCCGAGGCCCATGGACAAAAGCTGTGGCCGAACAGGAGGATCAGCTACAGGCTGAAGTGACGGCTAGAGAGAAGCAGGCGGCCGAACAGAAAGAAGTAATGCTGAACGAAAAGGCGGAAAGAGAGAAGCTCGCGTTTGAGTTAAATGTTAGTACTTACCCATATCGACGCTTGTCCATATTAACCGATTGACCAACTTGGAACAATGTTGATGTGTCGACCCTCCTCCTTTGTAGGGGTTACGGGAAATGTGGGAGCCCTAATGATGCGCGCCAGCCCTCCACCTACTCCTCCTTCAGGATTGTCGTGATGTGTTGACCCTCCTCCTCCTATATGCATATCTTATATTTTGTGTTCGTTGAGGGACTATGTAGTGGACTTGGTGAACTGGTTGTGAACTATGTTTTAAACTTCTCGTGAGCTATGTTGTGAGCTTGTTGCTATATATGAGCTTAGTTTGAATGTGATATCACTTTGAGCTATGTAGATGTCACACTATGTATATTTGATATGTGATGTGTTGTGTTGTGAAATTATCCCAAACAATGTATGTGTTGTTTTTGAATTGCATGGACTTAGGACAGAGAACATATATTTGGGTGATGTGCTGGTACGTTTTGCCGAGTACTGCACTCGGCAACATAAGGATTTGCCGAGTACACATCTCGGCAAATGCTGCGCTTGGGTTCCGTTGGAAACTTCACATCTTTCCCGAGCACTGGAGCATTCGGAAAGAGATGACATGTGGCAAGAGTTGAGCACATCTGAACAACTCTACTGAGTATCTCAGAGATGGTGCTCGGTAAACATTTACTGTGAGGAAAAAATGTTTTTGTAAATATTTTGCCGAGTACGTGGAGCTCATGAACTTTGAAAGATTGGCTATGAGTTGTTAATCTACTGATGTTGTGGGAAGCTGATGTACCGCCATCTGTGCCCATAGTTGTCCTGGGCGAATTGCCTGACTCCCTGTCGTAATAAAGTTATGCTTTAACCTAAAAAAAAAGTCTCAGCAAAGGTGGACTGTATGTCACAGAGCCGTCACGGTGCCATCAACTACAAACGGCCGTGCCACGTGGCTCATCTTTATCGGGTACCGTCGCTAGGATCTCGGCATACGTTCTGTAAGCCAAGTTCTTTAGTCTAGGCCGAGTTCGTCCAGACGGGGGCTCGGTAACATCTCACATATGGCATGCCCTACTGTCTGCCGAGAACCGTACTCGGCTTATACAACTTTTGTCATGACACCGTGTTTCCATAATATAGAAGAATGTTTGGGATCCAATTTTTTTTTTACAATGTGTACAGAAAAGACTACAAATAATGGAATACGTGGCACCACAACGGGCTGAAAAGATAAATAAAATAAACCAAAAGGCTGAAGTTCATTGTGCAGCAAAAATGCGGTTCGACTCTCAAAGCAACAGGTTTGTTGGTGCACGCGCGCTGTCATTTGGGTGCAAATTAAATGGTGATTCTTAATTAGTTGGGGATGGAGCACACGGTCCTGACCTGGCCCTGAGAGCCAGTCAACGGGCTGAGGTTGGCCATCTTCACCATGGCCGAGGCGAAGGCGCTAAAGAAGGCGGCCTGGCTAGAAGCGAAGCCATTAACGATGCCTTCGGTGGCACCGGCGGGTGCGGTGGCGTTGTAGAGCACCTGGTCGGAGTGAAGGAGGCCCTTCTCGGACTGGAGGTTGATGAAGAAGTCGTTGTTGAACAAGTCCGGGTTCGGGGGGGTCGCTGTGTCGTCGTCGAGCGGGGCCAGGTTGGTGTTGCCGCCAGACGTGGGGCAGTTGAGCTTGAGCTTCGTCGCGTAGGTCGTGTTGATGTTGGGCTCGTTGTAGAGCCTGCCTCTGAAGTTCTGGCACTGCGCCATCCCGATGGTGTGGGCGCCGGATAGGGCGACCATCTCGGTCAAGCTGAACCCCTTGCCGGCGAAGCTGGCGTTGAGGCCGGCGACGTCCAAGAAGGGCGGAGGCAGGTCCTGGTTGGCCTGTGCCACGCTAGCCGTTGTGGAGTCCCTCCTTCCCAGCTTAACCTCCCACGAAGGCCCTCCCAACTGTATATATATATATGCATCAGGGACTCTGCACAAACCAACCGGTCTACTTGGCACACGCGAGTAAAATTGAGGCGATCGATCATGATCTTACCGCGACGACAGAATCGCGGGCGGCGACGGCGAGGATGTCGGCGCAGGAGACGACGGGCCCGTTGTTGCTGTAGGGCTTTTTGCACACGGCTTCCACATCCTTCTTGATTTGTTCGATGACCGCGAAGCCACGGAGCGATCCCACGTTCCCGAATGCGCCCCGCTCGTTGCCACCCACGCTAGTCTCATTCAGCAGAACGGACGCGTCACAGCCCTGCATGTACGTAGCCAAGCAACATAAAAATATGCACGGCCGTTAGCCACTAGCTAGGTAGGTGTACCCTTCAGCAAATGAACAAAACCGAAACAGAACAAGTCCAGCCCGGCTATATATATAGTATGTGAAAAGCTTGCCTGGACAAAGCAGTCATGGAAATGCAGCCGGAGCAGCGACGCGGCCATGCGGCGGTCGCTCGCCACGGCTGCCGCCACGCCGGCCTGGATTTTGGAAAGAGCCGAAGGGCACGACTTGTCGTAGTACGTGGACGACAGCTGCGCCGACACCGCCGAGGCCAGGCAGAGGAGTAACACGACTGATAGAGATGAAGATGCCATGACAACAAGAGTACCTGTCTGCTGTAGGAGAGGAAGTTTTGCGGTGGATGCGGATGTAATGGCCTGCATTCCATGCAGATATATATAGCCGCTCGCAGGCTTGGCCATTCCTGGGGTTTTCGGGCGGACGGCAAATAACGTGGTGTCCAACTGGCGTTCCATGTGCTAGCCGTTCGATCAACATCTTTTTTCCAGCCCTTTTTCTAGGCTGTCCTCCTATTGTTGCAGAATGATTTTGCAAGGAGTTGACTTGGACATTAGCAAGCAGCCATGTTTTGCCAAATAATGCACGGATGTAACATGCATAGCCAGAGCGCCCTACCTTGGACTCAACGAAATTCTAAAACTACATACTCTTTCTTTTGAATGCTCAAAAGCAATGCGTGCTCTTACTTCCTAGAAGTATTTTCAAACAAAAAAATTCTTCATCCATTATACATCATTATAAGGTATAGCTTTGTCCCAAGTCAACTTCTCTATATTAATCCGGCAAAAAAGAACTTCTATATATTAATGTACCAAGCATCGTGCACGGATGTACGCATACTAAGCTAGTAGCTGGAGAGGCGGCCGGGCTCGAAACCTTGGACATTCCCAGGGCACATCCACATCCTGCTAGCTGTTCGATGATGGTTGCTGCTCTTAATCTTTTCCCTTTCCTTTTTCTGGGTGTCATGATGCCGTATTTCGTGTAGGTCGAGTGCATCGTCCAAGGTTTTGTCATGAATAGTCAAATTAACCAGCTGTTGCAGAATGATTTTGCAAGAAGTTGAATTGGATATTAGCAAGTAGCCATGTTTTGCTAAATCATGCACGGCTGTATCATCCATAGGGTGCATTGAAGTCAACGAAATTCTAAAACTACAAACTATTTTCCTTCTGAATGCTCAAAAGGAATGTACTCATACTTCCTACAAGTATTTTCAAACAAAAAAAAATACTTCCTCTACGCGCTGGCGACTATGGCAGTGGCCATGTGGTCATCCATCTGCAAGCTAGCTGTTCGATGATCGTTGCTGCTCTTCATCTTTTCTCTTTCCTTTTTCTTGGTGTCATCCTGCTTTATTTAGCTTAGCTCGAGTGCATCATGCAAGGAGCCAAGGATGTATCATGAATTGTCAAATTAACTAGCAGTTGCACATTGCAGAATGATTTTGAAGGGAGTAGGACAGCGCACAATTATCAGGCATGGAATATTCATGGTTGCTTCAACGTCTTAGATCATTAAGTCCTATATATCATAGGACATAACATGCATACGTGTCATTCTGCATTCGATGTATCCGATGCTCTCTATGATTACCCAACCTCCGAATGTAGATATCTAGTAGACGATTCTACGAGCAACAACGCTGGATGAAAATACATTTAATCTTCTAATTGCCACTTAAGGGTATCGATGGCTAATTGACTATACAATATTTCTTCTGCAATGCACATGGCCGTACATGATTGATCCATTGCTGGGATTAACGTGGTACCTGGCATATATATGAGCCCCAAATGGGGCGCCATACCATGGTTTGTGCAACCTCTGCTAGGATTATGCGTTATAAACGACAGTAAATTGTTTAGTTTTCCTTATTCTCATGATTTGTTCCATGAATAACATTATAAGCTTGATTAACAAGTACGTAATTCACTAGTGAAATTCAACTCGGCGTATACAATTATTATTTTAAATAGATCCATGTCCGGAAATGTGTATGGCCGGACACAAACACACACCACATATGTATTCGTTGATGACCGTGTTTCCCTGTCATATATATAGAGAGATATCAAACCGACACTATGGATGATCTAACGGAACTAGTGTTGGATAGGCCCTCTTATGAGATACCGTGAGAGTAATGTCTTTCCGTGTCAGCAATACATCTCATATATGTATTATGTATGCCAACACCCTAAAAACTGAGATCGTGACATGTATTCAGGATATGAACTGGTCTTCTTAGGGGTCACCAAACGTTACTCAGTAACTTGGTAATTATAGAGATGATTTTCGGTGGACTGATCAAGACAGAGTTTTAGGCTGATTAAGATTTGCCAGCATGCCAACATGGTGCGCATGAGATTGCGAAATTTTGTTTTGATAGTCGTTCTAAAGGTTTATTAGTGAGTAATGTGTCTTCCCCTATGATTAATTACTGTTGTGATACATGATTATAAGAATATTATTATAAATTAATGTATGGGTTATTATAAAAAGACTTCTTGTCGACACCTTCCTTATTATTGCCATTTATCTTGCTCTAGTCTAGCTCTATCTTTATGCTCTAGTGCATCTGGTTCATGGGTGAGACAAATATATACCCACTCGAATAATGGTTTTCCCAACCCTTCATTTACCTTTGGATGACATTTCAAAATGTATTAAGTCAACATTTGAAAGGTCTTCCTCCAAGCTTTGGAAGTTTACTTTTTTTGCGCACGGGGTGGGGGGGGGGGGGGGTAGCTTTGGAAGTTTACTATGTAATCTTATAAGTGCACTAGCGAGAGAAATACTTCTGGAATTTTTAGATTGATGAAAAACAATTTTCAATTTCCTACATAAAGGCTAAGTGGAGTTCAAGAGCGAAAATTCCCCTCACTTCGTGTTGACGAAAATATGAATAGACATCCCAAAAAAATGAAGGAAATATTTGGACTGATTAAGGATGATTGTTAACATTTGTCCAAGGCATTTTTTAGTTCGGTTTGAGTATATTGTAGACATTTTGCTTTCCAGTTACATTTAATACTGTTTTCTGATTTTGGCCCTTGATTTTTCATTTTCTATAGAATTTTTTCCTTCTACTTACTTTATATTGGACAATGTCCAAAAGCATTTTCCTTTCTTTGGAAGACCCCCCCCCCCCCTCAAAATAAATCTATTTACGAAAGGAGGGATTAATGATGAATAATATATTGGACTTTTTCCTCGTCCAATCAGTGGCCACACATATTATCCTCACCATTGTACATTTTGAGATTCATGCACGGCAACACTTTATTGTATATTTTACATTTGCAACCTTACAAACCTAGCATATCAACCCTCGCTCCATGAAAGATAAAATAATGCTATAACTTAAGCATATCGACCCCTCACTCTACCAAAGATGAAAAATGGTGTAGTATATAACAAGTAGAATTAATGGTCCATCAAGGTAAATGGATAATGCATATATTTTGTTGTTTGATGCTGATTTGTCATAAATAATTAATGTGCATTATTTTTTATATTGCTCATGAAATATACAAAAATGCTTAGATTTTTTCTTATGAAATGTACAAGGATGCAATATATTCTTTGTTGATCATGAAGAAACATGCATACTATTTCTTTTCCATTGACACATTTTTCATGCACTAAAAAAGGTTGTTGAACATGGCCATGGCTCAAGAAATACGGATGCTTGTGTAAAAAGGGTTGTATGATACAAACTAGATAGGTCTAAAGGGTGTTAAAAAAACATATACCTCAAAGCTTCACTGGTGAGGATAATACGTGAGGTGGGAGGAGGGAGAGGGGATATCAGTTTTAGTAGTGAAATTATAATTTTAGTCCCTTGGTTTTACTGAAAGTTTGAAATGGACCGTGGTTGAATTTTTGTATTGAGATGAAAGAAAATTCTCGTTTTATTAGATGTATATTCGGTAGCTCATGCCCTGGAATAGAATCTCTAGGTCTGATGGTTGTGCAAACTACAGTATGCACATGGTTTTTACCTGCAAGTGTACGTATCTTGGTTCTAAAACAACAATTCAAAAAATTAAAATGCAAAGTACATGATTTCTCTTGTAGGATAGATCTGCTATCAACCATACACAAAGATTAAGCTAAATGCTCGCAAACCTATTTCAGGTTGCAGCGGCTAAGCTAGGTGATGAATTCTCATGTTTATTGATGCAGGCTCCCTGGCAGTGGCGGAGCTATGTTGAAGCAAAACTGGGTTGTGGCCCGCCCAATTTTGCTGCAAAAGTCTGAGCCTAAGGGTATATTTGAAGAAGCCAGCACGGTCTGCAGCCCAAGATATTTGTTGCAACCAAAAGAATCCACAATTCATTTGTACATGTAATCAATGATGGAAAGGAAAATCATAAGAAACAAGAAATGGGTAAATGAAGATGGTCGATTTGTCCATATTGCAACAAACAAGTACTCCCTCTGATCCATATTAATTGTTTTTTTTGAAACAAGGCAAAAGACTTGCCATTTTCATTTAATAAGGAGAGGTTTGAGAACAGACATCGCCAAGCGGCGGAAAAGCAAAACAATTACTCTCACGGCATTACATTACGCAAATGCTTAGCACTTGCATTGGCCCAAATCGAAACTTCCTCTTTGATGCCTCGCATGACAATCGCCACCGGCGCCGCTTTGCTCCTGAAGACACGAGCATTCCTTTCATTCCATATCTGCCATCCCACAAGAAGTAACAGGGAAGATAGGGCCTTCGTCGGGAGTGTATTATCAGAGAGAACCGCATCCCACCAAGATTTCACCGAATCGAACAGGAGCCACGGAGCCGTGGGGATAGCAAGCCCAAGCCATGAGAAGACCGTATTCCAAATCCGAACAGAGAAACGACACTTGAAGATCAGGTGTGCTGCAGATTCTTGCACCTGACTGCAGAGTGGGCATTTGTCACAATTTGGCCATCCTCTCCTCTGAAGCCTATCAGCCGTCCAAACTCTGTTGTGGATAATGAGCCACGCGAAAAATTTGCATTTGGGGGAGCCCACGCCTTCCAAACCGCAGTAGCCGAACTTGAGAGCGGGAGGTCATGAAACTGCGCCAAATAAGCAGACTTTGCAGAGTACTGCCCATCATTGGTTGACTTCCACAATATGGAGTCCTGGACACCCGGCTGAATGGCCACAGTCGCTAGCTTCTCCCAAAGGGCCAAGAATTGTTGAAGGTGTTCTAGAGTGAGGCCAGCGTCAATGTTGATTTGTGCTATCCAGTGCCCATCCCTTAAGGCCGTGGCGACCGTAACACCTTTCTTGCGTGAAATATCGAAAATCTTTGGCGCAATATCTTTGGGCCTAACGCCCTGAAGCCAAGAAGATTCCCAAAAGGAAGCCTTCTGTCCATCGCCGATCCTGACCTCAGTCAAGACCGCGAAAAGGTCGCGATCGGAAGTCGTGCAAGGCGTCCCCAATCCACACCACGCACGAGGTGGGTCATTCCACTCAAGCCATAGCCACCTCAGCCGGAGGGCGGCAGCAAACTTGCGAAGGTGCAAAATGCCAAGGCCCCCATACTCCTTTGGCTTGCAGACATGCTCCCACTTAATCTTGCACTTGCCGCCACTAACCGTGTCAGATCCTGCCCAGAGGTAGGCACGCCGCAACTTGTCAATCGCTTTTAGAACCTCCACCGGGATGTCGAGCGGCGTGATGTGATAAATGGCCACCGCCGTAAGGACTGCCTTCACCAAGGTCATACGACCCGCAATAGCAACGTGCCTTCCTCTCCAAGGTGCCAATTTTCCCGCAGCCTTGTCTTCCAAAGGTTGGAGATGCACCCTCTTTAATCTTTTGACCGCGAGGGGGAGCCCAAGATAGCGGATCGGGAAGGCGGCGCGGCAAGCCGGGAAAGACTGGAGAACATCATCTAGGTCCACATTGGCACATCTGATGGGTACCACAGAAATTTTGGTGCAGTTTGTGGAGAGGCCAGTAGATTCACCAAAGGAGGAAAGTATGTTGGTAAGGTATTGGACATCCTCCTTAATGGGGGCACAGAAAATGGCAGCGTCGTCAGCATAGAGCGAGGCACGAATTCTCCCCGGTTGTCTCTCGGGCAAGGGATGTAGCTTTCCTTGGGTTGTGGCTTTGCTGAGAATATGATCTAGGGGGTCTATGGCAAGCACGAAGAGGAGCGGTGAAAACGGACCCCCCTGCCTGAGACCCTGACCGTGCTTGATTGGGTCACCAGCAATACCATTTAGCAACACTCTAGAGGACGCGGAGGAAAGAAGTGCCGAGACCCAGTCACGAAAGCGGGTAGGGAAGCCATGATGATTTAGCACCTCCAGCAAGTAGTCCCATCTAACCGAGTCGAAAGCCTTCTTGATGTATAATTTGAATAGAAGCATAGGTTTCTTTGAGCGGTGAAATTTTCTGGACAGATTCCGAACATACATAAAGTTGTCATGGATGCTTCTTTTTTTTATGAAGGCACTTTGCGCATTGGAGACAATGGCATTCATATGAGGGGCCAGTCTAGTGGCCAGAATTTTGGCAATGAGCTTGGCCACGGCGTGAATCAGGCTAATTGGTCTGAAGTCAGAGATGTCCTCGACACCATCCTTCTTGGGAATGAGGGCGATATTCGCCAAATTGAGCCAGTGCAGATTTTCGGCATTTAGGTTGGAGAAGCTGCTGATCACTAGCATGATATCATCCTTAATAATATTCCAGCAACTCTTGAAGAATTTTCCGGTGAATCTGTCCGGGCCTGGCGTTTTGTCAGGAGGAAGAGAAAAGACAGCAGCTCTGACTTCCTCTTCCGAAATGGGATCACCAAGCGCGGTAAGGTCAATGCCAGTGGGTGGGATGGATGCCCAGTTAATGGTCTTGGAGCGTGGAACGCCCTTTTTCAAAATCGCATTGAAGTGGGAGTGAACGATAGATTTCTTGTGATCATGATCTGTCACCCAACTTTGGCCATGCTTTAGGCGGTGAATAAGGTTTTTCCTCCTCCGGCCATTGACTCTAAGGTGAAAATAGCGGGTATTCGCGTCTCCCTCTTTTATGTTGGTGATCCTCGAGGTCTGCCTTTTCCGCGCACGTTCCATCACCGCAAGGCCCACTATTTTTTTCTTGAGTCGCTTCCGAAGATCCAACTCCGCTGGACTAAGAGCTCGAAGGTCCTGGGCCTCATCAAGTCTTAGGATGACCTCCAGAGCCATATGTAGCTGGACTTTGGCATTAGAGAAAAGGCTTTTGCTCCAGGAGCGAAGCTTCTGACTTGTCTTCTTTAGCTTGTGGAACAGTCTTTGGTATGGCTCATTGTGTGCGGACGTCTCATTCCACGCCTCCTGGATGACCTGCTGAAAGCCTGGCATGTTGGTCCAAAAAATTTCAAATCTGAAAGTCCGCGGCCGCCGAGGCCCATCTTCATTGGCGATGAGTGGAGGGCAGTGATCCAAAAGTGAGGATGACAGGGCGTGAAGGATGTGTTTATCGAAAGTGATATCCCATTCCTCATTACAGAAGAACCCATCTAGTTTGGACATTGTCAGGTTGCTTTGCTCATTACTCCAGGTGTATTTTCTATTCTGGATGTGGATTTCCTTGAGCTCGCAGAAGTTGAGGGTGTTGCGGAATCGTACAATTCGGCCATGGTTAGCATTTGGACGATTCTTATCTCTAGCCCTGTAGATTTGGTTAAAATCGCCGGTGACGAGCCACCTCACATTATTTGCTGGCTTTTGGTCCTTCATTTCCTGGAAGAATGCCTCTTTTAGGTTGTTTCTAGTTGGGCCGTAGACGGAGGTTAGCTTGAAAGAAATATTGGAGCTGATGATAGTGACAGTGGCCGAGAGGGTGTAGTCGCCATACTGGACACTTTCAACGCGGACATGATCTTCATTCCAGAGAAGTAGGATTCCACCCCGCGTTCCAACAGCAGGGCGCTGAGCAAAACCTTTCAGTCTATATCCGCCAAGAAAAGCAGCAGTGTAGGCATCCACATCTTCAAGCTTTGATTCCTGGAGGCAAGCCAAGTGACATGTTGAAGCTGCAATGGTGGCATTCACAGTGGTTCTTCTATTGGGGCAGTTCAGGCCACGTACATTCCAATTAAGCACACTTAAATTTAGACTAGTCATTGAGCAAACTAGATAACATCAGGAGGTGCATAGCATCATTCGGCGCATTACATAAACAGCCTTGCCAGGGCACATTGGGGTGGTAGCCAGCAACAGCAGCTACAAACAGGCCTAGGACATAGATGATTTTCACTAACATAGGAAACTAGCTACATCAACTAATCATAACGTGGAGCTCCAGTCTACTCCAGCCCAGACTCGGCAGCCGCAGGTGTCATCTCCACCGCGCCCTTGCCTCCATGCAGCAACAGAGCATCTTCCACCGCCGTTGCAAGGTCACAGTCCATCTTGAACAAAGCTCGAAGCCCTGCAACAGCCAAGTCAGGCAGCTGACCCTTGAACATTGCCACAAAACGACCAATAGCCTCCTCTGTGATCGCCTCCCCTTCGCCAACTATGCCCATCCTCTGACAGAGGAGCTTTTCTGCCAACTGGGCAATAGGCATTGCCCTGTTCTTGTCCCGGATGCGTGGGCTCCGTCGGCTCAGGTCAAAACCAATGACCCCAGCCAAGGTCTTCCTCCTCCTGCTTGGCGGTCTGGGTGGTGGAGAGCCCGGATCAGGCAGGATAGCCGGCTGCACCGGCACAAACAGAGGCGTGCCAGGGGAGCACAAGGGTGGCTCGTCAGTAGTCCCTCCTCCCAGATCAGCAGTAGACTGAGAGGAGGCCATCTGCACAAGACGAGGCATGTGAACAGGCGTTGCTGGAATCTGCTCTTCAGGGTGTGTGCGTTCCTCAGGCTGACTTGTTTCTGCATGATCTTGAAGAGTCGAAGAGGGCTGCACTTGTGCCCCAAAGCAGGACGTAGCCTTGCGCAGCCAGGACGAAAAGGATGAGGTAGTTTTGATCTCAATGACGTCCGAGGAAGTGGTGCGCGGCGAAGGAGGAAGTGAGCGGCCACGGCTGCCAAAGCGATGGCCCAGTTGGCTGCCTCCAGAAGCGCTGTCAGCCGAGCGGTGACGAGGACGCCTCCCAGAGGCCGGGATGACAGAGCCATCAGGCAGGCGCTGCACCCTTCTAGCATCAATGCGACGAGCGTCAGGCAGCTCGAGCTCCGCTCCACGCCTTCTGCCGTCGCCACGGTCGTCATGACGCGAGTCACGCCGGTCATCGCGCCTGAAGTCGTTGCAATCGTCGTCATGGTGCCTGTCAGGAGCCCTGGAGCGGCTACGGAAGATGCGCTCGCGCCAAGAGGCTCTCCTGCCCTCCTGGCCGTGACGGCGCCCACGGCGGTCGTCGTCATCATCATGTCGGTCTCTATCATCACGACGGCGGCGATCTGGCTCATGGCGGTCACGAGGGCTCCTCTCTCCGTCGACCCTACCATATCGCCAGTCAAACTTGTTGGAGTAGTGTGGCCGCCGGGGGACATTGCCGTTGGCGTCGGGGGTGAAGTCCTCGTGCCTGTCAAGGTGCACTAGGACGCGGCGGCGAAGGCCTTGACGCCCAGTGGCCCCCGACGGGCCGACGAGGACTCCACCAGGCTGGCTCGCTCCCACGGTGAGATGGACCACCTTGGGGATGGCCGAAGGGTTGGCCGACCACGCCCAAAGACTGAGCGCAGAGGCGTCCTCTCGCTGGACAGTGGCGATGTCGAAGTAGTGGAGGAAGGTGTTGGGACCGAAGACCTGCTGAGCGACGGCGTCATTCCAGGAGTTGAGGGGGACATTCTCGACGCAGAGGTGGACGTGATGGAAGGCGTCAACGACATCGGCATGGGCATTGAGCCTCCACTTGGCCGCATGTATGTCGAGGCCGTCACTGGAGAACCTCCCTGGGAGCGCGGTGACCAGGTCCCGGTGATGGGGGTAGTCGAACCTGACCAGGAAGTCTTCTGGGTAATGCGGCACCACTCTGAAGCAGTTGCGGTCAATGTGGAAGTGAGCTGCGATGGCACTCCTCATCTCCTCGGCGCTGGCCCGCGGACGGTTGCCGCCGAGCCAGACGAACGCCGCGAGGCTGGCCAGACCAGCGGCCTGCGTGTCCATGTCCGGGGTGGAGATGACCACGGCGTGGTGCTCCTCCGGGCAAAGAGAAGGATCTCCGATGCGCGGCATCTTGTCTTGGCTTATGGAAGTGTAGCTGGAGCTTGATGCAGAGTAGTTTGGGGAGGTTGGTGCAGGGCTGTAGCCGGAGGAGCTTGGGCTGGTCACAGGAGAGCTTGACGCAGAGCTGTATCCGGAGCAGCTTGATATGGAGACAGAGCGAGGACTGGAGCAGGAGCGCGCCCGGTGCCCACACCGCCGACAGCGGAGACACCTGAGCGAGTTGCGGCAGCTGGCCTTACAATGCCCTTTGTCTAAGCATCGATGGCATACTCCGTGTTTCAACTTGACGAAGCCAGCGCCTGGGGAGTAAAAGGGAGCAGGTGGCCTTCTTCTTGAATGCTGGTGGTTGGACGCAGGGCTTCTCCTCCACCAGAACGGCGGACGCACCAGCTGCCAGCCCTCATCACTGCGGCCCGCCTCTTCAATGCTTGGCGCGGAGGCCGCGACCGGCGCGTGCAGCGCAGGGCTCGATGCGGGAAGCCCATTGAAGGAGCGATTTGCCGCTGATTTGATGCAGGGCCGGTGAGCGCCATGAAAGGGCTCGGGCGGAGTGGCCTCCAGCAGGGTCGCATTGAAGGCGAACCTGACTCTGCGCTTCCCCAAATCCAGCGCAGCAGGATCCGCAACCGGCTGCGAATCCGGGACGGCGGAAGAGACGGACGCAGCAGGGCCAAGGAGCGGCGGAGCCAGATCTGGCCTCCTCCGTGCCAGCTGCGGGAAGAGGGCAAGCACCAGCTCGTCCTGCCCGTACTTGGCCTGAGCGAATCCAGGCGGGAAGGACGGCGTTGGAGGAGAGCGCGGTGCAGCCGGAGGGTTCACGTCGGCGGCGCTTTGGGTGGCTGCGAGCGCCGGGGAGGCGTTGTGATCCATATTAATTGTCGCTGATTTAGGAGTAGCAGGTAGATGGAACCCTTTGATCTAAAAAAGGTAAACAAGTGCCATGTGGCAAGGAAGACTAAGCCGACCATGAAGACAAATAAAAGGGGAGACTAAACAAAGCCACTGTCCCACCTCTACGGCCGTAGTGTGGACGAGGATAATGAGAACTTGAACCTTGTCAACTTTTCTTGAATCCATGTCTTGGGTATCACTGGGTAGCAACTGCTATAGCTGGAGTCTGTGGTGTGTTCAACCACGTGCCCCTTCGCTAGAGCGTGATGTGAGCAAAGACGAAGGTCGTCCTTTAAGGATTACGTGCAGCTGGAGAACTAGATGGTTGGGACGCATCTCCTGGGGGATCACGATATGAGCGGCGAGTGGATAGACCAGCCGGACAGGGGGGCGGGGTAATAGATTGAAGTAGACGAAATCGGGGTCATGCTGCTTGATTGTCAAGGAGATGATGATTCGAGGTGGGGACCGCTGGCCACAGTTGTAGACATGCCCGAGGAGGCCTGGCATGAGCAGAGCAGGCGACAGCGCAGTTAGGGCAAAGCATGGCAGTGGAAATGGAACAAGCGGCTACTACGGTCAGCGGTGCGGGAGACACAGCCGGCAGATACGCCGGGCATTGTTGAGGCGACACATGAAGGCAGGAGGCTGATCTAGGTTTTCTTGTGAAGAGGGAGGTGATCACTCGATGGAGGAAAATAATTGAGAAGGGCAGGCAGAAAAAAACATAGACGAGGCGATGGAAAAGCCCAGTGGCGGTCTGGAATGTGGACGAGGTGGGGTGCTTGTTTGGAGAAGAAAAAAGAATCTGATAACACCCCAATGTCAGGTACGAGCACATGGCAAATCAAACGTTTATGATAAAAAATTTAGTGACGCAAGGATGGCAATTTTAGTTAGCAAGCATGGCAACTTCGTTCTTCACTTTATTTCTTGACAGAAAATTGTCATGTGTGTCAAGTAACTTGTCATCCTTGCATCACTAGAATTGCCATCGAAAACGTTCGATTTGCCATGTGCTCGTATCGGATGTTACGTACTTATCATTCCGGAAAAAATGGAAGATGGGAATGGTTGAGAAAAAAAAACGGTGGGGAGGTGGTGGTGGAGATGGAACAAAACGAAACTACATATGAACTCCGAGCGTTCTTCCCGCGTCGCCATCGCCACCGCCGCCGGTGTTGGTGACGACAGTAAAGAAATCGCTGCCGGCACCTTCTTCCTACTCGATTTCTCGAAAGGGCCCCATCAACCACCCCCTTTTTCGAGCGTAGCGGTGCAGATTTCCCGCTATCTTTCTGCTGGTACTCGTCTCCCAGCTCGGCAGTCACTGGCGTCTCACCGCTATGCGAAACGACAAAGGGCCTTGGTCCAGTTTGTTTTATGTCAGATTTGTGTGATTCGCATATTAGATGGCACACCGCTCGCCAGGCCCTATATGAAGTAATATGCTTTCTGATAGTCCTGGATGATAGTCAGGAATTGGAGGCAAGGGAGATTTTGCCAGAGGTGCTTACTTCTTGGTCACCACATACGTATAATTTTCTTTACATTTCTTTTCGCCGTAATATGCGTTATCTGATTGATTCTCAATAAGAGCCACGCTTCGGTACACCCTTTACATTGTACTCCATTTTTCCCGAAATTCATGTCGCGCGCGCAGTACAGTGGTTGTTTTGCAAAACACATCTCGTAATTTGAAAACAGTAGCAAACAGGTCCTTGAGTCCTTCTGCTTCCTCCGTCGGGCGCCTGTGCGTCGCCAGGGGCCAGCGCCGTGGGATTCCGTCGCCGTGCTGGAGATTTCGGCGCTCGCAGCCCACCCACCTCCGCCTACCCGCCACCAGCCGCCCGCCGATTCCGCCGCCCGCCGCGCCGCGACCACCAGGCGAGCTGGTCCTCGATCTGCAAGGACCTGCCGGCGCCCAGCTGCGCAATTCCGCCACTTTGCTGAGTTTCCGCCCACCTGCGCGACCAGCCACTGCGGCGGCGCCCACCTGCACCGCCGCCAACCTCCGCGATTCCGCCGCGATCCTTCCTCGCGCCCCATCTCTCCTGCTGGGAGACTACAATCGCCGACCCGGTCTCTCCTTCCCCGCCGGCTCTGCTGCTGAGGTAGTCCTTCCCCGCCGGCTCCTTCCTCGCCGCCGACGCCTACTACTGCTACTGCCCCCGCCGCCGGCGCCTATTTTTGCTGCTCCTTCGACCACCTACAGCTGGCACTCCTGCAAAATTGGTAATGTTATCTTTGGAAACATTCAATCAGTAAATGACAAGATTTTGTTAACTTGGAAACATTCAATCATGTTAATTATGGAAACATTCAATCAGGAAATGGGATTTTGTTAATTTTGGAAACATTTAATCATGTTAATTCTCGAAACATTAAACCATGTTAATTTCGGAAACATTCAATCAATCAAGACTTTGGCAACTGGAATTATTACGGCATGTATTATGGACTCTCACATTTTTAGAGGGAAATTATGGACTCTCACCTGATCATCATCTATGGTCCTCCAGCTGAAATGTTCAGGTTTGGACTTGTAGTTGTACTTTGCAATTTAGGACATGGAAATGATCAACAATAGAAAAATCGAACAACACAGAGCTCTATAGACTAATATGTGTACCAACTTTTTTGGCAATAATTTTGTTGATCAACAAGGTCTGAAGAACTTGTACAGTACTGTTCCTAATTTTATTCACACATGATAAGTCCAGGTCATAAAAATTTCATGATGTTCCTTACTGCTCCACAATCAGGACAATTAACAAGATTAGTCCATGATGTGAACAATTAGACAATTAGACTAACAGTACATAGGGACGATTATCAGGATTACTCCATGATGTTCCTTAGTGCTCCACAATCTGGAGATCAATTAACAGTAAGGGAAATTCAGTTAAACCAAGGCCTTGAGTAAATTTAGACTTCCAAACAGCATGTTCTGATCCACTAACACTAGTAGAAAAAGGGTCATCTGTCCCGGTTGATAAGGGCCTTTTGTCCCGGTTTTTGAACCGGGGCTAAAGGGTCGTTACTAATGCCCTAGCCCTTTAGTCCCGGTTCTTACACGAACCGGGACAGATGGGCCTCCACGTGGCCGGTGCGGCGAGCCCAGGTAGGAGGGCCTTTGGTCCCGGTTGGTGGCACTAACCGGGACCAATAGGCATCCACGCGTCAGCATTTCAGGGGCTGGGGTTTTTGTTTTTTTTGAGGGGGGGGGGGTTGGGTGTTTTGGGAGGTTAATTTAGGTGTTTCATATATTGTGTTAACTAGCTAATTAATAGAGAGAAGTGTCCTCTCTTATCTCCGTGCTTGGTCGACGCTACGTACTATATACGTATAGAGAGGACTAGACACGCTAGCTAGTAAGCAAATGAAGGAAACCGAAGATCGTCATGAACATATGCATACAGAGAGAAGTGATATCGACCACCTCTCCTTCTCCGAGAGATTGGTCGAACAACAAGTTCTCGTATATCTATCCGACACTACCGGCTACATATATACAATAATTATCTCTTACAATATAATCTCCTAATTATATATGAACACTGGGTCCACATAGTATTCTCCGTTTTCAGCGATCACGTGGTCAAGGAAGAATGCCGCCAATTCCTCTTGAATTGCTCGCATACGATCTGGTGCTAGGAGTTCATCCCGCATCCGAAAGATCTAATTTGAAGAAGGGGGTCAATACATATATATATATATGAATAAATGAAACTCAACACAAATGATGGTAATAAAATAAATTTGTGAATATTATTGCTTACGCACTTCATATTGTTCGTCAGAGTAGCCCCGCTCACAGGTCGTGTGGCGGATGGACTCGCAAACGTAGTATCCACAGAAATCATTCCCTTGTTCCTGCCACAACCACTTTACAAGAAATAGAGGTCAATCAAACTGATAAGCAAGCATGCTAAATAGTATTGATGAAACTAGCGCTTGAATCACTAGAAGATGCGCGGAACATGCTACTATAGTACTTACTTTCGGGTGTCTAAATTGCAGCTTCTTCGGCAGTCCCGGAGCTTTTTTGGTGAATTTTCTCCAAACCTTGCCAGAAAAGAAAACAATTACTTGATATCAGGAAATGAACAAAGTTGCTGATATGGTGGATAATGATCGATTTAACTTACTTCTCGAGCATTTGAGTCATGTCCGCATAGTCCTGGGGATCTTTTCGTCTCGAGTCTAAGACGGTTACTACTCCCTGCTCAAGCTTAATCTCTAGGAGAATATAGTGGAAGCTGCGCACGCATGCATAAGTCATCAATTACATTACTATAACCTGGACTAATAAGGGAAACCGAATATGCACAAGACAGTAACACTCACTTGAAGTTGTAAGGAAAGAGTATTATATCTTTGTTTTTATTTATTACCAACGATCGTAGCAAGTTGGCCTCGGTATTTTCGGCATGATATTTAACCTCAGTTGCATCTATGAGATTTGTGTTAATGAATCCAATATCACCGATTTGTCTTTTCTTCAATTCGGCGATCTTCAATCTGCATAATATAGTGAGGATAATTATAAATACATGCAATGAAAGAGCTGACCTATATAGAGAGACTTAATGATAGAAGTAGTACTACTTACAGACAGTAGCAAGTGACCGTTGATTTATCGATAGCCTTTTGATTGAAAAACTGGAAGAACTCCTCAAATGCAACATTCAACAGTTCAATTCCAACGAGGTCATGCTCCTCTTTAACTCTCAGCGTCAAAGTATTCCTCCCCCCAGACTCTCTGCAGGTTTTCATGTACCAATCATGTAATCTTCGCATCATCGTTGTTAGAGATCTTTCATCTTTGACGAGAGGCTCCCGTAATGGTATTTGTGTTTGTCCACCTCCAAGAAATCATAATGTACATCGTCGGGCAGGTAATCTCCAAGATTGCTATAACCGGGCACCATCCTCGGATCATTAGCGATGATGTCTCTAGACACCTTGAGCGGGGGGCACGATTGGTTCACTTGTTCGCCGAGCTGGGCAATTTTTTTTTTCCAGCTCGTCGTTCTTTTAACCTTTGATCACTGACAGTACTTCCCGACCGCCCCGCTTCGACAAATGTCTTTGCAATAATGCGCTCATAGTTGCCTTTCGGCGGAGACTTTGGTGGTTTTGTCAGGGCAGCCAGAGTGCGCTTCGCTTTCACCGGATCTACCTTCTCCTCCGGAGGTGGATGTTTCTTTGCTTTCACCCCTTCAAACTAGTTCGTCACTTCAGCTCGCACGATTTTCGTGGTTTCCTCCTCGATCCTCTTGTATGGTAACTTCTCTGGAGTCTTCAGAGAAGGACCGAATCTGTATTGCCTCCCGCCTCTGGCTGTACTGCTAGACGCCGGCAGAGCAGACAGAGCGGCTGCGGTTGTCTTCTTTCCTTGCTTACGAGGTGGAGGAGAAGGACTACGACGCGCCGGAGCAGCCGGAGCGGCAGCGGGTCTCTTCGGCCCTTGCTAACGAGGCGGAGAAGGAGGAGGCTGGCTGCTCGGGCACGCCGGCGCAGGCGGAGAAGGAGGCGGAGTGCCGCCACGCGCCGAAGAAGGAGGCTGAGTGCCCTGATCACTCGCCGGAGGAGGAGGTGGAGTGCCGCCACGTGCCGGAGAAGGAGGCTGAGTGCCCTGATCACTCGCCGGAGGAGGAGGCGGAGTGCCCTTACTCGCCGGAGGCGTCCAGTTCGGAAGGTTGATGAGCTCCTTCCACCATAGGCATGGAGTCTTCAGAGCAGAACCCAGCCGAGTCTCCCCTTCACCGGTAGGGCGGTCAAGCTGGAGGTCCTCAAATCCCACCATTATTTCGTCCACCGTCACCCTAGCATATCCTTCTGGAATCGGACGACAGTGAAAAGTTGAGCCGGGTTCAGGAGGTCGAACAGAGCCGACAGCCGCCTTGACTTTGAAGTTCTGCCATTGCGTCATAAGGTGGCAATGTTGAGACTCCGTGATAGCATCCACGGGGTAGCTAGCAGGAGCCGTCAAAACATGCTCCGGCTGAAGCAGCTTGGTGGAAGCCACACTGCTTCTCCGCTGAGATGGCGGGGTAGCTTCGGGGGTAGTTTCGGCAGGTCGATTGCTGCGAGCTACGTCTCGTTCCTCTAGCACTTGAACCCTTTTGTGCAGCTTCTGAATTTGGGTCTGCTCCACTTTTTTCCTCCTCTCCTGGCATTTGTAACCGCCAGCGTCCAGAAAACCAACCTTCCACGGAATAGAGCCTGGCGTGCCTCGTGTCCGTCCAGGATGCTTAGGATTCCCGAGGGCCGTTGTAAGCTCGTCGTTCTCTCTGTCTGGAACGAACGTCCCTTGCTGCGCTGCATCGATATAGTGCTGAAGCCTCTTGACTGGTATTCTCAAAAGCTCGTCCGTCCAAACGCACTTCCCTGATATAGGGTCCAAGGTTCCGCCAGCCCCGAAGAACCAAGTCCGGCAAAGGTCTGGCCAGTTCATTGTCTCTGGTTTGATCCCTTTATCAAGCAGATCATTCTCAGCCTTGGCCCACTTAGACCGGGATTTGAGGTAGCCACCTGACCCCGTGCGATGGTGAAGCTTCTTCTTCGTAGCATTTTTCTTGTTTGTCGCTGACAACTTCTTACTCTTTTCCGATGTCTTGTGGGCCACAAATGCGGGCCAGTGATCTCTGATCGTCTTATATTTGCCGATGAATTCTGGTGTCTCTTCTTTGTCGACAAACGTTTTCAGCTCATTCTTCCACCTCCTGAATAGGTCTGCCATCTTCTTAAGAGCATGAGACTTAGATTAATTGCTCTTTAACTGGCTTCTCCGGATCCTCCTCTAGCGGTAGGGTGAAATTTGCCTTTAGCTCAGTTCAAAGATCATCTTTCTGCATATCATTGACATAAGACACCTCAGGGTCTTCCTTCTTAGGCTTATACCATTGGTGGATGCTGATCGGGATCTTGTCCCTAACAAGAACCCCGCACTGAGCAGCAAATGCTTCCTTTGTCCGGATGGGTTCAATCGGTTGGCCGTCGCGCGCAATTGCTGTGATCTCAAACCTTTGATCCGAGCACAACTTTCTCTTCGGGCTTCGTCTCTTTATCAAAGTTGTGCTCGATCCGAAGGGCTAGAAAAAAGAAGAAAGACGAGAGTTAATTAATATGTGTACATACCAAAACAATGAATGCATCAATTAGCTAGTCAGCACAGGCTTAACTAATATATTTACCTGGTCGGACTCTGTTCAGTCACCGGAGCCGTCACCACGGGCTCCTTCTTGCACCAGCATTGGGTCACCGGAGCCATCATAATCATGTCTTTCCTCCTCCACTCTTCGATCACCGTAGCCTGCTTCTTCACCCTGTTCTTTCAGACCATCATTGTCGTTAAGATACGACAAGACATCACCTCCGGCTAAGATTATGTCCCCCAACACCTCTTCTGCTTCCTCGTCTCGTCCGTGCTCCATTGTTTCTGCAAATATTACAACATGGCAATTATTACACAAACATGACAGCAGGTGGATATATTAGTGCAAACGTAGACCTAGCTTATTCCGGGTTTGGGGTGGCCTCGGCAACGCTTCAAGGGTAGGGGCGCGGCGGGAGGGGGTAGGAGACCGACATCGTTTTTTTCTAGGGTTTGGGTGTCCTCGAGAGTTTTGGTCGAGCGAGAGGGCCGGGGGGGTGCTCCCGTGGTATAAGTTATCACGGTCGAAGTTATCCGGGAGGGGGTTATATCGACAACGACGACATACATACATGGGAAAATAATGTTATCGGGGAGGGGGTAGGTCGACCCCCCCCCCCCGCTCGTGTTGAAGTTATCGGGACACGGGGTATATCGACAACGACATATCCGATAAAAAATAAGAAGACGAAGAAGAAATAAAAAGAGGAGAAGAAGATATTAATAGAGGAGAAGATTGAAGAAAAAAAAAGAAGAAAAAACTTCTCCTCTATTCCTTTCTTCTTCTCCTCTTCTTTTTCTTCTTTTTTCTTCTTTTTATTTATTTCTCATCTTCTTCCTCTCCTCTTCTTCTCCTTTCTTCTTCTTCTTATTTTCCTTTTTCCTCTCATTCTTTTTCTTCTTCTTCCTTTCCTACCTACATATATAAAAAATTTCTAAAAATGTAACTTTTGCATATATAAAACTTTTTTTCTTCCTTCTATTCCTTCTTCCTAAATATATAAAACTTTTCTAAAAATGAAACTAACCTAAAATGTACTAAATCAGAGAACATATATAGATAAATTTTTTCTAAAAATCTAACTTTTGCATATATGTATTTTTAAAAAATCATTACAATTGAAAAAAATACATACATACATACAAAAAACATGTAAAAAATACATACATACATATACGAACATACATAAAAAAATACATATATCTAAAAATACATACGTACATATATGAAAATCTAAAAACATGTAAAAAAATAGCACGGCGGCGGGGCCGGCAGAGGCGCGGTGCTCACAGAGGGAGGAGCGCGCGGCGGGCGGCGTCGGGGCAAGCAGGGGCGCGGGGAGTGGCGCGGAGACGGCGTCGGGGCAGGAGCGGCGCGCAGCAGGGCAGGGGTGGCGCGCGTCGGTGCAGGGACGGCGCGCGGCGATGACGTCAGGCGAGGGCGCGGCGACGGCGAGGGCGCGGGCGACGGCGGGGTGGGTCGGGGGCGCGGCAGGGGTGGCGCGCATCGGGGCAGGGACGGCGCGCGGGCGACGACGAGGGCGCGGGCGACGGCGAGGGCGCGGGCGAGCTCGGGCAGCCTGGCGGCGTCGTCGGAGGGATCGAAGAACTGACGAAATTTTCACAAGTGCTGGCTTATATAGCAAACCCATTGGTACTGGTTGGTGGCACAAACCGGTACCAATGCCACCTTTAGTCCCGGTTGGTGTCACCAACCGGGACCAAAGGCCTCTTTTCAGCAGCCCAAAGGGCGGGAAGCGGCGGCCTTTGGTCCCGGTTGGTGGCACCAACCGGGACTAAAGGGGGAGCATTGGTACCGGTTGGTGCCACGAACCGGTACCAATGCACCCCTTTAGTATCGGTTGGTGCAACCAACCGGGACCAAAGGCCTTGTGCTGCTACGCCCACGTCGAAAGTTTAGTCCCACCTCGCTAGTTGAGAGGGGCGCGCAGTGGTTTATAAGCCCCACTGCCGCTCCCCTCTCGGGCTCCTCTCCATTGCAGGCTTACGGGCCTAATTGTCACTGCTATGCCTGATGGGCCTACTGGGCCTTCTGCGGGCCTGAATCCTGGCCCATCGATGGGTTTCTAGTCGTATTCAGGCCGTGGTGGCCCAGTAGGTGGCATATTTTTATTTTTTGCCTTTTTTTGTTTTCTTTTTTGCTTTATTTAACAAAAAAAGTTCTTTATGAAAATTCTTTTTGCTTTCAATGATTTTGAACAGAAAATACTTCAATAATTTTAGTTGCATCAATTTTATATAATTTTAGTTTCAATAATAGTAGAGGTTGCTTATAATATTTTGAACAGAAAATACTTTGGTAATTTTAGTTTCATAAATTTTATTTATGTTACTAAAGTTTATTTTATTTTGTTTCTACTTATATATTTTATTAAAGTTTATATTATTTTGTTTCTAATTACTTATTTATTTTATTTGTTATTTTTCATGCACCATTTTTCATGCATTTACTGATTATTTTGAGCTATAAGACCCTAAAATTGAAAATCATTTCAAATGAACTCTTAAAAGGTTGAAACTTGGCATGGTATCATCATTTCATCCACATAGCATGTGCAAGAAAGTTGAGAGGGTTACGGCAAAAACTGGATGCACTTCGTGTACAAAACGGACAATCTCTTTCGAAGTATCAGGATTTCATACGGAAACTCGTCTGTTACAAAGGGATTTCATTTTTTTAAACTTATTTGAACTCCTGACTTTTTGTGTGTTCAAAATGAATCATTTAAAGCCACATCATCGATTTTCAACCCTTTCTGACTTCATTTGTTATTTTTCATGCATTTATTGATTATTTTGAGCTATAAGACCCTGAAATTGAAAAGCATTTCAAATGAACTCTGAAAAGGTTGAAAGTTGGCATGGTATCATCATTTCATCCACATAGCATGTGCAAGAAAGTTTAGAGGGTTACGGCAAAAACTGGATGCACTTCGTGTATAAAACGGACAATGGTATCATACTCGTCTGTTACAAAGTTGGCATGGTATCATCATAATAGTTGCGGGAGAAAGTCTTCATTTTTTCTTCGCTTGTGTCATTTGCTTATTGCGCCGTAACCATGGATAATCTTCATCGTTTATCAGGATGCTTGGGTCAGCCTTGACTTTGAAGGGAGGAATTTCATGAAACTTTTCATAATCTTCAGACATGTCTGTCTTGCCCTCCACTCCCACGATGTCCCTTTTTCCTGAAAGAACTATGTGGCGCTTTGGCTCATCGTATGATGTATTCGTTTCCTTATCTTTTATTTTTCTCGGTTTGGTAGACATGTCCTTCACATAGATAACCTGTGCCACATCATTGGCTAGGACGAACGGTTCGTCAGTGTACCCAAGATTTTTCAGATCCACTGTTGTCATTCCGTACTGTGGGTCTACCTGTACCCCGCCTCCTGACAGATTGACCCATTTGCACTTAAACAAAGGGACCTTAAAATCATGTCCGTAGTCAAGTTCCCATATGTCCACTATGTAACCATAATATGTGTCATTTCCCCTCTCGGTTGCTGCATCAAAGCGGACACCGCTGTTTTGGTTGGTGCTCTTTTGATCTTGGGCGATCGTGTAAAATGTATTCCCATTTATCTCGTATCCTTTGTAAGTCAATACAGTCAAAGATGGTCCCCTGGACAACGAGTACAGCTCATCACAAACAGTGTTGTCACCTCTGAGACGTGTTTCCAACCAACTGCTGAAAGTCCTGATGTGTTCACATGTAATCCAGTCGTCGCACTGCTCCGGGTGTTTGGAGCGCAGACTGTTTTTGTGTTCATCGACATACGGGGTCACCAAGATAGAGTTCTGTAGAACTGTGTAGTGTGCTTGAGACCAAGAATGCCCGTCCCTACATATTATTGAGTCCGCTCCAAGCGTGCCTTTTCCAATCAGTCTCCCCTCATACCACGATTTAGGGAGACCTATCTTCTTAAGGCCAGGAATGAAGTTAACACAAAACCCAATGACATCCTCTGTTTGATGGCCCATGGAGATGCTTCCTTCTGGCCTATCGCGGTTACGGACATATTTCTTTAGGACTCCCATGAACCTCTCAAAGGGGAACATATTGTGTAGAAATACGGGCCCCAGAATGACAATCTCGTCGACTAGATGAATTAGGACGTGCGTTATGATATTGAAGAAGGATGGTGGGAACACCAGCTCGAAACTGACAAGACATTGCGCCACATCACTCCTTAGCCTTGGTATGATTTCTGGATCGATCACCTTCTGAGAGATTGCATTGAGGAATGCACATAGCTTCACAATGGCTAATCGGACGTTTTCCGGTAGAAGCCCCCTCAATGCAACCGGAAGCAGTTGTGTCATAATCACGTGGCAGTCATGAGACTTTAGGTTCTGGAACTTTTTCTCTGGCATATTTATTATTCCCTTTATATTCGACGAGAAGCCAGTCGGGACCTTCATACTGAGCAGGCATTCAAAGAAGATTTCTTTCTCTTCTTTCGTAAGAGCGTAGCTGGCAGGACCTTCATACTGCTTCGGAGGCATGCTGTCTTTTTCGTGCAAACGTTGCAGGTCCTCCCGTGCCTCAGGTGTATCTTTTGTCTTCCCATACACGCCCAAGAAGCCTAGCAGGTTCATGCAAAGGTTCTTCGTCACGTGCATCACGACGATTGAAGAGCGGAACTCTAGGTCTTTCCAGTAGGGTAGGTCCCAAAATATAGATTTCTTCTTCCACATGGGTGCGTGTCCCTCAGCGTCATTCGGAACAGCTAGTCCGCCGGGACCCTTTCCAAAGATTACGTGTAAATCATTGGCCATAGCAAGTACGTGATCACCGGTACACATGGCGGGCTTCTTCCGGTGATCTGCCTCGCCTTTGAAATGCTTGCCTTTCTTTCGACATTGATGGTTGGTCGGAAGAAATCGATGATGGCCCAGGTACACATTCTTCCTGCATTTGTCCAGGTATATACTTTCAGTGTCATCTAAACAGTGCGTGCATGCGTGGTATCCCTTGTTTGTCTGTCCTGAAAGGTTACTGAGAGCGGGCCGATCGTTGATGGTTACAAACAGCAACGCGTGCAGGTTAAATTCCTCCTGTTTGTGCTCATCCCACGTACGTACACCGTTTCCATTCCACAGCTGTAAAAGTTCTTCAACTAATGGCCTTAGGTACACATCAATGTCGTTGCCGGGTTGCTTAGGGCCTTGGATGAGAACTGGCATCATAATGAACTTCCGCTTCATGCACATCCAAGGAGGAAGGTTATACATACATAGAGTCACGGGCCAGGTGCTGTGATTGCTGCTCTGCTCCCCGAAAGGATTAATGCCATCCGCGCTTAAACCAAACCATACGTTCCTTGGGTCACCTGCAAACTCAGCCCAGTACTTTCTCTTGATTTTTCTCCACTGTGACCCGTCAGCGGGTGCTCTCAACTTCCCATCTTTCTTACGGTCCTCACTGTGCCATCGCATCAACTTTGCATGCTCTTCGTTTCTGAACAGAAGTTTCAACCGTGGTATTATAGGAGCATACCACATCACCTTCGCAGGAACCCTCTTCCTGGGGGGCTCGCCGTCAACATCACCAGGGTCATCTCGTCTGATCTTATACCGCAATGCACCGAATACCGGGCATGCGTTCAGATCCTTGTACGCACCGCGGTAGAGGATGCAGTCATTAGGGCATGCATGTATCTTATGCACCTCCAATCCTAGAGGGCTTACGACCTTCTTTGCTGCGTATGTACTGTCGGGCAATTCGTTATCCTTTGGAAGCTTCTTCAATATTTTCAATAGCTTCTCAAATCCTTTGTTAGGCACAGCATTCTCTGCCTTCCACTGCAGCAATTCCAGTACGGTACCGAGCTTTGTGTTGCCATCTTCGCGATTGGGGTACAACCCTTTTTTTGTGATCCTCTAACATGCGATCGAACTTCAGCTTCTCCTTTTGACTTTCGCATTGCGTCCTTGCATCGACAATGACCCGGCGGAGATCATCATCATCGGGCACTGGTTCCTCTTGATCTTCAGCAGCTTCCTCCGTTGCAGCATCATTGGGCACATCGTCTGGTTCCTCTTGATCTTCAGCAGCTTCCCCTGTTGCAGCATCACCGTATTCAAGGGGCACATAGTTGTCATCGTCATCTTCTTCTTCGCCGTCTTCCATCATAACCCCTATTTCTCCGTGCCTCGTCCAAACATTATAGTGTGGCATGAAACCCTTGTAAAGCAGGTGGGTGTGAAGGATTTTCCGGTCAGAGTAAGACTTCGTATTCCCACATTTAGGGCATGGACAATACATAAAACCATTCTGCTTGTTTGCCTCAGCCACTTCGAGAAAATCATGCACGCCCTTAATGTACTCGGAGGTGTGTCTATCACCGTACATCCATTGCCGGTTCATCTGCGTGCATTATATATAATTAAGTGTGTCAAAAACCATTACAGAACATCATGAATAGATAATTAAGTGACCAAATTAATAGAAGTTCATCATCACATTAAAACCAAAGTACATACATAGTTCTCATCTAACAACATATAGCTCTCCAGAGCATCTAATTAATTAAACCATACATTGAAACTATGTAAAACATTTCAATGCGAAAACAAATGCGATCATAATCGCAACCAAGGTAATAATTGATCCAACAGCATAATGATACCAAGCCTCGGTATGAATGGCATATTTTCTAATCTTTCTAATCTTCAAGCGCGTTGCATCCATCTTGATCTTGTGATCATCGACGACATCCGCAACATGCAACTCCAATATCATCTTCTCCTCCTCAATTTTTTTTATTTTTTCCTTCAAGAAATTGTTTTCTCCTTCAACTAAATTTAACCTCTCAACAATAGGGTCGGTTGGAATTTCCGGTTCACATACCTCCTAGATAAATAAAATCTATGTCACGTTGGTCGGCATAATTGTCATAAACAATAAATGAACCAATAGTTATAAAGATAATATATACCACATCCGAATCATAGACGGGACGAGGGCCGACGGGGGCAGATACCAAAACCATCGCACTATATAATAACAAGCAATAAAATAGTAAGAAAATTAGACAAGTATCTATCTAAAGTAAGAATTTTTTTTCTTTCAGAAAGAAGATAAGAATAAGAGGCTCACCACGGTGGTGCCGGCAACGAGATCGGCGCGGGCGATCGACGGCGGTGAAGACGGGAATGGGACGTGACGGGCCGCTAAACCTAGACAAATCTCGAGGAAAATGGAGCTTTGAGGTCGAGCTTCGAGACGAGAAAGCTTAACTAGTGTGGCTCGGGCATTTCATCGAACACCTCATGTGCATAGGAGGTGAGGTAGAGCACCACAAAGCCCTCCCCTCGCCGGCCAGAGAAAAACAGAGCACTGGAGTGCTCTGCTCGCAGGCGAGGGGTATATATAGGCACCTCATTGGTCCCAGTTCGTGGCATGAACCGGGACTAAAGGGCAGCCTGTGGTCCCGGTTCAAGACACCAACCGGGACCAATGGTGGTGGGCCAGGAGCGAGGCCCATTGGTCCCGATTCGTCCCACCAACCGGGACCAAAGGAGCCAGACGAACCGGGACCAATGCCCCCACGAGGCCCGGCAGGCCCCTGGCCTCACGAACCGGGTCTAGTGCCCCCATGGGTCCCAGTTCTGGACTGAACCGGGACTAATGGGCTGACCCGGCCTGAACCAAAGCCCTCTTTTCTACTAGTGTAACAGCAAGTCTAAACTTGGTAAATCTGGTCAACAAGAGTACTCCAGAATTGATGACGCTATGGTTTACTCATAATTTTGTCGTTTATGTACAATAACAACAGAAGCTATGGCGTAGTCATACTTTTGGCACTTGGGAGGATGAGGGCCTCAGAATTCAATCAGAGAGACAGGAAAGGAGGGAACCAGATAAGGAGGAAAGACTCACACTACACCACACACACACACACAACACAGGATGTCAAGATGACCCACCTTTTTTATGTCATGGCTTTGATGAATGATGCCCCCCACAATTCATGATCAAAAAAGAGAAAGCATGGAACTTACAAAATGAACAAGAACTGAACATTTCTGAACCTGCAATCCCACTGAACGTTTCTGAACCACCGAGCACGAGGAGGAGCCGTCATCGTCGATGGGCCAGACCTGCAGAGCCACAATGTACTCCATGATTCAGTAACCTGGTTAACTAAACTGAAACTAAATGAAGGCTTATCTAGGAAAAGGGGGAGGAATTCTCATCTTGTCATCATGAACCTATCCAGTACCTACAATGAATTGCAGTCAAGATTGAATGTTTTAGAATCATAATTTTCTTAATATCATTGCTCTTGATTGCATGTTTCAAAAACAGAATTCAGAGTAGTTCAAACAAGATCCACTCCACTGTCAAAATTTAGTTAACTGTTTCAAGCTGAGACTAGTTCACTGAAACCTGTTCACACCATTTAAAATGATTTCTCAATTAAATAATTTAAAATAAATAAAAACTACAGTAGATCAGGACTCAAGCTGAGACTAGTTCACTGAAAGAAAAAGAAAATGCACAAGATCAATACTCAAGCTGAGGCTAGTTTCTGATTTACTCATGATTGAAATGTCAAAGTGCTTTGGTTTACAACCAATGCGGAGGCCCACACTACTATCTTGGAAGATGCAGCTATTACTCATTTCACAGTAGGTTGACAATATGCAGATGATTTCCTAGGGGTTTCAGACCTGCTATGTGCTTATGTATTGAAATGCAACTGGCATGATGGAACGCCAAGCACACCACATGAGCTGAAATCAGTGCATAGCAATGGAACTTGAATTGAGTTTCAAAACAAAACAAAGCTTTAGTCTGAATCTCTGGATCAAACTAGAAATGCTCACATCAAGGAGAAAATTGACAGTTTTGATAGTGAACTTTAGTCTGAATCTTAGCATCAAGTAGTTTCAGTACTCGTATCTGAATCTGAAATCTTGAACAGGAGCTCCAGACGATGTCGGCCTTGAGGTCCTGGACGATGGTGCAGTGGCTGAACAGGAGTGGACGGCGTCTTCTACCTGCTGGCGACGGCGACACGGGGTGGACGGCGGCGTCGACTTCCTAGCGGAGGAGCTGCGGCGTGGCGAGGCCGCCGGCCGAAGATGACGCGGAAGGGACGGGGTGGGGCTGCGGGGGAAGGGATGAGGTCGACGGAGGCTGGTCGGCGAGGAGGTGATCCACGACGCGCAGGGGAACCAGGCAGGGGCAAAAATCGAACCTTGCTGCATGCTCTGTTTTGGCAGGGGAACGAGGTGCTGGCGTGGGGGGACGAGGCGGCAACGTGGTGTGGCGGAGAGGTGGGTGGGGGAGCATGGTGGCGTGGGGCGTGGGACGGAGGGGGAGGCAGCGCCGTCGCCGGCGTGGGGGAGCGACGGAGAGAGCGAGGAAGGAGACGGGGTGGACTGCGGGTTTGGTCGGCAAAATTCGAAGGACTAAAATGCAAAAACGCCCTTGCGACAAGAATTACGGAACGGAGGGAGTAATTCATATATGCAGCTTCTCAAAGAAACAATGTTTGCAGACAACTCTGCGAACAGTAGAGCAGCCATGAACTTTTCTTCCATGTTGCTTGGCAGTTCAACCATGTGTGTATCCTCCGATGAAGAGGGCATCGACACCTATACCTTTGATATGGTTAGCCATACGTGGTCACACGCCAGGAATTGGGCGCTGCCCTTCCGTGGCAAAGAAGGTTATGTCCCTGAGCTAAAGCTTTGGTTCGCCCTCTCTCTCAGCAGCCCCCACGGTTTGTATGCTCTGGACCTCCCTGCCATGGATTTTGAGTCGTGACCTGATTTGCTACGTACTTGGGATTATCACCACCTGCTTGACGAGACTCCGTACAAGCGCCACCTGATTAACCTGGGCGCAGGTAAGTTTTGCGTCATCTCCTTCTTCAAAACTTTCAAAGCAAAATATGTGGAAGAAAATATCGAAGATGAGTCTGTTGTGTTCAGTGGCCTGGAGTTGCACCACTGCAACAACGGTGAGGCCATTATCCGGCTGATCAAACACATGTAGTTACAACTTGGGAAGATTTGGCATCCACCGCGTCCTCCGACTCTTTTGGAAGATCCTCAAGACCGATGCATTTTTCTTAAGAGACCAAAGCATCTTTGTATGACTTCAATATCTTTTATGGTAATGTATTTGCACTACATTATTATGGGATGTATGGGTATTTTGATGGTGCGTTTAATACTTTTGGTAGCATGTGTACCTTGAGACCGTTTCAGTTTAAAGGGCCCTCTTGTATTTTGGGTCAAACTTTGACTGCAAATTTGACCAAAGTCATACTCCCTCCTTTTCACAATGTAGTGAGTATTACTAGGCTTTGAAAAAACAAAGGACGAAGCGTTATTCATATCGTAGAAGTCTGTTATATATCACAAAAAGGGAAGTTGCTCGTTTATAGTTCCTATTGCACCACATGGCCTTCATGCCTTTGCACGGGGCCGACATACGTATATGACACGTCTTCTGTTTTCAGAAGCTTATGGTCAAAGAAAGCGCTATAATGGCCGTTGCTAACCTTATTAATCCCACATATATGATCATTTTTTGCCAATTAATTCACCTTGGAGCAGCTGATCCTGACCTGGCCCTGTGAGCCGGTCAACGGGCTAAGGTTCCCCATCTTCACCATGGCCGAGGCAAAGGCGCTGCTGAACGCCGCTGGGTTGCTTGCGAAGTTGTTGACGATGTTGTCGGTGCCGCCGCCGGTGCCGGTGAATAGCACCTGGTCGGAGTGCAGGAGCCCCTTCTGGGACTTGAGGTTGCTGTAGTAAGCGTTGTCAAAGGAGTATGGGGTCGACACGTCCAGATTGGCCAGGTTGCGGTCGCCCGAGCCGGTCGGCTGGGGGCAGTTGGCTTTGAGCGACGTCGCGAAGCCGGAGTTGATGTTGGTCTCGTTGTAGAGTCTGTCCCTAAAGTTCTGGCACTGCGCCTGCCCGATGGTGTGGGCGCCGGAGAGGGCGACCATGTCGGTCACGGTGAAGCCCTTGTCACCGAAGGACTGGGTGAGGTTAACGAGGTCGAAGAATGGGGGAGGTAGCTCGTTGTTCGCCGCCGCTTCGTTTGCGTTGGTGGAGTCCCTCCTTCCAAGAGGAACCGTCCACGAAGGCCCTCCTAACTGTACCAGAGGACAAAACAATATCCAGGGTGAGCAAATTAGCCGGTCTACTTGGTGGTGATCATGACGTGACACAGGTTGGAGGTCTTACGGCGACGACAGAGTCGCGGGCAGCGACGGTGAGGATGTCGGCGCAGGAGACGGTCTGCTTGCACATGGTCTCGAGCTGCGCCTTGATGCTATCGATGACTTCAAAGCCTCGCAGCGACATCACGTTCGGGATAGCGTTTTGTTCCATGCCAGACAGCAGAACAGATGCGTCACAACCCTGCACATGTAGTTAAGCATGCATGGTCAAGAACTCAAGACTCAAGAAGCATGCGTGCAATGAAAACAGGGAACGTGCCGGCGATCAGGATATATATTTGAAGAGCTTACTTGGACGAAGCAGTCGTGGAAGTGCAGCCGGAGCAGCGACGCGCCCATGCGGTTCTCCTTGTTCACTGCGGCCGTCACGGCGGCCTTGATGGTGGCCAGAGCGTTCGGGCACGTCGTTTGGTAGAACGTCGGCGACAGCTGCGCCGACGCCGCCACGGCCAGGCACAAGAGCAACACGGCTGATAGAGACGAAGTAGAGGCCATGGCTTCTTTTGCTAGCCAACGTCTAGTGAGGGACACAAGGTTAATTGTGATAGGAAGAGACACTTGTACTGGATGCAATGCAATGCTCTGCATTCCATGCAGATATATATAGCCGCACGCAGGCTTGGGCATTTCCGGCACATGGTGATTGTGGTGGCCACTGGCCAGTGCCCACATCTGCAATTTTTTCCTCTTTTACGGGGCCGTTATGGTGCATGGAATATAATACTGCAAAGTCACAATCATCAGCGGGATATTCAGGCGACTAAGTTCTTCTAGGAGTATGATAGGGCATTCGAGCATGAGCTAGAGCTAGAATATAGCTTGACGTGTGTGCAGTTTATTTTGTACTAACTCATGGGTGAGTGAGGACTGTGCTATTTTTCTGCTATGATTCTGTGACTCGCCGCGGTTCATGGCCAGATATGAGCCTCAAATTGAGCGCGAAACATGACCATGCATGGTTCTTCGCGCAGTGCACCTACGTGGTGCACTGGTACTTTTGCTAGTATTTTAATGTATGTGATATAAGTCTCAGGAAATGTATGTGGTATTCCACTATCCATCGATCATGGGCTGAGATTTTTGCTGATGGTTGAAGCAAGTGGCTGGTCGTGCAAATCATTCATCTATCTTTCTCCATCGTCATTCAAATTTCAATAGGATAAGAGGGTTGGGGTACTCTGAATCCAAGATATTTAAGTCAACAAGTGAGCATTTTATGCACGCGAGCAAAGGAAAACAAATAGTTCTTCCCACTAGAGACTGCAAATACAGAGACGTGGACACATTCAGACGAGAAAAATTTAATAATAATGCATGTGGACCGAGCCATGCATTCAGGCTGGGATTGCTCTTGGCTCGCGACCATACATGGACTGATAGCTGATTTCATTATCAAATGACCACGACGCATGCTAGTGGCCGGAGAGCGAACTGTGCAGACTACTAGTCTGCAGATAGGGATGCAGCATGTGTCTAGTCGTGTTTTGTTGACTGGGTTGAAGAGTTCCTGCTTGGCGGTTCTTTTTCGGGAATGAGCTGCACAGTACAATTAAACCAATAATACTACACACACGGACTGATACGAGCGTTTTGCTTAATTTTCCAAAACCATAACTCTCTCCCCATCTGATTTTCAGGGGTGGGCCCCTTCCCACCCGTTTAATCTAATCTCAAACCTCCACGTTAGCAGCTCCATGAAACCCCTAAAAAACACCCCGTGAGTCTAGCATTGCTCCAATTAAACGGTGGAAGAATTAAGTTGAGTGTATGGGGCCAAATTTGGTTGGCCTTGCCACATTCAGTATTTTAATTTAAACAATTTTGTACATGAAGAGAGGACATAATGGATATCTGATGGCATGGATACCCATTGGGTATGGGCATTGGGCATATTTTTGGCTAAACACTGTTTTGATCTTGTCAGGAAACTTTTGCACGATCTGAACCCTTTCAGACTTTTTAGCATGATCTGACAATTTTGATAATGCGAAGGCTTATGGTGTTTTTGCTCCATCTAGACACGCCAAACTTGCCGGCGTTTCTTCTCTGAAGAGATAAGTGGTCGCGGCACGCGTAACTGGGAATGCCCCAAGCCTTGATGTTTCTTCTCAGGGCAGAAACGCCAGGCCCTATAGTGCTTCCAGTAAGGTGCCACAATTTGGCATTTCTGCCCTACCACGTAGGAGGTCAATGGCTACTTGACTAGGGCATGCCAGGATAGAAACGCTGACAAGTTTGGCGTGTCTATGTGGGACAGAAACACCAGAAGCATTGGCGTTGAATAAAAGGGTCAAATCATGCTAAATAATCTGAAAGGGGTTCAGATCATGCTAAATTTTCCGCACAAGATCAAAATAGTGATTTTGGCCCATAATTTCTACCCATGGATATCTTCTTGGGCATCGTTACGAATTTGGTATTGCTCGACCCATGAAAACCCAATCTATTTCCTTCTTTTGAACCAACTTACAACAAAGAACCACACACACACATGCGCACAAAAGATTAGGACAGCTGCAAGAACTTGTGGAGTTGGCCGACCTATACCAGGAACCTAGTGGGTACGTATCTGGAAAGCAAGCAGTGCCTAAGGAAACATGGAGGAGAAGGAGTGTGATTGAAAGAAGCTGAGTCATTGAGGAGGAGCGGAATAGAACTAGGTAGGTAGGAGCACGTTGTCACGCCATCAATCTTCATTACTCGAGACGTCTACATGTCGCCTACCTACACAATAGTTAGTTCCTAGATTGTACCTTCGGGGTGGATAAGACACCGAAAGGGCAAAGGCCCGCCACCATTCAATTCGAGAGGATGTATGGTTTCTCCAAGAGCTGCAAGGAGTGCAAAGAGAAGTCACATTCAGTCCTTGAAGAACGGTATGATGCTCATGAGGATCACCTCTGTAAGCCTTGGCAAAATCTAGACAAGGTCTTCACCTCAACTTGATGTTTCTATATCCACGCTAGAGCACGACTAGGGCCGCTGAGACGACCCCTCCACCATTACCATTGTTCATAGATTGCTACCCACCATACACCTTGATACGTTTATTTTGCATCACTATTTCATAAGATAAAATGCTCATTTATTACTCTTATTCAACTACAATTCCTCCATTTTACATCGTTTTTCACCTTATTTTGCAAGTTTGCAACAGAGGGGAGGAGGCAGAAAGTTGTCAGCACTAGGGAATCAAGTTTACATCAAGAGAAGTTGTTGTTGGGGAACATAGTAATTTCAAAAAAAATTCCTACGCACACACAGGATCATGGTGATGCATAGCAACGAGATGGGAGAGTGTGTCCACGTACCCTCGTAGACCGAAAGAGAAAGCGTTATGACAACGCGGTTGATGTAGGCGTACGTCTTCACGATCCGACCGGTCCAAGTACCGAACGCACGGCACCTCCGAGTTCAGCATACGTTCAGCTCGATGACGTCCCACGAACTCCGATCCAGCAGAGCTTTGCGGGAGAGCTCCGTCAGCACGACGGCGTGATGACGGTGTTGGTGATGCTACCGACGCAGGGCTTCGCCTAAGCACTGCTACGATATAACCGAGGTGGAATATGGTGGAGGGGGGCACCGCACACGGCTAAGAGATCAATGATCAATTGTTGTGTCTATGGGGTGCCCCCCTGCCCTCGTATATAAAGGAGCAAGGGAGGGAGAGGCGGCCGGCCAGGAGGAGGCGCGCCAGGAGGAGTCCTACTCCCACTGGGAGTAGGACTCTGATACGTCCATTTTGCTAGTAGACGAGGGTGGGGGGCCTCCACCTGTCCACGAGGGTGGGGGGCGCGCCCTACCCCCCTGGGCACGCCCCCCTGCCTCGTGGGCCCCCTGTTGGCTCTCCGATGCCCATCTTCTGGTATATGAAGTCTTTCGTCCGAAGAAAAATCATAAGCAAGCTTTTGGGACGAGACTCCGCCGCCACGAGGCGGAACCTTGGCGGAACCAATCTAGGGCTCTGGCAAAGTTGTTCTGTCGGGGACACTTCTCTCCGGGAGGGGGAAATCATCGCCATCGTCATCACCAACGCTCCTCTCATCGGGAGAGGGCAATCTCCATCAACATCTTCACCAGCACCATCTCCTCTCAAACCCTAGTTCATCTCTTGTATCAAATTCTTGTCTCTAAGTCCGGGATTGGTACCTGTAGGTTGCTAGTAGTGTTGATTACTCCTTGTAGTTAATGCTAGTTGGTTTATTTGGTGGAAGATCATATGTTCAGATCCTTTATGCATATTAATACCCCTCTGATTATGAACATGAATATGCTTTGTGAGTAGTTACGTTTGTTCCTGAGGACATGGGAGAAGTCTTGCTATTAGTAGTCATGTGAATTTGGTATTCGTTCGATATTTTGATGAGATGTATGTTGTCTATCCTCTAGTGGTGTTATGTGAACGTCGACTACATAACACTTCACCATTATTTGGGCCTAGAGGAAGGCATTGGGAAGTAATAAGTAGATGATGGGTTGCTAGAGTGACGGAAGCTTAAACCCTAGTTTATGCGTTGCTTCGTAAGGGGCTGATTTGGATCCATATGTTTCATGCTATGGTTAGGTTTACCTTAATACTTTTGTTGTAGTTGCGGAAGCTTGCAATAGAGGTTAATCATAAGTGGGATGCTTGTCCAAGTAAGGGCAGCACCCAAGCACCGGTCCACCCACATATCAAATTATCAAAGTACCGAACGCGAATCATATGAACGTGATGAAAACTAGCTTGACGATAATTCCCATGTGTCCTCGGGAGCGCTTTTCTCTGTATAAGAGTTTGTTCAGGCTTGTCCTTTGCTACAAAAAGGATTGGGCCACCTTGCTGTACTTTATTTACTTTTGTAACTTGCTGCTCGTTACCAATTATCTTATCACAAAACTATCTGTTACCTATAATTTCAGTGCTTGCAGAGAATACCTTGCTGAAAACCGCTTATCATTTCCTTCTGCTCCTCGTTGGGTTCGACACTCTTACTTATCGAAAGGACTACGATAGATCCCCTATACTTGTGGGTCATCAGACTCCCTCCTTTCCTAGTTGGAGTAGGGGAATGGGGAAGGAGGAGGGAGAGAGGAAGGAAAGGGGGGCGCCGCCCCCCCTCCTTGTCCAATTCGGACTAGAGGGGGAGGGGGGCGCGGCCTGCCCTAGCTGCCCCTCCTCTTATTCACTAAGGCCCATGTAGGCCCATTAAACCCCCCGGGGGGGTTCCGGTAACCCCCGGTACTCCGGTAAAATCCCGATTTCACCCGGAACACTTCCGATATCCAAATATAGGCTTCCAATATATCAATCTTTATGTCTCGACCATTTCGAGACTCCTCGTTATGTCCGTGATCACATCCGGGACTCCGAACTATCTTCGGTACATCAAAACACTTAAACTCATAATATAACCGTCATCAAACTTTAAGCGTGCGGACCCTACGGGTTCGAGAACTATGTAGACATGACCGAGACACTTCTCCAGTCAATAACCAATAGCGGAACCTGGATGCTCATATTGGCTCCCACATATTCTACGAAGATCTTTATCGGTCAGGCCGCATAACAACATACGTTGTTCCCTTTGTCATGGTATGTTACTTGCCCGAGATTCGATCGTCAGTATCTCAATACCTAGTTCAATCTCGTTACCGGCAAGTCTCTTTACTCGTTCTATAATACATCATCCCGCAACTAACTCATTAGTAGCAATGCTTGCAAGGCTTATAGTGATGTGCATTACCGAGTGGGCCCAGAGATACCTCTCCGACAATCGGAGTGACAAATCCTAATCTCGAAATACGCCAACCCAACAAGTACCTTCGGAGACACCTGTAGAGCACCTTTATAATCACCCAGTTACGTTGTGACGTTTGGTAGCACACAAAGTGTTCCTCCGGTAAACGGGAGTTGCATAATCTCATAGTCATAGGAACATGTATAAGTCATGAAGAAAGCAATGGCAACATACTAAACGATCAAGTGCTAAGCTAACGGAATGGGTCAAGTCAATCACATCATTCTCTAATGATGTGATCCCGTTAATCAAATGACAACTCATGTCTATGGCTAGGAAACTTAACCATCTTTGATTCAACGAGCTAGTCAAGTAGAGGCATACTATTGACACATTGTTTTGTCTATGTATTCACACATGTATCAAGTTTCCGGTTAATACAATTCTAGCATGAATAATAAACATTTATCATGAAATAAGGAAATAAATAATAACTTTATTATTGCCTCTAGGGTATATTTCCTTCAGTCTCCCACTTGCACTAGAGTCAATAATCTAGTTCACATCGCCATGTGATTTAACATCAATAGTTCACATCTTTATGTGGCTAACACCCATAGTTCACATCGATATGTGACCAAGACCCAAAGGTTTTACTAGAGTCAGTAATCTAGTTCACATCGCTATGTGATTAACACCCAAAGAGTACTAAGGTGTGATCATGTTTTTCTTGTGAGATAATTTTAGTCAACGGGTCTGTCACATTCAAATCCGTAAGTATTTTGCAAATTTCTATGTCTACAATGCTCTGCACAGAGATACTCTAGCTAATAGCTCCCACTTTCAATATGTATCCAGATTGAGGCTTAGAGTCATCTGGATTAGCGTCAAAAACTTGCATCGACGTAACCCTTTACGACGAACCTTTTGTCACCTCCATAATCGAGAAACGTATCCTTATTCCACTAAGGATAATTTTGACCGTTGTCCAGTGATCTACTCCTAGATCACTATTGTACCCTCTTGCCTAACTCTTGGTGAGGTACACAATAGGTCTGGTACACAGCATGGCATACTTTATAGAACCTATGGCTGAGGCATAGGGAATGACTTTCATTCTCTTTCTATCTTCTGTCGTGGTCGGGTTTTGAGTCTTACTCAATTTCACACCTTGTAACACAGGCAAGAACTCTTTCTTTGACTGTTCCATTTTGAACTACTTCAAAATCTTGTCAAGGTATGTACTCATTGAAAAAACTTATCAAGCGTCTTGATCTATCTCTATAGATCTTGATGCTCAATATGTAAGCAGCTTCACCGAGGTCTTTCTTTGAAAAAACTCCTTTCAAAAACTCCTTTATGCTTTCCAGAAAATTCTACATTATTTCCGATCAATAATATGTCATTCACATATACTTATCAGAAATGTTGTAGTGCTCCCACTCACTTTCTTGTAAATACAAGCTTCACCGCAAGTCTGTATAAAACTGTATGCTTTGATCAACTCATCAAAGCGTATATTCCAACTCTGAGATGCTTGCACCAGTCCATAGATGGATCGCTGGAGCTTGCACATTTCGTTAGCACCTTTAGGATCGACAAAACCTTCTGGTTGTATCATATACAACTCTTATTTAAGAAATCCATTAAGGAATGTAGTTTTGACATCCATTTGCCAGATTTCATAAAATGTGGCAATTTACTAACATGATTCGGACAGACTTTAAGCATCTCTACGAGTGAGAAAATCTCATCGTAGTCAACATTTTGAACTTTGTCAAAAACCTTTTTTTGACAAGTCTAGCTTTGTAGATAGTAACACTACTATCAGCGTCCGTCTTCCTCTTGAAGATCCATTTATTTTCTATGGCTTGCCGATCATCGGGAAAGTCAACCAAAGTCCACACTTTGTTCTCATAAATGGATCCCATCTCAGATTTCATGGACTCAAGCCATTTCGCGGAATCTGGGTTCATCATCGCTTCCTCATAGTTCATAGGTTCGTCATGGTCAAGTAACATGACCTCCATAATAGGATTACCGTACCACTCTGGTGCGGATCTCACTCTGTTTGACCTACGAGGTTCGGTAGTAACTTGATCTGAAGTTACATGATCATCATCATTAGCTTCCTCACTAATTGGTGTAGTAGTCACAGGAACAGATTTCTGTGATGAACTACTTTCCAATAAGGGAGCAGGTACAGTTATCTCATCAAGTTCTACTTTCCTCCCACTCACTTCTTTCGAGAGAAACTCCTTCTCCAGAAAGGATCCATTCTTAGCTACGAATATCTTGCCTTCGGATCTGTGATAGAAGGTGTACCCAACTGTCTCCTTTGGGTATCCTATGAAGACACATTTCTCCGATTTGAGTTTGAGCTTATCAAGATGAAACTTTTTTTCTTATAAGCATCACAACCTCAAACTTTAAGAAACGACAACTTTGGTTTCTTGCCAAACCACAATTCATACGGTGTCGTCTCAATGGATTTAGATGCTGCCCTTTTTTAACGTGAATGCAACTGTCTCTAATGCATAACCCCAAAACTATAGTGGTAAATCGGTAAGAAACATCATAGACTGCACTATATCCAATAAAGTACGGTTATGACGTTCGGACACACCATTATGCTGTGGTGTTCCAGGTGGCACGAATTTGTGAGACTATTCCACATTGTTTTAATTGAAGACCAAACTCGTAACTCAAATATTTGTCTCCGCGATCAGATCATAGAAACTTTATTTTCTTGTCACGATGATTTTCCACTTCACTCTGAAATTATATGAACTTCTCAAATGTTTCAGACTTATGTTTCATTAAGTAGATATACCCATATCTGCTCAAATCATCTGTGAAGGTCAGAAAATAACGATACCCGCCGCGAGCCTCAACACTCATCAGATCGCATACATCAGTATGTATTATTTCCAATAAGTCAGTTGCTCGCTCCATTGTTCCGGAGAACGGAGTCTTAGTCATCTTGCCCATAAGGCATGGTTCACAAGCATCAAGTGATTCATAATGAAGTGATTCCAAAATCCCATCAACATGGAGTTTCTTCATGCACTTATGTGCTTTACACCAATATGACCTAAACGGCAGTGCCACAAATAAGTTGCACTATCATTATTAACTTTGCATCTTTTGGCTTCAATATTATGAATATGTGTATCACTACGATCAAGATCCAACAAACCATTTTATTGGGTGTATGACCATAGATGGTTTTATTCATGTAAACAGAACAACAATTATTCTCTAATTTAAATGAATAACCGTATTGCAAGAAACATGATCAAATCATATTCACGCTCAACGCAAACACCAAATAACACTTATTTAGTTTCAACACTAATCCCCAAAGTATAGGGAGTGTGCGATGATGATCATATCAATCTTGGAACTACTTCCAACACACATCGTCACCTCTCCCTTAACTAGTTTATGTTTATTTTACAAGTCCCGTTTCAAGTTACTACTCTTAGCAACTGAACCAGTATCAAATGCCGAGGGGTTGCTATAAACACTAGTAAAGTACACATCAATAACATGTATATCCAATATACCTTTGTTCACTTTG